>NC_138062.1:60583069-61183069 GCF_964194185.1 Rhinolophus hipposideros | reverse complement strand
TTTGGGGATGTAAACTCTCACAGTGGCTGGGATACGTGCTTGGCCTTGGAAGGATTGGCTACCCTCCCAAGGACCAAGAAAATATTTACAGGATGTGGAGCTTGGCCTTCGCCCTGGTGCAGGTGGGCCGAGCTCTGATACATCTAATCTCGTACCAAGGACTGGCCCCGGCTCCTAGCCAGATCCGAGACCAGTTCCTTGTGTTGTTAACACGTATACTTATTGGCTCCTTGCTGCTGTTGTTAGTGAAGTTCTCAAAACCCCAGAAAGCTGAGGCAGGCATAGAGGTAGTTGTTGTTCCCTGGCCGCCTCAGCTGCAGCAAGATATTCTGCCCGTGTTGATAACTTTACTTGACTGGGATTTTGCCCACGCTGATGAAGGGCTGGTGCTGTTTCTGCGCATGATGTTTCGCCCGTGCTGATGAAAGGCCCTTGCTGTTTCTACGACTCTAACTGACTGGGCCTGGTGGTATGATGAATTGCCTCCTTGATTGTTAGTGGTATGATAATATATTCCCCTAATCTCTGTCCTGTCTTACTTACTTTCACTGTGTAATAAAACTCTTTAACCCCTTCATCCCGGCTTGTGGTGGTGTGTCTTGCTTATCGGGCCTTGAAATTACGTCTGTGCACAGCAATCGATAATACTTATCGATAGACTCCCCTAGAAGCCTGTGTATAGTCCATTTCCCAGGTCTGAGATTTAAATATATGTGTAATTCTTGTGGTCAAAAAAAAAAAAGAATGATGGTCCACACAAAAGCGGTGGAAAATTGAAGGCACCAAAATTCAGAAAACGTTTCTTTATTTCACACGAGTGCATTAAGTATGTCCGTTACAATACACGACGTATTGAATTATGAAGATTCATATTAGACACAACCACGTCCGTTCGTTATCAAGTGCACACATTATTCGTGAGTTGTGTCTATACTCTGATTTGTCATTCGGCAATAAGTTTCGAGTTCATCTGTTTACATAGGCGTTTACCTCTCATCCAAAGGCACCCACTTTGGGTATTTACAAATACTTAATTATAATTTATATTATCATTTATTTTATGTATTAATGTCAATAATATTATTTATATTTAATTATATATTAATATTATTTTATAATTCAATACGTCAGACATACTAAATGGGTCCGTCTGGCTGACGATATTAACCGGGGCTTATTTTTGGGGTAGGGCTTATAATAAGAGCATCCTGAAAAAAATCAGGCTAGGCCTTATTTTCCAGGTAGGTCTTATTTTCGGGGAAACACGGTAAAACTATGGGGACTTCAGGGTAGGTTTTCCAGACAAAACACAGGACTGACCGTTATGCTTGAATTTCAGATAAATAGCAACAATCAGATAAATAACGAGTATTTTTCTTGCATCTCTATATCTACACATTGCACGGAATAGTTACGCTAGTAAATCACTCGATCTCTATGTAAAATTCAAATTTAACTGTGGTCCAGGTATTTTTATTTGGTAAACCTGGCAGCCCCTGTCCCCCCAGGGGACATATCCCACCTGTTCACAAGGATCCCTTTATGTTTTTGTTGTTGTGGTAAAATACACATAATAAAAACTGAGCATTTTAGCCACTTTTGAGTGTACAGTTCAGTTCTCAACACTTTCTGAAAGAATGAAAGCCTCGCTCCCATTTCTTAGCAACGTAGCCACGCCCCTAGGCCGGAGGGCGTGGCGCGCCGGAGTCACATGTGCCGCCTTCCCGGCTTCCGTAGAGCAAGCCTGCCAGGGCCAGCGCGTGCGTACGTGCGTCCATACGCGTGCGCAGGCGGCGGCCAGCGTGCCCTGCGCGCGCGCCCCGCCCTTGCGACGCCGCCCTGCGTGCGCGCGCCCAGCCAGCCCCTTGGATTCTTACAGTGCCGCGGGCTGTGGTTGGCGTCGGGCAAGGCGGTGACATGGCGACGACGCTGCTTGTAGTACTGGGGCTCGCGCTGCTGAGCGCTGACAGAGGCACCGCGGCGGGTGAGAACCGGGCGGGCGGGGGCCGTGGTTTCGCCCTCGGGGGTCCAGCCGGGCGGGGGTGGAGGTGAAGCCCCGTCCTCCTAGGGGATCCCGTGAGCTCCGGGGGAGACAGTGCCTGGGGTTCGGCGGCGCTCCGAGGACTCCCCGCCGAGGTGGTCTGTGTGGGAAGCCCCGGCTTGGGGGCTCCGGGAGCCGACCAGGGCGATACTGAAGTCCCAGGTTCTCGGCGGCCTGGGGGGCGGCGGGGTCTGCGAGGGCTCCTGGGGAGGGATCTGCAGGCGGCCCCCACCGCCCCGCGCTGGGGAAGGGACGAAGCGGCCGGGTCTTGGGTCGTCCCTTCGGCCGGGGCCAGGACCTGAGGAAGCCACGCGAGGGTGAGGTTCCCCGGCCTGGGTGTGCGGCCGAGGGGCACCGGCCCTCCGGACTCCCCGGGGCGCCGAGCGCGCATCTGGAGAGCGGGCCGTTGTCCTCGAGTGGGCGCTGGGAGCGGAGGCAGCCGAGCGCCGCGGAGCCCGGCGGCCGTCGAACTGGCAGGGATTGTCATTCGTGCTGGCATTTAGTCCCGAGTCTCCTGGGTGTGTATCTGCTCCTGGTGGTACCCAAACTTTTAAACCCTTGTTGGGAAGCCGACAGGCTCTATTGCCTTAGGTTTTGTCTGATTTCTGGGCACAGATGAAACTGGTCTAATCCACCAGCCTCCTTTTACAGGGGTGGAAACTGAGGCTCCGGATGGGAGGGGGATGTTCCAAGGTCACGGTAAGGTCGCCCTGGCCACTCAGTTCAGAGCAGGAAGTGGAAAGCCTCGTTTATTCCGACTCTCAAACAGCATTCAGTTTTCAGAGCTCTTACGAGGAGTGGGCAGTGTTTTGGGGGTGGGCAGATGTGGTTTGGAGAATGCTCCTGGGAAAATGCATAAAGGCGCAGTTTTCCAGGAGAAAGCCTGATAGACATTTTCTTCCCCTGTCGAGACTTTCTTTCTGGTTCTGGGTTAACAAGTTAGTGACCGGCACGTAGGGAGCAAAGTGCAGACGTGCAAGTTCTGCGGCACTGAGCTCTGGAGGGGCTGCCTCTTGTAGAAGCTTCACCGGGTTACTCCTGACCTACTTTAAGATCTCAATTCGCCTCTTTCCTCTTCTTATAATCAAAACGGACATTTATCGAATACTTCTGGGCAACCTGTCTGCCCACCAGCGGTCTCTGGAAAGACTTAGGTAGGACCCCTTAGTCGAAGTGAATTCAGAAGATAAGCAGCTGGGGCCTCCGTGGCTGGAGACAGCCAAGGCGGTGAAGGGCCCGCAGTCTTCCTCTGCTGTGGAGCACAGCCCCCCAGTGTGCTCCTCGCCTCAGAGCCCCAGCCAGGAAGCCAGGAGGCTCCGTGCGGGTGCAGGTTGGGGGCTATTCTTGCATGCTTCCCGCATGGGGTTCACTATGCCCTCTGACCCCCTGGGACTCCTGTCTGTTTTGTTCTCCTTTTTTACTTTTGACAGCTCCCCCTTTCCCAGGAACTCTTGAAAAGATCTGAAAGTCTTTCAGAGGATGTCACCACATGTTCCTTTTCTACCTGGGAGGAGTGACTTAGTGACAGTGTTTGCATATTCAGGCCAGGGCAGCACCCCAGGAATGCTTTGGGTGCTCTGCTGGGAGACCCTGGCTATCCCTAGGATTGCCCAGGGTCCTGTCATTCTGGCCAGCAGGTTGGGAGGGCACGGGCTTGCCATCTGGGTTCCAAAGGCTGATGACTTGGCCTCTCTGAACTGCCTCCTGGTGGGATGGTGGGGAGGGTGGTGAGGTGAGGAGCCCACGGCTGGTCCCCAGAAATGCTCTTGGTGCCTATCTGGGGCCTGCAGTGCTGCTATGGGTGGGAGGAGGGTGGGGACCTGCAGCCTCATCCTGATAGCTTCCGGGCTGTTCACCACGAGGCCTGCCTGGCCCTGCTCCCCAGCCTGGCTGCCGAGTGGGCACTGAGCAGGGGTGGCTGTTTTTAGATGAAGGTGACTTTACTTGAGAGCGCGGGTTACAGTCACAGGTCCGGAATGCAGTTTTCACTTTCCACTCCCTGTGGATTGGGGTTGCTCCCCACCATCTCCTAGGCCCTGCGTTTGGCCAGGGGTTGCCAGAAGACGTGCTTTTCAAACTTTCTCCAGCATGGACATCCTCCCAATAAGCCCTTTGAGACCTTTTTCCTAATGGTCCTATCCCAGTATTGTTTTACTATCACAGATGTTAGCATCACTTATACCACAGATGTCTCTGTGCCTGACCCCAAGTAGGGTCACAACCACTAATGCCTAAGACGCCCCTCCACACACACACTCACACACACCCTTAGGAGTGACGTGGCCCTGTTGAGGGTACATAAGAGAGGTGGCCGCATGGTGGCTAGCTCACGGGCTCCTTCGTGTGACCACTGTCATGTGGCCCAGGTGTGGCCTGGCTTGGTCCCCTGCTGTGTGTGGCCTTCAGGCCAGGGCAGAGGTGTGGGCCTGAGGGGCTGTCAGGCCGGCTGTCAGGCCACCTCTTACCACACCCGAGGCAGATGCAGCTGGGACAAGATCTGAGCCAGCTTTCTAGCGGCCCTGGGTGAGGAGGTTAGAGCACCGCAGGGGCCGAGGCCCTAGGGTAGAGAGCAGGTCTGTCTAGCGGGAGGCCTGACTGGGCCTCACTTCCAGCCGTGACTCATTGCTCCCAGCTCTGCACATAGCTGGTGTTTTGCAATCGTGGGAAGTTTTGACTCCTGAGAAGTATGGATTACCGGGAGGTGATTCTTTTGTGACAGTGGCACTGCCACAGAAGTTTCCAGCTTCCAGCTTCACACCTTTGTCTGATTGTAACTGTTCCTGTCCTGAGTCCTGGGAATTGCTTTTGGGTCATCCCAGGTGAGGGGACATGAAGGTCCACCTGTCCCAGGGCCTTGGGGCCACCTCAGCCCAAAGCAGACAGCCTGAGGCCCCAGGGTCGTAGCCAGGGCCATGAGTGTGTGTGTGTCCATGTGCGCTCTGCGGGTACACGTCTGTGTGTCCCTTCTGCCCACGCGCACACATGTTGTGGTGTGCACATGGGCATGGCCTGGAGCAGGGTGCGCCCGCCCCAGCTGCCTCCTTGCCTTTCCTGTCTGGCCTTGGTCGAGTTTTCTGCTTCATCCCCTGCTTGCCTGGAGTTCTGACACATCGTGTCCTCTTTTAAAGAAAGAGCCAGCAGGTCACTGGCAGTGGGGCAGTGAGAACTGGCCTGCCCAGGAAGGGGCCCCCTCCTGGCTGTGCACGTGTCCTGTCCACGGGCTGGCCACCATCCTCCCAGACTAGACACGTAGCTGGGCAGCTGGGACTGCGGGCATCAGTCTGCAGTGGCACGGTGGGGGCACTGTTAGCCACAGAGGACCACGTTCCGGGCCCTGGCTGTTGCCCTGGGACCTGGTGAGGGGCTGGGGCCACTCCGATCTCTGCCTGAGGAGGAGACAGCGTATTGTGCCCATGGATCGTTCCAGAAAATAGCCCAGCTGTGATGTCCCTTGGGTAAAGGGTTCCTGCTGCTCTTTCGGGTTTTGAGGGTTAGTTTTCTTTTTTGGGGCATGTCGCATAGTTGTCTTAGCAACTCCCCTGTCTGTGTGCGTGCTGTGTGTGGACGAGGGAGGCGGAGCGGAGTCTGCTCTCGGGGACCCTGGTGTGGCGGCCAGTTGACACAGGCCTTTCCTGTCCTTTACTTTTGGGTTGGGGTGGTACAGTGAGCCACAAGTGTTCTCCCCGCGGAACCGGTTTACACTGGTGCTGAGGCCAGGCCACTAAGATGACTGTCCAGACAGGGCTAACGACCTCTGATCATTCTGCCCAGTTTCACATGTGTTGTTCTGCAGTTTCAGTTATGCTGTCAGAAATCACTATGACCTCAAGGAGGCGAGGGTCCCGATGGCCACCACCCTGCCGGGCTTCTTGTGATTGCTTTTCTCAGAGGAAGTTGTTCACATATAGTCTCGTATTCTGCTTTTTTCACTTTGTGCCACAAACTAAAAGGAAGGGAAGCTTATTGCAAGCTTCCAAGCCCTGGCTGGACCTCTTCATGGCCAATCCGATGGGTGCAGCCTTTAGAAGGGGCAACTCGGGGGCCCCAGGGAAACAGACACTTCTGAGTAAAGCTTAGCTACTGTGCTGGGAGCCTTCCCAAAGGAGGCAGGTGGGGCCAGTGTGGGCAGCCCCGTGGTGCCTGGGTGTGTCCCCACGACTCCTGCCCCAGCCCTGAGACAGGGCTGCAGTGTGGACACAGCTGGGCTCTCTCCCCTCACCCTTGACTTCCAGCCCATCGAGCACCTGCCCAGCTCCCTCCCGAATATGGAGGCTGGGGTCTGTCCCCACTCCCTGAGCCCTGGAGAGGAGCCCTCCCCACTATCGCCCAGTCTCGCGTGCTTCTCACCCTCTGCTTCCAGCTAATTTTTACCTTTTGGCTTCTCAAGAGAACCTCCTACAGTAATGGGACATTTGCCTATTGGAAATGAGTGCAGGGGACTTTGGCCGCTGAGAGTCCACCCTCAGTGGACATCAGATTGCCTTCTATACAGTGGATTTGTGGCCAGTGCAAGTGGGCTGTGGGAGCTCTTGACCTTCTGGGAAGAAGGTTCCTTCCAGGATGGAGGCAGCTGGAAGCCCCTGTCCCTGCCATCACCTGTGCTGCCCTGCCTGGGAGCCGAGCACACCTGTGTCCACCATGGGTGGCCTTGTTATGGTGAAGGACAGAGAGAAGGTGCAAGACCGTCTCGTAGAGGAGTGGTGGCCTGAGCAGTGATAGATTTACTTTTAAAAAAGGAATTTCAGTTGGGGGAGGTGGGTGATCACTTTGTGAGGGGTGAAATGTCTCACTAGTGCATTGTTTTGTACACCTGAAACTAATTTAAAAAAAAGGAATTCGGGTCAGTGCTGGGCCTGGGCGTCAGAAGCCCGGGTGGGCGTTGGCCTCTGTTCCGCCACCTGAGCCCAGTTAATGGCCTCCCCACGAAAACTCTGTGGGAAGTGTCCTGAGTGAATGAGCCAGTGCAATTCCAGACTTGTTACAAGGCTGGGCTTCTCTGCCGGGAAGACACTGTGGCTGTGGAGGAGCCACGGGGCTGGGCTGGCGGCAGGCGGGCTCTGTCCTTCGCCGCTCTCCTTGCTGATCTCCTGTCATTCGGCCACCAGACAGCAGGATCTCCACTTCCATAGTTGATGAGAACTCTACAACACGTCTCACCTGCACCTTGAATGACAGCAATGTCCCGATCCTTGGCCATCGATGGATGAAGGGGGACAAGGTGCTGCAAGAGGACACGGAGCCGGGCCTGACAACGCAGTACGAGTGCGTGAGGCCCATGGAGGCGCCCAGGCCCTTTTTCCCGCAGGTCCTAGCAGAAGAGGGTGGGGCCTGGTTTCTGGGAGTGGTTTTACCCCGGCCCCCACCTGTCCTGCTTGCTCTGACATCTTTTAGCTGCTGACGCCTCTGGTCAGCGGGAACGAAGTCAGTGGGCTTGCTTGGGATAGGTGTTAGACCCAGAGTCTGCTCAGACTCCGGGCTGTGAGGAGCCCAGGAGACCTGGAGGGCCCAGTAGCTGCCAGACGTCACAGCTGGCTTCCAAGACCCTTCCTTGGGGAGCTGGCAGGGAGGGGTTACAACACAGCCCCAGCCTGGAGTCCCCATGTCCCTGGCACTCAAGGCCACACACTGAAGCCTTGTGCTAAGTGGGGCCCTAACTGGAAACACAGCGCTCCTGTTTAGAGGATGCTGGGCACAAAGGCTCTTGATGTGAGCACCACGGCAGGAGGCTGCCGTGCCCGCACCTCAGCCGTCCTCCTGCAGGGTCTTCTGACCATGAGCACCCCGGCCTTGCTGTGGTCCCGCAGGGTCCCCTGCAGCTTGCAGTAGGTTGGCTCACAACTGCGTCTGCTTGCAGGGTGGACATAGACAAGCGTGCGGGACAGTACTTCTGCGTGTTCCTCCCGGAGCCTGTGGGCAGGGCCAGCGTGAACGTGAAGGGTGAGGCCTACGACCCCGGAGGGGCTTGTCGACAGCTGGGCATCAGGAGCCCACACACTGGGGGAGGGTGGGCTGCTCCAGGCCATGGGGCTCAGGCTCCTGTGCTCTGCTCCCCACTAGGGCCCCCCAAGGTGAATGCTGTGAAGAAGTCGGAGCAAGCCACTGAGGGGGAGGAGGTCGTGCTGGTCTGCAAGTCGGAATCCTTCCCCCCGGTCAGCAACTGGGAGTGGTACAAGATTAGTGATGCCGGAGACCAGGTGAGGGCCCGGCCTGCCTGGGGGGGGCATGGGGCCTAGGTTTCGGTGCCCTGCAAGGTCTGCCTGCCTTGTAGGTCCTCACCAACAACTCCCAGGACAGGATGTTCGTGGTGTCCACGGAGACAAAGACGGAGCTGCATATCCGGGACCTGGACCTGAAGGTGGACTCCGGCCAGTATATCTGCAACGGCACCAATGCAGAGGGCAGCGAGCAGGCTGTCATCACACTGCGCGTGCGCAGCCACCTCGCCGCCCTCTGGCCCTTCCTGGGCATCGTGGCAGAGGTGCTTGTACTGGTCACCATCATCTTCATCTATGAGAAGCGGCGGAAGCCAGACGAGGTCCTGGATGGTGAGCCGGCCCAGTGACCTCTGCGTCCCAGCTGTGGGGGGCCTGAGGCCTGGCACCATCCAGAAGTGCGGGACAGAAGAGGGCACTTTGTGGTTGAGGGGCAGCCCCTCGGCTGTGGGTGGGGTCTGCCTGCCCGCATAGCCTTGTGGGTAACTCCTGTGAGTGGCTGCCCTCGGTTGCTTGGGGCCTCCTGGCTGTGCGTGAGTGAGCTGTGACTGCCTGGTGGAACTGGTGAACCAGGGCTGCCCAGGCAGGTGGGGGTTTATTGAGGAGTCCATGTCCCAGGAGTGAGACTGGCTCCGCACGTGTCCGGTCGTGGACACTAAGGGTGGGGCCCAGTAGGACAGGAGCCATCCTGATGCCTGTTCTTCTCTTGCACGTGGCTACGCGTCTGCATAGATGAGGACACCGGCTCCGCTCCCCTGTGAGTGCTGGCCTTGCTGGGGGTTGGGGCCCTGGGCTGGGCTTGGAGGATTTCCTCTATCCCTGATGTTGAGGGGCGGGGCACGACCTTGGTGGGCGAGGGGCGGCTGCTTTGTCCTCTTAAGCACTGAAAAGTTCCCCTCCTGTTTCCAGGAAGAGTAGTGGGCACCACGTGAACGACAAAGGCAAGAATGTCCGCCAGAGGAATGCTAGCTGAACGCGCTCCGATGCCCGAGGTGAGGGCAGCTGTGGGCTGGGGTCTCCATCCTGCCCGCCCTGCGGGTGGCACATTTGTACTATTCCCAGGGCTGTCGTAGAGCAAACCCACACTAGTGAGAGCACACCACACTGCATTCAGATCACACCTTCTCTCCTTTTTAAACGAATTAAGCTAGGCTTTTCTCTATGGAGTTCCATTCCTTAGGGGTTTTATTTTTTCTTTTAAGAGCGCCTCGGCTAGATGTGAGGTTCTGTGTGAGACTCCTGCTGGCCCCTGCCTGTCCCCTTACTGGCCCCCCCATCCATAACCTGGGCATTTAGCCTCCTAGTTCATCACACTGGGGGGCAGTGGAAGGCAGACTGCATTTTTCCAAGGCTCCTGCCATGGCTCCAGCATCCTGCTCGTCTAAAGCCACTGCTGTTGTGTCACTGCAGGTCTGTGTGACATGGGACAGTCCAGCCTGCATGGCCACCTCTCAGGTATCCTCCCTCACTGCTCCAGCAGTCCCCGCACTGAGGGGTGGTCTGGTTGACCATCGCAGCGGGAGTTTCTGTGACGGCTTTTTTCCTGTCTGCCTATGGCGACCACAGAATCGCCCTCACCAGCTGGGCCTGAGGCTTCTTCCTGTCCACAGCATCCTGACTCCCACGGGAACCCCCACCCCACTTGCCTGCTCACCAATAAAGGCTGCCCCACCTTGTCCTCTTCCGGCTCATGTCTGTGCTGGGCCTGGGTCTTACCAGGAGAGCTTGGGGGCGGTCAGCTGGTCAGGCCGAGTGCCAGGTAGTGCTGAGGCTCCAAGTGACGTTGGGGTGTGTGGTGGAGCAGGGCTGACAGCTGGGCCAGGGGCCTTGTTCTCAGGACAAAGGGTAAAGGCAGGGCGAGGGGGCGGTCACCAGCTGTTTCAGAGGCTCTGGACAATGCCCGGCCATGCTTCCCTCCGATCACCACCAGAGGAAGCCACATGCACACCACTGAGTGGGACTTGGGCTGTGCAGCCCATCGGCAGAGCCCCTGGTTTAGGCCGGGTCCTCTGTGCCCTCTAGCTGTACACACCTGGGCCCCTGAAGCTTTTCAGTGGCCTGGAAGATACCTATACCCACTTGTTCGTGCAGCAGCACTGTTTGGGCACCAGTGGTGTGCCTGGGGCTGGGGGTTGTTTGGGCAGGCCCCGGGTCCAGTGAGAACCAATCCCGTGATCAAGGAGGTGACAACGAGGCTGGCACCTCACAGGCTTGACTGGGCCTTCTTGTCACAACGGGCACATGCGTGGGAGTTTGCGTGCTTGGGGCTGGCTGGGCTGCTGCACTGGGTTCCTCATCCAAAGGGTGGGCCAGAACCTGGTGTAGGGGTGACTTCCTGGAGCACAGGGCAGCAGATGGGGTGTGCTGTGGACAGGCGAGCAGACAGCCCAAAGCACCCGACCCCCAGGAAGGAGTGTTGCTTGACCTGCGTGGGTCACCGCCCAATCTTTTTGCACATAAACCTGATTATAAAAATGACCACTGGGCGGCAGCTTTGTTCATCCCCACTAAGGACTCATGTCCATCCATCCAGCAAGCGTTGGATGCAGCCCTGTGCCATGGGGCGCGTTCTTGGTGACAGTCTGCTGAGACCTGCCTCAGTTTCCCCAGGGATGGGATGGAGAAGTTATAGCAGCTAAGTGTCAGGATTCATGAGATCATCTTTGGCATGTGCTTGGAGGGTCTAGGAGTCTCAGAGTCTCAGCCCACACAGGCAAAGGGACCTTTGGACAAACAAGGGCCCATCCTGGGACAGCTTGGAAATGCCCCACCAGTGTCTCTGGGGGGGCCTTCCCCAAGCCCCGACATGGTGCCGTGACCTTAAGAGCACCTCTGCTCTACAGTGGGGGCATCCCAAGATCCCACAGTGGTTGGCAGTAAGAGATTTAGGGACCTTGCCTGGAAGCAGAGGACAGAGCTGAACCAGAAAGGGCCAGAGGTGGGGGGGGGGCACCCTCAGACTAGTATTCTCCCCATCCCTGCCCCATCAGGGGGTCCAGGAGTCCTAGGTTAACACAGTATGTTGCAAATAGGCCTGGGGGAGGGACGCTGCCTAAGGTCACTGGCCACTTGGTGTCACCCTGCACAATGGCGTTTATGTGTGTGACTCAGACATGAGACACAGCACCCCCCTTCCTAAGCCAGAGGTAAATGTAGGGTCCCAGTCGTGTTACGCACACTGATCAAATTCAGTATTTCTTAAGTCTGTAGTGGACTTTCCAAGCAGCTTTTGAAGCTTAAATTCTGGGGCCCCTTTGTGGCCCCCAAACTCTGAAGCCTGTTGGAGGTTCAGAGCCCTATGATGGTGAGGAAGGGGACACACAGCATGGCAGAGGGGCTGGCTTCCTTTCAGTGGCAGTGGGGAGGCCGCAGTTTGAGGCAGCAGACCATTGTGAAGTGACTTAGCGTTTTATACCTGTTCACATGTTTAGTCCCACGGCCATCTCTGGGTGTCCTATCTGCACTCACCCCCTGGGTCCTCGGTATCTCTTCTCACACAAAGCAGGCACCATCCTGCTTCAGAGTCTTTGCAGAGGTTGTGCTGTCTGCCTGCCACTTCCCACAGATGTCCACAGGACACTGCTCCTCTCCTCCAGGTCTTCACTCAGATGTCATCTCTGCGAAGCCTCTGGACATCATGCCTGTACCTTCCTCACCCCCTTTTCTGGCTCTGAATGGTTGTGTAGCACTTACCACCTTCTAACGGACAAAGATCTCCTAAACGTAATGTGTGTGGTGTTGGGTTATCTATCTCTGCCTAGCTGTCAGCCTCGCCAGGGAGGGGTGGCCCATTAGGTTCACTTCTGATCAGGTGTTTAGTAAGTATTGTTGGAATGAATGGATGAGTGTATTCAGTGCAAAGAATACTCTGACCTGGCAAGTGGTGAGTGGGTGGGAGAGATGGTGGGCCCAGGGTAGAGCCTGTGGTTGGGGAGGAGTCCTCAGGACTTGGGGACAAGGCCCCAAGGCTCAGAGAGGCGCTGGGACCGCCTAAGTCCAAGCCAGGTCCCTGGGGAGCAGTTGCTGGTCTGCCTCACCGGCTGCCAGACATGGTAAGTCCTCAGACTGGGCCATGGTCCACCTCCCCTCTCTCAGCAGCGAGCCCCAGGGCTCTGGCAGCCTGCCCAGGCTGACATCTTCCCAGAGCGAGCATAAAAGGTCCCCCTTCAGCTGGAACACACATCTGCCTAGGATGGGCCACAGCCTGGCACTGCCAACTCTGTCCACCCAGCCTCTGTCTCACTGCCTTGGGACAGACAGTGGCCCCACCTACCCACCCATCAGACCAGGTCCGGTCAGGCACTGCAGAGGTGGCCCCGGGAGGCCAGACCTGGTGCCTGCGCAGAACCCCCTGGGTTTGGGGACGCCTGACTGGCATGGGATGCACCCGATGTCCAGATAAGCCTCTTCCAGTCACTGTTGAGCACCTGCTACGTGCAGGGACAAGTCACATCCCTGCCCTTACGGCCCTGACATCCTGGTGGCTGGGGGCTCCCAGGGGGACATCAGGCTGAAAGTGCCACAAAGGCTCGAGGGTCCTAAGAGGCCAGGGCTCTTGCCTCCTAGGCCGGAGTATTTCTCCCACTCTTCTGTCTCCTCCCTCTGTCACCATGTCTTTCCACCCCCTTCTTACGACACCTGTGCCACTCTGGTTGCGGGGGTGGTGTGTGTGGGGGGCATGGGAATAGGGCTCTAGAGGCAGAGTCCTGGACCTAATGCTCCCACCTCCCCCAACACCAACCTGGCTCCGGCCCCAGAAGCTGATCTTCAGGTGTGTTCTCAGAGCTAGGGGCTGGCTGGGGCAGAGAAATGGGGCAGCACTCTCAGGCTCCCGTGTGGGCATCTGGTGGGAAGGGGTGGCCGGCTCTGGGACCCGTGACCCCAGACACTTCCCCATTTTAAAGCCCACCAGCCTCACAGAAGAACCCCAGTCCCCACTGTGGTTTAGGGCACTGTTTAAGTGTGGGGGTCGCCAGCACCTTTGGGTAGCTTCCTACTGGCCTCAGTTTCCTCATATGCAGGAGGTGGGGGTGAGGGGGTGATTGTGGGCCTGGAGACTGGTGGCATTGACTCCATGTTGCTCCGCCCCACACAACAAATTCAATTCCCAAGGGGCTTTGTCCAGGGCCCTCAAGTGAACCTGCATGGCCTCCGTGGCTTTTAAAAGCATTCTTTTATTATGGACATTTTCAAACCTACAGAAAGGAAAGAGGCTGGAACCGGAGCGGCCCCAGTTCTCTGAGCCCCACTGGCAGCGGTTAACGCGCCCCCGGCGCTCTGGGCAGAGGCGAACCCGAGGCCCTCGCCAAGGTCGCAAGAGGCTCCGGCCCCGCGGCTGGGTTCGGTGACCTTGGGTGTGTCCTTCCGCTTCGCGGGCCTCAGTTGCCCTTTCTGGGACGAGGAGTGGGCGAGTCTCAGGCCTCGGGCCGCGTGACCTTGGGCTGTCCGGACCTCGCGGCCTCAGTTTCCCGGGCGTAGGGCTGTGGCACCGAGCTCCCGCAGGGGGCGCGGGCAGAGGCGGGACTCCTCCCGTCCCGCCCCAGCAAACAAGGCTCCGCCCCGCGGCCCCGCCCCGCCCCGCCCCGCCTTCCCCCTCCCTCGGGCTGGGGCCGGCGGCGGCGGCGGCGGCGGCGGCGGCGGCTCAGCTCCGCACTGCCCGGCGCCGCCTCGCCATGGACGCGCGCGGGGGCGGCGGGCGGCCCGGGGAGAGCCCTGGCGCGACCACCGCGCCTGGGTCGGCGCCGCCGCCGCCGCCCGCGCCCCCTCCCGGCCCCGGGCCCGCGCCCCTCCAGCAGTCATCCCGAGCTGAGGCGGCGCCCCCGGAGGCGGTGGACGAGAGCGGCCCCCGGGCCCGGCTCCGCAGCCGCGACAGCTCGTGCGGCCGCCCGGGCACCCCGGGCGCCGCGAGCACGGCCAAGGGCAGCCCTAATGGAGAGTGCGGGCGCGGCGAGCCGCAGTGCAGCCCCGCGGGGCTCGAGGGCCCGGCGCGGGGGCCCAAGGTGTCGTTCTCGTGCCGTGGGGCGGCCGCGGGGCCGGGGCCGGCGGACGAAGCCGGCAGCGAGGAGGCGGGCCCGGCGGGAGAGCCGCGCGGCAGCCAGGCCAGCTTCATGCAGCGCCAGTTCGGCGCGCTCCTGCAGCCGGGCGTCAACAAGTTCTCGCTGCGGATGTTCGGCAGCCAGAAGGCCGTGGAGCGCGAGCAGGAGCGCGTCAAGTCGGCGGGGGCCTGGATCATCCACCCGTACAGCGACTTCAGGTACCGTCACCCGGAGGGACCGTCCTTGGAGCGCCTCGGGGAGGGTGAGGCGGCGCGACCCGAGGGTGACCTCGGGGCCCCTCGGTGACCTCGGGCGCGTCCGGGACCCGCCCCAGAATGACCTGGGCGGGAAGCTCCGCCCTTGGAGGGGCACTGGGAGGCGCGCGCATACTTCCGCCGGGACCCTGGCGCTCCCCCTCCCACGCACCCTGACATCCCCCACCCTGCGGAGTGGTCTCGTATCACCGGCCGCAGGGCCAGGGTCTGTGCTCGGATGGACGGAGAGGACGAATAGAGGGGAACGTGGGCGCCGGGGAAGCGGCGGAGCGGAAGGAAGGAGGAAGGAAGGGCGCCCGGGAAGGACGCGTCCAGGAGAGGCTGGCGAGGAAAGGGTTAAGCGGACGCAGCCTGCTCCCACGATGTCCACCTGCGCCCCGTGCCGCAGGGAGGCGCGTCCGGGCCGGCCTGAGTGTGGCGCGAGGAGGGGGCGCTGAGCGTGCTGGGGTTTCCGGGCTGTGTCTTCTCTGAGCCACGTCAGTCCCTGCCGCTGGTGGTGTGCACGTGTCGGTGGGTGTGTAGCTGTAGGTATCACTTAAACCAGTTGACTGGCTCGTGGAAAGGCCCAGCGAGGCCAGGTGCAGGGTCACCGCGGTGTATGTTTGCGGTTCTTGTTCCTGGGCTTGCGCTCTGTGGCCTGCGAGTGTGGACTGTGCGTCTCACTGCAGACTGTGTATGTGATCGCGAGCATGTGACTTAGGGGGGCCGAGTGTCCTGAGGGTGTGGGCCGAGTAACGGGGGCCGAGGAGGCGTGTCCCTAGGGGTGTGTCAGCGCGGTGGGTCAGTGCTGTGTTAGGGAGATAGTGTGTGTGTCCGGGTGGGTGTGCACCGGTGGGCAGTGGATGTGAGGTTATGTGTACGTGAGTGGGGGCCATGTGAGACGCGACCAGAGCAAGAGAGGTTTCAGGACCACGGACAGCGGCCCAGCCGCCTCTCGGAGCCTATCAGATGTCAGCGCGCTGCGTGTCTCCCTTCCCCAGGCCTGAGCCCCTCCCGCCCCCAACGTCGGGGGTCTCCACTTGACAGCTGGGGAAACTGAGGCCCAGGGGCACGCAAGTCCAGGACAAAGGCTGGAGGAAAGTCCAGGATTCCAACATTTCACCCCCCAGACCTTCCCTGGGAGGTGAATACAGCCTTGACCAATGGCTTGGATTTTGAGAGGCCAGTGGAGGGGGGGACCCAGGGCCAGCCCAGATAGGGTGCATCTGGATGGCCCCCACCTGCACGGGGCCTCAGCATTCCTCTTTAGGTGGTCCAGGCTGGGAGCCCTTGGGTCAGTGTCCCAGTTGTGAAGAGTCATAGAAATGGGGAGCTAGTGCCAGCTATCTGGGAAGGGACAATGGGGACATGTGGGCTGGGGGAGATAGCTACAGAAAGTGACCACTCCCCCTATTTCCTCCAGGACATTTGCCTGCAGCATTCCCCGGGGCAGTGGGTGCCCCTGGTCTTCCTCTTGGCTACAGAAGAGGTAGTGTGGGGTTTAGGTGAAGGGTGCCAAGAGCAGTCGGGCTCCCTATCCTGTGCCCTATTGTGTGACCCTGGGCAGGCTACATGGTCTGGGCTGGGGAGATAAATTGTAAATAGGGTGAACAAGCATTGAGGGAGCTAATGACCTGTAGTGGGGACTAGGGGAGCCACAGTCAAATTGAAAAACAGACTGTAACAAAGCTGGGGTGCAGCAGGACCTCTACAACTCCCATGCTTCGGGAAGTGTGCTTCTTCTAGACCCTTCTGATTTAGAGACAGGACCCAAGCACGTGACCAGAACAGTGCTTCCTTTCCTGGGCCAGGTGCTTTGGGAACACCTTATGAATATTGATTCAATCCTCACGTCAGCTGTGAGGTGAGTGGTGCAGCCACCCGTGTTTACACTTGAGGAAAGGGGGCAGAGAGTAAAGTCACTTGCCCAAAGCCACACAGCTCATCTGGGGCAGATCAGGGATTCCCACCTGGGCAGGCTGGCCCCTGTGTCCACACTCTTGACTGCCAGGCAGCCTGGCCTCTGGCCATGTTCCATCCAGGCCAAGAAGACGAGAGGAAAAGACATTCTGGGGGTGTTCCAGATGTTGGGGGTGCCCAGAGGTGTGCCATGGGTCCTCTCTGTTTAAGTCTATGTTTTAAAAACTGTTCATGGAGTGATGGGGAGGGGACTTTCTTGATCCACTTTTCTGCTTTTGTCTCCTCGTGTCCCCAGAACCCAGTGGTACAGTTACCATCTCCTCGTTGGTGGGTCCGTGCCCACACTGTACCCGAGTTAAAAGGGAAAGGGAGGTGATGAGGTGGTGTCTCCACTTCCTTGAGCTGTGACTTCGTTGCTTGCCAGTGGAGCCTGTCCCATGCACACTGGCCTGGCACCTGCCTGGCACAAGAACGGGACAATTACTGTTGGGTAAACTGGAACAGCTCTGCCTATGCCTCGTTCCGCGAGAGCCTCACTGGGACATCCGGGGCACAGGGATGTGAGCAGAGGGTGTTTCAGAGCCTTCTGCTTCAAGCCTATTCCTGGCCTTGAGTGCTCTCCGGGCCTGCCTGCCTCAATTTCCCCAGATGTGAGATGGTGGTGGTACGAGGGGAAGGAGGTGTCTGGCATTCCCAGCCATGCCAGCAGCTCTCTGGGCCCCAAATCCCGCACCTTTTTCCTCCCCTGCCTATGGAGTGACTTTGCAGGAGCTGGTCTCCCCTGCTGTGCATGCCTTCACCCCAGTGCTTCTGATTTTCAACTCCCAGCTCACACGTCGCCTCCCCCAGGCCATGTGCCCTGCTGTTCCCAACCTGTTACCATGTCTGCTGCCTGGACACTCGGAAGCAGCCTTTGCACTTGGTGTTGCCTAGTTGCCCCTCAGCCCCCACCATGGGCGTGAGGCTCTGTCAAGGTCCCGTCACAGTGAGCGCCCAGGATATCTCTGAACTTGCCGAGGGGCATGCATGGGTACAGGGCAGGTCTGGGGGAGCTCTGGTCTGGGGAAGTGGAGTCCTCATCTTCCTAGAGAGTTTGGGCAAGTGGCTTCCTTACTGCCTTTCATCTTAAGTCTATAAGTGCCTCTGAGGTCTGACTTTAGTCACTCTTGCTGCTGCTGATTTTCAGTTCAATGTTCCTGAACTGTCTATCACTCGAGGCTTGGTGTGGGAGACAGAGATGAGTCGGTCTCTTTCCCGGCCCTCAGAGCAGTTTAAACAAAGCCAGAGCCCATGGACCTGCATGGGTTCTGTTACCTCCTCTGGGGTCCCCCTCAGGACTGTGGTGTTGGAAGGGGCTTGAACAACCCGACTGCATTGGAGGCCTCTGTCCCCCACGCCAGATGGCCCAGTGGATCAACAGGAGATCAGGATGGGGGGCTCTCTGCAAATCCCTACATTAGCTTACAGGAATAAACCCCACATTATCCAGGGCAGGGTGGGGGGAGCGAGGGTGAGGGTTTCCCTGACTGCAGACCCTGCACAAAGGCACTCGGAGTGGGGAGCAGTGGACAAACCCATTCCCCAGGTAGGAAGATCATGGGCGGCGGGTGGCCATGGCCTCCTCACTCCAGGGGCTTCCTGCCAGACTTTTGAATCTCTGGTCCCTGAATTCCCTGCTTTAAAACTTTACATCCCCAAGTCTCCTGCTCCAACACCCCAGGGCCCAGGCATAATCCCCAAGGTTCAGGGGGACTCTTCCTCAGTCACCTGATTACACAGGCCAGGTCCTGCCTCACTTTCCCCCATCAGCAAACCCACCCCAAATCCAGCCAGCACAGGTGACCCCCATCTCCTGCCTAGACACCATCCTCTGTCCTCTTCTTGGCCTTCCGGCTGCCAGCAGGGGCATCTCAAGATACATGTGTCCATCTTTCCCCCTCACTTAAAACCTCCCCCTGACCACAGCCTCCAAGACCCTGCAGAGTCCAGCTCTTGCCCGCCTCCCCTCATCTTCTCTTACCTCCTTCACTCTGTCTGCTCCAGCCCTAGGCCGCCCAGCCAGCCTTGAAAGGGGAAACCCTACTCAGCCGCAGGACCCTTGCACTTGCTGCTCCCTCTGCCAGGGGTACAGTGTCTCCCATATTTTGCCACCTCTTCCAAGAAGCCCTCCCTGTCCACCCTGGCTAGAGTAGACCCTCTGAAGCATCCTTGCCGTCTGTTTGTGTGGAGGGCCCATCTCCCTGCCCGCCTGGGGTCTATCTGGTCGCTGTGTATCCTTCAGGCCTTGCACGTCACTGGCCCCCAGTCTGTACTGCCTTGGGATTACCCCAGAGTCCAGTGTCTTCCCCCATAGGAGTCTCCCTTTCCTAATCCGTGACACTCACGTCTCCATAATTCACATCTGAGGGCTCAAGCCCCTAATTCTTAGTCCCCTGCTCATCCTTAATCACTAACCGGGCCCCTAATCCCTGGATTTTCCATCTGTAATTCCCCAGGTTCCTGGTTTGCACATACTGCAGGGAGGGAGCCCACCATGTCCCTGACCAACAGCCACAGGGCCTCAGCCGACCTCCAGCCAGTGGGGTGTGTCTGGCCACCAGGGTCTTGTCACTTCATACTTGGCAAGACTTGGTTTCTCCATCTGAGCCAAGAGAATGGCTGGGCAGCTGCTAAAGCAGGACTGAGGTCATGCTGGTAGCCACCAGAGCCCCACTGAGGTCACCAGTCTGTGCATTTGCACCTGGGAGAGGGTCCAGGCTCCCTCCCGTCTACAGGGAAACCCCAGCCTCATCCCTGTGTCCCTCTGGCCTGCGTTTCTCTCCGCAAACAAGCTGTGAACTGGCCCGCTGGCCGTTGCCCTCCCGGTGTGTCCACAGAAGCGGGGACCCCACTGTTGTTAGGGAACATTTTAGAACACAGAATTTAATTATCGGTATCGAAGGTTCTGGGTAGCTGAGGGCTGACTGTGTGCCATTCCCTGCTGGCTGCCTGATGACATCCCAGTGACCCATTGAGGAAAGGGCTGCCAGGATTGGGTAGATGAGGCACAGCGGCTGGCTCAGAGGAGAGTGCAGTCCCAAGCTGCACAGCCCAAGGGGGTCGGGCAGGGCAAGGAAAATGTGGCGTGCTGGGGCAGGCACCCCGGCTTCCTCTGTCCTCCGCCACACCTACCCTAGGACTCTTGCTTCGCCTCTCCCTTTCCAGGGGAATCAGGCTGGCTGGAGAGCACACGGGTCGAGACAGCAGGCCCACTTGGGGTCACCCCAGTTGGAGCAGGAGGCCCTGGGGAAGGCCATCCTGTCCCTCAGCCCCTGTCCAGTCCCCTGCCCTCTGGTCCAACTCCTCATAAGCCCGGGGGACACACAGTATGCAATGGGGCTGGGCTCGAGTCCTGAGGGAGGAGATTCCAGAGGGGGCCCGTAGACAGAGGACAGGCCCTGGGCCAGCTCTCAGTTCCTGCCCCCACTCTCTGGTCTGTCAGTGGGGGAGACTGCTGCCTGCCCCTTTCCGCACCCCAAGAATAAAAGGAATGTCTGAAGTGTCACCTGTCAAGGATCATGCCCTCATGCTCTGTGGCCATTTAGCTGCTTTCTAGGCCTGCTGGCCTTCACTTACTCTTTCCTGCTTGCTCTGTACCAGGGCACGTGCCCGGAAATGGGGGAGGGGCAGGTCTCATTCCAGAGGGTGGAGGTGGGATTAGGAGCTCTATAGTGCATGCTCTGGAGGTTGGGGGGAGGGGAGGGGGCAGCAGACAGGTGGGGCCCCTGAACCCCTTTGGATGCTGGGGCCCAGGGGTTTCAAGGAGGAGCAGGTGCCCCAGATCCGGGGTCTGAGCCCCACACCTTGTCTAGATTCAGGCAAAAGAAGGTCTGGAATTTCTGGCAATTTTGCCCACTTTATGTCAGCCCTTTGAGCTCTTCCATCCCCATGCAAGTTTAGGCAGGGCCCTCCCCATCATTACCAGAATCCCCACGTCCACTCAGAGAAGATTCCATCACATGTGGGTGGGACAGTGCCTGGAAGGACCCTCAACGATGCCACTCCCTCGGTCCTCTGGGATGGATGGAAGGAGACTGAGGTTTCCAGGGGCTGGAGGGACCTGCCCAAAGTCACGCCTGCCAGTAGGCAGGGAGAAGTGGGTGTCAGCCAGGGCTGGCTGCTGCCCCCATGCTGGTAGACGTTGGGTCCCTTCCAACCTTTGGCTCTCGCGTACTGAGCTCCTGTGAACATGTTGGTCCAAATCACTGTTCTCTTCCTCTTGGACAGTTTCCTTGGGATCAATTTCCTGGAATGGAGCACCAGCCAGCAGACGTGGTGTTAATAGCTCTTCCTTTGCTGTGCTGTCCAGAAGGAGCCAAATGACAGAGGCTCCGAAGTAGGGAGCTCACTGCAGCCAGTTCTGGGCTCACAACTTTTTATTTACACACTCCAGCCTCTGGGAACCTCAGTCTCATCTTCTATCCATCCCAGAGGAGCCCCGGGAGTTGCATCCTTCCAGACACTGTCCTTCCAGACACTGTCCCACCCACATGTGATGGAACTTTCTCTGAGTGGACGTAGGGATTCCAGTCACCATGGGGAGGGCCCTGCATAACCCGCCTGGGTTTGAAGACCCAAAGAAACCTGAAAAGGCTGACATAATCTAGGGGTGGGGGCTCTTCTCGCAGCGTTAAAGGCAAAATCAAATAATTGACTGTTCAAAATTTGACACCCTCCTTTGCCTGAATCTAGACAGCGTGTGGCACTCAGTCCCCCCAATCTGGGGCACCTGCTCATCACTAAGACCCGCCCCAAGGCATCAGTGTTTTTTTCTTTTATAATGTTAACGTGTATAAAACATAAAATTTGGCATTTAACCATTTAAAAGTACAATTGAGTGGTATAAAGTATAATCACAACGTGTTGCGTAACCATCACCCCATCCATTTCTATACATTTTTCATTTTCCAAAACAGAAACTCTACCGCCCCCCTCCCCAGCCCCTGACAAGCACGAACCCACTTCCTGTCTGTGGACGTGCCTGTTTGGACATTTTACGTAAATGGAATCACACACTGTGTGGCCTTGTGTGTTTGGCTGTCACTGAGCCGCCGTCCACGTTGTGGTGCGGCCACTATCACTCCCATGTGGGGATGGGCCACGCTCATCTGTGGATGGACATGTGGGCTGTGTCTACCTTGTGGCCGCGGTGAATCTCTGCCTTCCACGTGGAAGCACAAGCACCTATTTGAGTCCCCACTTTCAGTCCTCTGGGTACACACCTGGGAGTGGCATTGCTGGCTCATATAGTGACTTGGTTTAACTTTTTGAGGAACAGACAGTTCTCCCTCAGAGTGGTTTTGGCTTATATTTTCTCGGTTGCTGCAGGGCCACTCATCTGTCCATGTGGTCTTTTGCGGCATCTGTCCTCATGGACACTTTATTCAGAATGCCGTGCCTGGCCATCAATAAATATTGCTTGAATGGACAGGTCCTTTTCTGAGAGCGCTTTCCAGGTAGAATTTTGGAATCGACTTCGGGGACTTGTACCATCTTTCCCGGAAAATGAGACCTACCCTGAAAATAAGCCCCAGTTAAGATCATCAGCCAGACAGACGCATTTAGTATGTTATGACGATGTTCCAGAAGTAGATAACATGACTGTATTTGAATACATGTAGATTGTTGTACATGAAAAAAATGACATCCCCTGAAAATACGACCTAATGCGTCTTTTGGAGCAAAAATTAATATGACCTGGTCTTATTTTGGGGAAAATACGGTATAAGACCTGGTCTTATTTTCAGGGAAACACAGTAACTGTCCTGAGTGTATTTGGGAATGGAAGCAACCAGTCATCACTTTTTCAGGCCTATTTGTCACATTAAATGTCCCAGCAGTTGCCAAGTCCTATTGCTTGGGTAGCTCCCATGGTCTCAGCCCTCCGCTCTGGCCCTGCCCAGCCTTGGCATTCTCCTTGCTGGACTGGCACCCCGCCGCCCCCCTGTTGATGGGCCCCAAGGGTGCTTCCTGAAATGGAAATATAGCCAGTGCCCCATGCGGAAGCCCGCCTGCTCAGGGGAGCGTCCAGGCCCTGCGGCCCGACATCAAGCTGCCATGCCCAGCTCCCACCCTGTACCCTCCAGACCCCCCTCACCACCACCCCCACCCCCGCCTCAGTCTAAGCCCTCTACTCACCACCTCTCTGTCTCCCCTCTTCTTTCTTGCCCCTTGGACACCAACCTTGTGCCTGGCACACTGGGCCTTTGGATCAAGGGAAACACAACCAATTTTTCAGTGATCTCCTGGGCTCTGTGAGGTCTCGTGCTTCTTCACGAAGGGAAGGTCGGAACTGGGCCAGTGGGAGGACCTCGAGTTGGGGAACTCCGGTGGGCAGTGGGTTGCTGTCGGCGGGTGGGAGGACTTCCTGAAGGCGGAGTCCACTAGCCATGACCCAGGGCCAAAGTCTTGGCTTTGCGAGAGGCGGGATCTGGGCTGGCCCTCGAAGGCGCTTGCGCGCGTCGGGCAAGGGTGGGGGCTGACGGCCCGCGCCTCCCTCAGGTTCTACTGGGACTTCACCATGCTGCTGTTCATGGTGGGAAACCTCATCATCATCCCGGTGGGCATCACCTTCTTCAAGGACGAGACCACGGCCCCCTGGATCGTGTTCAACGTGGTCTCAGACACGTTCTTCCTCCTGGACCTGGTGCTGAACTTCCGCACGGGCATCGTGATCGAGGACAACACCGAGATCATCCTGGACCCCGAGAAGATCAAGAAGAAGTACCTGCGCACGTGGTTCGTGGTGGACTTTGTGTCCTCCATCCCCGTGGACTACATCTTCCTCATCGTGGAGAAGGGCATCGACTCCGAGGTCTACAAGACGGCGCGCGCCCTGCGCATCGTGCGCTTCACCAAGATCCTCAGCCTGCTCCGCCTGCTGCGCCTGTCGCGCCTCATCCGCTACATCCACCAGTGGGAGGAGGTGAGGGCAGGGGCTGCAGGGGTGGGGCTGTGAGGACACCCGGAGCAACAAGGTGGGGCCATGATGGCAGGCTCTAGTCCCGGCTATGAGGAGCCGGGCCACAGGGAGAACGAGGTTACAGGCACAGGAGGAGGGTCACGGGGGCTTGGGGCGGGGTCCTCAGGGTTGCTGTAAGGGGCCTACAAACCTTAGGGGGTGGAACCTGGGCATGGTGGAGGCCACGAGCGGGGTCCCAGAAGGGTGTACAGCCGCCGGCTGGGGTCAGAACACAGCGTGGACCCTTGACACACCCGCGCCCTCTCCCTTCATTCTGCCCTGTAAGAGGAGGAATCCACAGCTCCACTGGCAATGGGGAAACTGAGGCTCAGGGAAGTGAAGTTACGCCCTTGTCCCCAAATCGAAAACTGCCTCTGGACCACCCGTGCCCAACGATGTTGCTCCGTTTCCAGGGCAGCGACAAGACTCCAAGGGGGGGGGGTAATCGGGCGGGGGGGGGGGGGAAAGGTTTGCAGGAAGAGAGGTGGTCCTGGGAGAGGGGCGTGGGGGCAGGCTGTGCAGGGGCCACGTGCTCTCCTGCAGGACATGTCATTAATCCGAAAGGCAGTGGGGCCCCCTGGGGGTGGGGGGCGCGAGGAGGGCTCTGAGGTCCGGTCTGGAGGCGCCTTCCTCCCTCACATGCCCGCCCCGCCCCAGATCTTCCACATGACCTACGACCTGGCGAGCGCGGTCATGCGCATCTGCAACCTCATCAGCATGATGCTCCTGCTGTGCCACTGGGACGGCTGCCTGCAGTTCCTGGTGCCCATGCTGCAGGACTTCCCGCGCAACTGCTGGGTGTCCATCAACGGCATGGTGGTGAGCGCCCCGCCCTGGGCCCCGCCCCGCTAGGTCCCATGCCGGCTTTACAGGCCCCAAAGTGAATCCCAGAAAGGTCCCAGGTTCGTGCCCTCTGGGACCATTCCAGTGTGACTGTGACACCTTTTGTCACCTAGACATATCACGTTTTTTTCCGATTGAGTCCACTTTCTATGTACATAAATGTATTTAAAAGACAAATAGGAACCTGATATCATGGACCATAAGAGAAAAATCCTCCAAGCGAGTCCCAGTCACCAGTTGCTTCCTGGCTGAAATACCGACCGCGGAATGGGCCAAGTCTTGGGTTCCCGGCAGCACCACAAGGAACTTTTTTCCTGCCCCAGAGGGCTGAGCCTCTGGCACATGTGGGGTGGGATGTGCTCGGAGCTGGGCAGGAGCAGGGGGGCGTTGATGAGCGAGGGGCAGCAGCAAAGGGAACACCCTCAGGCGTGCACCAGCGCCTGGCACAGCTGCCTGGCTGAGGCAGCTCATTGTCTGGCCCGACACCCGGCATGCTGTCCTGTTTCCTGAACAGGCCCCACTGCACCCCTCCCCCTGCCGGGTCAACTGAGGACTGCTGGGGGAGTTGGGGGGGGTGTCCTCCTGGCTTTTCCTGATGCCTCCACCCTCCTGGACCCCTCTGATTGGATTCCAGTGTCCCCAGCTTACCGGCCCCAGTGTCCCTGAAACTTTCACATCCTCTTGGCCTCATAGACACATTGATCAGCGGCTACAAAGGGATAGCGGCTCCTGAGACCCATGGGCCAGGCTATGGCCCCTCTGAGCCTCAGTTTCCCTAGGAGTGATGTGGGGAAGCAGCTTCATACCTGCCCCTGCCACTCACTGTAGCACATGTGCTGATTCTCGGTTACCTCTGGACGTGGCAAGTTCATCACCTCAGATACCTGGGGGAGGACAGGCAGGTGGGGCCCTTCGGGCCAAGGGGCTCCCTGGGGGCCATGAGCGCCTGCCCACCCACCAACCGGTGGCCTTGCAGAACCACTCGTGGAGCGAGCTCTACTCCTTCGCGCTCTTCAAGGCTATGAGCCACATGCTGTGCATCGGGTATGGACGGCAGGCTCCTGAGAGCATGACAGACATCTGGCTGACAATGCTGAGTATGATTGTGGGCGCCACCTGCTACGCCATGTTCATCGGCCACGCCACCGCCCTCATCCAGTCACTGGACTCTTCGAGGCGCCAGTACCAAGAGAAGGTCCGGGGGCATGGGGATTCTAGAGGGGTCTGTGGCTGTGGTTAGGAGTAGAAGCTCCTCAGGGTCACTCGAGGACATACCTGTTGGCTGGGCCCACGGCAGAGGCCTCTGGGGGAGCAAGGATGTTTGGCTCCTTGGACCGAGCCTTGGGGTGGGGCGAGCTTCCATGGAGCTAGTCTCAGGGCCAGGGACCGGGAAGGGCTGAGAGACAGCAGGCGTTGGTCCCCATAAGCCAGCCCTTTCTGTAGTTCAACCTCGAGGTCTACTCTGCCTTGGTTTCCCTCTCTAAGGCCAAAGACGAGCATGGCCCCCCCCCCATGCCCTAGCTGTCTTTCTGCCCTGCTACCCAATGGCTGCCCCTGGCTGGGCAGCTAGGAACACCCCCAGCAGTGCCATTTAGGTCGGCCGGGTCAGCTGGGCCCGGTGCCCGGCACCCTGGCTGCCCAGAAGCCACGGCCTCACACCCAAACATGAGCTGGTGCCGCCACCCGCCTGCCGTCACGGGTTCCGCTGAGCTCAGGGCAGCTGTGGCCGGGTGGAGCTGGGGCGGAAACCGGGCTGGGGCGGAAACCGGGCTGGGGCTCCCCTGGGGGTGCCATCCTGGGGACAGCAGGGACTGGCACCCCCGCCTGGTACCCATATCCCTGCCCTCCTTAGGAGGGGCTGAGCAGGTGCTTTATAGGAAGATACTGGGGGAGGGGTGCCAGGGCCACCGGCAGAGTTGGGGGCTTCTGGAACGGGGCTCCAGCATCTTGGGAGCCTGGATCAGGCTGTGCACCCATTTCCAAGGGGCGGGGTTGCCAAATAAACCAGGACACAAGGAATAATTTGTTAGCATGTGCATGTCCCAAGGCTGGCCCAAGATCTGCTCGTACTAAAGGTCATCGGCGATGATCTGGGAGCCAGATGTAACTGGGTGGCCATGTGTATTGTTACCCGGTGAGACTGACCCAGGCCCCCGCCCATTACAGTACAAGCAGGTGGAGCAGTACATGTCCTTCCACAAGCTGCCTGCCGACTTCCGCCAGAAGATCCACGACTACTACGAGCACCGCTACCAGGGCAAGATGTTCGACGAGGACAGCATCCTGGGCGAGCTCAATGGGCCCCTGCGGGAGGTGAGGTGGCCGTGGGCCCTGGCTCCACTGGGGATCCCGATGTCCCAGTCACGCTGCCAGTCCCAGAGATGGGCATGGAGGACGCAAGCTCGATGGTGCCTCCGCCAGCCTCCAGCCCCTGCAGCCCTGGGTCCTCTCACCCTCTAGCCGACTCCACTTACCCTGTTTGGGGTGTGCATTAGATAGAGGGGGCAGGCAGAGGAAAGGCAGCCCAGGGCAGGTTGTCCTGGGAATGCCCGCTCTGCCTCTAACAGCCCGGGGGATGTTGGGCAAGATTCCTGGGGCGGCCGTGACAAGTGACCACACACTGCGCAGCTTAAAACAACAGGAATTCATCCTTCCACATTTTGGGGCCAAAAGCCCCAGATCCAGGTGTCACAGGGTCCCGCTCCCTCCAGAGGCTCCAGGGGAGGGTCCTTCCTATGTCTTCCAGCTTCTGGTGTACCTGGCTGTCCTTGGTGTCCCTTAGCTTATAGATGTGTCACTCCAAACCTCTGCCTGTCTTTGCACAATTTTCTCCCTGTGTGTCACCTCTTCTTATAAAGACACCTGTTATTGGATTTGGGGCCCACTTTACTCCAGTGTGACCTCATCTTAACTAATGACATCTACAAAGACCCTATCTCAACATAAGGTCCTGTTCCTGGATACCGGACGTTCAGGACTTAAACATATTTAGGGGATATAGTTCAGCCCACAATACTCTCCCAGCAATTACTGAGTGCCATCTGTGAGCCCTGCCTTGTGCCCTTGGGGAGGACCAAAGGGAGAAGCTCTGGGAATGACTGGAGTGGGCAGGGGGCTGAGATGGTGATGTCTGAGCCAGGTGGATGTGAGCCTGTGTTGTCCTGGGTAGAGGGCAAGGCCAGGGCCCTTAGGAAAGGGGGCAAGGATGGAGAGGGAAGCTAATAAGGGCTAGAGGAAGGGGGCACTGCGCCCCCCAACCTGCCCCCACCCCCTGTGCTGGGTTTTTGAGGGTAGGGAGCCATTCACAGACATTGCCTCCTAGGGAGCAGGTGCTGTGGTTAATGACACTGAAGATGTTTAATTGTATTTGATAATTATTCATTCATGCATTCATCCATCCATTCATTCCTATAATATGACTCATAGACAACAAGATGCATACAATTCAGTGGGTTTTAGTATATTCAGAGCTGTGCAACCATTGTTACTGTCTAATGGCACAGCATTACCATCACCCCAAAAAGACACCCGTTCCCGAGCCATCACTCCCTGTCCCTCCCCCAGGCCTTGGCAACCTGTATTTGATAATTACTTAAATGTTTACACAATTCCGAAGTCCAGTTTATAAAACCACATGTATTCAGGAAATTCCGGCCTCGTCCTACAGCAGGTTCCCTCTTGCTACACCCTTCCATTTCCGGTTCTGGCTGCGGCCACCTCTCCGCACGCCCCGCCCCTTCCGTGGGTCCCCTGGGCGCAGTACAGGGCGCGCATCTTGGCGCTTTTGCTCGCGCATTTGCGGCTGGACAGTGGGCAGAGGGTCCAACGCAGTGTGTGGTCCTTGCTGACGGCCTACGCTGTGCTGCACGCCCAGCCGCAACGCCAGGGCCCCGGATCCCGGCTGAGGGACGTTTCCAGATGCACCAGTGACCTGTGTGTTCAGGGCTGTTTTATTTGTGCTTCTCATTCTGTGAACTGTCCATAACTTTTGCTTGTTTTTCTAATGAACTTCTGGTCTTTTTTTTTTTTTTAAAGAAATTATATACGAGGTCTGACAATTAAGTTCGCGAACTTTGTTGCAACAATATTGCTAACCTTTTATGATATCAGAGGGATTATTCATTATGAATTTGTACCAACTGGACAAACAGTTAACCAAGTTTACTGTTTGGAAGTGCTGAAAAGGCTGCATGAAAAAATTAGACGACCTGAACTTTTCTCCAACAATTCACGGCTCTTGCATCACGACAATGCACCAGCTCACACGGCACTGTCTGTGAGGGAGTTTTTAGCCAGGAAACAAATAACTGTATTGGAACACCCTCCCCACTCACCTGATCTGGCCCCCAGTGACTTCTTTCTTTACCCGAAGATAAAGGAAATATCGAAAGGAAGACATTTTGATGACATTCGGGACATCAAGGGTAATAGGACGACAGCTCTGATGGCCATTCCAGAAAAAGAGTTCCCAAATTGCTTTGAAGGGTGGACTAGGCACTGGCGTCGGTGCAGAGCTTCCCAAGGGGAGTACTTTGAAGGTGACCATAGTGATATTCAGCAATGAGGGATGCAGCACTTTTTCTAGGATGAGTTCATGAACTTAATTGTCAGACCTGTACACGGAGGACTTTAACTCTTTGTCATACAAATTTCCATCCTTATGGCCGTTGGTCTTTTTTTTTTATTTTTTTATTTTTTATTGGGGAGGGGGAATAGGACTTTATTGCGGAACAGTGTATACTTCCAGGACTTTTTTCGGAACAGTGTATACTTCCAGGACTTTTTTCCAAGTCGTTGTCCTTTCAATCTTAGTTGTGGAGGGTGCCGTTCAGCTTCAGGTTGTCCTTTCCGTCTTAGTTGTGGAGGGCGCAGCTCAGCTCCAGGTCCAGTTGCGGTTGCTAGGTGCAGGGGGCACTGCCCACCATTGCTTGTGGAACTCGAGGACTCGAGGAGTTGAACTCGCAACCTTGTGGTTGAGAGCCCACTGACCCAAGTGGGAATCGAACCGGCAGCCTTCGGAGTTAGGAGCATGGAGCTCTAACTGCCTGAACCACCGGGCCGGCCCCTGGCCATTGGTCTTTTAACTTTGCTTACTCTGTTTT
Organism: Rhinolophus hipposideros; assembly: GCF_964194185.1. NCBI lineage: Eukaryota > Metazoa > Chordata > Mammalia > Chiroptera > Rhinolophidae > Rhinolophus > Rhinolophus hipposideros. The sequence goes on along the minus strand of NC_138062.1, from coordinate 61,153,662 downwards.
TCTTTTTTGACATGGGTGATTTTTATGTTGCATACAGCAGGAGTTCCATGTATGCTTGCTGTACACAGTAGACCCCAACACCTGCTTACTGAACAGAGCAGGTTCACAATTCATGCTTGCTGTATCCACATAGATTATAGCAGAATTCACCCATGTTTTCTTCTAATGCTTGTAGTTACATTTTTTCCCATTTATGTTCTTGTTCCCAGCTGCCACCCCTCTCCCCTTGGGCAATCATCAACTTGTTGTCTGTATGTATAGGTTTGTTTCTGTTTTGTTTGTTCGTTTATTGTGTTCTTTAGATTCAACATATAAGTGAGATCATAGGTATTTGTCTTTATGTCTGACTTACTTCATTTAGCACAATACACTCTTAGGTCCATGCATGTTGTCGCAAATGGCAAGATTTCATTCCTTTTTGTGTTCGAGTAATACTCTATGTATATGTTCCGTGCCATCTTTATCCAGTCCTCTATTGATGGGCACTTAGGGTGCTTCCGTACCCTAGCTAGTGCACATAGCACTGCAGTGAACACAGGGGTGCAGATATCTTTCCAAATTTCTTCAGATAAATACCCAGAAGTGGAATTGCTGGTAGTTCTGCAATTGCTGGTAGTTCATGAGGTAGTTCTTCTATGTTTAGTTCTAATTTTTTGAGGAACCTCCATACTGTTTCCCACCATGGCTGTACCAGATTACATTCTCACCAGCAGTGCATGAAGGTTCCCTTTTCTCCACATCTACACCAACACTTTTTGTTTGTTGATTTATTGATGATGCCATTCTGACAGGTGTGAGGTGAAATCTCATTGTGGTTTTATTTGATTTCCCTGATGATTAGTGGTGGTAAACATCTTTTACGTGTCTATTGGTCATGTGTGTGTCTTCTTTGGAGAAATGTTCATTCAGGTCCTCTGCCAAATTTTTAATTGGATTGTTTGTAAGGTTGTGAGTTGTATGAGTTCTTTATATATTTTGGATATTAACCCCTTATTGGATATATCATTGGTGAATACCTTCTCCCATTCTGTAAGTTGTTTTCGTTTTGTTGATGGTTTCCTTTGCTGTGCAAAAACCTTTTAGTTTGATGTGGTCCCATTTGTTTATTTTTTGTTGTTTCCCTTGCCCGAGGAGACATATCAAAAAGATATTGCTAAGACAGATGTCAAAGAGTTTACTGCCCATTAATGTCTAGTTTTGTGGTTTCAGGTCTTACATTTAAGTCTTTAGTCCGTTTTGAGTTTACTCTTGTATATGGCATAAGAAAGTGGCCCAATTTCATTCTTTTGCATGTATCTGTCCAGTTTTCCCAACACCATTTACTGAAGAGACTGTCTGTACCCCATTGTACGTCCTTGCCTCCTTTGTCATAAATTAGTTGACTGGATAAGCGAGGGTTTATCTCTGGGCTCTTTGTTCTATTCAATTGATCTATTTTCTGTGTCTGTTTTCATGCCAGTACCAGTTTTTATGTTGATCTTTATGCTGTAATTTAAAGTTTATTGGGGTAACATTGGTTAACAACATATAAATTTCAGGTGTACAACTTCATAATTCAGGTATACTCTGTGTTCTAACCATGCAAAGTCCGTCACCATATATTTGACCCCCTTTATCCTCTATGTCTTCCCCCCACCCACTTCCACTCTAGTAACCACCATTCTGTTGCCGGAGTTTGTTTATTGCTTTTTGTTTTATAGCCTACGTGAGTGAAATCCTCTGCTTCTTGTCTTTTTCCATCTGACTTACTTCACTTAGCATGATACTCTCAAGATCCATCCACGTTGTCACAAATGGCAGTATTTCATCTTTTTCACAGCTGAGCAGTATTCCATCGTGTGTGTGTGTGTGTGCGCGCCACATCTTCATCCAGTCATAGGTAGAAGGACACTTAGCTTGTTTCCATGTCTTGGCCACCACAAATAATGCTTCAGTGAACACAGGCGTGCATATATCTTTACAGATAAGTATTTTCAAATTTTTCAGGGAGATGCCCAGAAGAGGGATTGCTGGTCATGTGGTAGCTCTATTCTTAAGTTTTTGAGTTGTATTTCCCTGATAGCTAGTGATGTTGAGCATGTTTTCATATATCTGTTGGCCATCTGTGTGTCTTCCTTGGAAGTGTCTGTTCAGGTCCTCTGCCCATTTTTTAATTGGATTGTTTGTCTTTTTGTTGTTGAGTTGTATGAGTTCTTTATATATTTTGGATATTAGCCCATTATTTGAGGTATCGTTTGCAATTATTTTCTCCCATTCAGTTGGTTGCCTTTTTGTTTTGTTGATCTTTTTTTTTTTTTTTTTTGGCTGTGCAGAAGCTTTTTCAGTTTGATGTAATCCCATTCCTTTATTTTTGCTTTTACTTTCCTTGCCTCTGAGGTCAAATTCACAAAAACTTCTCTGAGACCAAGGTCAATAGGTTTAGAGCCTATGTTTTCTTCTATGTGTTTTATTGTTTCAGGTCTTACATTTAAGTGTTTAATCCACTGAGTTAATTTTTGTGTATGGCATCAGATGGCAGTCTAGTTTCACTCTTTTGCATGTGACCGTCCAGTTTTCCCAGCACCATTTATTAAAGAGACTGTCCTTTCTCCATGGAATGTTTTGGGCTCCTTTGTTGAAAATTAGTTGGTCATATGAGTGGGTTCATTGCTGGGCTCTCCGTTCTGTCCCCTTGGTCTGGGTCTGCTTTTGGCCAGTACCGTGCGGTTTGGACTTCGTAGTATAGTTTGACGCCAGGGAGTGTGGAACATCCGGCTGTGTTCTGTTTTCTCTGGATTGCATTGGCTATTCAGGGTCTTTCCTGGTTCCAGACAAATGCTATTTGAGTATTTTTTGTTCTATTCCTGTGAAAAATGCTATTGGGATTCAAATGGGGATTGCATTAAATCTGTATATCATTTGAGGTAATATGGCCATGTTAGCAATGTTAATGCTTCCAGTCCACGAACACGGAATATCGTTCCATTTGTGTCTTCATCAATTTCTTTCAACAATGTCTTGTAGTTTTCAGTGTACAGGTCATTTACCTCTTTTGTTAAGTTCATTTCTAGGTATTTTATCCTTTTGTTGCAGTTGTAAATGGTATTGTTTTTTTAATTTCTTTAATAGTTCGCTGTTAGTATATAGGAATGCAGTGGCTTTTTGTATATTAATTTTGTATCCTGCTATTTTAGTGTTTCTAATTGTCTTTTGAGGGAGTCTTTAGGGATATATATATATATATATATATATATATTTATAAATATATACATATTTACAAATATATATATGTATATACATACATACATACATACATATATATATATATATGTGTATATATATATATATAAATGTCATTTGCAAATAGTGAGCTTTACTTCTTCATTCCCAATTTGGATGCCTTTTACTTCTTTCTCTTGCCTGATTGCTCTGGCTAGAACTTCCAATAATATGATGAATAATAGCAGTGAGAGGGGACATCCTTGTCTTGTTCCTGTCTGGGAGGACATGCTTGTAGCTTTTCACCATCGAGTATGGTGTGAGTTGTGGGCTTGCCATATATGCCCTTATTATGTTGAGGTACTTTCCTCTTACACCCATTTTATTGGGAGTTCCTATCATAAAAGGATGTTGAATTTTGTCAAATGCATTTTCTGCATCTATTGAGATGATCATACAGTTCTTATCCTTCATTTTGTTAATGAATCAATCACATTGAATGATTTACAGATATGGAACCATCCTTGCATCCCCTGGATAAAACCCACTTGGTCGTGGTGTATGATCCTTTAGCTCAGGGGTGTCCAAATTTTTTCAATGGTTTTCCCCAAGGGCCATATGCGGTAAAATACACACACAGCCGGGCCACTCACTCGAGGTGAAGTACGTATTGCCTCACCTGGTTTTTTTAAGTAATCTAAATATATTTTTTGAATTTGCTACGAGCCAATAAAAAATGGATTGCGGGCCGCAGTTTGCACACCCCTGCTTTAGATGTCTTGTTGAATCCAGTTTATTAATATTTTATTGAGAAGTTTTGCATCTATATTCATAAAGAATATTGGCCTATACTTTTTCTCTCACGGTAGTGTCTTCATTTTTATCATTTCTAAGAACCAGCTCTTAGTTTTATTGATCTTTACTATTTTTTTAGATTTTTCTATTTTATTTGTTTCCACTCTGATCTTAACTATTTCCTTCCACTTCCTTTGGGTTTTTTTTTCTTCTAGTTCCTTTAGCTGTAGAGTTAGATTGTTTATTTTTGTTTGTTTGTTTCTTAAGGTCAGCCTGTATGGCCATGAACTTTCCTCTTAAAACTGCTTTTGCTGCATCCCATAAATTTTGAAAAGTTTTCATTTTCATTTGTCTCAAGGTCATTGTTGACTTTCTGTTTGATTTCCACTTTGACCCATTGGTTGTTTAGTACCATGTTGTTTAGTCTCCACATATTTGTGTATTTTCCAGGTTTCTCCCTGTAGTTCATTTCTAGTTTTATGCCATTGTGGTGGGTAAAGACACTTGATATGATTTCAATCTTTTTGAATTTATTGAGGATTGTTTGGGGGCTTAATATGTGATTTATCCTGGAGAATGTTCCATGTGCACTTGAAAAAGAAAGTGTATTCTGCATTTGGGATGAAATGTTCTATAAATGTCTATTAAGTTGATTTCATCTAACGTGACATTTAAGGTCACTATTTCCTTATTAATTTTCTGTCTGGATGACCTATCCATTGATGTGAGTGGTAGTGAAGCCCCCTACTATTGTATTACTGTCAGTTTCTCACTTTATGCCCATCAATACTTGCTTTATGTATTTAAGTGCTCCTATGTTGGGTGTAGAGATATTTACAATTGTTATTGCCTGTTCTTGGATTGACCCATTTATAATTATGTAATGTCTTTGTTTATACATTTTTTTGTTTTAAAGTCTGTTTGGTTGATGAGTATTGCTATTCCAGGTTTCTTGTCATTTCTGTTTGCATGGAATATCTCTTCCCATCGCTTCACTTTCAGGCTCTGTGTGTTTCTATTTGAAGTGAGTCTCTTGTTAAGTAGCATATAGATGGGTCATGTTTTTAATCCCTTCATCCACCCTGTCTTTTTATTGGAGCATTTAATCATTTACATTTAATGTAATTATTGATAAGTATGTATGCATTGCCATTTTGTTTTCTGGTCATCTGCTATGGGGCTGAAACATCTGGTTTCACCCCTTTAAAGTTCCATTGCGCTTGGGTCTTTTCTGGGTTTTTACTCTATTCTGTTGGTCTCTCTGCTCTCAGAGCATGAAGTTTTAAAATGTGTTTTAATATCTTGGCGGGCTAGTCCTCGCTGCTTTCCTTTTTCATGGGTTTCCTGCTGTTTTTTCTCACTTGTTCTAAATGAACTTGACTATCTCCAGTTATTATTGGGATCATGTGATGGTATTTTTATTGGTATCATGTGAAATGTGTATATGAACAGGGAGAATGGGTATCTTTTGTCTTTATGATGGTGAGGAGTTCTCTTAGAACAGTGTGTTCATGTCTCCTGTGCCTTTCAGGAGCATTTCTGAGTTTTCTTTATACAGATTTGGACATGTCCTGTTACCTTCCTACCACAGCATTTTACGTAGCTCTTTATGCAGTTTTAAATGGGGTCTTCTCATCCACTATGTCCTCTTCTAAGGTTTTCATTTGCATATACAAAAGCTGTTGATTTTAAAGAGAGTTTTCCTTTTTATTGAAGTTCATCTTACAGAAGACTGTTCATGTTGTAAGGGCATACTCAATGGATGTTCTGCAATTTGTAATCCCCATGTAACCACCACCCAGATCAAACATGGAACATTTCAGTCCCCCAGAAGCTTTTTTGCCAAGGGTAAACTGTCAGCCTGACTTCTACCACAATGATTCATTTTAATGTTCTTGGTTTTTATGTTGACTTTTTCTATCAGTTGTTATTATAACTAACTTCCCTTATTTGTTAGTTTTCCATTGGTTCTTTTGGGTTTTCCAGTAGTCACATTAAAAGTGATAGTAAAGTGAGTTTTCCTTTTCCCTTTCCAAGTCTTACGTCTGCAGTCATTTTTTCTTGTCTAATTGCATTGGTCGGCATTGCCAGTAGCATTCAGTATGGAATCAGCATGCATCTTTTCTTCCTGTCTTTGGTGACAAAATCTAGTGTTTGCCCATTAAATAAGGAAGATGCTGGCTTTCAGGCTAAAGTGTTAAACCCCTTCCACAGATGAAGAAACTGAGGGTCTGAGTGGTGGAACAGTCCCAAAGGTGAGATGGAATCAAGAGCTGGACCTGTGCCCTGATGTCACCCCTGCCTCCCACCTCTATAGGAGATTGTCAACTTCAACTGCCGGAAGCTGGTGGCCTCGATGCCACTGTTTGCCAATGCTGACCCCAACTTTGTCACGGCCATGCTGACCAAACTCAAGTTCGAGGTCTTCCAGCCAGGTGACTACATCATCCGTGAGGGCACCATTGGTAAGAAGATGTACTTCATCCAGCACGGTGTGGTCAGCGTGCTCACCAAGGGCAACAAAGAGATGAAGCTGTCCGATGGCTCCTATTTTGGGGGTGAGCATGTGCAGGGGCTGGGGAGCAGGTAACAGAGCTGGACTCTTTCTGGGGATGGAGGGCGACGTGGGGAGGTCACACGGGTGCAGGCATAGCCATTGGGAAGGACCTCTGGGTGGAATGGCAGCCCTATCCCAGAGGGCTGGACGACGCTCACGGCAGTGGGAGGGCCCCAGGGCGATGCAGTCACCAAGGTGCTTCCCTTTCCACACAGAGATCTGCCTGCTGACGCGGGGCCGGCGCACCGCCAGCGTGCGGGCCGACACCTACTGCCGCTTATACTCGCTCAGCGTGGACAACTTCAACGAGGTGCTGGAGGAGTACCCCATGATGCGGCGGGCCTTCGAGACGGTGGCCATCGACCGCCTGGACCGCATCGGTGAGTGGGTCTTGCTGTCGGCTTCTGTGATGGCAGGGGGATCGCACGAGATGGGAGGGGGCATGGCCAGCTGACAGGAGACAAGATTGTCTGTACCTCTGTCTGGGGCAAACACAGCCCACGTTCCAATGAACAAGAAAGTGTTAGGTGTGTTCAGTTGTGCACAACTCTGCTCATTTGGCAGTTACTTGGAGAGCACCTACCATGTGCCAAGAGGTATAGATGGTGGACCATGAGGCCGGCTTGGGTGCCACCCTCAGGAAGCTGATGTCATAGAGGGCAGGGGGAGTGGAGGGGCTTCCTGGTGATGCTGAGTGGAGATCAGGATGAGAAGGCACGTTCTAGGAGTGGATGCAGGATGTGCAAAGGCCCTTAGTGGGAAAGAGGCCTGGAGTCCAGAGAGCCAGGGTCGCTGGAAGGAGTCTGTGGAGGCAGGCAGGGACTGGACACACAAGGCCTTGTGAGCTGTGGGGAGAGGCATTTGGACGGTAAAGCAGGAACAATAGCCAGTCTAGGCAGGAGGAGACCCGATCAGATTGGCATTCTGCAGGTGGGGGGATCTCAGGAATAGTTGAGAGGTGGAGCCCTCAGGGTTTCCTGGTGACTAGATGTAGGAGCAGGGAGATGGTAGACCTCAGTGCTACTTAAGGGAATAAACACCATGGCTGGAAAAGCAGGACTAGGCAAGGTGGCAAGGGGTCAGGGAAGACTTCCTGTATACAGAAAGTGCTCAACACGTGTTTATATATAACAGGCACTCAACAATTTGCTCTGTGCAGTAGGTGTTCAACATAAATCCGAGTGGCAGGTACTTCGGTGTATTTGCTATATTCAGCAGGCACTCAGCAGGTGCTCACGACACAGGTGGTAAGCACTCGGCACTCCGGCTGTAAACAGGCGGTGTTCTGGGCATGTTGCTCTATATTACAGGTGTTCAGTACATGACTGCTGTATACAAGAAATGCTCCATGCGCGCTGGCAGTTTACAGGTGTCTCATACCTGCTTTATGTATACAGCAGGCGCTCTATGTGCTTGCTACGCACATCAGGTGCTTGAATCGTGCTTGTATACAGGTCATGTGTACTTGCTAAATACAAAGGCTCTCAGTTTCTGCTTCCCATACACAGCAGAACTAGATACCTGTCCTCCATACATGGAAGGCACTCAATACGTGAAGCTGTGTACGGGCTGTGGAGTAAGTGGCTGACCCCTGCTTGCTGTGTGCAGGCGTTCTGTGCACACTGGCAGTAGAGTTGGTGCCCAACACCTGGCTGCTGTATGCAGGCGGCGCTCAGCACACGCAGCCATACGCCTCCTGGGATGCCCACAGCATCCCACACTGACACGCCCCCGCCTCGCCCCCAGGCAAGAAGAACTCCATCCTGCTGCACAAGGTCCAGCATGACCTGCACTCGGGGGTGTTCAACAACCAGGAGAATGCCATCATCCAGGAGATCGTCAAGTACGACCGTGAGATGGTGCAGCAGGCCGAGCTGGGCCAACGCGTCGGCCTCTTCCCACCGCCGCCACCGCCGCAGGTCACCTCGGCCATTGCCACGCTTCAGCAGGCGGTGGCCATGAGCTTCTGCCCACAGGTGGCACGCCCGCTAGTGGGGCCGCTGGCGCTTGGCTCGCCGCGCCTTGTGCGCCGCCTGCCCCCGGGGCCCGCACCCGCCGCCACCGCCTCACCGGGGCCCGCTCCTGCCGCCACCGCCTCACCGGGGCCCGCACCAGCTGCCAGCCCCCTGGGTGCGCCTGCCAGTCCCCGAGCGCCGCGGACTTCGCCCTATGGCGGCGCGCCTAGCCCTCCAGCTGCGCCCCGCGCAGGGCCCGCGCTGCCGGCGCGCCGCCTGAGCCGTGCCTCGCGCCCGCTCTCTGCCTCGCAGCCCTCGCTGCCCCACGGCGCCCCCGGGCCTGGCCCCGCAGCCTCAGCGCGTCCAGCCAGCAGCTCCACGCCACGCCTGGGGCCCGCGCCCGCCTCCCGGGCTGCTGCGCCCAGCCCGGACCACAGGGACTCGGCCTCGCCGGCTGCCGCTGGAGGCCTCGACCCGCTGGACTCTGCGCGCTCTCGCCTCTCGTCCAACTTGTGACCCTCGCTGCGCCGCCCCGCGGGCCCGGATGGGCCAGGGGCGGGGCCTTCATCCAGACCAAAGCCATGCCATTGCGCGCTGCCCCGGCCGCCCGCCCCAGAAGCCATAGAGGAGTCGTAGGTAGTTGTAGTTGGACGGGCGGGCCGGCCAGGGGGGCAGCCCCTTCCGAGCCCCCGCCATCCCCCCTCATCACCCTGTGCCCACCCACATCACCCCCACCCACAGGGGTGGCCTCGCAAGTGTGCGAGGGGGCTCCCTTCACCTCGGTGCCTCAGTTCCCCCAACTGTGAAAAGGGGACGGGGCCACCCCGTGGCCGAGAGGAGATGGCTGTGGAGTCCTGCCCACCCCCACCCTCTTAGGTGGCCCTCAGTCCGATGAGGATTCTGTTTAAGTGCAATACTTGGCCCGCCGGCTTCCCGCTCCCTCCATCGCGCTCATGCAATAACCGGCCTGGCCCCTGTCCATGCGCCCCAGTGACCTTCCTAGAGCCGGCACACACAGCGCCCTCCAGTGCCTGGCACCGAGGAGCTGGCAGTCCCGGCTGTGCATGGGTGTGGGGGCGAGGCTGGGGGTCCCCGCCTTCATGATGAATGTACTGACAAGTCGAGGCAGCAGAACCCCCACCACGCCCCCCATGCTCCACTAACCCCCCCCATTCCCATTCCGCGCAATAAACGACAGCATTGGCACCCAGCCTGCCTGCATCTGATTGCTTGGCGCCTGGGACAGGCAGGGCAGTACACACCCTCTCCCCACAGATGGCAGCGCTCCCATGCGTGGCAAGAGCTTTATTTACACTATGGTACAGGGGCCCCGGGGACAGCCAGGAGGGCCTGCGTCAGCTGAAGAAGTACGTGGAGTGCTTTACCTGCTCCAGGTTGAAGGACCCTGTGGAGTAGAGAGGCCGTGGGCCCGGGCCCTGAGGAGGGCAGGACCCCAACTGGCAGTTAGGAACCCCCTTCCCCTGCCTGTGGACTTACCTGTCTTGGGTACGGAGAGTAGCATGTCCAGCAGCCTGGCAACTCGGACCTTCTTCACCCTGAAGCAGAGAGTAGACTGGGCGGTGAGGCCCCTGCAGGACAGGGAAGGGTGGTCACAAGGACATTGGGGATGGGGGTGCCTCACCTCGGGCCAGAGCAGAAGCGCTCCACCAGAAACCTGGACAGGTCATGCAGGATGGGCTGGCTGTGCAGGCGCACGAACTGCTCCCGGCACACCTAGAGGAGGGGCGTCAGGAGCGGGACAAGGGCCTGCCCCAGCATCCCACACGGAGAGGGCCATGGGACTAGCGGTGGGCACCTGGTTCATGACGGGCACGTCAGCTGCGTGGGTCCAGAAGCAATCGTGCACGGAGACAAACGTCAGACCCTTCCTGCAGCGGGGGAGGGGTTCCTGTGAGGAGGCCCACTGAGGGCCCGGCTCCGCCCACTGGTCTGGGGACTGAGCGCAGCGATGCAGTCCCTCCCGTTGTCCCCACTCTGCACGCTCAGCGACTATCCCCTCGGCATGCAGGTCAAGCTTCATCTTAGGAAGAAATTGCTCCGTGTCCCCCCACCCTGCTCCCAACTGCTGCCTGGCTGATCCTCTCAGCTCCACGCAGGGCTTGGCAGATGCTGTCTCCCTGCACTGTAGAGCTCTGTCCCAGGGGTCCCCATGCAGTCCTCTCCTGGGCACCAGGTCTGAAAGACACCTGGCTGGGGTCCCCACCTAGTGTAGGTCTCTGCCCCAGCCCGCACCTGCAGGCCCTGGCTTCACAGCCTGGCGCCCTCACTGTGAGGGTCCCCATCATGTCGGCAGCAGCCAGAACAGGGCCTGCCTGCAGCAGGCGACTACTGAACGAGTGTCGTGTGGACACAGGCCTACCTGTAGCAGTGCAGGGCTGTGAGCATCATGTGCGAGGAGTCCAGCGAGTGGATGAAGTTGGGGGGGAAGCCGTTCTTCTGCTTCAGTATGTTGGGCTTCCTGTGTGTGTGTGTGCGTGGGGGTGCGCTGAATTGGGGGACCTAGGTACCTTTACCCTGGCCTGACCCACATGGCATCCCCTGGCCCAGTCCTCACCCAGCTGACCCTCATCCCGGCCCAGCACCCCCCTCCGTCCTCACCCAGCTACTCCCCTGCCCAGCTGACCCCCATCCCGGCCCAGAGGGACCCCCGGCACTCACTGGCTGGTGTCCCCACTGTTGCTGAAGGTGAGGCTTTGGATCCCACCATTGATCTGCAGGGTTATGGTGGGATGGGCGGGGGGCTTGAGGCTTGCCCTGCACTGGGCTGGGGGTGGGGCAGGGCAGGGTGGGGGGTGGGGGCGGCACTTACCAACACCTTGGCGTCCTGGTGGTAGGGCTGGATGACAGGGATGCCCAGGGGCGTGACCCACTCCACCGCCGAGCCAGTGCGGGCAATGAGCCGCGCGCTTTCGGCCAGCCAGTGCTGCGGAGATGGGGACAGGTTCAGGGTGGGGTACAGTCTGGGGAGCCACACCTGGGAAGGGAGGGGGGGGGGACACACCTGAATGGCTCGTGTGCCTGAGAACATCTCCTGGAGGCTGTTGAACACCTGGCGTACCAGGTAGTGAGAGGCCTCCCACACGAACTCCTGAGGGTGGGCAGGCACAGAAAGGGGGGTGCACTGAATGGATGGTACATTGGAGCTGGCACAGAAAGAGTGGGGGCAGGGTGGGTGGGGCAGCTTCCTCCACGTCCGCCCCACAGCCCAGGGCAAGATGACCTCCTAGGACTGTACCAAATTCCTTAAGTCCATACCCCCATTTTTCAGGTGGAAAAACCGAGGCCCGTGGGGCTGAGGGTCGGCTCGTCTGTATGGATCCCCACCCCCACCTCCCTGCCCAGCAATGGGGAGAAACACGCCCTTCCGTCAGAGCTGCCTGTGGCCCAGGGGCAAACTGCTCATTGGAAGCTGCGAGCTGGATTTGGGGTAAAATGGCACACCTGGGGGAAGTCGCTGAGCTCCCGGAGGCGCTTCTCGATCTGCAGGCGGCCCCCGTAGCGGGTGACCCCGTACACCACGGTCATCACCGTCTGCTTGACCACCTTGCGGCTGATGAAGCCCTCCAGCACCTGGGCCACCTGCACACCCCGCTCCGCATCCTGCCTGCGGAACACCTCCACCTAGGCAGGCGCTGGGGTCAGCGGGCAGGCCCACGGGACCCGCCCATTACCCCTCTGACCCGCCTACCAGGCCCAGCATGCCCCCTTGAGGCCTTTTCTCTTCAGTTCCCTCTTCCCACACCTTCCCTGAGGAAACCCGCCCTAAATGCCCAGTCACAGCATATGTGACAGTCAAAGCTGCTGCCACAGTCTGCAACGCTCAGATATTCCTGGGCCAGAGGCCCCAGGTGGACTTTGGGATCAGAATGGGTTGGGGCACTGCGGTGCCCACCTGCGTGGCCACCCCGCTGTACACGTCCTGCGGCAGGTCGGATGGCACCAGGTTGACGGAGGCGGCCCCCACGCTGTCGCGGCCCAGGGCGGCATAGTGCTGTAGGCCGTTACAGGAGCCATCCTGGGCCAGAGAGGAGGCGCTGAGGGGGCTGGAAAGGGCTGGCGACGTGTCCCTGGGCAACAGGCCACAGCTCCGTGCTTGCCCAGCACGCGGCTCACATCGCCAGCTCGCTGGACCCCAGTGCTGAAGGGCGGGTGTTGTTACCCCACCACAAAGAGGAAACTGAGGCACGTGAGGCAGGGGCATACCTCAGGAGGCCACACTACAAAGACAGCTGGACCCACCGGGGCTGGCCTCCACACAGACACCAGCTACACATCACAGTACTCTGGGGAACCTCACATTCGTGACACCTGGGGACAGCCTACTCCACACAGGGTCCCCATCAGCTCACCTGGTGAACAGGAAAGTGGGAGACGTGGGAGGCCGGGTCACCAGCACGCACAGCCTGAGCGATCTCCATACAGCAGGCCAGGGCTTGCCAGGGCTCGTCGGCCTCCATCCACCATTTCCTGCCCTGCAGAAGGGAGTGAATGCTGGGCGAGGCTCCGCCTGGTCCCAGGGCCTGGAGGGGCCCGAGTGGGACGGCTCCCTGCACATGCATGGGAACTGGGCCAGGCCAAGTGAGGTGAGAACAGCGAGACGGGACAGCAGGGCCAAGAAGGGAGACCTGGTGCAGCTATGAGGGAGCAGCGCGGGGAGGGGTGGGGCAGCTCCCCTGCAGTGGGAGGTGGGGAGCACTGATACATGGGGCAGAGGCAAAGGCCAGATGAGTCTGGGGTTTTGACTTTGGCCTGGAGGGGGATGCCTGGAGGGCACCTGAGGCGGCAGGAACCAGGGTGGGGCACAGTGGGAGAAGAGCCCCAGCCGCCCCTACCATCAGGGGCCGGTCTGCTGAGTCCAGGATGTCCTCCATCACCTCGTCGGCAAAGGCCAGGCGCGCCTGCAGCGACTCTCGTTTCTTGAGCCCTGTGAGGTTGACCAAATGGACCTTGAGCCAGTCGAGGCCGTGGGGGCCAAGCGGGCGGCCCTGGGCAAACTCCAGCAGAGAGCGCGCCAGGTCGCTGCCCAGGTGGTTGAAGTGGGGTGGGCAGGGGTAGGTGCGGCCGCGGAAGTCCATGTTGTGGGGCAGCCAGAAGACACGGTGCCGCAGGTGCTGCGCCAGCGACAAGCGGTACAGCGCGTCAGTCCGCAGGCTGTGCATCTCCCGTGCCACCTTCAGGCAGCGGGCCAGCTCCCGCCGGAGCTCCGCCTTGTGCTCAGGCGAGGCTCCCCGCGGCAGGCGGCTCTGGGGAGGGCGAGGGGCCTCAGAGGGTGGGGCCGGCACGCCCAGGCGGGGGCAGCCTTTCGCGGTGAAGAGCTTCAGCACCAGGTCCAGCACACGCCCATTGACACGCCAGGCGCAGTTGCCCAGCTGCGTGAGGGCGTCCAGGGCACCGTGCAGCTCGGTGGGGGGGCAGGCCTCCAGTAGGCGCTGGTGCTGCGTGGTGCCCTCCATGGAGCGCATCAGCTTGGTGGGGCTCAGCAGGAAGGCGCCGGAGTGCGGCGATGTCCAGGGCAGCGGCGGGCAGAGCATGGGCACTTCAGCCGCCTCGAAAGTCATCGTGCGCTCGGCTGCCGTTGCCAGCAGCTGCATGAAGGCTGGGTGTGGCTTCAGGATCCCAATCTGGGGGCGGAGCGCGCGCAACTGGTCAAGGGGTTGACCACCCCTAGGCACACCACAGGCAAACGGCCCTAAGGTCCCATCAGTCGCCCTGATCCTGGGAGGGGCTGCGACCGCAGCCGGATTTCGACAGAACCCCACCATAGCCCAGGGGCCCAACACCACCCAGAGCCCACAGCCTCATCTCAGGCCCCTGCGCTCTGGGCGCCTCCTGCCACTGGAAACAGGAGAGGAGTCTCAAGGTCCGGGAGCTGGGTCCAACGGCCCACCTGCCGGAAGCTCCGAAACGAGTACACGTGGTAGAGCACAGGAATGAGCTTGCAGGAGCCCTGGTGCTCAGCCAAGCGGCCAGGCATCTTCACCGTCTGCACCAGCACCTCAGCCAGCTGCTTGCCAAGCTGCACCACCACAGGCAAGGGCCAGGGCTGCTCGTGGGGGGCTTCGGGCGCCCCCAGCGCCTCCCAGTGTTGCCGCGGCAGGCGGGACACCCCCACCTGTGGGAAGGAGCGTGATCAGGGGTCTGGAGGTCTGGGCGCAGGGCTGTACACACCCAGCCGCCTCTTCATGTGGAACGTTACAGAGAAGGAAACTAAAGCTGGGGGGCAGCGGAGCAAAGCCAGGGCCTGGGGGCTAATCCCATTGCCCCAGGGAGGAGGGGAGTAGGGATGTGATCTCTGCTGGGAGCCTCGGTTTCCCCACCTGGAAGCCCACCTAGTCTCTCCCCAGCCCTGAGCAGGCCCCGGAGCAGCTCCTACCCCTGCCCCCTCAGGGCCTCACCGGGCTGTCGGAGGCCAGCAGGCGGAGGTACTTGAAGTAGCGCCGCTCCAGCGCGCGCACCTCATCGCTAAGCTGCTTCCTCTGCACCACATGCCGGTTGAAGATGCGCAGGCCTAGCTGTTGTGCCAGCGAGAGGAGCGACTCTCCCTGAGGAGGCAGCGCCTGCAGGGTCTGGGGGTGGAGCCATGAGCCCCCTGCCTTGCCCCCACCCACACCCGGGCCCCGCCCCACCCCAGGCCCCGCCCCACGCGCTGGCTGCCCACCTGCAGCAGGAGCCCCGCAAATTCCCCCTCACTGAGCAGGCACAGGTAGGGGAAGAGCGAGGGGCGGCCGTCGCGGGCGGCGTGCGCCTCGTTGGCCTTGGTCTCCCGCAGCACCTGGCACAGCTCCGCCTCCCACTGGACACGCAGTCCCTGCAGGGTCTTCCGCTGCAGGGGTGGGTGAAGGACACAGGGTCACCACCTCGCCCACAGGCCCCCAGGAGTCCACCCAGAGGTGGTGCTGAGAGGGCTGGAGAACCGAGTGGCTCTGAGCACTCTTCAGGAACCGGCCCAGCCTCAAAGGTGAGTGGGCACACAGCGACCCCAGCTCAGTGGGAGAGAAAGCCAATCTCCGGTGGGACGGGGTGGACAGTCAGGCTGCAGTACAGCCGGACGCCCAGAGGAGCCCGGAGTGCAGTCGAGCCCCCTTACCGCTTGCAGGACCTCCTTGGTCAGCGATGGGGCCTTTTCCACAGAGGCCACGGTGACAGTGGTGGCCATCTCCACGCTGAGCTGCTCCTGGAACAGGCCTTTCAGCATCTTCAGGGGCATGTGCTGCCTTGGGTAGGACGCAGGGCGGTTCTGCAGGTGGGGACAGAGTCCGTGAGGCCCAGGTACCTGCCCTCCAGACCTGTGTTCCTCATGGGTAAGACGTGTCCACCCCGCACGTGGAGAAGACCAGCTGGGCACCCTGCACTGCCCAGACCTCCCACCCCCAAAGCACATGCAGTTTTCCCGCTCTCCTGAAAATCATGCACCCTGCACATCACAGCAAAGAGGCTCGCATGTAAAACAGCCATGCTAGTTTATAAACAGACAGCTGTGTGTTTGCCCAGCCTCTTGGACTGAGTGCGGGACAGCCCAAGAAGACAGTTCACTTCCCTGGATGCCACTGTTTTCCTTCTAAACTTACAACTGCATGAGTGCGGGACAACTGCATGAGTGTGGGACAACTGCATGAGTGCGGGACAACTGCATGAGTGTGGGACAACTGCATGAGTGTGGGACAACTGCATGAATGTGGGACTTGCCCCAAAACAGATAAATTAATAATAGCAAAAGCCAACACACAGAATCAAACACATACGTCCACACACACACTCGTACACGCACACCCACAGCAGCGTGATTCACAACAGCTAAAAAATGGACAAAACCCAAGTGTCCATCAGCTAATGAACAAATAAACACACAGTGTGGCCCATTCACATGCTGGAGTGTCACCCGGCCGTGAAAAGGAGGGAGGCGCTGACACTCGCCACAACGTGGATGGACCTTGAACACACAGTGCTCATGAAAGAAGCCAGACACAGAAGGCCACAGTGTGTGATTCCACTTATGTGAAATGTCCAAACAGGCACGTCCACAGACAGGAAGTGGGTCCGTGCTTGATGGGCTGGGATTTCCTTTTAGGGTGGTAGAATGTTCTGGAATTATAGGTGAATGTACTAAAAAACACTCAATTGTACTTTAAAAAGTGAACTGTATGGTGGGAGGATTATATCCCAATGAAAACAAAGGCATCTGGATGGCTACACCCACCTTCGGCACTTGCCCTTACCCTGGAAAGGGGTGCTGGGGTCTCAGCCTGCCCGCTGCCCACTGCTGCTTAGGCTAACCCATCCCAAGGGAATTACGCTGGCTCTGCCAACTTGTCTGTGCTCAGCCTACAGCTGAGTCCCCAAGTGGGACAGTGAGCGCTGTGGCTGGGGTGGTCAGAGCTCGTGGGGTTGCCCATTCCTCCTTCAGGCTCCTTGCAGCTTCCGTCGTTAGGTACTTGCCAACCCTGGCCTCTCAATCTCCAAGGAGCAGGAATGGGGTCTCTAGGATGCTGGCACTCAGTGAGGAGAAATAAAGGGAAAGCTGAGATTCCTGGTGACCCCACGGAGATGGGGCAGCCCTGGCTCAAACCCCATGCAATGAGACCCCACCTGCAGGTGCCAGGCAAAGGGCTGGGGCTCACCTTGTCGTAGATGTCCCTGAGCAGTGGGGACGTGTTGACTTGGGACGAGGGCAGGGGAGGCTGCGGAGGGCTGAAGGTGGGCTCAGCCTTGCGCACGGCGCTCAGGAGTGTGACCTGGTCCTCCTTGCACAGCGCCACACTTGTGAAGAGCTCCTGAAGCTGCAGCCCGTCCTGGGCCATCTGCTTCAGACACCTGCGGGGAACGCGGGGTGGGTGGTGGACCCTCAACTCACTGAGTCACCCCTGGCCACCTTGCAGGTCTCAGCACCAGGCAGCACAAGCCAGGCCACCCTTCCCAGCCCCTGCCACGTAACTGTGTCCCCAGCAGGACCACACCGACACCCCCCACCTTTGAATGGTGCTGGCATCCTGGTCCAGCCGCCCCATGCACTGCAGGGCAGCCGCGTAAGACAGCAGGTCCGGGGAGAAGCCGGCGTCTTTCAACATGAAGAACACGTAAACCAACTCTTTGAAGGAGCCCTGGGAAGATCAAGTCAGAGTGAGGGTTTGGGGGTGGCCCAGAATCTGCAGCCACAGAATCAGGCCAGAAAAGGGTCACTCGTGGGGAACGGGGAGCTCAGCGGACAGACAGCCCCATCTGACATTGCTGTGTGTAGCAGAAATGCTGGCACAGTGGTGACATGGCTGGGTCACACAAGAGGCTTAGGGTCCTCGGAGGGAGGGGTGTTAATACTTTTCAGTTTTGTGGATATGAATGTGCACAATTTCGGAGCAGCTAAAAAGTATCCCCTTCCAAGGTCATCTGGCTACAAAAGGCTCCTCAAGTTGTTACCTTTTCAGAGGACCCACTTTCAGGTTTGCTGGTTTTCTGTTTTGTCTTCTCTACCTTGGTCTACTTCCTCCCAGCCACCTGCTTTCCTCTAGTTTCCTAAGGTGGGCATTGTGTTACCAGCTGGAGACACTCTTATCTCCCGAGTGCCGCTCTCCTGCACTGTGACTGTGGAATGCTCTTTTCCTCCCGTCATCTCCCAGTACTTTCCAGTTTCCCTTATAACTTCTTGGACCTGCTGGTGGCTTAGGAGTGCCACTGTTGATCCTTTCAAAGGGAAAATTACCCCAACACCCTGGCCAAAATCCTGCAGCCTTCACGTAAGATGAACTGTCCTGTCAGGGACCACTGGCCAATAGCCTGGGTTTGGAGGTACTGGTCTGAATGACCGTGGATGGCTGCCCACTTCTGCAGTCACAAGGGACACACAGTCATTGAGTTTAAATTTCAATTAAATATCCAGTTCTTCAAGTGCTCAGTAGCTATCCAGGCTGGTGCAGAGGAAGTACACATCCGGAGAGGGTCCATGATGGGGAGCAAGGAGGATGCGGAACTCACCCCCTCCCACGAGTAAACAAACACACAGCCACATAGACAACAGTTACTCCCGCGACAAGCGAGGGCTGAATAAACAGCTTCTGAACAACAAAGGAGAAAGAGACGAGCAGAGAAGGCTGGGGCCGGGGTGTCCTCTCCATCCATAGGGCAGCTTTGTCCAGGGACTCTGACCTACCTGCAAGGCCTTTGCAGCACCTTGCCAGACACATAGCTGCAGCCCATTTCCGTCCTGCACAAAGGCAGCAAGCCGGGTCCCTGGGTCACCACACATACCTCCCCACCTGGAGCTGCTCCTGTTCAGTGGGCCAGTGTCCCCAATGCCTTAGGCACCTGCTTAAGGCACCTACCAACCTGCCAACCATGCAGCACACACAGCCGACACAGAGGCCGCTTCTACCTCAGGCCACTTTCTCAATAATGGAAGAGGGAGTTATTCTGCCAAATTCATATAAATAAATCACAGAAATCAAATGAAACAAAAAGACAGAATATCTCTCAAATGAAGGAACAAGAAAAATGTCTCCAGGAAAAAAAACCCAGGAAATGGAGACAAGTAATTTGCCTGATAAAGAAGTCCAAAAAAGGTCATAAGGAGGCTCATCAAACTTGAAAGTGAAATACAGAAACTTAGGGAGAATTGCAACAAAGAGTTAGAAAGTGTAAGAAAGAACCAAGCAGACCTGAAGAATACAGTAACTGAAATGAAAAACATGAGAAGGAATCAACACAGATAAGCTAACACAGAAAAAAGGATCAGCAACCTGGAAGACAGACTAGTGGAAACCAACCAATCAGAGCAGCAAAAAGAAAAAAAAATTAACAAAACAAGGATAGTTAGGGGACCTCTGGGATAACGTCAAGCATTCAAATATTTGCAATAATACGGACCACAGAGAAGAAAGAATGGAACAGGGACTATATTTAAAGAAATAACGGCTGAAAACTTTCCTAACCTGGGAAGACAAACAGACATCCTGGTTCAGGAATCATAGATTGCTTCAAACCTGACAAACGCAAAGAGCCCCACACCAAGACATACTGTAGTTAAATGGCAAAGATTAAAGATGAAAGGACAATCCTGAAGGAAGTAAGGGAAAACAATGAGCTACGTACATAGGAAACCCCATAAGGCTGTCAGCTGCCTCCTCAGCAGCAACGGTACAGCCAGAAAGGAGAGGCAGGACACTCAAAATGCTGAAAGAAAGGAACTTACAACCTAGAATAATTTACTCAGCAAGGTTATCGTTCAGAATTGAAGGAGAGATAAGAGTTTCCCAGAGAAGCAAAAACTAAAATGGGTTCAACACGTTTAAACCAGCTTTACAAAAAACGTTAAAGAATCTTCTCTAAGCAGAAAAGGAAAGGTAATAACCAGAAATAGGAAAATATGACAAAAGAAAAACATCACACAGCCAGAGCTAAATATTTAATAAATACAGCAAATAAGACATTTAAAAAGCTACTACAAAGTTCAAACAAAAAAGTATCAAACTCAACTCAAACTCAATAATAAGTAGTTAGATACACAACACAAAAGGATCTAAAGCATGGCATCAACAACAAAATGTGGAGAGGGTAGTGAAAATGGAGTCCTTATAGAAAATATTCTAACTTAAACACCTATCAGCTAAAAGTAGACTGCTATCGATATAGAATGATATACATCAACTTCATGGTAACCACAAACCGAAACTTAAAAAAGACATACAAAGAATTAAAAGAAAGGAACCCAAACAAAACACTAAAGAAAACCAGCAAACCACAAGGGAAGAGATCAAGAGAAGAAAAAAGGAACAGAGGAGAACTATAAAAGCAACCAAAAACAATGAACAAGGGCCGGTCCAGTGGCTCAGGCTGATGGAGCTCCGTGCTCCTAACTCCGAAGGCTGCCGGTTCGATACCCACATGGGCCAGTGAGCTCTCAACCACAACGTTGCCAGTTCAATTCCTCGAGTCCCACAAGGGATGGTGGGCTGGGCCCCCTGCAACTAACAATGGCAACTGGACCTGGAGCTGAGCTGCGCCCTCCACAACTAAGACTGAAAGGACAACAACTTGACTTGGGGAAAAAAAAGCCTGGAAGTACACACTGTTCCGCAATAAAGTCCTGTTCCCCTTCCCCAATAAAATCTAAAAAACAAAAACAGAACAAAAACAAACAATAAACAAAATGGCAACGCATACGTACTTATCAATAGTTACATTAAATGGATTAAAGGATCCAATAAAAAGATACAGGATGGATGAATGAATTGAAAAACATGACCCATTTTTATGCTGCTTACAACTTAGATGTCAAATATAATTAAAACGTATATATATATATATATATATATATATACACATATATATACACACACACACATATATATATATATATATATATATATATATGGTCACAGGATGTAAAGTACAGCATAGGGAATATAGACAATGGTATTGTAATAGCTATGTACAGTGTCAGATGGTAGTAGACTTGTTGGTCTACTTTCTGAGGTCTACTTGGTTGGCCTACTTGTTGGTCTACTTTGTTGGCCTCACTTTGTGAGGGAGGTAAATGTCTAATCATTATATTGTTTTGTACACCTGAAACTAATTAAAAAATGACAGGAAAAAAAATTGAAAGACAAGACTAAAAGTATAGGTGTGGAAAAATATACTCCATGCAAATAGAAACAAAAAACGCTAAAGTAGCAATACTCCTATCAGACCAATAGACTTTAAAACAAAAAATGTAAAAATGACAAAGAAGGACATTACATAATTATAAAGGGGTCAATCCAAGAAGAGGATGTAACAATGAGAAACATCTATGCACCAACATAGGTGCACCTAAATACATAAAGCAGTGGACATAAAGGGAGAAACCGACAGTAATACACTAGTAGGGGGCTTTAATACCACTCACATCAATGGATAGGTCATCCAGACACAGAATTAATAAGGAAATAATAACCTTAAATGTCACATTAGATGGGATCAACTTAATAGACATTTATAGAACATTTCATCCAAAAACTGCAGAACATTCATTTTTCCAAGTGCACGTGGAACATTCTCCAGGATAGATCGCATTATTATGCCCCCAAACAATCTTCAATAAATTCAAGAAGACTGAAACCGTATCAAACGTCTTTTCCGATCACAATGGCATAAAACTAGAAATTAACTTCAAGAAGAAAACTGGAAAATACACAAATATGTGGAGACTAAACAACATGCTATTAAATAACCAATGGATCAAAGTGGAAATCAAACAGGAAATCAACAACAACCTTGAGACAAATGAAAACATAACTTTTCCAAATTTATGGGATGCAGCAAAAACAGTTCTAAGACGGAAGTTCACAGGTAGTTATACAGGCATTCATCAAGAAATAAGAAAAATCCCAAGTAAACGATCTAACTCTACACCTAAAGGAACTAGAAGAAAAACAAACAAACCCAGAGGAAGCAGAAGGAAGAAAACAGTTAAGATCAGAGTGGAAATAAACAAAATAGAAAGTGTCAAACCTTTAGCCAAACTCATCAAGAAAATTTTATTTATTTTTTCATTAAAATAAAATTGTAAATGAAAAAAGTTACAACTGACACCACAGAAATACAAATCATTAAAGAATATTACAGACTATTATATGCCAACGAATTATTTGACACTCTACAAGAAATGGACAAATTTCTAGAAGTATATAATCTTCCAAGACTGAACCAGAAAGAAATACAAAATCTAAACAATGAAATTACTAGCAATGAAATTGAAGCAGTAGTCAAAAAACTCCCAACAAGGACCAGATGGCTTCACAGATGAGTTTTACGAAACATTCAAAGAAGAATTAACACCTATTCTTCCTAAACTATTTCAAAAAGTTGAAGAGGAGGTAAGGCTCCCAAACTCATGTTACAAAGCCAGCATTACCCTGATACCAAAACCAGATAAAAGACATCACACAAAAATAAAATTACGGGCCAATATCCTTGATGAACATAGATGCAATAATTCTCAAAATATCAGTAAACAGGATTCAAAAGGATCATACACCACGACCAAGTGGGGTTTAATCCAGGGATGCAAGGATGGTTCGATATCCACAAATCAATCAACGTGATAAAGTAAGAAAATGAAAGATAAGAACTGTATGATCATCTCAATAGATGCAGAAAACGCATTTGACAAAGTTCAACATCCTTTTATGATAAGAACTCTCAATAAAATGGGTATAGAAGGAAAGTACATCAACATAATTAGGGCATATATGACAAATCCACAGCTCACACCATACTCGATGGTGAAAAGCTGAAAGTGTGTCATCTCAGACCAGGAACAAGACAGGGACGCCCCCTCTCACCATGTCTATTCAGGCAAGCAATCAGGCAAGAGAAAGAAATAAAAGGCACTCAATTCCAAAAGGAAAGAGCAACACTCACTACTTGTCGATGACATATTATATATAGGAAAGCCTAAAGATTCTACCAAAAAGCTATTAGAAGTGATACATGAATAGGGTAGAGTTGCAGGAAACAGAATCAATATACAGAAATCTGTTGCATTTTTATACACCAATAATGAATGATGAGAAGAAATTAAGAAAGCAATCCCATTCATAATTGCATCAAAAAGCAGAAAATATCTAGAAATAAACTTAAACAAAGAGGTGAAAGACCTCTACTCTGAAAACTATTAGACACTGAAGAAAGAAACTGAAGAAGACACAAAGAAATGAAAGGATATGCTGTACTTGTGGATGGGAAGTGTTAATGTTGCTAAAATGTCCTTCCTACCTAAAGGAGTATAGAGTCAACACAATCCCTACTAAACTACCAATGCCATTCTTCTGAGAATTAGAAGTAATCCTAAAATGTATGTGGAACCACACACACACACACACACACACACACACACACACACACACACAAACCCAAATAGCCAAAGAAATTTTGAGGAAGAACAAAGTGGGAGGTATCACACTTCCTGATGTCAAACTATACCATGAGGTGTGGAGGAGAGACGGTTCCACAGTGATGCTGCCTGACCCTTGAACTAGATCCAGCCAGAATAGAGACTGCTTCCCCGAAGCCCCCATGGAGACTGTCCAAACCCTCCCCTGTGCCCCAGACATGCTGGTTCCTGGGATGGGCCCTCACCCTGCCCCACACAAGCATGGAAGGCATTTTCCCCTATCTGGAGCAGGTCACACCCCAGTATCCCCACCCATCCTGCTGTCCCATACAATCCCTTAGCCTCTTACGTAGCACAGAGGATAGTCATTTTGTCTTACCTCTGCCCAAGGTATATCTTGTGTAGAAGTTCTCTTAATAAACTCTATTAATTATCAGACTGGAGTGGCAGCCTCTTTCTTCAGTCTTAACCTGCCCTCCACATACAGAGGTATGTTTTCAGTCTCGGGGCTTTTCCCTGGGTCTGCGAGTACTGACATTAAGCTACCATTATCAAAACAGCAAGGTACTGGCATGAAAACAGACACGTAGATCAGTGGAACAGACTAGAGAGTCCAGAAATAAATCCTCACTTATATGCTCGATTCATCTTTGACAAAGGAGGCAAGGACATACAATGAGGTAAAGACAGGTTCTTCAGTAAATGGTGTTGAGAAAACTGGACAAATACATGCAAAAGAATGAAACTGGGCCACTTTCTTATGCCATATACAAGAGTAAACTCAAAACGGACTAAAGACTTAAATGTAAGACCTGAAACCATAAAACTCTTTAGAGACAGTAACCTCTTTGACATCCATCTTAGCAATATCTTTTTGGATATGTCTCCTTAGGCAACTGAAACAACACAAAAAATAAACAGGACATCAAATTAAAAAGTTTTTGCACAGCAAAGGAAACCATCAACAAAACAAAAACACCAGCTTACAAAATGGGAGAAGATACTCACTTGCCAATGAGCGATTAATATCCAAAATATATAAAGAATCCATGTAACACTAAAATATAATCCAATTAAAAAGTTGGCAGAGGACCTAACTAGACATTTCTCCAAAGAGGATACACAAGTGATCAACGTCACTAATCATCAGGGAAATGCAAATAAAAACCACAATGAGATACCACCTCACTCCTGTCAGAACGCTATCATCAATAACTCAACAAACAGCAAGTGTTGGGGAGGCTGTGGAGAAAAAGGAACCCTCAGGCACCGTTGGTGGGATTGAAAATTGGTGCAGCCGCTATGGAAAACAGTATAAAGGTTCCTCAAAAAATTGAAAACGCAACTACCTTATGACCCAGCAATTCCACTCCTGGATACTTATCCGAAGAAACCCAAACTACTAATTTGAAAAGATATATGCAGCCCTATGTTCACTGCAGCAACCTAAGTGCCCATCATTAGAGGAATGGATAAAGAGGAGGTACGTACATACAATGGAGTATTACTCGGCCATAGAAAAGGATGAAATCTTGCCATTTGTGACAACATGGATGGACCTAGAGGGTATCGTGCTAAGTGAAATAAGTCAGACAGAGAAAGACAAGTACCATATGATCTCACTTACGTGTGGAATCTAAGAACAAAACAATTGAATAAACAAAACAGACCCAGATGTAGAGAACAGCTGATAGATACCCAAGGGAAGAGGGTAGGGAATGGGAATAAAAACATAGTTTTTAAAAAAGAACATTTCCAATGTCGCAGAAAGTTCTATTGACACCACTAGGCTAAAACAAGCATGTCTATTCTACCTTTTGAAAACATTTTTTTAGTAATATCATCTATGTGAAGAGACACATTTTTAAATCTCACGTACCCTCCAGCTCTCCTAAATACACGTGGAGCTGGAAGCCCTAGGTTAGGTGGCCTGCCCCTCCCAAGAAGCCAGCGGGACCCCACTTTATAGATGAGAAAACTGAGGATCAGAGAGACGTGAGCGGCAAGGCTGCCAAGCCCCATGCTGGCCACCAGGAACCACTGCTCGGGAAGTCAAAGACGCCATGAAGCTGCCACACAGCATCACGGGCCAGGGCTGATCACAGACACGTCCTGCTGTCACAGGGCTCTTCGCTGGGGATTCCGGAGGGCTCGTGGCCTTGGACAGGAAGGCACAACCCTTTCATGTCCACTAACTCAAGGAACTGAGTACACCTCTTACAGTGATAGATGCTGGCGAGACACCACCTGATTGTCACCCAGGGAGACAGCAGGCTTCTCCACGTCACATCATGGTGACGCAGACTCTAGTCACCAGGCTGCTCCTGGGCCTCGCGGTGTGTCAATCAAGCTCATCAAGTCTCCACCACAGATATGCTCACATGTCGGTCCCTGTATCTTCAAACAAGTGGCTCCTTGGTCCCCTAAGCAGTACCAATTTGTCCTACGGGTCCTCGAGTTAGGGCCACCAATCCACAGGAGGAAGGGTGGGGGAGCTTTTGTCTTGTGTGTAAAGGACACTCTCCTAAACAGCCAGAGTCAAGGGAGGAATCACAGGGGGCGGGGAAGGACTTGGAGACGAAGAAAAGGAAACCCACACAGGTTGCTAATGCAGCACCCACTGGGACTGGGACGAGCACGGCCACGAATGCCTGCGTATAGATGGAAGGGTCTCAGGACAATCCATCTCAGGAAAGCAAGGGGAACGTACTGAAGCCAAAGCACGGATGTCACCATCCCAGGGAGGGTCTGCAGCTGCCCCAGATGCCCACAGCACCTAACAGGTTCCGAAGCCCGGCTCAGGGATGGGAAGGAATGCCCTAGAATCTCCTTCTTTGGGTATCTCCTTCTTTAGTCCTTTACAAAATTTCCTTTGAGGGCCACATGGGACTTAGTCGTATATCCAAAAAGCCTAAAAGAATTATTAAAACAATAACACAGCGCTGGAACTCTGGGCCCAGAGGACAAGGGTTGGAACCTCAGTGCTGCCACAGGCCGCCTGTGCCAGGCGGGAACCCCTCCCCCGAGGCTGCAACCACTCACCTTACGCGCCCAGCCGTGCAGGACAGCATTATACATGGGCAGCGTGAGCCCACGCTGCTGCCGGGCCCTGCCATGCTGCAGGACCAGCACGTGGTGGGCGAGCGCCAGCTGGTCTGCCAGCACGCAGCACTGCAAGAAGGCCAGGAGCCTGTGCTGCTGGCCCTCACAGCGCGCCCTGGCCCTGCTGTCCGCCGGGCTCTGGCCCTGTGCGTGCAGCCGCCGCGGGGCCTCCTGCAGCAGCCAAGCCAGCTGCTCCTCGCACGGACTCCCAGGGCTGCGCAGCAGCCATTGCTGCAGGCGCGCAGCCAGACGCCCGCTCAGCAATCGGGGCTCCAGGCGCAGCTGCTGCTCCCGCGCCCGCCGCTCCGCCCGCTGCTGCAGCCTCCTCTCCAGCTGCTGCTTGCGCGTCTGCATCGCGTGCTTCTCCTTGTCCAGTTTCCGAGCCCAGCGACCGCTGAGCCCTAGCGTGGCCTCGACCCCGGCCTGCGCCTTCCTGGGCGGCTGGGAGCTGCCAGCCGCTGGGAGTCCAGCCACATCCACCCGCTTCTCCGTCACCTCCGAAACACGGCCAGCCTGCAGCTGCCGCGCCCTGGCCTCGAGCACTGTGGGGGGCAAAGAATGAGGATGTCTGGGGCCCCCTTTCCAAGCTCTCATCCGTCCACACCCCGCCGGCCTGCAGGTAGGAGGTAACTGGTCTCACCTGCTCTGCGGGCCCCACTTGTAGGTATTCCAGGACACTCCCACATGTCCCTGGACTTCTGGGCGTGTGCACCCCACTCACCCATTCAGCACCTCACGTTCAGTGTTCCAAACAAGCTCCTGGCATCCCCTCCCCGTCTGTCAGTGCAGCTGCCCTTCGCGGTGCTGAGCCCAGGACCCCAGGGGACCCCCACTGCTCTGCCTCCACGTCCAGTCTATCGACACATCCCCAGGGCTCTGGCCTCAAAGTCTACCCAGGTGCCCCCATTCACTGTGCCCCAGCCAGCATGGCCTCAGGGCCTTTGCACATGCTGCTCTGAGCGCAAGGCTGTCACCGAGGTGCCCAGCCCAGCCCTGCCCATGCTAAGCATGACTAGCAACTCTGTTCTCTGTCACCTGTCCCACAGTTGCCAGGACACCAGGCTACAAGCCCTGAACCATGTCTCCTGGGGATGCAGGGCTCCCATGAGCCTCCAGCCACATACCCGCCAACTGATCAACACAGAACCTTGTTTTCTGTTTCTGTTTAAGACACCTTACCTCACAAACCGTATTTTGCTGCGTATAATGTGCACATTGTTGCCCAAATTTGTGAGGGAGAAATAAGGCTGCACATTATACATGGTAGTACTACTTCTGTATCTACCTACCTACCTACCTACCTACCTACCTACCTATCTATCTGTTCTTAATCCTTTTATTTACGCTTATTGCTTATGAGTTAAGTGTAACTCTAGAAATCAACAATGATATCCGCATGCAATAATCAGTTTTTGGAATACAATAATCAGTCTTGCTGAACTTACAACAAACTTACAACGAGGAAGAGTTCTTGGCCTTCAATGATGTGTAAATATAGTAAATTTGTTACCAGTTCATAAAATTTCTTCTACCCTGTACCTGTTCTTGTGTTTTGTAATTATTTGTTACATAAAATTTCTTATACCATATGTGTTAAAAAAAATAAATACTAAAATTCCTTTATAATACAAAATCAAGTACCTAAATGTAAACAAATAAAATTTTGAATTAAAAAATTAAAATGAAAGATTTTTTCCCGGAAGGTCTGAACCAAAAACATGTGTCTGCATTACGCACGAGAGCACATTATACACGGCAAAACACGGGCCATTGTTTTCTGTATTTCTGTGCAAGAACCTTACTTCACATACATCGTGTTCTGTGTTTCCTGTGTGTTGCTGTTCAGGACACTTTACCTCACGTACACTGCTGATTCAGTGACACCAAGCGCACGCCTGGACGCAGTGACCTAACACACACATTTTCTCCAAAAGCCAAGGCACAGCTTTCCTTTCAGGAACACAAGACAGCACCTTGGTTCTACACCTGGAGCCATTTAAACAGCAACATCACCAACAAACAGCACAAAAATGCAAAAGCACGGCACCAAGTACACCCTGAAAAGGACATGGTTCACAGGAAGCACCAGGACAAAGCAGAGCACCCCTGCTCCCAGCCCAGAGGGCGTTTGTACAGTGTGAAACTCCAGTTTGCCACACTGCTCGGGTCTACACACGGCCAGGAGGGCGCCTCAGGCACTGATCTGGGGTGCACGGGTCTACACTCAAGAGACTTGGCAAATATGCTGCGTGTGGAGCCAATGTACCTGCCTCTGCCTCTGCTGGTCCCTAACATCTGCCCCAGAAGTAGAGGGTTGGCACACAGCAGGGGCACTAGAAACATGCCTACAAATGAACAGACAGGTATGAACTCGGCCCCTAGAGTGGCCGGCATACAGGAGACACTAGAGACGCACAGGGGAGTCACAGGCTAGGACATGTTGAGGAAGAAATGAGGCAGGACTGAAGGGGAGGAGGGACATCTGAGCTGGCCTGAGAGACGGGGCGAGGAGTGGGGGGCATAAGCCCTGAGGCGGCCCCAGTGGCTACTGGCGGAGGCTGAAGAGGTGGGCACAGGCCTGAAAGTGCGCTCTGTATGGGATGTTTAGGCTGGGCAGTGCTGTCACGTGAAACAGATTTCCAGAACGTTCCTCTGGTTGAATCTATCTGGGCTTTGCTTTAAAATAACCCGGTGGGTAAGAAATAAAAGGGTTTCTGTGGAAACTTGTGATACTTGTGTGCTTACTTCTGAGTGTGTAAGTTGCAGAAGGTGTGTGTTAAGTTGCAGCAAGTGTGTATAAGTTGCAGGAGGTGTATGTTGCAGGTTTGTGTAAGTTTCAGAAGATTTGTATATGTTGCAGAAAGTGTGTAAGTTGCAGATGTGTGTCTAAGTTATGGAAGATTCATGGAGGCGGCATCCTGAGAAATTTTACATGTGGTCAAGCTAACTAAAATTGGAATGAAAAATAAGTCAGTTGCATTATTTACAACAGTATATGGGATGCCAAAAAAATGTACACAAGTGGACAACGTTGCTCAAGCAGCGGTTCGCCGTCATCAGAAGTGTCTGGACGCGGATGGGAACCACTTTGAGCACCTCTTGTCATTGCAGAAGTCAAACGTGACCTGTACTCATCTTTTGTTATTGGTATATATTATTACAATTTTAATTGTTTTTTTCTTTCTTAAAATGTATATACATTTTTTGTCACCCTCTGTATATACGTGAACGCTCACTAGATCTTTAACCATGTCATTTTTAAGTCTTTTGTCGTTTACAGACAATTATTGTTTCACTCTGAATGCTTTTATGAAACTGTTTCTACAAAGATGTTTTAACTTTAGAGAAATACATGGAAAAGACTGACACTGTAAGATCCAGATTTCGCATTAACGTTAAAATCACAACACTGAACATGGTAAAGACGTACAGAACTCTGAGGAAAAACCAGATTCATGAAACTACCAACAAAATGATCGAGAACAACAAGGATAACATGGGACTAAGTGAACTGATAAGGATGATGATAATTTTTATGACTTTTTATATAAAATATTACTGGGTTTTGAGCCGTTTTCCAGATATAGGAATTTCTTTCTCCTAAATTATCTATGACCAACAGCAATATTACACCTTTGTAGGCAGAAACGAAACATGTATCTTTTCCTTCCTACTTGATCCCTCCAGAATTTCAGGTGCTCTTAACTAATACATGTGTGACCAAATTTAAAGGTGTTGACTCTTGGATTCATGTTTCCCAATTTTAAAAAAAGCCCTTACACCTAACTGGACTACTTGACCAACAGGGGATCTGAAATTTAAAAGTTACTAGGAAGTGAAGCACAGCTGGACAGGTAACCCAAGACTCCACATCAGGCCAGTATAATCTACACCTTCACTTTTCCTTTCTTCCTTACTTCTCACAAATAACCTGAGAGGCCAAGCACTCACTATCATAGTTACTGTTTCCCTTTCCCCCTTAATTTCTGACTGGGAAGATAACATTGGGCATCATCTTTAAACCTACTTCACAGGTCAAAACAAGCAACTACCCTGTTTCCCCCAAACTAAGACCTAGCCGGACAATCAGCTCTAATGCGTCTTTTGGAGCAAAAATTAATATAAGAGGGCCGGCCCGGTGGCTCAGGTGGTTGGAGCTCCATGCTCCTAACTCCGAAGGCTGCCAGTTCGATTCCCACATGGGCCAGTGGGCTCTCAACAACAAGGATGCCGGTTCGACTCCTTGAGTCCCACAAGGGATGGTGGGCTGCGCCCCCTGCAACTAAGATTGAACACGGCACCTTGAGCTGAGCTGCCACTGAGCTCCCGGATGGCTCAGTTGGTTGGAACGCGTCCTCTCAACCACAAGGTTGCCAGTTCGATTCCTCGAATCCCGCAAGGGATGGTGGGCTGTGCCCCCTGCAACTAGCAACGGCAACTGGACCTAGAGTTGAGCTGCGCCCTCCACAACTAAGACTGAAAGGACAACAACTTGAAGCTGAATGGCACCCTTCACAACTAAGATTGAAAGGACAACAACTCGACTTGGAAAAAAGTCCTGGAAGTACACACTGTTCCCCAATCAAGTCCTGTTCCCCTTCCCCAATAAAATCTTTACAAAAAAAAATTAACATAAGACCTGGTCTTATAGTAAAATAAGACCGGGTCTTATATTAATTTCAGCTCCAAAAGACACATTAGAGCTGATTGTTTGGCTAGGTCTTATATTTTAGGAAACACGGTAGTTACACACATCGTCAAGTTTAATACGTGGCAATGTCAGCCCCAAAGAAGGTACCAGATTTGGAAGAGTACTTTTCCCATGGGCAAGTACTGCAATGAATAAATACACAATTAGAAACGTATCCAAAACCTCAGAGGAAATTGCTAGAGCTAACAACAAAACACAGCCAGGAAAAATCTTTAAGTTCCCTTGCCTGAGTTATATTAGACAATGGAATTGCTCTTGGCCATATATCCCAGCTGAGCAAGATGGGGTGTGCTCTGTCGTTGTTATTACCTCCTGTTGTGCTTGGATAAAACACCTCTGGTAAAACAGAGATGGAACAAGATGAAATCCAGGCACAAACCAAATGATTACATGCAGTGCCTGCCCACTGACACCTCATGGTTGTCTGATATCTTCCGCTGACTGCCCTCTGGCACTGCCTCCTGGTTCAGACCGAGTCTTCAAATCGGACTTAGCATTTTGTTAAATGCTTGCCATTACAAGTCTTTGTTTTGCACAGCTCGGTGTTATAAGACACCACTCTGATAACGGTTGCTCAGTATTTTGAAATAATCACTAAGACCTACGAGACTTCACAGGAAAAACCTCCAGAAACTAAAGATGTTTGCCCTTAAGGAAACATGATGGCAAAGCCTTCCTCTGTGCTGGTTGGTGCTCCTGCTGTTCAAATGTGGCCTAAAACCCCTAAGAAACCACTATCCCTCTAAGGTGGGGCATGCCACACCTGGAATGACCTTCCTGGTGACAGGGGACCAACAATGGGATGACTTACCCAAAACGAACCACCTAACAATGGAGGACCAAATATACTTTTTTTCTTTTTTTTTTTTTTCTTTTTTTTTTTTTGTTGAGAGCCCACTGGCCCATGTGGGAATCGAACCGGCAGCCTTCGGAGTTAGGAGCACGGAGCTCCAACCGCCTGCGCCACCAGGCCAGCCCCCAAATATACTTTTAATAACTGATTAGTGCTGCTTTCCAATAATTGACCACTGACGCTTTCAAGCAAAGAGCTTGAATAAAAGGGAGAAAATGTAAAAATAAATAAATGGAGCCACTTTAAAATGAAGCTGGAGCTGCCATCCCAGAGGAACTGCCTTGCTTGTCCCATGCCTCAAACCTCTGAAATGTTAAAACAGGGCAAAATAATCTTTGGACCAGGCCTAAAGCAACATTGTACCCCAAAGAACTGTTTGCAAGGATAACAAGAAAGCAGATATTGTGACTACCTGATGGAAAATTTAAAACATTGTTTAGAATTAGCATCACCACGTTGTCATCTGCACCAATAGCAAAGCATTCCGTCTATGGATGTAACTGTTCCCCTTCCCTTTCTTTTAAATGTCCATCACCTTTATATCCTCATTGGAACACTATTTGGGTTTCTGCCCGAATCAATGCATCCCAAATAGTTATTCTCATTGATCTCAAATAAATGGCTCGTTGCCTCTCACTTTGAAAGGCCTTTTACGTTAACAATCCCGTCAGGCACACATGGATCAGTTCAGGCTTCTAATCCTGGCTCTGCACCTGTGTGTGGCCTTGGGCCAGTCTCTCCAGCCACAATTCTGCACCTCAATTGTGTGGAAAGGGGAACCTGGTGGGCTTTAGGGAGGAGGGAATTAGAAGTGCTCACTGTGTCATCACTGCAATGGGCCCTGGGGACCACCAATTTACAGGCTGACATCCCTTGTTCTGGGGTCACTGTGAGGAACCAGGGAGGTGACCCCTAGCAGAGAGACCAGCGTGGGTAGGGAGAACAATGAGAAAGGGGCTTCAAGCCCCCAGCCGTCGGGGCGCCAGCTCACCCTCCAGCAGCTCCGCGTGGCCCCAGTCCTTGCGGCGGTCCTGCTCACAGGGGCTAGCAGAGCTCCTTCTGCGGCCCCAGATGCCACGGAGGGCTCCTGCGGGAGAGGGAGGAGGGCTGAAAGGGGCTGGTGCCGCGGGCCTGGGGGGTCCTCACATGCACAGACATAGCAGAATCCAGGGGCAAAGAAACCCTAAATTCAGTAGAAACTGTCCGTGCATACAGTTGTCACCATGGAAAGAAACCATGAGGTCAAAGGTGAATAAGACCCAACACGCTAAGAAAACTGGGGTGAGGGGTACAGGATAAAGGGTTCCTCGAACTAAAAGCACAGCGAGTTCAAATGTCAAGAGCCCTAGGTCATAAATAGGGGGTCAGGAGGCTCCAAAGGAAACCAGGAGTCAAAGGTCAAAGTGCCCTGCCGAGCCCCGTCAGCAGAGTGGGCCAAGGCTCAGTAAAAGCAGGGCAGGGTCAGTGGGTTCCCCAGAACCGCAAAGAGCAAAGGTCGGGGGTAGTTAGATCCCGGGCTGAAAAGCCAAAGGTCACGGCCAACTTGCCGGAATGGGGGGGTGGCAGCGGCCGCGACGTCGTCCCCCAGCCTCCCC
The DNA here is from genome assembly GCF_964194185.1 of Rhinolophus hipposideros. Taxonomy (NCBI): domain Eukaryota; kingdom Metazoa; phylum Chordata; class Mammalia; order Chiroptera; family Rhinolophidae; genus Rhinolophus; species Rhinolophus hipposideros. The sequence continues at coordinate 61,120,012 of NC_138062.1, read as the reverse complement.
CGCGTTACCTTCCTCAGCCAGGAGGCAGGGACAGCCCGCCGGCCACAAGGCCCACCGGAGCCCTGCGGCGCCGCGACCCCAGCGCAGCGCCGACATGCTGTCCACACGCGGACCCGCCGCACCGCCCGCTCCGCGCCTGCGCCGCCTGCGCCTGCCGGGAGTTGTAGTTCCACGGCACACGGAGGCTACGAAGGGAATAGGTGGCCGGAATACCCTCGGAACCATAACTCCCAGGAGGCAGCGGAACCCCGGAGGCGAAAGGGCATGTGCCGACACAGCCCTCTGATTGGCTCTCCCTCTGTCAGGGGCGGGACAGAGTCGTCGTTTGGACTACACCGGGCAATTCTAAACTGTCTTTGGGAGGACTCAGAACCTGCATTTTTTTTCTTAATTAAGAAATAGTCGCCTAATAATTAGGACAGCGTTCTGCAATTTTGAGGTTCCTGTTCGCAGTCTTCATCAACACAACGACAACTTTGAGGCAAGAACTATTACTCCGCCAGTTTATTGTAGAGGAAGTTGGGGTTCAAGAGGTCACTCAAGTTGCTCAAAGACACAGCACGAACGTTAATTAGGGAGTTGGAGTGAAAGCCCCCGATCTGTCAGGCTCCCAGACAGATGTCTTTGGGACATTTCCCTGGCCGAGCCTCATCCACTTCTCTGGCCTCAGTTTACCCACCTCAGTAGTAAGGGGCCTCAGTAGTCCCCAAGCTTCTAATGACAGAGACATTGGGCAGAAAGAATAGACTAACCTACTAAATTGAGATGACAAATTAGTAAATTGAGTATGGCCACTGCCAACCTAAGGTCTCAGCCACCAATTCAACACCAACAGGAGTCCCCAACTTGGGTGTGGCACAGGAGAGACCTTATTCAGTAAAAAGAGCCCTAGCTGAGGGATGGCTCACCTGAAGTAGCTTAGGTGAAGCAGGTCACATGTTACAGCTCAAATGACAAACACAGAAAATACAGCCAACCTTTCTGATGAATTAGAGGTGAGGCTGACTTATAGAGAAGAGTGTCCACCCACCCCAGGTTGGTGATTGGTCCATTCCCATGCAAATAACTCCCAACTTTTACAGTTTGGTTGATCGGTATACCACTGTCTGTCTTGTGTTTTTTTTCTTTTTAGGTTTCCTGTGTGTATCTGCACTGTCTTGATTGGTCTGCTGTATGAGTTCTGATTGGTCAGTAAAAATGCAAAGAGGACATCATTGCTCAGCTCCAATTGGGCAGGGCAAGTCTTCAGTTCACTGGTCAAATTGCAGTCCTGGGTGCTCTCTTACAAGGGTCAGCTTGGTTTGCAGGAGCACAGGCAGGAGGCTGGCGGCCCCAGCCTGTGGCTTTTCCCTGATATGCAGCTTGGGTGAGAGGCCCCTGTAAACAATGGCTGCTAGTCTCTGGTTGTGAAATTGATCCCAGTTAACCACAAAGAGTACTTTCTGGCAGGTTCAGTTGAAGAAACAGGCTAGGGAAGGGGAGCATCTGGTCCGGGATCAGCTGGCATGTGGCGGATGAGAAGAATATGTGGGGTAACTGTGTTCTAGGCAGGGATCATAGCAAGTGTACGGGCCCTGAGGCTGGAACAAACATGGATAGTTGGGGGGAATCAAGCAGAGTGTGGAAAGGGAGCAGAGAGCACATTGGAAGGGTGCTCAGGGGCCAGCTCACAGTGGTCCTAGAGGCCTCAACTCAAGCTGCCACCTGTCCCCAGATGCTAGGACTTTGCCCACTCTCCCAGAGTGGAGGCTGGACCTGTGCTCTGGAAAGGCCAGACTTCCGGGCCTGAAGAAGGCCTGACATCACATTCCAGACGCAGCGGCCCACGTGGGCCTGTGCAGTGAGATGCAGTGATGCGACCGGCTGGGAATGGTTTCAACAGACTGCAGCATCCTCCCGAACCTGCCCAGCCCACCCCAAGATGCCCTGAGGGGCATTGACCTCAGACCTGACTCACACCAGAGGTTGCCTTCCTTGCCTTGGCAGGAGGGGCTGAATCAGCAGGGCCTGGTCCCCCAAGACCTAGAGACATCCCCTCGCATTCCCTCAGTCCGGCAGAGTCAGGGTCATGAGCTACGAGCCAACACTTCTGAATTCTTTCACCTTTCCTTATGCCTCAGTTTTTCCTTCTGTTCTGTGGGACATCAGATACCCTGAATCAGTATTTCCCCAAGAGCTGGGTTCCTGGATCTGGGCAGCAAGAAAGTTTTTCTTTCAGTTCCCACTCAACATGGGAGGTCTCACTTAGCACTCACCTACATTTAGCTTCTGTCTTAGCTCCTGGGCTGTGATCCTATTGATCTGAGAATTTGTCACCTCATTTTTCACCTTGTATTTCTATTTATGGCTTATTGACTATGTGTCAATGTATGGCATTGGCTTTCCACTCCTGATGGCGACATCAATTTTCCTTATTTTCCTAAGCAAGAAAAATGTTAACACACAAAGCAGGTGGAGAAGGATGCACATAAGTGGAGAACACAGCGTCAGGAGGTTGGCGTTTGGGTAACACTGTATTTCAGGAACTGTTTGTGTATGTTGGGTTCTCACCCAAGACGTTTCATGCAAATCGAGCCAGGATATATTCAGATAAACCTGGATTATGAGTTGCTCTATGAGACTTGGGAAGTGTTCTTACTGAGAAAGCCAAGGAGAAAGGAAGGGGACAGCTAGACAGAAGAAGACGATATTGGATTCCTGGGGCTGCCATAACAAATTACCACAAACTTGGTGTCTTAAACAACAGAAACGTATTGTCTCCCAGTTCTGGAGGCCAGAAGTCTAAGCTCAAGGTGTCTACAGGACTGCGCTCCTTCCAAAGGACTCAGAAGAGGGTCCTTCCTGCTTCTCCCAGCTTCTGGGGGCTCCAAGTATCCCTGGGCTTATGGCTGCACCCCTCTAGCTTCTGCCTAGTCACGTGGCCTCTCCCTGTGTGTCTGTCATGTCTCCCTGTGTCTCTCAGAAGGATTCTTGTGACTGACTGCACTTAGGACCCACCAGGATGGTCTCCTCATTTGAAAATCTGAATTGCATCTGCCAAGACTCTTTTTGCAAATAAGGTAAAATGCAGAGGTTCCAGGGATTACAATGTGGACATACATACCTTTGGGGGACAATCATAGAGGCAAAAGGGAATGTGCTTTACGGTTTGTGATCAGAAAATAAGCTATTCAAGGACATTATGGGGACACGGTACATTTGAGCCAGATGGTGGGTTAGATTGCAGCTTGGTTATGATGGAGACACGTCCAGTGTGTTTACCGGTGAAGTGGCACCCTCCCTAGGGCTTCCTCTCAAATATTCACTTACATAAAAATATCACTGTGTGTATTCTTTGAGGTATAACATAAGTAGTGCACACATCAAGAATACAGCTCCATTAATTTTCACAAATCAAACACACAGGTGTTCCAAAGAATACCCAGCCAGCAAAACCCCTTCATGCCCTTTGTCACTACCCCTGAGGGTGACACCCCCATCCTGACGCCTCACTTACACCATAGGTTAGTTTTCCTTTTGTAGAATGTCACACGAATAAACCCCTTTTGTGTCTGGCCACTTCTACTCACCATGGCGTCTGAGATGCATGCATGTTGTTGTGTGTTTTGGGGGTTACTCTTTTTCACGGCTATGTAGTATTCCCTTGTGTGCGCTTCCTGCAGGGCAGTGACCCTGCTGATGGACAGCAAAAATGAAAGATAGATCGAATTGGGGACTCCAGGAACAGGGCGTTCATTGTGCTTCACCCCCACTAAGGTAGCTCTAATCAAAAGGATAGACCATCACAAGTGTTGGCAAGGATGTAGAGTAACTCCAGTGTGGTGGACGGGAATGTAAAATGGGGCAGCCCCTGGGGAAAACAGTCTGGCAGCTCTTCACAAAGCTAGACATAGAAGAACCATACGACCCAGGAATTCTACTCCTGGTATGTACACGAGAGAATTGAAAACATACATTCACACCAACAACTGTACACACATTAATCACAGCGCCACAAGGTTGACACAGCCCAAATGTCAATCAACAGGTGATGGACAAACACAGTGTGGCCTGTCCATACACGGGAGTGTTTACTTGGCCGTGAAAAGGAGGGGGGCGCTGACACTCGCCACAACGTGGATGGAACCTGAACACACGGTGCTCATGAGAGAAGCCGGATGGACACACAAGGCCACACAGGGTGTGATTCCACTTATGGGAAATGTCCAGAACAGGCACGTCCACAGACAGGACGTGGGTTAGGGGCTGGGGGGGGGGGAGTGGATGCTAATGGGGACAAGGTTTCATTTAGGGGCTATGGGATGTTCTGGAAGTAGAGAGAGGTGGTTGACAACACTGTGTGCTGTGTGAACTATATTTCAAGGAAGCGGTTATTAAACTCAAACAATACCTGGGGTAGGGCCAGCTTCCCGGGTTGGGTCCCGCCCATCACGCAAAGCCCCAATGATGGTATTCCTGGGGTTTGGGATGGGGGCATTCCAGGAAGGGAAGACCAAGTTTCACCTTCCCTTTCCTGGCCCCGTTTTCAGAGGAGGAACCCAGGCGTGGGGCAGTGATACACACATGCAAGTCTCTCGGGTGCTGGCCGCAGGGTCCCCAGTGTGGGAAGACAGGCTGGGCTGGGCCCAAGCCATAGGGACACCCTCCTCCAGCTCAGTCCTGGGCTCCTGGGGCCAGGAAGAGGCATTGGGAAATCCCCAGACCCACCAGGAAGGCCCCCCAGAGTCTGGACGGACCGGTTACCCCTCCAGTGTTCCTTGGGCAGGCTTGTCACCTTTTCTTCACCCGGTACTATTTAAAGGTGCTGCCAGAGGCCATGGCTGTAGGACTGGGGGCAGGGGCAGGGATCAGAGCCCTGGGATGTGACCTGGGTAGGGCCTTGGGGAAGTCGCTGTCCCTCCTAGACTTTGGTTTGCCCACCTGCCAATGATGCCTCTCGGCTCTAGTCTGAAGTTTCACTACACTCACCATTCAGGGCCCAGGCCATGGGGTGGCTCCCTGTGGGGCTCGGGTGTAAATGCTGAGCAGATGTGGGTGTAAACATCGCCCACCCCACTCTTCAGGCCTCCGATGTGCAGCTCTGGGTGCTGGGGACAGGGTGCGGGCCGTGCTCATCCATGTCCCCATCAGCTGGCCACAGACTTGCCCATGTGTCCATCTTCCCACGGGCCACCTGCCCACCCAGCAGACCCCATGCATCCATCCACCCACCTGCCCAAACACCTGTGTGCACACTGTCCCCCAAATGGTCCCCTGCTGCCCCACCCACACACTCCCCTGCCCACCCGTCAGGGAAGTCCCTTGCCCCAGGGCCTGCCTGGCTCTCGGGAAGCTCGGGAGGGTAAGCGAGTCCCACCTGGGCGTGCCAGTCCAGGGGCCTCGTCCACACAGAGGACACTCGGACCGGACCTTCCCACCCAGCCTCTGACCCCGGAGCAGCCCTACTTCTCCCTGTCTCTCTCATCTCTCTCCGCCTGTCTTACGCGTCCTTCCCTGTCTCACAGTCTCCCTCCCCACCTCAGCCTCTGTGTCTGACACTCTCTGTGTCTCTGGCTCTCCCCATCTCTCACAGGTTCTGTCTGTCTCCCTTTCTCTAGGTCTCTCAAGTCTCTGTCTCATTCTCACTGTCCCTGTCTGTGTTTCTCTCTGTTGCTATCTCTGCCTCTGTCTCTGCGTCTCGGTTTCTGTCTCTGTCCCCCCAGCCGGTGTCTGTGCGGCCCGCCTCTCTCATACTCACACTCAGTGACTCATAGACATGCGCCGCCCTCCCCGTGGCACAAGACAAACACACGCGGTGGCCCAAGCGGGTTTTCCTGAATGGGACCCCCGCCCAGTGTCCTGGCCCCGCCCCAGTTGCCCCGCTCTTGCGGCTCTGGCCTCGCCCCTGAGGCTCCCTATTAGCCCTTTCCGGGCGTCCCCTTTGGGCGCTCCGCCCCTGACCCAGCAATGGCAGAGCCGCGGACGTGCCTGGGGAGGCAAGAGCAGACGGAGAGCGAGAGCGGGCGGGAAGCGAGGCCATGCATGGCCACCTGTGGCTGGGCCTGGCGTGCCTGCTGCTGGCACAGGCAGCCCGCGCCGCCGCGACGTCAGGTGGTCCGCGGAGACCACGCAGCTATCCACACCTGGAGGGCGATGTGCGCTGGCGGCGCCTCTTCTCCTCCACCCACTTCTTTCTGCGGGTGGACCACAGCGGCCGCGTGCAGGGCACCCGCTGGCGCCACAGCGCTGACAGTGAGTCGCAGGGGGCTGTCCAGGGACAGGGGTGGGGGTGGGAGAGCCAGGGCAAATCGGAGGACAAAAACAACTGCAGCAGTCATCATAACAATAAGCTAGTTAGCGGGGCCCTCCCTCATGCACCGAAGGGTCCCGGGGGCTCCTCTAGTCGTGTGTCATTAGCCAACTCATTTCTGTCCGGGGCCTCATTTTCCTCAACTGTAAAATGGACCCAACCCGAATGGTCACAGAGGACACTCCCAGGCCTGGCTCAATAGCAGAGAAGGGTCTTCACAGAATAGTTGAAGTTGGGCTCAATGGGCCCATTGACAGAGGGGAAACTGAGGCTCCAGGAAGGGCCCTGTTATGTAACGCAGTGGGGGCAGAACTGGGAGTCTAAACTTGACTCCCCACAATGCAGAAGAAAGCTCAGGACCTGCCTGGGTTGGGGACCCCTCTATGTCTTCCTAGGCAACTGAGGCAGAGAGGGGAAATGACCTGCCCTGGAGCACACTGTCAGGGGGTTGGTGTTTGCTGGTATTCCTCGATGCTCAAGAACCTCATGGAGTTGGAGTCACTGTTTCTGCCGCCCCACCCAGTAAACAACAGGCACTCAATAAGTATCTGTGGAATGTCTGAGGCAAGAGAAGCAAGGGCGGAAAGGAGGAGGCTGGGGACAGCTGGGCAGCCAGGGCACTTGGTGAACCACAGCTCTGAGGTCTGAGCAGGGGGAGGCCTGGGGGTGGAAGGCTGAACTAATCACTGGCCACTGCCTGAATCACCACCATTAGGGCACATAATCACCCCTGCCCTTCCCAGATGCCTTCATTTGGGCTCCCAAGGCCCTCATTAGCCTCACCAGAGCAATGACAGGGGACTGGCTGGGCCAGCCAACTTACAGGCTAGGTGGTGGGTACGGCCAGGCAGGATGGCTTCAGGCTGGGGATGAGGCCTGGCTCTACTAGGTGATCTGGGATAGTTGCTGCTTCTCTCTGAGCCTTGGTTTCCCGATCTGGGCGATGATGGGGGTGGCAGATGGTTGATGGCTCTGTGTGGGTGGGGCTTGGAGCTCTTGTCTCCATTAATTTGGTGGTTAATTGGGTACCTCTTGTATGCTGTGCTGGGCACGGGGGACATAGAAGTGACCAGAACATCCCACCTTCATGGGGTTCCAGAGCAAAGGGTAATAAAGCAGTTAAACAAGTGAACAAGTAAGATGATAATTTGAGAGGGGACTACGTGGGGTGCAATGAAAATGAAAACAGGATGGGAGGCCACTGTATCTAGGAGGTTGGGGGGGGCCTCTCAGATGAAGGAGACTTGAGTTGAGCCTCATAGAGACAGGAGCTGACCATGCACAAGAGAAGCCAGGGGCCAAGGGAACAGCAGGTTCAAGGTCATGGGGTGAGTTCCCCATCGCTTCAGGCATTCAAGTCTAGATTGAAGACCAGAGGGCAAGGCCTTGACTCCAGATTATGTCCCAATGCATGGGTAGGGCTGAGGCTGTGTGCGGCCACTCATCCTGCGGTCCTGTTTCGCTGGACAGGAAACATCGGTTCAGAGCCAAGGAGAGCTTACTCAGGGTCACCCACTGACAGACGGGGTCTGAAGCTGGCTCTATCACTTCCCAGTCCACAATTTCCCACTCTCAGAAGTGGGCACAGTCAGCACCTCTTGCCTGGAGCTGCTGTGTGCTTAGTGGGGGTACAGCGTGTGGCATGGTGCTCAAGCAGTGTTACCGGCTATCAATCATCGAGTGGGATGCACTAAGCTATAAACACCCCATGTCCCACCCGCCAGGCCTTTGTCTGGGCCATGCCTCCCATCTGGCATCTGTCTTCCTATAACTGTGCTGCTGCAGCTGGCCGAGTTGTCACGGCTGGACTTGGCAGTGGCAGTGAAGACTGTTGGGAAGAAGGGCCCGGGATCACTTACACTCGTTACTTGTTCTTATTGAAATCAGCACCTTGACCAGGCAGGCACCAGCCTCCTCACCCCTGTCATAACTAAGACCCTCCCTGCTCCATAGTTTGCCGTGGCTCCCCAGTGACCTCTGGAGAAAGCCAGACCCCCTCCCCACTTACGTCCTCCAGCCTGTACGAGCCACATCCTCAGGGAAGCTCCTGGCAGGGCCTATGTGGCCCCCAGTGCACCCCCACACCCAGTAAGAGGCCAGGTATACCGGTGCTGCTTAAAGAATGTTACCTGAATGAAGGAATGAATAAATGAATGAGTGAACTAGTGAGTGAGAGCCTGCGGGGAGCCTTGGGGACCAGGGCCCTGACCCAGCCGCCCCCCACAGGTATTATTGAGATCCGCTCCATCCGTGTGGGCGTCGTGGCCCTCAAGGCCATGCACACCGGCTTCTTCGTAGCCATGAGCCGCCGGGGCCGCCTCTACGGGTCGGTGAGTGCAGGGCAGGGGTGTGCAGTGGCGGTGGGCACTGGCCTGGGGTGGGCTCAGTGGTTGCCTCACACACCCGACCCGGCAGCGGGTCTACACTGTGCACTGCAGGTTCCGGGAGCGCATTGAGGAAAACGGCTACAACACCTACACCTCGCTCCACTGGCGTCATCACGGCAGGCCCATGTTCCTGGCGCTGGACCGGAGAGGAGTCCCGCGGCGCGGCAGCCAGACCCGGCAGCAACACGTGTCCACCCACTTCCTGCCCGTTCTAGTCTCCTGAGGCCCCAAGGGGCTGTGAGAAATGGCTGGAGGAGATTCCAGAAGATGCCCCGGGCAGGTGGCCAGGAGCGGGAGGCTGGGGGAGGCCCAGGCATGGCCGAGCCTTGTTCGGTCACGCATTCATTTCCCAAGTATTGAGTGCCTGCTGTGTGCTGAGTTCTGGTGACCCTGCAGAACCCCCACAGATGCGGCCTGGCCCTCAGGGAGCTCTTGTCTGAGTCTAAGGGGGAGTGTACACTGAGCTGAGCAGGGGCTACAGGTGTCCAGTCACAAGCTAGGGGGCGAGGAGGCCCAGCCAAGGCACCTCCAGGGCTGGAGACTGAAGGATCTGGCCCTGGGTGGCTGCGAGGTCTGGGAAGGGCCTTCCTAGGGACAGCATTGGGAATCCTTTAGGATGTTGAGGCAGCAAGAGAGGGGAGGGGAGCCCAGGGGGAGCGAGGCGGCTGCGGGTGACACAGACACCCTAAGGTTTCGGGACCTGCGAACATGCCACCTCTCGTGGCTGAGGAGCTTTGCAAGTGGATTAAGTCAAGGCCTGCTAGATGGGGGTGACCCTGGACTCCGGGGCGGGGGCTGGGGAGGGGCCCAGTGTCATCACGGGGTCCTCATAAGAGGGAGGCAGGAGGCTCAGAGTCAGAGATGGAACACGCTGCCCTGCTGGCTGTGACGATGGAGGAGGGGCCACGACGCGGTGGCCCCTAGAAGCTGGTGGACGCGGTGCCTCTAGAAGCTGGAAAAGACCAGGAACAGTTCTCCCAGGGCCTCCGGAAGGACCAGCCCTGCCCTCACCTGGGTTTAGCCCCGAGAGGCCCGTGTGGGACTCCTGACCGCAGGACTGTCAGAGAATAAATGTGTGTGGTTCAACCCACAGTTTTGGTGATGTCATAGCAGCCATAGGAACATACACGCGGGATCTGAGATTGAGTAATGTCCTCAGAGCTCCTGAGTTCTGGGAAGGGGGAGTTACAGGCCGAGGGGCTTTATGTCAGCCTCCTCTACGGGCTGGTGAAGGGACATGGGGCATGCCATGCCTGAGGGAGGTTGCCCACTGCCCTCCCAGCACCTGAGGCCCCTAGCCCGGGTCTTAGCTCTGCAGCCTTGGACCAAGCAGTTCTACTCTGGGCCTGTTTCCTGTTTTATAAAATGGGAATGATGATGCCATTTACCCCATGGCGTTTTGTGGGGGCTAACACGGGAGCCCCTCCCAAGCGGAGGTGGAACATTCTGCTTAGAGCAGGTGACCGTCCCTGGGGGTGGGGTGAGCGCTCCCACCCTTCCCAGCCACTGCCTTCCACTTAAAACACAGAAAACAAAGTAGGAGGGCACTTGTGGGGGCCTGCAGAGTGGACACTCACTGTGGTCAGGGCCAGTGGTTCCACCTGGGTCATCCTGCGTTCTAGAACAGCACACGTGCACGGACACCACAGGCTGTGTGAAGGGCGGGGTGCGGGGCAGCTGGGGAGGCCCCACCTGGCAGTGCGGCGCAGCGGGGTTTCCCACGCAGGGTCTCTGCACCTTCGTGGTGACGATCACTGGCCACTCCCGGGTTCCAGTCTGGGAGGCAGTGTTGGCTGGTGCCTGAGAAGCACAACCCCAGAGGGCGGCACAAAAGGAAAACACCAACCACCAGCCTCCTTTCTAAGTAGGTGTATTTTTAAATAACTTTCAAGATACACATATTTTTTCCTTTACAAAAAGTCTCTGAGCAATGTCGTCCTGTCTTGCTGGTCATCCTGGTGACCCCCAAGCCCCCTGCGCTCAGGGTGGCCAAGCCAGCGGGGCCGAGATGCCAGCCAAGTGGCCCCACCCTGTCTTTCCACAGACCATGCAGGGCCATTTATTTCAAAGCAGTAATAATTTAAAACTATAAAACCTTCCCACTGTTGGACATGTGGAGGGTGAGATTGGACAAACGGGATGGGGAGGCCGGGGCACCCATGCCGCTCCGCGGCGCCTCTGGGGAGAGCCGGCCTCTTATGCAGCCTGGAGGCCGTGGGTCATCCGAGCCTCTGCCCACAGGTGGGGTGCGGCCACACTGGAGTCCACGGTGGAGGGGCGGGGGAGCACCTCCTGGGCTCTGGGACACTGGTGTCCCCGTGCCTGCCGGGCCTGTGTGAGGCGGGTCCTGTGCTCTCTTGGGACTGCGGGGGGCCTCAGGAGTTGCTTGCTGGGTTCTCATTGCTGGGCGAGCTGGAAGAGGAGGAGGACGAAGACGAGGAGAAAGTCACCCCAGTCAGGCCCGGAGGGTTGGTGGCTGTGTTCTGTCCTGTGAGGCTCTTTCGGCAGACGGGGCAGCTGTCATGCTGTGTGGGGACAGAGGGGGACAAGGGAGCAGTTCAGAATCTGGTGGGGCGGGGAGGCCCGGTGACAGTGGCCGCCCGCTCACCTGCTCCAGCCAGGGCACGATGCAGCCGTCATGGAACAGGTGGTTGCACGGCAGCTGCCGCACGCGCTCGCCCAGCCCGTAGTCGTCCTTGCACACGGGGCACTCCAGCCCGGAGCCTGTGGGGACGGAGCGGGAGCCCATGACACCCGCAATCAAAGGTGTCCTGCTGCCCATTGGGGAGTCTGCCTGTCCAGGGCCACCTTGGACCCAAGGGGACAGCGGGGACACTGACAAAGCCTCCTGTTCAAGCCAAACTGGGCTCCAACAAAAAAGTCCCAGGGAAAGTGTCGTGAAAAAAAAGGAAGCTGGGCGACTGAGGGCCTCCTACCTACGTGCTCCTCCGTGACAGGGACGGTGGGGAGGGCCTGGATTTTCTCTTTGTCTGCGGGCGGGGGGCCCGTGTTTTCAAACTGATTGAGGAGCTGAAAGACAAGAGGCCAGAGGGCAGGAGCTCGGTCGGCGGGCGGGGCCCCTTGCCCCGCCTGGCTCTGAAATGCAAGGCTGGGTTACCTGCAAAAGCACCGAGGACGTGTTTGTCCTGTTCCCCAGATCCCCCATATGGGGATCAGAGGTCAGTCACCCCACGAAGCCCAGCCACAGGCTCCTGCCCGCTCTTCTGCTTGTCTAGTCAGTGTCACCTCGAAGCCAGGGCAGGAGGGCGGTGCCCTGTGGACAGCAGAGCCCTCCCACAAGGCCGAGGGTCCCACCCAGGGGCGCATGTGGTGCTGTGAGACACCAGTGAGAACCAGAGGGCTGTCATGCCACAGACAAAACACTCTAATGGGTCACTGGTGAATGGCACTGAAGATGGTATCATTCATGCCTCACAAGGGTCACTGAGGTCACAATGGACACCCACAGGGGACAAATCCAGGACCTGTGGGGCCAGTGCCAGGGGAGAGCACTTGCTTGTGCACCCTGGCCTCAGGAGGGGGTCCCTCACTCCCGTACCTGCGTGATGATGGCGTCCAGCCCGTTGGCCCCCCAGGCGTAGTCCATCGGGTTTGAGTGCAGGACACCCCTGGGCAGACACGTGTGGGGTTCAAGTGGCGGAGGGACCGAGTAGGGCTGGGGGACCCACCCCACTACTCACCAGGGGCCTAGGCCCAGGTTGGGGATGGTGGCCGGAGTGATGATGCCGTTGACCAGCTGCTGGATGATCCTGTAACGGCAAGGCGGACGGCGGTCAGCACCCGCCTGCGCCGGGGGGCGTGCGCCCAGCTGCCCAACGCACAGCATGTAAAGGCTGTGCTTTCCACCAGCAGGACTCGTGGCTACATGGTCCCAGAGCGCCACCTCCCGCCACGTTCCAGGCCAGGTCCTCCAAGGCCTGAACAGCACCCATGCACATCACAACACTCCACCCGACTTCACAACCGAGGTCATGGGAGCCTGAGCTCGGTGGTGTCAGGTCCATCCTGGGCGTGAGGAGCCCAGCCCACCCCTCGGGGTGCAACGGGGCCTGCAAGGAGCCTGTAGCTTTTGTTCTGTCCTGAGCACATGGGAGGGGAGGGGGCCAGGGACAACTACAGGTCAAGGATGCCAGAGACCACCCACTCGCCGCCACCGTGAGCCAAGGACCCCATGGCGAACCAGCTGCGCCATGCCAATGAGACCCTGCTCAGGACGATGGGGGACACCCAGTGGACACGAGGCTCCCAACGCTGCCCAGGTCCTTGAGCCACACTCCAGTCCTTCCGCACCCCATCCTGCATGATGGGCTCAGAGGACTCTTCTTGATTGGGGGTGGAGCAGGCTGGAAGCCCCCACCAGGGTCCCGCCAGCCCACCAGACACTCCCCAGCCTCCTCACCCTTCCAGCGTGGGGACACCTTCGTGCCGGCCAGTGGCCCGCCGCGCGGTGAGGCGGGCTCGGGGCTGCCGGGCGCCATACCGGTGCCGGGACTGCTGTTCTCTCTCCCTCCGACTCTCAGGGTCCCTGCTGTCATCTGCCGGCGCCCCCGGGGGGAACGTGGGGATCTCAAAGCTGTCGTCAATGATGCCGAAAGCAAACTGCCCATAACCCTGTGGCAGCGTGAACAGGTGCTGGTCCACGTTCTGCAGGGAGGAAGGCCATGACCACAGGCCCCTTGTACGGGCCCCACATGGTCCCAGGCTCAGGGCTCCCAGGGGACAGGGGCCAGCAAGAAAGTCTTGGCACACATGTGGGGGCCAGGAGAACAGTGCAGGAGGCTCGGGGTTGGGAGGACAGCCTGCACATTGTGGGGTGGGTGTCTCCCCCAGAGGATGAGGGGCTGCGTCTGCTCCCTCAGCCATGTGAGCCAGCTGACTCACCTCGAATGGCTGCCTGCCCTGGTCCGGGGGCGCTGTGGAGGGAGCGGAACCATTCTCTGTACTCCTGGAAGGACACAAGCCAAGTCAGCAATGAGGTGCATGATGGGGAAGAGGCAGGAGCCCCCATCCTGACCCTCACAGCCTCAGGGTTACATTTCACCCTCTGCAGGCCCTGCCCTTGTTCCAAGTCAGAACAGTAGGCATGTACTTCTTCTAGCTGCCCAGTACTCCATCACCCCGAGCCCTGGCCACTGCATGTCCCCCCATCTCCTGCCAGTACACACCCGGCCCGCGGCCTGTGACCCAGGGGCTGTGTTACCTGGTCTCTTCCGGAAGCTCCTCGATGAAACCAGACTCACATCTCGGGCAGATGTAATCCTGCGGACAAGAGAGCAGGTGAGCACGATCTTGGGGTTCCAGCTTCCGTCTTGGACAGCAGAGGACAGGAGTGAGCCCAGGATGGGCATCACCTAAAGAGACCCACCTGCAAAACTGCCCTAGTGCGGAGCTGGACTCAGCGGAGGCCCAGGCGTGGACGCCTGTCACCCACAGCTACAACCTGTCTCCACCTGCTCCATGACAGGTGACCCCCCCCCCGCCCACATGCCAGAATCTGTCAGCCTGCTCCCCCCACGGAGACAATCACCGAGTTTTAGGGTCTCCACTCTGCACATCAGCTGACGAAGGCTCTGACAAGGCCTGCAGCAAACAGGCCAGCTGATGTGAGTCCAGCAAGCTGTTTCCAACTTACGGGAACACAGGAACATCCTCTGAGTGACCCCCCACCCCACGTATCCACAGGAGCCAAGGCCCCGGGCAGGCACCTGACGCTGTACTCCCGCAGGGCCACACGAGTCACTGTCTGTGGGGCTCTGGAGCTGGTCAGCTCCCACTAAGGCAGCCACTGAGGGCAGGAAGCGCCACCTGGTCAGAGGGGTCAGCCTGTGGACAACCCACAGAGGCATTTCTGGACGATTCTGGCAGCCCTGGCCCACGGCCTGTGACCCATCCATACTGGCCATGGCCCCAGCCAAGGGGCAGAGGACGGTGATGTCCTCAGGCAGAGGAGGGCCGGCCCCAGGCACAGCACAGCCAGGTGAGTAAACACGGACACCACGCTGATGTCCCCGAAACAGGCCCAGCCCACACTGCACTCATTGGGCAGGTCCGCACATGTGCAAGTCGGAACTCACACAACAGGAGACAAGACGCATGTACAAGGCCTGCTTCTGCCCAAGGCGGCATTTCAGAGGCATACCCGCAAGCTGCATGGAAGACGGGGCTGTTTGTAGTCCCAGGTGCAGGCCACCCTGTGCAGAAGCCAGGGGGCGGGCACCTCCATCTGGGCAGCAGGTGCCCCTGGCCTGCCCCGCTGCCAAAGGCAAAGCTCCTGGAGCCGAGTGGGGAGGGCAGGTGGGGGCTGCGAGGTCAGGTGCCTGGCACCCGGAAGACATTCAGAACTCCTACAACCAACAACCAAAAGGTAAACAACCCAGTGAAAAAGTGGCCAAAGGATCAGAATAGGCATTTCTTCAAAGACACGCAAATGGCAAGAAGCCCATGAAATGATGCTTGACACCACCAGGCAACAGGGAACTGCAGGTCACAACCGGTGACACCCACTGCACACCCACGGGACGGCTACCCTCAGACGACAATGACCAGTACTGGCGAGAACACAGAGAAATCGGAACCTCCAGCACACATGGGAACGTGCAGCAGGCGCCTCTGCCTGACAGTAAGCAGTTCCTCCCCCGAGGTCACGCTCCCCACACGACCCTGCAGCGCCCCTGCTAGGGGTCCACCCAGAGAAATGAAAACACGTCCACACACACCTGCACACGCACATCCACGGCAGCTCGCTTCACAATGGCCACAAGGCGGACACAACCTATGTGTCCACCCATGGACAAGCGTGGCCCACCCACACACATGGGGTGTCACTCGGCCATGGAAAGGAGGGAGGTGTGACACTCGCTACAACATGGATGGACCCTGAACACACGGTGCTCATGTGAGAAGCCGGACTCACAAGGCCACACAGTGTGTGATTCCACTTACGGGAAACGTCCAGAACAGGCGCGTCCACAGACAGGAGGTGGGTTAGTTAGTGGCTGTCAGAGGCTAGGGAGGGGGGAGGGGGTGACTGCTGACAGGGACTGGGCTGCTTTTGGGTGATGGAATGTTCTGGAATTGAATCGAGGGGCTAGGTACCAAACACACTGAAGTCGTATCGCCATAAATTGTTACAAGAAACGGTAAGCAGCTCTCTGATCTCCTGAGAAGGGACATGAGGGTAAATGTCAGCTCTGTCACAGCGAGTGACCATGACACTCGTGGCGGTGTGGTATTCCCAGGGGGCTGGCGCTCCCATTATCCCCGCCAGCCCCCAGCCTGTTTACTTCAAGGCTTCCCAGGAGCCAGGAGGCTTTGTGAAGAGGCCCAGGGTTTCCAGCCTCGTGGGACCCTTGGGGGAAGAGTGACGGCCAGTTAGGGTGCTGGGAACACACGGCGAGGCCAGACAAGCCTGGTCTGCTCAGGGAACCCTGAGCTCAGGGTCAGGGGAAGGCCCAGACTGTCATCCAGCCCGCAGATGTACCACATGGCCTCAGCCTGATCGTCAGTTTGCCCTGCTGGAAAATGGGCAACCCGTCTCCCACTGTTAAGGCCCCTGGGTGCTCCCTGTTCTCAGCCCACGCAGCCTGTCCCACTGTCCTTGACCTCACTGAACCCAACCACTCTGCACACGTCACCACAGCACAGGGCACAATCAGCACACCGTCAGCTCCAGAACAAGCTGGCCCAGCCACTCCCACAGCTCCACCCGGCCCAGGCCGCCTCCACCTGGCCCTCTCCCCAACAGCCTCACGCTGGTCCCACCCATCCAGGGCCTGTACACTGTCCCCTCTGCCAGAGCACTCTTCCCCAGATATCTACCTGGCTGGCCCCCTGGCGGAAGCTGGGTCTCTGTTCAAACATCACCTCCCAGCTGCAAGCCTCGGTCTCCCCACCTGCAAACAGAGGATGGCCTCAGCCCCAGGGCTCTGCAATCCGAAGTCACCAGAACCTGAGGACTGTGGCCCAACCGTGGGGCGTGGTCAGGCCCTGCCTCTGAGAGAGCCCCACCAAGTCCAGAGCCACCCTCTGAGCCCCAGACTTGAGGCAGGGCTCCAGCGTCTGTTTGCAGGCGGTGGGGAAAGGGCCAGAACCGGAGCTCTCCTGATGCTCTCCCCCTCCGAGGGCACACCCCCGAGGTTTATATTAAATCACAGTGGCCAAAGGTAGAAAGCTGCATCCCAGAAAGGGACTGCAAGATAGAGTGTGTCCCTCCCAAAGGGCAGAACCTGTCTCTTGGACAGGGCCCAGGTGATTACAGCTCCTCTCCCAGATGGGGGAACAGCCCGCTCGCTGGGCCCCAACTTGCGAGCACTTATGCCTTGCTGATGACTTGTGAATTAGTTACCTCTGCCCTTGGAGGAGGGTTGGGAAGGAAGGGGCCCACCCCTGCATCACCACCACAGCCACAACAAGCAGAGACCAAGAAAGACAGACGGATGCTAGATTCATTGAGCACCTGCTCCGTGCACTGGGCCCCAGGACACGCCCAGGAGATACTATTCCAAGGTACTATTCGGCCCCTCCTTGGTGACAGGACCTGGGGGTTTTGACACAGGATAGGCACCAGCTTTTATCCAAGAGCGCCTTCGCACGACACAGACAAAGGGCCCACGGCCAGGGGCATACAGTGAAATTGGGGAAACTGAGTTGGAGACGGCTGGCTGGCCCCACTGAATCACACTGACTCACAGGCAGGCCCCTCAGGAGAGGCAGAGCTCCAGAAGCAACGCAGACCCAGGGAGGGCAGACGGAGAACTGCGTCAGGGGTATTTGGCCTCAGACACAAACACAGATGGACCCTAGGGGTGCACTGGCTGCTCCCTCCGCCCCACACAACCCTCCTCAGACGTCACTGGGCCGACACACCTGCCCAGACCCGGTAGGAAAGCTGACCCCACCCCAAATGTTCCCCACATCCCACAGTCACATCCCATCTGTCCCCCAAAGCATCCTAGGCACCCTGCTAGATGCTGGGGAGCTGGGCCCCGCCAGGACCTGACGTCATCTCAGGCCCGCTCTGCACCAGCCATGTGCCCATCCCACACACACTTCAAGCCAGGCTGCTACTGACACCATCGACAGGGACGGAGATTCCGACGGAGACACCGTGTCCCACACACACAACAGGCATGTGGGAACCTGCAGACGGAGCTTGACTTTTGGACAAACCTTGAGGACGTAGGGTACAGCAGTTGCACATGAGGCCCACGTCACACTCCTGCCATCACACCCCCCCATGGCCCCAGAGCTCCGTTTCCTGGTAAGGATCAAGCCTGGGCCTGCACACCAGCCTTGAGGCCTCCACGCCAGCCGGTCTGGTCCCTGCTCCCACAAGCCGCACCCCGGCCACACCGCCCACCTTTCCCGGTACGTTCCAGGAATCAGGCGCTAGGCTCCTTTGTACACACGCGCTCCCACTGGACCTCAACAAACCCATCTGACAGGCGGGGAGACTGAGACCCAGGGAGGGAGAGCAGCTCGCCCAGAGCCACACAGCTGAGAAGTGACCTCAGCCTGACCCTCCAGCCAAGCCAGCTGGTCCAGAGAGGCATCTGTGAGTCCAAGGTCCTGAACAGGTGCTACAATGACAGCCAGTTCCTGTCACAACAGCACCAGAAGCTGCATAAAAGCCAGCGAGAGTGTCTCACAAAGTGGGGCTAGTTTCCCACAAACAAGTCCCCACTTCCGGGTGAGTGCTGGCTGGACCCCCCCCCCCCCCCCCCCCCCCGTCACTCAGTTAACAGCCAACTTCCCATAGCCCAGAACAGCAGGCGGGCCCCTTGCTGATAATCGCCGCCCTGTCTGCTGAGCCTCCTGGAACCCCACTCCAAACCCACAAGCAGGCACTCGCCCACCCACCCCAACATCCCCTCCCCTCTGTGACTTGCTCTTCCGACTTTAACCAACATTCTTGACTAAATATTTGACAATCACGTGTTCAAGGTTGGCTCCCTGACCAGCCTCTAAAATCTGAGAGCAAAGATCATGGCTACCTTGTCACCACTGGATTCTGTGACTAGGAATGTCCTCATCAGACCAGTGACAGTCATAAAACGTCAGGGTCCTCCTGGCCCAAGGCTACACGGCCCGGCCGCAGGCCCTGTGCTGGCCCCAGGAAGGGAGGCCCAGAACCCCTAGCTGTGCAGACTGCCCAGCCCTGCCACAGCAGCCACAGCTCCCGGCTTCCGGATGGTTCCAGACAGGCTGCTTTGGGAGCCTGAGACCCGGGACTCGCACCACCTGTGAAGCGCTGCATGCAACTAATGCAGGCTGCTGGGCTGTCGGGCCACCGGCCCCTTCCTGGTGCGGTCCAGAGAAAAAGGCTCCGAGATGGGGTGTGCAGGAAGACGGGGTGTGCAGGAAGACGGGGTGTGCAGGAAGACGGGGTGTGCAGGAAGACGGGGGGTGCAGGAAGACGGGGGGTGCAGGAAGACGGGGGGTGCAGGAAGACGGGGTGTGCAGGTAGACGGGGTGTGCAGGAAGACGGGGTGTGCAGGAAGACGGGGTGTGCAGGAAGACGGGGGGTGCAGGAAGACGGGGGGTGCAGGAAGACGGGGTGTGCAGGAAGACGGGGTGTGCAGGAAGACGGGGTGTGCAGGAAGACGGGGTGTGCAGGAAGACGGGGTGTGCAGGTAGACGGGGTGTGCAGGTAGACGGGGTGTGCAGGAAGACGGGGTGTGCAGGAAGACGGGGTGTGCAGGAAGACGGGGTGTGCAGGAAGACGGGGTGTGCAGGAAGACGGGGTGTGCAGGAAGACGGGGTGTGCAGGAAGACGGGGTGTGCAGGAAGACGGGGTGTGCAGGAAGACGGGGTGTGCAGGAAGACGGGGTGTGCAGGTAGACGGGGTGTGCAGGAAGACGGGGTGTGCAGGAAGACGGGGTGTGCAGGTAGACGGGGTGTGCAGGAAGACGGGGTGTGCAGGAAGCCGCAGAGGCAGAAGCAAGACTTCCGGGAGGCCGCAGCGGGGGGCAAGTCCCCGCTCCCCAGGCCCGTGCTCACACCCCTGAGGTTTCCTTTTATTTCTCCCTCCCCCTGGGGCGGGGAAAGCCCCCCGCTCCGCGGTCTCTCCTCTCCAACCCTAGCTCTTGCTCTAGCTCCGTTTCTTCTCCGTGGCGGGGATCACGCTGAGGACTCCTCCTCCTGGCCCCTCCCAGGGAACCCAGAGCTGGAAAGACAAGACTGAGTCTGGCTCTGAAATCAAAACCGGCTCTACCACCCAGCAGCCGGGCGACTGTGGAGACGGGGCCGAGCGGCGCACCCTGGAGGTGCGCACCCTGGAGGTGCCCGATAAACGTCACCTGCAGAGCCCACCGCTCCTCTCCCGCTCGCAGGCAGCGGACCAGCGGCGGACGCCAGGACCGCGGCCAGCCTGAGAGGACGGGGGCCTGTTCTCCACCTGGAACGTGGGAGACAGTCGGACTGGACCATCGCTTTCCCCGCCAGCCCGGGGTAGCGAACTCAAACCTCCTAGGAAGAGGGCCCGGAAAACTGGCGCCATCGGGCCATCGTGGCAGACGCCGGCCGCAGTGAGCCGGAGGAGCAGCGAGCCGCAGGCGAGGCTCCAGCCCCGGGGAGGCGCGAGGACGCAGCTCCGGGCGGCTGTCGGACCTGGGCCGGGCCGCAGCCGCCTCGTCCCCTCGGCCGAGCGCAGACGGGGGCTTCCCCGGGCGGCCCGCAGCGACGCCGACCACGCGCTCCGGGAACAGCCCCCGACCCCGCTCCGCCGGCGCCCCGCTTCCTCCTGGGCGGGCGTGCCGGCGCCGGTCACGCGGCTTCTGCGGGCCTCAGTTTCCCCATCGGTGACCCAGGGGCCTCACGGGGCGGAAGGCCGCGATCCGGGGTCACCGGCCCCGCTGCGCCACCGGGGACAGGCCGCGCCTCGGGGCCCTCCGCTGAGCCCCGGGCCGACGCCACCGGGCCTCAGTTTCCCCGTCTGTGCCAGCTCGCCTCAGGCCGCAGGGGAGGGCCCACCGACCGCCGCCCGGACGCGGGGCTCACCGGCAGGCGCGGCACGATCTCGACCGAGCAGCAGTGGCAGAAGTAGCGTCCGGGCTGCGGCGACGCCTCGGCCATGGTCACCGCCACCTCCTCCGCGCCGCCCGCCCCCCGCGCGGCGCCCGCCGCTGGCCGTTTGCTGCTCCCTCGCCTGCCGACGCGCCCGCGCACGCTCACGCACGGCACGCACGGCACGTATGGCGTGGGGCGGAGCGGGGCGCGCGGGAGCAGGACCAGCAGCGCGCACGGCCAGCGGGGGGCCGACGACGGTGGCCGCCGAGGGGCAAAGTAGAAGCGGGAGGCTTTTGACCTGAGCGCTGGGCAGGGGTTGGGGCCTCGCCTGGAGGCTTCGGAGACCGCGAAGCCGGGCCTGAGCCTAACGAGGTCCAGCCAAACCCACAGAAGCCCTCACTCCCCTCATGATTTCTCCTACCCCACGTCCCACTATCTCCCGTCACTGTCCTCACTGACCCTGGGACGCGACTAGCGCGCTCTCAGCTCCCGACCTCTGCGCGGGCTGTGCCCCTGTCTGGCGCTCCGTTCCCCCAGACTCCCGCCTGGCGTTCCTCACGTCTTGCAAATCTCACCTACTGACATGCCCTTCTCAGTAGCACCTATTACCACCCAGTGAAATGGAGGGTCAGCTCCACAGCAGACGGGATGTTTGTATTTCGTTCTCGGCTGAACTCAATAACAGTGTCTCCTCCCAGGCAGTCTATAAACACTCGGTGAATGAATGTGTACAGGATCGAAGGAAATTCCAGCCCAGTCATGCATTTATTTATTTATCCACTCAACAAACATTCGTTGAGCAACTGCGGCGTGCCAGACCTTGTGCTGGGTGCAAGGACACAGCAGGGAAACGACAATGAAAACGGTGCTCTGAAATACTCCATGGCTGCAGGAGGCAGAGATGGATGCAGACACCCCCTTCCCTGATGTTCAGCGAAAGGATGGGACTCTCGGATGGCCCTGGTTTTGCCTGGGGAGACAGACAGGGCTTCCTAGGGGAGTAAGCATTGGATGCCAGGTTTGGAAGAATTAATAGCAGTCGGTTGGAGAAGGAGGCATCGGAGCCAGGGCGTTGAGGAATTAAACATGAGAGCCTGTGTATAACCGGTCTTGAATGTCAAAAGGCTAGGGACAGGGATCTGCCCAGCCATGGCCTTTTTCCCTTCAAAGCTCACAGGTAATTCCAAGCCTTTCCTGTTCTGACCACCAGAGGGCGCGCCGGCTCCATCACTGGGAATCCAGGAAATCCCCAGGTCCACCGAGGGCCGGTCCTTTGCTTCAGGCCTCTCCTGCCCTGGCTCACTTCACACCACCGACATTCATGCATTCACTCTGCAGAAGCTTATGGGTACCACCCTAGAGGCCTTGGAACCGGAGGACTCGTGTTCAAATCCCACAAGCCACACTGGCTGTGTGACCCCTGGCCGACTTGCTTAACCTCTCTGAGCAGGTGGCAGAAACTGCCTCCCAGGGTTTTACGATTAGATGAGACTTGAGGCACACATGGGTACCCATGGCATCTCCTCGGTCCTCGGTTGGCTCTGCTGCCTGCCCTAAGGTCATCTGTCCCTCGCCCAGCTTCACTGGCCCCATGGGGTGGGCCAAGCTGGATCCCACCTCAGGGCCTTTGCCTGACCATGCCCTCTGTTGGGAGTGCCCCTCCCACTGTCCCTTCTCTTTCCCTGCTTCTCAGAAGGTTGCCTGACCCCTTCCCTGGGGAAACCCTATCCCCCACTACACCCCTCTGCTTAGCACCCTGATTTCTTCACCCACAGCCATCCTATGATCCAGGAGTTATCAATGATGTCTCCCAATAAGTGAGGCCAACAGCCAGCATATAGTAGATGTTCAATAGTCTCGAAAAACTGAACATTTAGTGAGTGCTTGCTGTGCACAGGCCCAGGCAAGGCTCTGGAAATGCAGTGGGAACGAGAACACAGTTTTGTATGTTTTAAAATGACAAGCTCAGGAGGTGCCAGGCCTGAAGTTTAAATCTCACACAAGCACCATGTCGTGGGACAATTACGACCCCATTTTACAGACAGAGACTGAGGCTCATACGTGGTCACATGGGTAGCCCAGCAGCCCTGAGTTTCCGCAGCCTCCAGCATCCACTTGTGACCTGTGACCACCTTGTTGCTGCCACTGATGGGGCAGACTTGAGAGGCTCTTCGACTGCTGGGTATCGCGAGACACAGGTTTCAATGTTTCCCAGAAACTTTCCTTGGAAAGGCTTTGGAAGTGGAGGTTGAGTGGGGCCTGGCCTCTACAGATCCCCAGAACAAAGGCCATATCTCTCCCTTAAGACTACCCAGGGCAGGGCCATGCCTCCCACCTCAGATGCAGGGTTGGGCTGTGCCTCCCCCGCAGACCCAGGGCAGGGCCATGCCTCCTCCCTCAGACTCAGGCCAAAGCTGTGTCTTCTCCCTCAGACCCAGGGCAGAAGCAAAGCTATGTGCCTCCTCATAATGTCAAGCCGCCATGCCTCCCCAGGCCCCATGACATGCTTGTGCCTTCCCCTTCAGACACTGCAGGACAAGGACAGAGAGCTCTCTGAGCCGCAGTCTTCCATCTGCAAAATGGGTCTCTCGCCTGCACCCAGAGAACTCCCAGGGAGGCTGCTCCGTAACTGGCAACTGTGATTGTAGATCCTGGCTCTCCCCACCTTTGCACCTTTGCACAGGCTTTCTCCTCTGCCTGGAGCATGCTCGCGCCAGAAGGGAGGTTACCAGCTACAATCAAGGGGCCAGTCCACATTGTCCAGTCCAGAGAGGGAATGGCCCTGCCCTTCAGCTCCACACACAGTTCCTGGAATCTTGCCTATCTGGTCTGACTCCAGTCCCAGTGCTTTTGGACTTCATGACCCCCAGAAAGTCACTTCTTTTCCTCCAGCCTCAGCTGCCCCTCTGTAAAAGGGCTGCCTGCATCACAGTATTGTGGTGAGTGGCAAAGAAGACTCACCATGCAACTGCCCTAGCCAAACACCCATCAGTAGATTCATAAGAAGCCATGTACACATGTCACGCCCTCACTGTGCACCAGGCACTGTCCCTGCTGTCTTGGCTGGAATCTGCAGTACTGGGATCCGTGCCCATTTCACAGATGAGAAAACAGAGGCACACAGAGGGCACACGTGGCCTGGCCATGGTGGCAAAGCCTGGACTGAGCTTCCACGAACACCTCCTTCTCCCTTCAGGCCTCAAGGTCACCTCTTTGGAGACTCCATGAACTTCATGCTCCCCGGGTCTCCATATTGCCATCTGCCTTCACAACTTTGTTCACTCCCTGGTTTGTTTCTAGCCTGGCAGGGACTGGATCGCTGTGGTGACACACCGAATCCAATGGGCAGTTCCCGCTTGTACTAGTGGCCTATGGCTGCTGTAACAAATCACCACCAGCTTGGTGGTGTAAAACAACTAAATGTTTCTCTTACAGTTTTGGAGGTCAGGGGTCCAACACAGGTCTCACCGAGTGAAAGTCCGAGTGTCGGCAGAGCAGCATTCCTTCCCAAAGGCTCCAGGGGAGAAGCTGTTCCCAGCCTTTTCCAGCTTCTAGAGGCAGCCCACATTCCTTGGCCCAAGGTCCCTTCCTCCATTGTCACAGCTAGAGATGATGGGTCACGTCTTTTTCATGTAGCATCTCTCTAACCACAGAGAGAGATGTCTCCGCTTTTAAGAATCCTGTGATGACACTGGGCCACCTGGTAATCCAGTATCATCCTCCCACTGGAAGGGCTTTAACTCAATTCCAGATGCAAAGATTTCATTGAAGGTGACATATTCACAGAGCCTAGGGGTTAGGACCAGTCATCTCAGGAGACCATCTGTGAGCTGGGCTCTCTCTCACTTGTGGAACAAACATCCCATTGTTGTACTGCTGTTCCTAACCCTGACCCCCTACCCCTTTCTCCCCACCACTCAGTCCAACTGCCAAGTCTCAATTTAAATGTCTTGTTCCTCTGAGAAGTCTTCCTCAATTCCCCCCAGGCTGGGTCAGATAGCCTTGGGGCATTCTCTATCACAGCTCTGATCACACTGGATTGTCACTGCCTGTTTGCCTGTGGGGTCTGGGACAGAGAGAAGCCTGGGTTGGTGAGCAGGGGCCACGGGGAGTCATGGTGGGTGTTTGAGCTGGGGAGGAGCCTATGGCACCTGGGGTAGGTAATGGGATGCAGGGTGTGAGGCAGAGGCTGGGTCAGGGTGAAGACAAGGGCACGAACAGGAGAGACACTGAAAAGGAGAGAAGAGGGCTCCCAGTGAGGGCCAGTGACTTACTTGAGGTCACCCAGCACACAGCCTCTGCATTGGGAGGACACACCAGGCTAGGCAACAGGCGGCCGCTGGCAGCTGGCCTCCATTTGGAACCCGCACCAGGCCGACAATAACCTTTTGATATGCACAGCCCAGGCTGGGTGTCCAAGCCACAGCAGGGTCAGATCTCGGCCAAGGTCGCACTGTCCAGCCCCCGCACACCCTTGGTGAAAACACAAAGTCCCATCATTGCCCCATTCCCTAACCAGGGGAGAATCCCCTCAGAGTGTTAGAGGCCACGGCCACGTTGAGACAGCTGGGCATCTTCCCTCAATGCCACTAGGCCGTGCCATGGCCCTTGGCCACTGGCTGGGGACATGGGTGAGGCTGGGCAGCTCAGGTGGAGAAAAGGGTCTGGGTGCAGCGTTTGCTGGTGTAAGTCCCTGTGTGTGCAGAGCAGGGCCGGGCTGTGTGGCCGCAGGGACCTTCAATTTCCACACCTGGGGAGGAGGCAGAAGCAGGAAAGGGGGGTGATGAAGCAGAGGCAGACACCCAATTGCTTTCCATCTTTTTAATTTTCCTGAAAACATCTACCATTCTTTGAAGTTGTATGTTGTTTGTGTATGTGTTTTGCTGTCAATGGCCCCTGCAAACCATGAGCTCAATGGTGACAGCCGGGGGCTGCCTAGGTCGCCCTGGTACCCCAGCCCCCTGCAACAGTCCCTGCCACCAGGAGATGGTCAGTAATTATTTTAGGATCATAAATACAGAGGGGGCTGCACAGAATCCAGCAGCACTTTGAGGGGGCCTGGATAATTTGGGCGGCTCCCACGGCAGAAGGGGTCAGTTCCAAAATAGGAAGTGTCCAGCTGCACCAAGGACCCCGTGGACTTACCTCCAAGACCACGCTGAGATCACTGTCATAAACTATGGATACCCAGGATCCCAGGGAGCTGGACCTGAGCAGACAGGAGGAAATCTCCCTAAGACAATAAGTTCTCGTGGGTGCGGCCTGGGGGGCACTATCTGCAAAGGTGAGGAGAGTGCACAGTGTCCCAGGGTATGAGGGGTAAAGGCCAGGCTCATGGTAGGCACTTTGGAAGTCCTGTGGTGTGATTACTGCAGCCTTGATGTTGTTGGGACCATTTGTGTCCCTGGGTCTCTCCCTGCGGCACCCAATCTCCCTCCCCATTTGCTCACACCCAGCTGTGCCCACTGGCTCCAGCAGCCAGGTGGCCTAGTCGGTGGCCTGAGGCATTAGCAGCAAACCTGGGGCTGAAGTCCCAGAGCATGTGGGTGTGTAGGGATGAGGAGGACCTCACTTGGACCACGAAAGGGACTACATGCAATCCACGACGTGGAACACGGACTCATGGATATGTTCCCCGTGGGACACCAGTTAGCTCAGAGCATACCTACAGCTGAAGACCCCCAAAAGCACCTCAAACTCAAACTCAAACCCACGGTCAGAATTCGGTCCCCTCCCCCCCTCCAGCCACACCTTCCCAGATGAATCCTCTGGCTCCCAGGTCAGACCCGCCCGCCCACCAGCTGCCACCTGGGTGGCCAGGCCCAGCCCCTGCACACATCGCGCACGATTCTGCCTCGCGCCCCACCATACACGCGCCCCGCCCCAGCCCGGCCCCGCCCCGCCCGCGGCCAGCGGGACCTTTATAGGGAGCGCCCGGCCGCCGCGCGCTTGGAAGTCGGTGTCGCCGCCCTCCCTGCCGCCCTCCCGCGCGTCCGACGCCGCCGCCGCCGCCGCCGTCTCTGCGTTCGCCATGCGTCCCGGGACTCCCGGGCCACTGTGGCCACTGCCCTGGGGGGCCCTGGCTTGGGCCGTGGGCTTCGTGGGCTCCGTGGGCTCCGTGGACCCCATGCCCGGTGAGTGGGGCAGCCGGAAGGAGCGGGCGGGGCGGGCCACCCACGTGGGCCTGCCGGGAATGCAGGCGGTTGGGATGTTGGGGGTCGCTGCGGCGGTGGCTGCGGGGGGCAGATGGGGGCGGCTGATGCAGGTTGAATCCGGGAGGGCTTGGGCCCCCCCCAGCCCCATAAGGCCTGAAGGAGGGTCACCAGGAGGTCAGCAGAACAGATGTGACTCTCCCAATTATGATCAAGAATAGTAGTCACAATGACGGCTGACATTTATTGAGTGCTTAGTGTCTACCTCTTTCCTCCCTGAATCCATACAACAGCCTAAATTGTATGGGAACTCTTATCACGCCTGTTTTCCAGATGGGGAAACTGAGGCACAGGGTCATACAGCTTGTAAGTGGCAGAGCTAGGATTCGAACCCTGACACCTGGGTCCTGATGCCCCAGAGAGGCAGGGCTGGGTGGCTGGACCCAGGACATCTAGCTGGAGCCTCATATCTTCCCTGGGCCTGCTTAGGCAGACAGGTCATTAGAATGCCATACCTGCCACTTGGGAGATATCAGGCAAGTAACATCCCCACTCCAGGTCTCAGTTTCCCCTTTTATGAGTGCCAAGGCGCTGAGTTCCCAGAGCTAGTCCCTGGAAGGCACTCAGTACAGCGCCTGGGAACCAGTGAGCTCTCTGGGATGGGGGGCTGTGGCCATTCCTTCCCCCACTTAAGGGTGAAGAAACCAAGGCCATCTGCCCCCCTCACCCTACCCGGCAGCCCCACCCCAGCCCTGCAGGGAGGGAGGGGAGAGCTGAGCCCCCTCCCCGAAGGCCATGTCCCCAGGGAGACAGTGAGCTCATGCAAGGGGAATGTTCCCAAGATGGAGTGAGTAAGAGGCAGGCCAGGCGAGGGGGGTGCTGCCAAGCGAGGGGGGCTCGGAGTGCCCTCGGGTGCTATCTAGACAGAGGGCAAAGGAGGGACAGGCACCTCCAGGGCCCAGTGATCCTGACACATCCAGCTCTGGGTGTCTGACTGATGGGGCAGGGTGCCAGGCCTGGGGGTGGGGGCAGGGGCTTCCCAAGATGGGTTGAGGTTGGCAGTGGAGCAATGTGAGGGTTGGAGCTCAGAAAGAAGGATCTCACAAGGATTCAGAGCCCCTCTTTCCTGCTTGGGAGCAGCTCACCTCGCTGTAATTACTGAGCACCAGTTGTATGCATCCCTGGGGGCAGAAGCTGGGTGGAAGGTCAAGGCCTGGGTGTCAGGAGTGGCACAGGAGGGCACCTCCGGCCCCACAGAAATGGCCCCCCTTGTCCATAGGTGGTGTCTGCTGGCTCCAGCAGGGCCGAGAGGCCACTTGCAGCCTGGTGCTGAAGACCGATGTGAGCCAGGCTGAGTGTTGCGCCTCGGGCAGCATCGACACCGCCTGGTCCAACTTCACTCACCCCGGGAACAAGATCAGTCTCCTGGGCTTCTTGGGCCTTGTCCACTGCCTGCCCTGCAAAGGTGAGGCCCTAAGTGTCAGCCACAGGCCAGGGTCACTGTAGTCGAATGTGGAATGACTGGGAGTGAGCTCCCTGTCTCAGGGGTGTGCAGGAGGTCAAGGCTGCTGGGAGGAGCAGTTGTGGAGGGGTCCCAGGCCTCCGCCTCCCTCAGCTGTGGATTCAGGAGGAAGCTCTGAACATTCCCCAGCTTGGTTTCCAGCCTCTAGGCCTTTGCTTACGCCGCCCTCTGCCAGGATGGCTTTCCCTCCTGCACCCTACTTGGTTGAATTACACTCCTGGGAAGGCGATTTTCCCAACTGACCTATCTGGTTTGTGACCCCACACTCAGTGTTCCCAACTGTCCTTATTTGCCCTTAACCCCACAGATTCCAGGGGTCTGCAGTGGGCCCCAGCTGCATGTTTAATGGACCACATTCTGAGAAATGCTGCCTTCTCCACCAGACTAGGAGCTCTTCAGGGGTTGAAGGAATAGGTCAAGATCTATTCTCTGCCCTGGAGAAGGGGTTGGAGCCCCTACCAGGTGCCTATGGTCAGGGCTGAACCTATAGGGACTCAGAGGAGGTGTAGGGACATGATTTGAAGGTGGGCATTAGAGCCAGGGTGATGGGAGATGATTAGGAGTTTGTAAGCTGGACAAGGTATGGGGGAGAGCATCAGCAGAGACTATGGCCTGGGATGAGGCCCTAGTGGGTGGGGTCAGGGCAGGGGAGCAGGGCGGAGGCTGGAGCTGAGGGCTGCAGACCTGAAGGCCAAGTTGAGCCTGGCCGGCCCATGGGATGTGATTAATCCCAGATCAGCCTGGCTGGGTGGTCCTGACCTCACTGCCATGTGCCCTGGCTCATTCCAGAACCTCCTCTGGCTTCTGGGAGGACAGACTTCAAAGTGCCTGGCCTGGGCATGCGATGGTCCAGGACTGCCCTCCCAATCTGGCCTTGGGGAGGGACACTCAGCCCCCCACTTCAGTTCCCTCTTGCATGAAGCCACAGGGAAGGAGCGTTTCCAGATGTGTGTGGGTGGAGGCACCCAGGTGCAGCCCACATGCCCTGGCAGGGCGACAAACATGGGGGCGTGGGCCATTCTCTTAGGAGCAGCAGCTCATTTTATGCTCACCCAGTAAGGTGGGTCCCTCCATCAGCCCCACTTTACACGCAGGGAAACTGAGGCTGGAATGCTCAGTCTGCCTTTCAGACCTACAAGCAACAGAACTGGAGGCATCCATCCAGGATCTGTTGGAGTTCTGCTGAGGTGCCCCTGGTTCTCCTCCCTCCACTCACCTCTGTGACAATGCCTCAGTTTCCCCCTTTTGTAAAATAATGCCAAAATGGCATGACCTCATAGGATGGCTGTGAGGCTGCGATGAGCCTGGGAGGGACTGAGCGGCAGGAGCAGCCATTAGTGGGGTCTGATTTGCATTTCCGAAGGTCCTGAGCCTGAGTGGGGGCCGACACCGGAGAGAGATTTCCCCTAGTCAGACCTGTTTCCCTACCTGAGAAATGGAGTTGCGGGGCGTGGGTAACCCGATTCAGACTGCTCGGGCTGTGGGAGGCCCCCTCCCCAGGAAATGAGCTTCATGCCAGGCGCCGACGCCCCGCCCTCCCCGTCGCCTCCTCCGGGGAGGTCCTGGCAGGCACAGGGAAAAGACGCTGCCGGTCCTTCCCAGACCCGCGCCTGGACGGGGTGGATCCTACCCCACCCCCGAGCTGACGCAGCTGGGCCCCCCGCCCGCCTTCCCAGAAACGCAAGTAAATCAGGGAACAGATGTCAGCCCGAGCCGGTGGCCCAGCTGCGCAGCGGGATGGTGGGCGGGGCTGGGGGGGACTGTAAGCCGGTTCTTGGACCCACATATTCCGGGTAGAGACGCCGTTTCCGCCCACGCTAAGCCCAGCCTCCAGACACAGCCCTCAGCCTCAGGCGCAGCGGTCCACCCGGGCCGTAGCTTAATCTCGTCCACAGTGGACCCCGCACTCCGACCCCGAATCAGCCGGGACTCCGGACCGCCCCCCACTCCAGCCTGGCCTCTGTCCTTCAGAACAGGGGGCTGGGGCGCCGTAGGCACCGCGGACCGCCGGCCACGCGCCCCAGCCCACCCGCGCGCGTCCTGCGTCCGCAGATTCGTGCGAGGGCGTGGAGTGCGGCCCGGGAAAGACGTGCCGTATGCTGGGGGGCCGCCCGCGCTGCGAGTGTGCGCCGGAATGCGCGGAGCTCCCCGCGCGCCTGCAGGTCTGCGGCTCGGACGGCGCCACCTACCGTGATGAGTGTGAGCTGCGCGCCGCACGCTGCCGCGGTCACCTGGATCTGAGCGTCATGTACCCGGGCCGCTGTCGCAGTACGTGGTGGGGGCCTGCGGGAAGGGCGGGGCCTCCAGTCCGGTGTGCTTAGTAGTGTTCTGTATTGGTCTCGCGGGTTGGGGCGGGTCTTATGATAGGCGGAGCCTAGATGGCTTGGTAGTGGGCGGAGTCTAATAAACGGAGCCCATACTCCCAAGAATGTCACTAGATTAGGTCTTTTGTGGAGTCGAGAATAAGGAAGAGCCTGGTGGAGGTTTGGAAAGTTGGGTTCTAGGGCTCACGTGGGGTGAGAGGTATGGGTGCGTTACTCAGAGGGGCTTCTGGGTGCAATCAGAGTTGGCAGGGTTTGAGGGTGGACGTGGGCTGAGGATTGGGGTCTCGTAGAAGGGATGTGGCTTCTGGCAAAACCAAAGGGGCGGGGCCTGAGGGTGACTCGGGCTTGTGGGCGTGGCTCGTGGTCCCGGTGGCTCCTCTGACCCACCCTGGCGCCCCGCCTGCAGAGTCGTGCGTGCACGTGGTGTGCCCGCGGCCGCAGTCGTGCGTGGTGGACCAGACCGGCAGCGCCCACTGCGTGGTGTGTCGCTCGGCGCCCTGCCCCGCGCCCTCCAGCCCTGGCCAGGAGCTCTGCGGCAACAACAACGTCACCTACATGTCCTCGTGTCACCTCCGCCAGGCTACCTGTTTCCTGGGCCGCTCCATTGGCGTGCGCCACGCCGGCAGCTGCACAGGTACGGGGCAGGGTGGGGAGCAGCGGCGGGGTCTAGCCCCCAGCCCCTCTCTGCGCGCCCATTTCTCTGTTTGTACCTCCTGCTCTGCAGGCATCCCCAAGCTGTCAGATGCCAAGTCAGAGGAGGAGGAGAACTTCGTGTGACCTGCGCGGCGGCTTCGGCCTGGCGTTCAGAGCCTTCCGTTTTATTTATTGCCACAGTAGAGCCTAATTTATGTCCCATGGACACTTCCCAGAGCCTGGCCTGGACCACTGGGGGAAGCCCTGGATCCCTCCACACAGGATATCTTGGAAGGATTGGGAGAAGGTGGCCCGAGGGTGGTCCTGGTGGATGGGGCTCCTTCTGGAGGCACCCTACAGTCCAAGAGGACCTCACCCTTCTGCTCTCTTAGGGATAACTATTAACTATCGCTGCCACTGAGAGGGCTGGGGATTCTCTGACAGCAATTAATGAAAAGGCACCCCAGCCTTCTAAAACATGGACCAGGAGTGAGGAGGGGGGTCCACAGCCTAGGTGTGTATAGATGAATATTCCCAGACCCTGGACAGGCCAAGAAAGCAGCCTCTGTCGCCTACCAGCCCAAGAACCCAGGGCTTTCCTTCCCTACTGCCTCCATTTACCCAGTAGGTCTTGTGAAGGCCCCTGAGAAAAGCCCAGTTTGCCCCCTGGTGGGCACACTGTTGGTGCTTCCTGACATATGCCTCAGGCATGGAGCCACCAGAATCAGCACAGAACATGGCACTATGTCCAGTGGTGCCCAGCCCACTGAGGGTGGAACCCAGGAGTCCCTGCTCACCCACTGACCCCGGTGGGGTGTAGATGCCAAGGCTTCCTGGAGTCGTGTGTCTGAGCAGCATCCCTAGTACCTGCTGCCTTGCCCACAAGTGAGGTCCAGACCCAGGACCCCTCGGTGCCACCAAACCCTCCTTTGTTGGGCCTCTAGGCCCAGTTCCCCGCGGGACCCTCCTCACCCACCAGCCAGGCTCAGGGGTCTTGACCCCACCCAATGCTGGCCTAGGGCCAATTCCCTCCATTTCCCCCGGACTGTCGCTCAGTGCCAACCCCCACCCCCATCCCCCCGCCTTTATGTAGACCAGCAGCTCCAACCAGATATGGACACCCAACAGGGAGGGGGCCCAGCTCCTCAGGTTTGGGGCAAGGAGCACAGGGGGCCAGTGTACTCTCACCCTCTCCTAGCCCACAGGAAGTGCCTTATCTGTGACACCCAGAAAAGTGCCCTTGAGTAGAGGGTTCACCCAAGCCCCTCAACAAAGCAACCTCCCCTGCCCTGGGGTCGTGCCTCGCCAAAGAAAGAAATAAAGACTGTATAAAGCCACCTTGGGGTCCAGACCTGGTCTGCCCATCTCTCCCTGAGCCTCTGTATTGCGCACTTTGGTAAGGGATTACTAGCCTGGAGCCTGGGTTGCTGTTAGTAGTAGTAGTTGCTGGGTTGGTGGTGAGTAGTGGGCGGTGGAAGCTACTGGGGGATAGATATGGGTGTATGTCATTGGAGCAGCCACCAGGGAGAGGGCTGAGGCAGGTGGGCTGGGGTGGGTGGCAGAGAAAGGAGTCCAAGAGAGTGGCTTGGAGGTAGTGGGTCTAGCCAGAACCTCAGTCACCTGGAGGCCAAGGAGACGCTCCAGGAATATGGGTGGACCATTGCTTCTGGTTATTCTTGGGGAATATTGGGGAACAGTGTGTTTCTCCAGGGCCCATCAGCTCCAAGTCAAGTCATTCTTCAATCTAGTTGTGGAGGGAGCAGCTCAGATCCAAGTCCAGCCAGGAATTGAACCGGCAACCTTGTTGTTAAGAGCTCGTGCTCTAACGAACTGAGCCATCTGGCCACCCCTCAGTTAACATTTTATTCAGTTATTTTGGCCCTTTTTGTTTGGAACTAATGCCCATCCCCCCACCCCGGGCTTCCTGGGTCTGGGGGCCCCCGTGGACCCCCTGCCTTGGCCATAGAATTTTCCAGGCTGGAGCTGTCTGCATCAGCTGCCATCTGTTTTGTATACCCAGTGTTGTGATTCAGGCAGCTCCTTTGGAGGCCATGCCGGTGCTGCCGAACCACATCCCATATCCAGGTGATGAAGAAGGACACCTGCGTGTACACGTCAGGGGTCTTGGGGTCACAGCACCAGAGGCCAGAAAAGGAGACAATGCCATGGGCCCAGTTCCTGCACACCAGCCCCACCCCACCCCCAGTCTGCCTGGGGATGGAGAGAAAGGCCACGTCTCTCTCTCAGCCTTACTTCCAGGAAAGGAGCTTCTACGTGTAAATCCCACCAGGACCCTTCCCTGCCCCAAAACCCTCCCATGGCCCCCTCGTTTTCTTACAGCAAAGACTAAACACACAAGTCTGCAGCCCTTTGCTCATGGCAGCCCTCTGATGGTCTACCTGCCTGGCATGCCTTCTTTCAGGGCTTAAGGCTCCTTCAAGTCTCAGCTCAAAGGTGCTGCCCTCAGGCCTTTCTGAATCCCCACTGTGAAATTCTTGCCCCTCCCCTCCCTCCCTCCCTCCCTCCCCTCCCCTCCCCTCCCTTTTTTCCCCCCTCTCTTCCCCTCCTTCACCTTCCCCTCCCCTCCCCTCCCCTCCCCTCCCCTCCCCTCCCCTCCCCTCTCCTTTCCTCCCCTCCCCTCCCCTCCTCTCCCAGTCCTACCACTCTAATTGTCATGTGGAATCAGCTTTGACTCTATGAAGTGGCAGTTTTATAGATGGAGAAAGTAAGGTCCAGAGAAGTGAATTTCCCAAGGCCACACGTCTGGGAAGGGACTCAGTCTGGATATGAACCCAGGCAGCTGGCTTCCAGAATTTGCGTTCTGAACCACTGCCCTTTTCTGCCTAGAACAAAAGATGCAGGGCCAGCGTTGCCCGTGGTCCCCACAGGCTACTACATCGGAGGAGGAGCTCTTCTTTTGAGGTCTGCTACCGCCACCTACTGGACACTGCTTATAGATACACAAGTCTGTAGCTGTGCAGTGCACAACCTGCACAGAGTAGCCCTATGACCCTGGGCAACAACCTGCCCTTCCAGGGCCTCAAGTGCAGCAGTCATGCCTCACTGATCAAAGGTGAGCTGGGACTTAGTTCCCAAAGATCTGTTCTGCGCTTACTTCTGCGAGCCTTGGTATCATATCGAGCAGAAGCCTCGCCGCCGCCCGCAGTCCCCACTGTGGGTGCAGAGCATGGCAGGGCTCAGCAGGCCCTTCCAGGAGCTTTTGCAGATGTCCAGGCCCTGCACACGGACCTCGGCCTCCATCAGCCCGGAGGCAGCTTCTCAAAGTTGGACACAGATACCCAGCCAGCCACCTGGCACTGTGCCCCAGCCTTGAGTGCCCTGGTGCTCCTCCGCGGCAGCCCCAGCAACCCCACTGCAGGACCCAGGATGGCAGAGCTGTTCAGCTGCAGGGAGAGACCACCCCCAACTGTCACCTCTGCTCCTGACTCAATTTACCCATCTGTGACACCTGGTTTGTTGGCCTATGGAGAGAAACCAACAGCGGCATCATTCGGCTGTCAGAAGGCTTACTGCTTTTGCCAGTACGTGTCTCCCCTTCCTCCCCCCCCCACCCATCAGGCCTCAGCCCCTCAGACCAGGACTGTGGCCTCCTCTCACCACCCCCTCCCAGCTGCCCAAACAGTCTTTCTCACCAGCATCTCCTTCCCTGACGTAGGCCCTCCTATGGCTCCCAATTGCCCTCAGGATAAAACCTGTCAGCTGACCATTCAACCCTCCCCTCCAGCGAGAATGAATTTACTGCCGTGGCCTGGTCCCACCTCCATGCTTTTTGCTCGCAGTGTACCCCCTGCCTGGAGCACCTTTCCTATCCATCTTTCAGGTCTCAGCTTAGACATCACCTCCTCCAGGCTACAACACGTGCGTCCTCTGGGTTCCCATCTGCCCCTGTTAAGGCCAGTTTACCCAGCTGCCACCCTGTTAGACTGGAGTCTCTAAAGGGGCCAGTTCTGGGGTTTGTTCATGGCTGTGTCCCTGGTGACCGGCACACAGCTGGCACTCAATTAACAGTTACGGAATGAATGACTTGGACCCCTGGTTTTGGTACACACTCCCTGACCTTGGGGACATCCCTGACTGTCCCCCAGCTTTGGTTTCCCCCTGGGCACAATGACATGGATGGATCGGAGCAGCAGGTTCCAGACTGTGGCTGCTGACACTCACTGCCTCCTTCCTATTTGCTGGGAGAACCCCACACCCTAGACCCTCCTGTTCCCAGGGACTCGTTTTGTCCTCTCCATTTTCATTTTTTACATTTGGAGGGCAAGGTTGGGATGTACTCCCTTTAAAACGGAGGCCCCCGGGATGCCTGGAATTGTGGGAGGTGGTCCAAAAGAACGCACTGTCTGTGTGGGGGGACTCCCACCTGTAGGAGGAGCCGCTTCCTGCCAAAAATCCCCCCAAGGACCGAGGGGCAGGGATTGGAGTCTTTCACGGCAGAAGTGCCTCACTTGTTCCCTCTGTCAGCCTGAACGCAGAGGTCTGCTGTGTGTCATAAATGAGGGGAAAGTCTTGCCTGCGAGGTTTGGAGGAGGCAGTGAAGGATGGTGAAGTAGCATATGTGCAGGTGTTGCTGGCACGTGGACACAAGAAAGGTGGAACAAGGAGAAAGGACGGGGAGGGGACAGTGGCAGGTTGCAGGATGGACACTTCAAGGGATACTTCCTAAGAAGGGGATGCTGGAGCAAAGGCATGACCTGACTCAGGTGTTTCAAGCCAAGATTCTCTGGCTGTTTTTTAAAACATGTCCAGTCATCATGGGGGTTGCGGGGACAGGCCAGACCTATGTCCAGTTCCCCCCTCCACGAAGCTCACCTGCAGCAGGCAGATGTCATTGGCATGAGTCATGGGCCGATAGGGTGCTCGATGACAGCCGGGATGCCAAACAGCTGCTGGGTGGGCTCTGAGGTGCGCAGGGCATGGGCCCCTAGCACCACCAGGCCTGCTTGGGGGTCTCTGCAAGGGGTGGGGGGGACGGCCACCTGTCATGGGCCTCAGTCTCCCCATCCGCAAAATGGGGGTGGAGCAATCCATTTAATGCAATGTCAACCCCACAATGTCTGTCACCACTCCCACTTTGATTACAGCATTAACTGTAATCATTGCAATATTAATTTTAATAACTTATAAACTATGTTTAGAATGAATTGAATGCTTATTACATTTATTGTAATTCCCAATTATAATATTACCTCTGACGAGGGTCCACACAGGCTTCCCCAACACGTGCCCCTTTGGCATGCGAATTCTTTTGAGCCATCAAGACCCTGCAGGCCCATGAGAAACTTCTGTCCCTCCCTTAACTACTTGCAGGAATCTAAATTGGGGACCTTGCCCATAATGAGTGCTGTCAGCGGAGATAAGATTTTAGGACCTATCTAGAGGGCGGGGCATGCTTCTACTTTCTGAGCATCTGCTCTTCTTATCGGCCTGAGAATGGCCCTGCTCCAATCTGATGCTCCAGACCCCTGGCCTCGTCCATAGCTTTGGGTACCACATACCCCAATGTTCCCTGTGCATCTTGGAACCGGTCATGTGTGCGGGGTTCCCATCTGTACGTATGTATTAAATTAGATTATTTTCTCTTGTTCCTCTGTCTCATGTAGACTTAATTATTAAACCAGCTGGAAGAAGCTAAAAAGGTACAGGAGAATTTCTTCTTCCAACAATTTCAATGTTAACGTTAGCAATTATTACAATAATATACTTAGACCAAGCGCAGTGATAACATCTATTTATTGTCACGAAGGTGGCTCCTTCAGCATATGTCTTGTGGCCGCCCACCCTTTTCCCTTTGCTGTCTGAGAGGCAGTGGGGTCTATCGTCCTGCCCATCCCCTACCTGGAATGTGGCAATACCCAGGCCAGGAACACCTCCTCCCCTGCAGTGCAGTTACAGCATCCTAGGGTCCTAAATGGCAGCGGGCAAGGGGAGAGCCCCCCAAGGTGGGCTCACCTGTTGTTGAAGCAGTGGGCAGCTGAGACCACCCAGCAGGTGAGGAGCCACAGTGGTGCTGGTCCTCAAAGCTCACTGATGCCATCTAGGGATGGGAGTGGGGTGTCACCTCACGGCCCCCAATGATCCGGGCCCCCCAGTAACCTGCAGGTGGGGTCCGGGGCCATGTCAAAAGAGGGGCAGGAAGAAGGGCTAATGGGGGCAGCTCAGGCACAAGATGGCATAGGGGTCAAGCTGGAGGAGAAAGAAGCAGAAATGGACAGAGATGGAGATGGAAAGAGATGCAGAGAGACACAGAGAGCGAGTGCGCGACCAGGAGCACAGTGAAGGCCCTCAAGTTTGTTGGGAGGGGGTCTGCACCCCAGAAAACCTGGGCCTGGGCCCAGTCGAGACCCCTATGGCCTCCTGCCCCACTCCCCACTGAAGCCCCAGAGGGCAGTCAGTCGGGGGGCTGTGTAGCAGCACCAGGTCTGGGCCTGCATGGGTGGCACCTGGGTGTTTCCTGCGGTGGGTCTGTGTGGGGGCCTTGGGGTTCCTGGGGAGTTCCCAAGTGGAGTCCCTGGGGACAGAGGCATCCAAGGTGAGCACAGGGCGTTTACATGGAAACCAGTTGCAAGTGGTCCAGGAAGGGAGTGGGGCGGCGGGTGCCGTGACTGCCCGCCTCTCCTAGACGAATGGGAGCTGCAGGTACTGAGTGGAGAGGGGAAGGTGGGTGGTGTGGACGCCTTTCTGGAGGGAGAAAGTTCAACTCAAGCCCGCTGCTCTAGAAGATACACCTCGCCTTGTCCCACCTGCACGCCTTTGCCGGGGCTGTTTCTATCACCCAGGATGCCTCCTCCCACCACCTCTGCCTGGCGGGATTTCCCCAGCTTATGGCGCCATCTCCTGGCTGGTTCCCTGCAAGCCGATGCCTGCATGTCCGAAGTCTGGGGTGTGAATGCCCAAGAGGCCCTGGGCAAGGTATTGAGAGCCACCGCGAGGACTTTGGTTTTCCATCTGAGGGAGGTGGGAGCCCTGGGATGTTTAGGACAGGGAAAGGCCCGTGAATGGTTTGTGGGTATGAGAGAGATGTTCCTAGCAGACCCTCTTTATCGACAAAATGCATGCACCATCCCTCAAACCTTGAATCATTTATTTAATAGACCAAAGAGAAGCTCTTTCTGTGAGGACAAGACTTCTGCATGCCCAGAACCTAACAGTGCCAGGCACACAGGAAATGCTCCATCAATCTTTTTGGACTGAATGGATTCAGAGGACAAGGGGCAGCGATGTAACTACTTACAGCTCACTTTTGCTGAGTGCCTGGGGCAAAAACTACTGCCCACAGGTCAAATCCAGCCCACCACCTGTTTTGTAAGTGAAGTTTTATTGACACACAGCCACACTAATGCCTATCTGTATTGCCTCTGGCGGCTGTCACCCTGCAATGGCACACCTGAGCCCGCAGTGCTGAAAATATTTACTATCTGGCCCTTTACGGAGTTTGCCAAACCCTGAGCTACTGTGTGCTGGGCCGTGTTCCAAACCTTTCACGTATACTCATTCTCCCAGCTGCCCTAAGAGGTAAGGCAGCTGGGAGGTTCTTTGAGGTTCAGAGAGGTCAAGAAGTAGACCCAGGGTAACACAGCATAGGTGGTGCTAAACTGGGACCCGAACCCAGAGCCCCTGATGTTTGTCAAGGTCTTTCTGTTTGCTAATTTATCTCATGGTTTTAGTGCTAAATGAATGCACATTCATTGTAAAAGGGGGAAAATGAAAAGGCTTGTAAAGAAAGAAGTAGCAGTTTTCCTGCCCCCTCAGGGCTGCATCCTGCAGCCTCTTTCTCCAGAGCCCATCCAAAACTATTTCCCTTTGCACACACCCATTTATTGAGCCCTGTTGAGTAGAACCATTTTACAAGAAAACTAAGGGGACTGGAAGAATCTCCCTCTCCTGCCGCCCCCCTTCTCCTTTCCCCTCCCCCCAGCCAGTAAGTGTGTTCAGAACCAGGGGACTAGAGTTCTCACAAGAACCTGGGAGTTCAGGGTCACAGTGTACACATTGGCAGTGATAGGTTCTGCCTCTCTGCTGGTCTGTGGGGTCCACATGGTGACACATGCTGCATGAAGACCTCAACACAGACTTCAAGAAATCAAGGGGAGAGCAGTGGGCCTGGATGCCTCTGTCTGCTGCCTGCACCTGCTCCCCTCAGGATCTCATCCAGGCATCCTAGTGCCAGGGAGTCCCGCCCCTAACCCAGACTGGGCCTCACTGTGAACTCCAACCTGGGCACCCTTTGTCATCCCCACAGTTCCCATACAGGGGCTCAGTCTGGAAATGGAGGGACCCCAATACCTGTCACCCCACATCCCATCTGCCGGCAGTCCTGTCGGCTCCCCCTTCATGATCCACCCAGAATTCACCTGCCTCTCAGCCTGGTCCAGAGTCTGTCATGTCCTGGAGGTGGGGGTAGGGGGCAGTTCAGCTTCTTTCCAGCCTCTAAGCCTCTCTCTTTGCCCTCCTTGATCCACTCTGCACCTGGCTGCCAGAGAGGCCTTCACAAAAATAAACCGGGTTGGTCCCTCTCCTGCTCTACACTCCCGTGGCTCCCCAGTGCCCTCAGGAAAAAGCCTGAGCTCTCCTTGCCCCCCACTGTCCCCTTCACTCACTGTGGCCACACAGGCTTGCAGCGTGCTGTAGGAGCTGGGAGGTAGACTTTAATCATTAACCGTCCTCCAACCCCAGGCCCAGGCCCAGGCCCAGGCCCAGCAAGTGCTCAGAAGCTCAGCAACTGCTGTGTTATTGCTCTTCTTCCTCAAAGGGCCCGGCTCCCTCCCACCGTCCGCCCCCCCCCCCCCCAGTTCTTCCCCCAGACCACCAGACTGCAGCACAGACATCAGCTCCCCCCAGCGGCCTCCCGGACCTCCCCCGGGTCCCACTCGTCCTTCGCCCGTTTCTTTGTCCCCACCCGCTCCCCCCTGTGGACCAGGACCTGGGAAGAGACGGGATTTTGTCGCGGTCACGGCTAGGTCCCGAGCCAGAGCGCTGACCCTCCTGGCCGCCAGCATCAGCCCCTCTCGGAGATGTGATGAATGACTCGGGGCGAGGGACGGGACACCGCTGCTGGGAGGTTCCGGCCGGGCCCGCGCGCAGGGATGGGGGCGCTGCGGCAGCCCCAGCTGCCGGCAGGAGGCGCAGCGCGGACCGCGGCGCCGGGAGGTGGGAGGGGACCGGGCGGGGAGGAGAACGACAGAGAAACGCTGTGGCAGCGGCGGCGACGTGCGCGCCCAGCCCACCCCCCGCGCCCGCCGCCCGGACAATAAACAGCCGCGCGCGGAGCAATGCCAGGGCGGGTGCCGTCGCCCCCGCGCCGCGCTGCCCAGGCCCCCAGGCCTTAGCCCGCGGATTCCCAGCACCCCCGCCCGCGCCATCCCCCGTCCAGCATCACGGACCCACCCGGACCTCAGCGGGGAAATGGAGTGAGTAGGCGCGCTCCAGCCAGGGCCGGGGACTCGGAGGGTTGGGGACCCGAGGGAGGGGCGAGGCCCCTACTACATCCCCCTACCCAGGGTGTCACGGCCCCGCGTGGAGAGGGAGGTGGCGAGGGGCTTCCGGGACCCCCAGATCAGCTCGGGCGGGACCGGGCTGGGCCACATCTGCTCTGAGGCCTCACCCCGACCCGACCCCAGCGGCCCACGGCCTCGTAGGAACTCGGGCAGTAGCGGCTGGGGGCAGCCCAGGACACTGGGAGGGGGAGGTCGGTGTCTCCGCCCGCGCCCCGCCCGTGCTCTGCCCGCGCCCACTGGGCTAGCCCCGGCCCTCCGCCACCTGTGGGCGCCCTGGAGTGATGAAGCGACCCCTCCCACTGCACCGGCCAGGCCTTGAGTGAGCCCCCCCCTCCGCCAGCCTGACCTCGCTGTTCTCTGCTCCCTAGACACACGCGCCGGCCAGTCCTCCCTCCGTCTGGCTGCCCTCCTCAAGGGTCTGGAGTGTTGTAGGGAGCCCCTGCTAAGGCCAGTCCAGCCGCCAGATATCCCGACTTGCCGCTGGAGGGAGGGGTTTCTGTCCTGGCTTCCGGTCTGGGATGTGTGAGACCGGAGGTCCAGGTGCTTTCCAACAGGGGAGCTTGGGGCTGATTCCCTCCCGGGACAGTGTCCCCAAGATGGGGCCCCAAATGCTGTAGCCAAGAGGACGCTAGCACCCGGTTCGAATGGAGTGGGTGGTCTGGGTCTGTGTCAGGTTCCTGAGGAGCTGCTGGGCAGCTGATGAGTGAGTGTGCGTGGTCATTTTAGACACAGGGTCATTCTTCCTGTGTCAGGATGGCCCCCCCACGCCCCCACTACCACAGGTGGGCGCTGGGAGGTTGTGGGGTGTTTTTGCAAGGGCGGGGAGTGGGAAGTAGGTGTCTGGGGACTGGCAGTGTGCCTCCTGTGTGCAGGGGGCCACAGCTGCCCTGCTCTGGGCCAGGGCCCTACCGTACCAGAGGCCTGAACATAGAGGTCTGGCCAGTCCAGCTCTCCCTGCACTTCCCACTGGGTGTGTTTTCTGAGCAGCCAACTTCACTCCAGGGGTTCACCCGTGACCCACCACACCCTCAGCTGGGTGGGAGCCCCCGCCTCCCACCCGCCCTGGGAAGGCGACACCCAGTGTCCTCTGCTTTTGAAAACTCAGACAAAGGCCTGGCTGCTCCCCACCCGCCCTGGGAGCCCAGCCAGGGGCTCAGGGGAGCCCGAGCCTGGACTTGTCTACACTATGATACCCCACTTGTTTATCTGCTCTGCTCCCTGGGCCCAAGGGGAGTCCTTGGGCCTCATGACAGCAGGCCCCGGGCAGG
This sequence comes from Rhinolophus hipposideros, assembly GCF_964194185.1. NCBI lineage: Eukaryota > Metazoa > Chordata > Mammalia > Chiroptera > Rhinolophidae > Rhinolophus > Rhinolophus hipposideros. Next base: position 61,077,892 of record NC_138062.1, on the reverse strand, counting down.
GTGTGGCCATGGGCAGGGGGGCTGCCTAAGGAGATGAGAGGTGAAAAGCAAGGAAAACGCCCACCTAGAGTAGAGGAATGGGGAGATATTGTGGTTGGACCCCACTGTTTCCTTTCCCATCACCCCTTTCTTAGGGTGGAGACTGCTCCAGGGTCACACAGCACAAGTAGGGTGCCCTGCCCTGTGCCTTATTGATTTTGGGTCAGATGTGGCGCCATGTCCCCCTGTTAGGTGGATCACTGGCTTTTCTGGGTACAGAGATGGAATGGGACTTGGTGTTACTTGGCCTCAATAGCCATGAAAGAAAGTGTCTCCCCAGTGCTTGAGTTGACGATGGTGGGGAGAGGCTCCATCTGGTACTGACCCTACTGGAACACCTGCCCCTTGCCCCTCGTCCTTTTCCAAGAGGGCAGAACAGGCAGGTTCCAGACACAGAGGCAACAGCCACTAGAACGTGTCACTCACCTCATCCCGTTTCCAAGGATTCTGTCACCAGAGTCACGGGAAATGGTTGCAGCTTATGGCGGTGCCTGAAAGTTTCTTTTAAAAATAAATTTGAGAATCTGACAAAATTTCATCAATTTAAGGATTAAACTAATTTTCATTAGTTTACAAATTTAAGGAATTATCAAAAACTAGCAAGTATCTAATCACCAAGGCCATGAGAGAGATGGCTGATGCTGCAAAGGTGGGACAAGGGTGGGGGTGGCAGAACGTGGAGACACTCCTGGGGCTCAAGAGTGGGGCTCAAGAGCTGGGTGCAAAGCTTGCCCTGCGGAGGATTTGTTGTGTGGCCCCCGGGGAGGTGCTGCTCCTCTGGGCGCCTAAAGTAACGATATTTTAGCTTGGAGCAGCCATTGTCAGATGTCCAAGTGCTCTCCTGGGTGAGTGCAGCGCACCCTGGACGGGAGAAGGAGAGGGAAGCTGGGACAGGATCTTCCCAGATCCCTTCCCCCCTTAGGCCTGGACGTTTTCAAGGAGAAAGTCTCCATTGGTTGCTAACTGGGTCTTTCTCTTTTACACTTGCTCATCTCCCTTTTTAATGAGAGGCACAGCCAGTTAAAAAGCAACAGTATCTAGTGATAATTGAATAACAAGCTTTTGTTTTCATTGTATCTATTCTTTTTTTAAAGATTTTATTGGGGAAGGGGAACAGGACTTTATTGGGGAACAGTGTGTACTTCCAGGACTTTTTCCAAGTCAAGTTGTTGTGCTAGTTGCAATGGCATCCATCCCTTGGGCGGGACTTGAGGAATCGAACTGACAACCTTGTGGTTGAGAGCCTGTGCTCCAACCAACTGAGCCATCCGGGATGGCAGCTCAGCTCAAGGTTCCATGTTCAATCTTAGTTGCAGGGGGCGCTGGCGGGATTGGAGGAATTGAACTGGCAACCTTGTGGTTGAGAGCCCACTAGGGCTGGTCCTGGCCGCGTGGGAATCGAACCAGCAGCCTTCAGAGTTAGGAGCATGGAGCTCTAACCGCCTGAGCCATCTGGCCAGCGCCCAGTGTATCTATTTTTTTCAATGTTTTTACTCTGATGTTTGTGGCAGTGGCTCCTGGTTTTCTCAGGCTTAGTAACAATGAAGCGTTTCCTTTTAAAACAAGCATTTGATTTAAACAGTGAGTGAGGTAAAGGGGAAGGAACATTGAGGATAACACTGGAGGTAACGGCAGGGACATGGGATGGTGGTGAAGTGCCAGTGTCATTTGTTCACTTAGCAGTCATTTAGTGAGCACTTGCTCTATACCCACGTCCTGTTCTGAGTGCTTTGTGGGAATTCGCTGGATCCTTACAGCAGCCCTGGGGAAACCGAGGCACAGAGAGGTGATATGACATGCCTGAAACCACACAGCTAGAAAGGGATGGGACTGGGATTTCTGGGTGGCCCTCTTAGCTGCCAGGGCAGGAGTTGCACATGGGGAAGGTGTCTTTGTACCTTCCTGTGTCCCAGAGGTTGTAGTCTGTGGAGTTCCTCAGTACCCTGGCATCAGCTTTTCAGCCTAGTTGGTGGCTGTAGCTGTGGCCTGGGTCCCTGAGGACATCTGATCCTGCATCTTCCTCTTAGAGACCTCTTCTGTGAGTGCTGATTCCGGAGTGGAGCATGGAAAGGAGGTGTCCTGACTCCTTATGAGACTTTGGGCAAGTCATTTGCCTTCCCTAGGACTCACTTTTCACATCTGGTGATTGGAGACATGAGCCCACCCAGACCCTTCCTGGGTGGGGTTCAGTTAGAAGAGGGGTGGGTGCTGCACGGACTTGGACCCTGTAAGCACCACCTATAGCCCCATAATGTTCAGGGAAAAAAATCACATCACCTTTTTCCAAGTCTGGGACCCTGTTTACGTCCATCCTTGCTCCAGGAAGCTTCTCATCTGATCATTTAAGAAACGCTCCCTGCTGACCATCCTAGCCCCCTGCAGGATCAGAGGGACCTGCAGGAGCCCATGGTGGGCCTTCCTTGAAGTGTGGGGGAGGGTTTCCTGATCCATTCCTTCATGGACCTTTTCTGTGAAAGATATTTAAATATTTATCCAGGCAGGCAGACCGGAGTACCTGGTGGAAAGACTGGCTTGCGTAAAGGCCCAGAGGGGGAAGTGCTGGGAGACGGGGGTGCTTTGGTTTGTGTTTTTCGGGCCAGATCCTGCTAGGCCTGGAGTCTCCAGCCTGGGGCCATGGGGAGCCATCGATAGCGTCTGGGCAAGGAAGGAGCAAGGGCTGATGTCAGGCACCAGAAAGGGGCTCTGGTAGCTGGGGAGGGGCAGCTCAGGGAGGAGCAAGTCAGGGCTGAGCCTGGACAGGGGTTGTGGGGGCAACTCAGGGAGAAACACTGAGCCAGGGAACCAGGGCCCAACATTTGGTTGGGCATAGATCCAACTTCATATTTTGTGGTGTCAGAGCTGCCCACAGGGCCAGGCCAGCCTGGTTAGAAACGCAGCCCAGTCTCTGGATGCCAGGGAGGCTAGGGGGGCCCTAGCCATGCTGCCAAAGGGTCCCTGTGCAGTGTAGGATGGCTGAATGGAGGTCTTCCTGTCTGAGGAGTATGAAATCCGGCTGGACTGTCTGTCTCCTGCCTAAGGCTTTCAAGCAGGAGTTCAGGGACTGTCAGAGCCCATCACAGGGACAGTCTGGATTAGGCTGGAAATCGGGAGGGGAGCCCAGAACTTGTGGTGGGCAGACTAGGTAAGCACCAGAGTGAGGGCAGATTGGGTGGAGTCGCTTCATGGACAGGGCCAGGCTGGGATTATGGGGGGCATCAACGGGGGGGCCTGGAAGGCCCCATGATGGGCAGGTGATTCCCTAGTTAGTTTGTATCGCACTCTTTTGATCGCGGAGTCTCAGAGCAGGGCCTGCAAGATCTTCCGATGCAACCCAGGGTGGGCGGGGCCCTATCTCTGTTCCCAACCTGGCTCTTGGTGAGAAGGTCAGCATTTCTGCTACATATAATGTATATATTTATTTTTACCAGTGGATTGTGTGGAGATACCACTCATACACCACACAATCCACCCACTTAAACAGTTCAGTGGTTTTCGGTAATTTACAGAGTTGTACAACCATCACTTCTATCAAACATTCCAGAACATTCCATCAAGTCCAAAAGAAATCTCATCCTCTTCAGCAGTTCCTCCCCCTATTCCCCGCCCCAGCCCCTGACAACCGTGAACCCACTTCCCGTCTGTGGATGTGCCTGTTCCGGACATTTCACATACATGGAATCACACACTGTGTGGCCCTGTGTGTCTAGCTTCTCTCATGAGCCCCGTGTGTTCAAGGTCCATCCACAGTGTGGCGAGTGTCAGCGCCGCCCTCCTTTTCACGGCCGAGTGACACTCCCGTGTGTGGACGGGCCATGTTGTGTTTGTCCATTCATCATTGATGAATATTTGGGTTGTTTTATATATTAATTTGTAAAGTCACTTCTAAGGTAGTTGGAGCTTGTCCCTTGTTCTCTGTTAGATGTGGGGAGCCCAGGTCCTGTTTCAGATAAATGTGACAGAGTTTCTTTAAAAAGAAAAAAAGGAAATGGTCATAGACCACATGGTCGGTCCATGCAGATGACAGGAATATGATGAGGGAAGGACACCTTTAGGTGAGGGCCTCCTCTGAAAATTGAAAGACCCTAATTGACTTGCTGGTCCAGTCCAAAAATCTCAACATTTACTCCTACCTGCTGTGTCCTGGGTGTGGAGACATGGCAGGGACAAAAAGAGACAGTTTACTGTCCTTGTGGGGAAATAAAGAAACAAAATAAGTAAAGGTCCAGGGTGTTGCATGGTGGTGAGAGCTGGTGGGGGTATTTGGAGGTGAAACTGAATTAGGCAAGTCAGAGGAGGCCTAAAGGAGGAGGTGATGTCTGAGGAAAGGCCTGAGGGAATTACTGAGGCCTGCGGGTGGAGGAAGAGCAGGGGCCGGAGCCAGTGCAAAGGCTGTGGGGCGGGGACTGGCCTGGGAGTGGGGGCTAGGCAGGAACCAGAGGTCTTTAGGGCTGGTCTCGAAGCTGGATTTGCCCTGCATCCCGCCTCAGGGAATGCCTTTGCCTTCAGTGCCTCCATCCATGTTCCACTGCCCTTCCTGTTTCGAGGGCCCAGGGCAGGGTCCATCTCCTCCCCATCCCGAGCCCAGGTTAATAGGCAACAGGTTTGTTCCTCTGGGTCTGTGGCCAGCTCTGACCTCAGTCTCCACTATGGGGGTGATGTCTCTCTGCCTTCAACCTCTAGTAAGCTCTTGCCTCATGGGCTCTTCACCTCAGCAGTGACAGTAGTGGTCCTGGGGGGTCACCTGATGAGGGCAGGAGACCCGGGAAAGTTTCCTGGAAGAGGGGGCTATGCATAAGCTGTGCTTGGAGGTGGAGACGGGAAAGGGGAAGGTGAGAAGCTGATGAAGGGCAAGGAGCAAACAGAGGAGGGCTTGAATGGCGACTGAGAGGCTGAGGTTTATTCAGGGCGATGCAGCTGTGGGAGGGGGTTCGGAGCCAGGAAGGTTCTGGGGAGACAAAGGCCCAACAGGGAGCTGGGAACCAGAGGGTGGAATGGGGACTTCCCCCCACTACATTTCCTGCCCAGTGGGGGAAGGGGCCCATTGAGCAGCAGGGCTCCCCCTCTCACCACCACCTCCCAGCCCCTCGTGACTCTGCCACCTCCCTTTTCCAGCCCCCTCACCCCCACCCCCATTGCCAAGGTCGTTGTCAGCTGTTTCCTTTCATTTAGCACCGGAATGTTCCAGCGCTGGGCTCTGAGCCTGCCTGAGCCGGGACCCCCTCGTTCTTGCTGGAGCTGCTGGGGAATGGGCTCTGGAAGGGCGATCCCCTCACCGGCCTCTTGCCCTGCCGGTCCTGCCCGCTGGGTGACCTTGGGCCGGTTGTGTAACCTCTCTGGGCCTTTACAAAATAAACGCCCCACAAAGCTGAGGCCTCTGCTGGGCTCGTTGGGTTTGGGCCTCATTAGCTCATCTCCTGGAGCAGGGATTATCTCACCCGCTGGGAGCCGACGCCCTCGCCTTGTCCTGGGCCGCCCACATCGCGGCTCCACCCCAGAATTTGCTCCAGGCGCCTTAAAAATAATCCTGCAACGACAGGAGCCAGCGAGCCCTGAGGGTGGGCGTCTGGGAGGAGGGTATGTTCCCCCACCAGCAGCTGCAAGCTGTGGCCCATTGCACAGTGAAGCCATTGGAGGTTCAGAGACGCCAGCGATTCCCCCTGGGTCACACAGCCAATGGGGGCAGCTGCCACGCTACTCTAAATCCTCCTCATGCCGCTTTTTGGCCAAAATTGAGCTTCTCTGTCCAGCGCTTAAGATCTTTTGTGATCTGGCCTCTGCTTCCCTCACAGTGCCCTCGTGAGTGTCTGAACCATGCCTCTTCCTGCCAGACCTCAGGGAGACCCTGTGCTCCGTTTGCTGAGCCCGCCTGTCTGGGCGCAGGCGCTAACGTCACCATTTAGCAGCTTGTTCATCCACAGAGAAAACGAGTGTAATCCTCCCCACCCCGCCCCCGCCCCCGCCCCGCCTCGCAGGACTGTCAGGATGGACGCGTAGCAAAGGCTGTTTACAGGCTCCCTCCACCCCAGCCTCAGTTTCGCTTCCTGTAAAGTGGACCTGAGACCCGCCTGGAAGGTGGGGTGCGCCGAGGAAGGTGTCCTTATTTGTCGCTGTTTCATGAGGGTTCTGTGGTCCTATTTTGTGTTATTTTTCGGATTTATGATGCTGAGCATTATCTTGGCTTGACCTACCTCGCGCCAGGAGCGGGTCCAGTCCACTCCCCGGTAGAAGCCCCTCCCTGGACGGGCGCCCCTAAATCCGGAAGGGAACCTCCACCCCAACAGCCGGGGCGGGGTAGACCCATTTATCCCTCTGCCTCCCACCCTCTCTAGGCAGCCCCTCAAGCCCAGGGCGGGAAGCCCCTGAGCCCCCCAGAGCCGGGCTGGGGGCGGGAGTTGCGTGGCGCCGGCCCCACCCCCGCGTGCTGGGCCTCCGCGTTACCATGGGGACGGCGCAGTTGCCAGGACAACCGCCTCCCCCGGGCACCACCATCCATCACCAGAGGCTGCGGCGCCCTGGGCGGGGCAGGGCGGCTCTGGCGCCCCCGGGCCTGAGAAGGGGCCTTGAGCGTGGTGCACAACTTGAGCCTCTTGGGCTGTGACAGAGACGCGGATGGGAAGGATGGAAATTCTCTTCTTGGGTTCGCCTGACCTTCCCCTGCCCTGATTCGGCCAGCAGGGGCAGGCCGCCCAAGCGAGGACACTGTCCGCCTTGTCAGCTGCCTGGGGAGCTGGCCTCACTGCCGTCCCTGTGTCCCTGTGTCCAGCCTGAGTGGCCACCTGACCGCTGCTCTTGACACCCGGTATTAGGCGGCCAGTCCCTCTGCCCAGTGGGGCCCTGTGTGCACTGAGCTCTAAGCTACTATATGCCCCCTTCCCTAGCTCTGCCTCCTTCCTGGGTGGATGGGTCTTTGGAGGCCTACTTAGAGCTGGGAAAAGGGAAGGCCTGTGTGTGGCCCAGAGCTGGGCAGTTGTGGTTTGAATCCGGCTCTGCAACTAACTAGCTGTGTGACTTTGGGCAAGTAACTTGCCCTCTCTGGGCTTCAGTTTCCAGCCATGGCAAGAGCATACTGGGTAGAGGGAACAGCAAGTGCAAAGGCCCTGAGGTAGGAATGAGCTTGGTGCAGTCGGGGCACAGTTAGGAAGTCCTGATGTCTGGAACAGAGTGAGGGAGATGGAGAGCAGAGGGGGCAGGGGCAGAGAGGTGAGTGGGGGTTAGGCTATGTGGAACTCAGGGTTTCTCTCAAGGGGCAATGTGAGCCGGGGAGACATTAGAGCAGGAGAGTGACAGGGTCTGATTCTCGTTTTGAGGTGTTCCCTCTGATTGTGGGGTGGACAGGGGGCTGCCAGGGGCCAGAGAGGTGGCAGGTAATGGTAGAGGCCTGGGCTGCGATGGGAAATGTGGGGTTTGCAAGAAGTGAGGGGATGCGCCTATGTAGGGAGCACAGGGGTGGCACCCTGCCTGCATCACACAGGGTGATGGGGCAGACCCAGGGTCTAGCTGATCTGGCCCTTCATGAAGGGCCGTGAGCTGGGTAGGTGGGTCAAGACTTTCTCCACCCAGCCGAAAGCGGCCTCCCAAGGCAGGAAAGAAGGAAGCCACAGAGGGTGCAGCTGGCACTGCTGGGCCCTGAGGAGGCACAGCTGGCAGGTGCTACCTTCCAGGAAGGGAAAATCTGGGTGGGGTCACCTGGCTGGGGCGTGGGAGCCAGATGACTTCAGAGGTCTCAGTGAGGCCAGGAAACTGAACCTGAGTGGGGCGGGTGGATGAGGCACGGGGGGGGGGGGGGGGGGGCCAGGATAGATTCTGGGGAGTGGCCCTTGGGGGGGGAGGTGGGGGCAGGGGCTCTGCTGGGGGTGGACTCTCACACTGTGACTTTGGACTTCTGTTTCACACAGGGGGAGGGGGACATAACAGAAGGGTGTCTGGGGTGTCTGCTTCAACTGTACAGATGGGGACATTGAGGCCCAGAGCGGTGGAGGATCTTTGGAGGCCACGGGGTGGCTCCGGGCTCTGATACAAGGTCAAGGGGTGTTGGGGGGTGGCGGCAGAATCAAAGCACGGTCTGTAATTTCAGACCCTGTAAGATCAGAGGCTTGGGGGGGGGGATTGGGAAGGGGTAATTGAACAGTGGAGAGGGAGCTTCCGATGCTCAGACCCCCCACTGTGCCCCCAAGGAGACTGAGTCTCCTGTCCAGGCCTCCCAGAAGGGTTATAGGATCATTCACGATTTGGGGCAGAGCTCAAGACCTACCTCCCAACCCCCAGGGTTGGAGAATGCCTGGTGGGCAGGAGGGCCAGGAGGAGGCTGTCCTGATCAGACTCCTAGTCTGGGCAAGGAGGTTATACAGCTCATCCGAGAAGACCCTTTAGCCTTTAGAGGCCAATGAATCCCCATGTGCCCTTCACAGCCCAGTCTCAATGTCCTTTCCTCCCCAAACCTTTCCTGAGTCCCTAGACAGAACCTCACCTTTCCCTTAGTCCTTTGGTCCTGCCCTGAGGGGGTGGCAGTAGGGTTTGCGGGGAGAATTAATGAGGTAAGAAGGGTGGATAGAGAAGTTGGTGCTGCCTCTGAGGGGGGCAGAGAAGGGTCCCATTGTACAGAAGAGAAACTCGGTCACCCACCTGGAAGATTCAGGGTGGGAATTCGAACCAGATCTGCTGAAAGCAGGGGTGGGGTGGACTCCCTCCCTGCTTGACCCTGTCTGTCCCCATCCCCCTTAGGGTCCTGGTGACAGAGACCACATCCCAGCAGGAGCGGCTACAGGCCATTGCAGTGAGTTCTTCCTGCCCCTCATACGGTGTGGCCAGTGGGAGGACCTGGGGTCTCAGGGGTTCCCCACACTCATTCTGAGGCCCTGCGACTCAGAAGTGCCTGCTGGCACTTTCCCACAAATGAAAACATAGAGAACCCCTCAGTCCTTCGAATGTGGACTCTTAGACCCCCTATGCAGGTGGTAAAACTGAGGCTGGTGTATAGTAGAACCCTGCCCTTATGCCAAGGCTGGGGGAATGGGCTGGGGAGGCAGGTGGGGAGCCAGTGGGCCAAGTGAGTGCCTTTTACAGTAAAAGCAGGGTCTGTGTAGATAGAGCCCTGGGTAGGTTTGGTGGGGTCTCCGTGGTCCCCTGCCCAGTCCTGAGCCAGTCTGGTCTGTTTGGTCAGGAGAAGCGGAAGAGGCAGGCGGAGATGGACAGCAAGCGGCGGCAGCTAGAGGATGACCGACGGCAGCTGCAGCACCTGAAGGTACCAAATGGGCAGAGCCTAGCCTTGTAGGGGGTGGGGCGGTGGCAGTGCCCAGGGACCCTGAGTCTTGCCAGATACGGGGGTCGGGGGGAGCAGGAAGGCTGAGGTGACCCTGACCTCGACCCTAACCCAGACCCTGATCCTAACTTTGCCCCCAACCCCTGTTGCCCCCAGTCCAAGGCATTGCGGGAACGCTGGCTGCTGGAGGGGACACCGTCCTCCACGTCAGAGGGGGGTGAGGACATGAGAAGACAGATGCAGGAGGATGAGCAGAAGGCCCGGGCCCTGGAGGAGTCCATCTCCAGGTGGGTGGGGGACCGCTGGGACCTGCACACAGTCGGAGGTGGCACAGCCCAAGCAGTAGGCCCTGAGGACCCCCAAAGGCTGGGATGGGAGAAAACCGAAACCTCACTGCTTTAATGGAGACTCACAGGCACGTGACCAGAGTCCAAGTGACTGAGGGAGGCAACTTAGGCTGTCGGCTGTCTGGGCCACGCACGACCCCTCCCTTCTCCTGAAACCCCAATAAAGCAGGTGCATGAGGGATGTGGGGTTGGCGAATTCCTGAGTCCCCAAGGATGGGAGTTGCCAGCAGCCACCTCCCTAAGGGGCTTCCTGGCGCCAGCCCAGCTGGCGAGCTCTTCCCGGCTCCATTCTAATGGTGACCACAGAGGCATCAGCAGCTGGGCCTGCAGGAAGGAGGGGGAGTGGACTGGGGAAAGTGACCATCCCCCCAGGGCTGGGACAAAAGGCCTGGAGCTTCCGGGTAGGCCAGGAGGCCCAGGCTCAGCTCCAGGGCAGCAGGGTCAGGGCAGAGGGAAGTGACGGCCAAAATTCCGAATGTGCACTTAGCCAAGCAGCAGCCTGAGAGGCATGTGGCCTGCCCCAGTCCCAAAGCACACTGGGCCATAGCCCTGAGGTTGGTTGGCCCTGCCGTGGGGACCTCCGATCCTGCCCTGATGTGTTTGGTTTGGAAGAAAGTGAGGGGTCTGCTGGGATTTCCATCCCCAGGCTTCAGTTTCCCCACCTGTGAATGAGCAGAAAGGACCTCTGAATCTTAATTCCAACAAACAAGCTGGAGGCTGAGATAGGCCTGTGTGGAGATGTTGGGTGTCCGGGTGGAGGATACATGCTGGGTAGGTCAAAAAGCCTGAGGGAATTACCAGCCACTGGGGGCTGGGTAAAGTGGCTCCTTTACTTACCACCCTCTGGGTGCAGCCTGGGGGGCTGGCTTGAACCCTGCTGTGAGTTTGACACATACTGACTGCTTTGGGGGGCGTTGGCTTTCTCCCTCTCAAGGTAACCCATGGAACCACCACCGTCATTTGCTTACTCAGTGCCCCCTGTCTGGATACCTCCTCCAGGAAGCCCTCCAGATTGACTCTAGCTGTGTCTAGCCTGCTGACTTGGGCTCACTGTGTTGAGGGGCTGCAGACTCACCCTGTCCCTCAGGCGGGTGATGGCTGGGGCAGGATTTTTTTTTTAATTTTTTTTCTTGGGGAATATTGGGGAACAGTGTTTCTCCAGGGACTATTAGCTCCAAGTCCAAGTCATTGTCCTTCAATCCAGTTGTGGAGGGTGCAGCTCAGCTCCAAGTCCAGTCGCCATTTTCATTCTTAGTTGTAGGGGGCACAACCCACCGTCCCAAGCGGGAATTTAACCGGCAACCTTGTTGGTAAGAGCTCACGCTCTAACCAACTGAGCCGTTCAGTTGCCCCACTGGCAGCCCAGTTGCAGCTCATTGTCTTCAATCCAGTTGTGGAGAGCGCAGCTCACTGGCCCATGTGGGAATTAAACCAGCAACCCTGTTGTTCAGAGCTCTCGCTCTAACCAACTGAGCCATCTGGCCGCGGGGCAGGATTCAACGCACTGGCTTTGTTGCATGGGGTTTAGGTGTACTGTTATCTTCGGATACTTGGAAAGTGACATGGTTTTTCCGGCTTTCCTGGAGAGATAAAGCTTCCTGTAAAAATAAATGTATTTGAGTGGAAAAAAGGAGAGGCAGTTGGAAGCGAATGAAGTCAGCAGTGGCACGGGCCGTGGAGGGACAGGTGGACGGAGCAGGCTGGGTTCAGGTCCCTGGCTGTTTGCATTCTTCACGCTGGGCCTCAGTTTCCCCAAAGTGAGGGCAAGTAACAAGAATACCTCACAGGGTGTTAGGAAACATCAAAGTCAAGGGGTCCCTGTACATACAGAAAGGGCCCAGAATGGTGCCGGGCTCACAGAAAGGCCTGCTGACGGCTGTCACCTTGGACTCCCCCCTCCCTCAGGCTGGAGAAGGAAATTGAGGTGCTGGAGAAGGCAGATGTGCCCCTAGCCACCACTAAGGACAACATGGCAACCCCAAGCCCGGCCAAGGAGGCCCAGAAGGCAGCGATGGTACTGACTTCTCGTCAGGTAAGGAGGTACCAGGGCCCCCACCCCTGCCATGGCCAGATTTTAGTACCCTTTGCATTCGAATCCCGGCCTGCTACTGCCCAGCCATATGACCTGGGACATGTGGCTTTGCCTCTCTGGGCCTCAGTTTCCCCACTGGTAAGAGCACCTATGTGCCGGGGATGTCTTGAGGGTTCAATGGATCCACGGATGACACGCACTTTACACAAGACTCGACACAAAGGGAGCTTTCCATGAATGCCACCCACTTGTCATCGTTGTCATTACTGAGCACTTATGCTTGCCTGACCCATGCCGAACACATTCCAGGTACCACCTCGTGAGAGCCCCTCAGGAGGGAACTGTCCCCATTTGATGGAAGACAAAAACTGAGGCCCAGAGAGGTTGAGAGATGGACTCAAAGCCACACAACGAGGTGTCTTTATTGGCTTAGCTGTTTATTCTAGGGCTTGATGTCTATACCAGGTTTTGTTAAAACCAGACTAGAACGCTGGCTCCTAAGCTCATGGTCGCCACAATACGTCCATGCAAAACCAGGAGTCTCCCAACCACCTTTGTTGAGTTCAGGACTCAAGGGGCCTGTGGGACACTTCTCCTCTCCTCCTACCCATCCTCGTTATCCCACCCCAGATACCCAAGGAGGCATCTGATTCATGAGAGAGCTGGGCAGGCTTCCCAGAGGAGGTGGGTTTCGAAGGTTGAGGAGGCATAGACATGAGATGAGAGGGGGCTTTCAGTGAGGCTGACTGAGCACAGGCCATGTGCTGGTGTGGGCCGGGCTGATGGCCTCCCCTGTCCGGGGAGACAGACACTGGCTGGCTGGGTAACTTGAGGGACTAGCACGTGATGGGGGATCTCCTGTGGATTGCGTGGTCAGGGATCCAAGTTGGGAGCCAGCCAAGCAGGAACCTGAGACAGAGCCTTCTAGGTGGAGGGGCCACACAAAGGCCCTGGGACAGGAATGTGGTCCAGGAACAGTTTGGAGGACAGGGAAGCTGACCGGAGTGGGGGTAGGAAGGAGAGGCTGGTGGACAGGGATCTACCGACACAGGACACCGGGCATCATCAAGGAGGATTCGGGGGCAGTCAGGAGCCACGCATGCTTCGGAGCAGGGCAGGGACATCTGGCTATCACAGGCTGGGGGGACAGGGAATGGGTCTAGGAAGAGATGCACCTGAGGTGAGGTCACGGCTGAGACAGGTCCTCCCCAGGCTCCTCCCCCCACGGGTGGGAACCTGGTCAGTGAGAGGGGGCGCTGGCACCCCTGACCCCTCTCCTTTCTTTCTTTCAGACTCCCGTGGGCACGCCCAAAGGTACGGCTTCTGGAAGGGATGGTTGGGGCCTCGGCGCCCTCTGGTGGCCAGAGCGGGGATGGCGGGCGGGGGGGTGCATGCCTTGCTTCACAGGGGCCTGTCTGATGAGGTCTTAGCCCCAAGCTGAGGCTCTGGGTCAGTCCTGTCCACGCGGGGGGCGCCTGGGCTTGGCGACCCGCTATGTCCCACATCCACTTTCTCTGAGCTCCTAGGCAGGTGAGGTGGGGCCTCGGTTTTCACATCGGTAAAATAAGGTCTGTGGGGGCAAGAATTCAGAGGGCTGCTTGGGAGAACAAGGTTCCCACCCTCCTGGGCGTCAGGTGCCATTTAAAAGGGGAAGGGTCCAGGAAACACACCAGAAAAAAAACTAAAGTTTGAGCTCTGGGACCCACTTTATGCCCCCCTCCCAATTATTACAGGTATAATATACATATTTGCAAATATTTCGCATGTGTATAGAACATTTAAATATATGTGTTTATCTACAAATATAATAGTTTATTAAATACATTAAGTATGTTAAAATTATTTAACATAAATTCTATTTTTAAAACATATATTAAACTTGTCCACTTCCATATCTAAAGGGTGGGAGGAGACCCATCACCCAGGATTGGAGGTGGTAGCCAGAAGTGTCTTTGGCCTGATTTCTTGTGTGTTAATTATTCATAAGGAGAGTGTGTCTCCTTATCTTACTGTGGAATTAAAAATTTATAATTAAAAAAAAATCCATGCAGCCCTCTCAGGAATTTGTGAAAATCACTTGGGCTGAGGGACAGGAAATGGACTGTAAGCTGATGTGTTTTGTGAGGGAGGGATTCCTTGTGTGTTTGGGGGGCTTTGGGCATGTGGAGGGGTCCAGGTACATGCGTACAGTAGGGGAGGGGCCAGGTATCTGGGAAGGTGTGTCTGTGGTGTGTCTGGTGTCCGAGGGAGTATCTGGGTGCCTGGGGGGGTTGTCTAAGTGTCTGGGGGGTTGTCTGGATGTATGGGCAAGTGTCCAGGTGTCTGGAGGGTGTCTGGCGGGTGTCTGGGTGTTTAGGGGTGTCTGGCATGCTGCATAGTCTTCTCTCCTTTGACCCTCATCTCTCTCTCTCCACTCTTTGCCCACCAAGCAGAGAAGCATGTCCCCAACACCCCCATGACGATGGCCGAAGGCTCCACCATGATGAAGGCAGGTGGGTCAGCCCCTAACCTTGGCTCCCGTGTCCAGCCACTGTCCTGGGCCAAGTGTTGGCTCTGGGGCCCTGGAGGGACCAGAGCGAAGTCAGATGCGCACGCACTCTCCATAGGGGCCGTGGTTATGGGGCGGTGGCTGGACCGAGGCCATGGCTCCAAACCTGGGGTTGGGCCTGCGCACCCCTCTGCTTTGGTACCTTGGTCACACACCGGCCTGGCTTCCCAGAGAAGACGGGCCCCCTCGCATGGCTGCTCTAACCCGTCACTTCCTCACAGCTTCCATCTCCTTAACTACACCGCTCGCTCCTGGGGCTCGTTAGGGGTGGCGCACACGCTCGAATATGCCCGCACACACCCGCTGCAAATCCCCCTCCTTCACCATCCTCAGGTGCCCCAGGAGAGGGAGTGAGGGCCCTGCCCCTGGAGGTGACCAAGATGGACCGCCATCATTTCTGTGCTTCTAGGAAGCAGGGAGAGACAGGGTTAGTGCTGAGTGTTTACAAGGTCGGGTTCAAAGTCCTGCTGTGCCCCCTGACAACTGGCACCTCAGGAGGGGTGGGACTGCAGTGACCTCACATCTGGGGCTGGCACAGAGGTGAGCCCACGTGAAGATGAGTCATAACGGATGGCAGGGCCTTCTGGCTGCTGCTGCTGCTGCTGTTATTGGAGCGAGTTGGGAGGTGAAGACCCTCTGAGGGTCAGGGTGGCCAGGATGTGATGACACCCAGGAAAGGAGAGGGCTACAGGGGAGGCCCAGGGTCACCTGCATGGCCCAGGTGAGTTTTGCCCCAGGGAGCAGGAGGCAGAGGGTAGCGTTTCCCAGAGAGGCAGATGCCTTCAGGGCTTCTGTGCCAATTAGACCAGCTCCTGCCAGCACTGAGGCCAGGTGCCCCCACTTGTCCCCTCAGCCAGCAACCTTGTGGAGTGCACGACCTGCCCCACTGTATATCTGGAGGAAGGGGTGTTAGGCTGTATAGGGAGGTGGGGTTAAATAACATTCATTCTTTCAACAAGTGCTTCTTGAGCCCCTGCTATGTGCCAGGCATGGGGGACACAGCTTGGGGGATAGGGAGGCTGATATTCTGATGGGGGTGACAGCCCATACAATTAACTTATGGAGAAAAGGCAGAGCATGTGGAGCTGGAGAGGGGACAGTTTTAATCAGAGGACTCAGGGGAGAGCAAAGTTAGAAGGTGACATTTAAGCAAGGACCCAAAGGAGGTGAGAGAGCAAGGTATGCAGACATCTGGGGGAAAGGAGGTCCGGGCAGAGGGCACTGCATGTGCAAAGGTCCTGAGGCTGGACCCCGGCTGGAGTGTTGGAGGAAACACGTGGAGGCCTGTATTGGTTGGAGCAAAATGAGTAATGGGGAGAGAGGTGGTGAGGGCAAAGAGGTGACAGGGCAGGTCATGCACACGGGAGGACTTGGACTTTTACCACGAGGGACATGGGAGCCATGGAGAGCGGTGGGGCAGAACAGGGACTTGCTGACTCGGTGCTCCTTGGCGCCGTCTGGTGGCTTCGGGGAGGGTAGGCTGTGGGGTTTGAGGGCCAAACTGGACTCAGGTGTTCATGGGTGCGCTCTGGTGGCTGTGGGGAGGATAGACCGCGGGCTGCAGAAGGGTTGAGAAGCGCGTGGGTTCCGGATGTTCAGATGGTGGAACCCACAGAATTTGCAGAAGGACAAAGCATGGGGTGGAAGAGAGAGAGGAGGGAGAACGGAGTTGCCCTGACTGGGTTGGGAAGACTCAGAAGAGGCAGGTGTAGGGCGCAGATTGGGAGGGGCTGTTGGGTGTGGTGATTTGGAGGCTTCTGTGGGATACCAAGGGGGGGGCAGAGGAGGTGGTGTGACACTGGAATTCAGGGTGAGGTCCCGTGTGGTTTTGTGGTAATGATTTCTACAGAGCGGGGGTGAGATGCTGGGTATCAAATTGTGGTGGCCCTATGATAATGACATTCACTTATTTCAAGAGGGAGTTATCCATTCTTCATAGAGAAGTAGATGAGGACAAGTTCGATGGGCAACTGAAAAGAGGCATGAAGAACAGACAACGCGGGGCCCAGGACTGCCTGGCCTGCTGATCCAGTTCCAGTTGTGGCTGTGACCGTGGGCAAGGCAGCCCTTTCTGCACACCAGCTCCTCGGAGCAAACAGGGCAGTTAGAGGTTTTCCAGACCGGGTGGGAAAGGCAAGGAAGGGCCTAGGGTGGAGCAGAGGCGTCCAGACCTGCTGCCAGGGCACTGGGGGGCCACGGAAGGAGGTTGAGCTGGGGAGGGACGCACCTGGGACGTCCCCGCTGCTTGGTTCTGCGCCCGGCTCCTCTCCCTGGCTTGGCTGCAGCCTGGGGGGGGACACCTGGGCGGCGGCTGCGGCATAACCCGTGCCTCTTGTGCCAGCCATGTACTCGGTCGAGATCACAGTGGAGAAGGACAAGGTGACCGGGGAGACGCGGGTGCTGTCCAGCACGACCGTGCTCCCTCGGGAGCCTCTCCCTCAGGGCGTCAAAGTCTACGAGGACGAGACCAAAGGTACGCAACCCTCACCCCCCCCCCCAACGCCCCTCTCGCGGCCTGAGCCAGAGCCTAACCCCATCCTACTTCACAGCGTTGCTGTTCAGGGCCAGGGTCTCATCACCCTCAGCCCATTGTTGCTTAGAGCTTGACCTGCAGCCCCGGCCTTCCTCCACTCCAGGGACCTGCCTTGAAGGCTGGTTGAGTGCCAGATGCCGGGCTGGGCTCTGGAAATTGAATCCCCGTTAGGACTGCCCCTCCAGCAAGCCCAGCTCTTTAGTCCCCAGCTCACAAATAACTCATAGGAATAATTACTGCTGTGGTAGAGGCTACAAAAATCCCAGAGAGTAGATGGGGCCATGAGTGAGTCTAGCAGGATGGGAACAGGGCTAGGAGGGCTCCTCGGGGGAAGTGAGTAGGAGCTCATTGGATGTATAGCAGGTCACGGGGGGGACAGTGCACACGGCAGAGGCCACAGCATGTGCAAAGGCCCTGAGGTGGGATCGAGTTTGGTGGGCTGGAGGAACCAAGAGGAGCCTGAGGGGGCTGGTACAGAGTGGAGGAAGGGGAAGGGAGAAGGGTTGGGAGTGGTAACCAGGGGCATGACAACGAGATCTGGTTTGGTTTTTAGGGTTCCTTCTGGAGATTGGGAAGGGAACAGGCTGTGGGAGGTACCTACAAGGGAACCTGGAACAGGGAGGAGCAGGGGATCCTGGGGCAAAAACACGTCTCTCTCAATATATTTCAGATACTATCACATTCACTCTTTTTTTTAGTAAGGAAAACTTATTTAAACTATGCAATTTATCAGTATTTACAGAGCAGTTTCATAAACATCTTGGCATTTAAACTTTTGTTCATTTTTGGCATGACTTGTAGGATATACATAAAGGATGCCGGGGAGGGGGAAATTCTAGGCAATATTTACTGTGCTGCTAGTAAATGGAAAAAAAACCCATGTTAGTAAACAAAATATGTTTTAAGAAGATATTAAAAAGGTACATTCAAAATCAAGGCAAACATTTGATCTCTTCATGGAATGGAGTTCACAGAACCAATCTCCTGAGTCAAATCTTAGATGAATATAGCTCAGCTCTGGAGTGCATTAGTGAGTCCAAAACACTGCCCTTGTGAGAAGATTGTGCATGAAGTGTCCAGCGCATAATTCAGTGAGTTTGGGTATGTTTACCACATGGTACACCATCACTATCTAATTCCAGAACGTTTTCATTTCCCAAATAGAAACCTGTCAGTCCCCCTCCCCACCATGGCAACCACTAACCCACTTCCTGTCTCTGGAGGTGCCAGTTCTGGACGTTTCACATAAATGGAATCACACTGTGTGGCCTTGTATGTCTGGCTTCTCTCACTGAGCACCGTGTGTTCAAGGTCCATCCATGTTCATATTTTATGGCTGAATAATATTCCATTGTTTGGATGGGCTACATTGTGTTTATCCAGCCATGTTGATGGACATTTAGGTTGTTCTCATCTTCTGCTTTTATAAGTTTGTGTGGGCATATGTTTTCACTTCTCTTGGGCAGGTAGCTGGAAATGGAATTGCTGAGTCCTGTGGGGACTCGGGGTTTAACCTTCTGAGGAGCTGCGGGGCATTTTTTGCAATGGCTGAACGATTTTCCTTTCCCACCAGCAGTGCATGAGGGTTCCAATTTCTCCACATCTTTGACAATACTTGTTACTGTTCACTTTTTAATTATTATTGTAGCCATCCTATTGGGTGTGAAGTGACATCTCACTGTGGTTTTGATTCCCAAAGCCTCATGTTCTTAGCTGTTGTCTGGGCCTCTGGGATGTCCAGAATGTTATTATGGGGTCCTGTCACAGCCCATCTCTGCTGTGGTTTGGGGCACAGACCCAGGTGGGGTCCCAACTCCAGCCCTCACCAGCTGCGTGGTCCTGGGCAAGTCCCAGCTGCCTTGTCTCCTTAGCAAAAATGACTGCATGGGGATGAGGGGCAAATGAGATTCCTGTGCTCACAGAAGGTCCTCCCTGTGGCCACTCTCATCAGCCTGGCCCAGCCCCTGGGAGTCAGGACCCGTCAGACTGGACTCTGGTTGCTTAGCAATGGGAAGGTGATCTGTTTCCATGGCGGCCAAGGACTCAGATTCCAATCTTGGGGCAGTGGCCAGTGGGAAATACTCAGCTTGACTCTGTGTCACCCAGGCACCCCCACCCTCTGGGCTTCCAGCCCAAAGTCACTGCGAGGCCTTGAAGCATGGACACCCCTCCCTGGGGATTTGGAAACTGAAAGTTGAGAGCACTTTCCTTCTGGCCAGAAGTCAGGAAATGGAACCCTGACCCTTGGCCCAGGCGGAGGCGAGTCCTTGGGCCCCCGTGGGTCCCTCCCTTCTCCCTGAACAGCCAGGCAGCTGTGCTTCTCGGAGTTTCAGGCTGTGATCTGGGACTAGCATCACACATTGGCCAGGACTCTGCCCAGTGCTGAAATCCTGTCCTTCGAGATTGCAACACAGCTCAGAAAGTGACAGAGCAAAAAAGTTGGAGAGATTTGGAAAATGCATTTAACAAGACTGATTTCAGGGGGGTGGGGGGAAAAAAGACTGACTGCATGTATAAAACTCTGACCCATGGAGAATGACCATTCTTGTCAGACACAGGGAGAGCACTTTCAGAAAGTGGCCATGTCCTGAGCTACAGAGGTGGTTATAAAGACCGTTGCAACCTTTATGTCTCATGCTCTGTGTTCTCCGACCAGTCCCTCACTCCCCAGAATTTAAAACATCCTCTGAATAAATCTTGGCTAAGAGAAGCAATCAATCAAAATAGAAATTATAAGATATTTACACTTGGAAGAGAACATGGTAATCTAATCCATGGGCTGCAGCTAAAGCTGAACTCAGAGGAGAAGTTGTAGCCTTTGGGGTATTTACAAGAAAACAAGAAAGAATGGGCAAATGGATTAAATTTAATTCAGGATGAATCATAAACCCTGAGGAAGGTAGAAATCAGGATGCCTGCAACTCCTCAGGTCAGGGAAACAGGCCTCGCTTGCCCCAGCCAGCTGTGTGACCTAGGGCTAATTATTTCCTTCTCTCAACTTTGTTTTCACCCTCTTTTCAAAGGGGGGGATAAAACAAAAAACACAGCTACTTTGCAAAGTTCAGATTATTCAAAATGCAAGACAATAATATTCTAATTCATTGAATTCCAGTCTGTCTTTGTAACAAGTGCTTTTGTGCCCATAAGTTTTCTTCTGTGCGCCAGTTCGGCTGTGTCCACAGATCCCAATATGGAGCTTATATTGTTTGTCTCATTTAATTTATGATTTTCTCTTTAGCCTGTAGGGTCGCTTGTAGACCTGTCAGGCCTTCCCTCGGGCCTCATTCTCTTCCCCCTACCAGTGGTCCACGGTCTCATTCTTTCTCTCCCCCCACTAGTGGTCCACGCTGTGGATGGCACTGCGGTGAATGGGATCCAGCCCCTGAGCTCCTCCGAGGTGGACGAACTCATCCACAAGGCGGACGAGATCACGCTGAGCGAGGCAGGGCCCGTGGCCAGGGCAGCGGAGACCCGGGGGGTGTCTGAGGAGGCCGTGCGGACCACCACGCCCTCCCGGCGGGAGATCACCGGGGTGCAGGCGCAGCCAGGTGAGGCCACGTCAGGCCCGCCGGGTGTCCATCCTGGCCAGGAGCCCCCGGTCACCATGATCTTCATGGGCTACCAGAATGTGGAGGACGAGGCAGAGACCCAGAAGGTGCTGGGGCTGCAGGACACCATCACCGCGGAGCTGGTGGTCATCGAGGACTCGGCTGAGCCCAAGGCCGATGCCCCGCCCAACGGCAGCGCGGCTGAGCCCCCTGCCACCTTGGGCTCCAGGGAGGAGAACCAGGTGGGGCCTGAGGCCCCTGCCAGCGACCCCCAGGACCTCGACATGAAGAAGCAGCGCTGTAAATGCTGCTCGGTCATGTGATATGCCTGCCCCCAGTCCCAGGCCCTACCCTTCACGCCACAGACACCCGCAGCCCGGCAGCGCCTGCCCTCCCTCCACCCACAATCACGGGCCCCAGGACACACTGTGTTGTCACATCTTCCTTCTGAGTTTTCTTTCACTGGAAAGAGAGGGACAGGGGTCCCCCACCCCTCACCACCCCAACATACCCTAAACCACTGAGCCATGCACCTGGTAGGAGAGTCACGGACAGTCCCACTTTTCCCAAGAGGAGGCCCATCCGCCATGTCCCGGCAGCTCCACAGATAGGCTTTCCCCACAGTGGTCCTGGCTGATGGAACCGGGGGCCTCTGTCCAGCTCCAGGCCAGCCCCCCACCTTTGGGCCTCCTGCCTGTGCCTTCCTGCCACCTCCAATGAGGTCCCCAAGGGAACGTCCCGCCGTAGAGGGCCTGAGGAGCCGAGGGGGTCCTGGGGGCCTACTCTGTCCCTGCTCAGCCCCTGGAAGTGGGGTTCCCCAGCCAAGGCTCTGGCAGCCGGATCTCAGGCAGTTGGGGTGAGGCTGTGCCTCATTGGGTGGCCTCGGACAGAGACCTGGCTCTAGGTCTTCAAGTGAAGAATAGGCCCCTCTGGATACCTCCAGCCTGATGTGCCCCCACCTCTATGATCTCTGTGGGCGCGGTCAGTGGATGATGGAGCCTGGGAAGAGGGAGCCCTGGGGGCACGACCCCAGCCAGGAGGGTTCCATGACCACTGCTCTGTCTTCTGGAAGGTGCAGGAGAGGGTCTTCAAGCTGCCCCTGCACGAGGTGGGGCCATGTAAACCTCTTCTCATCCTGAGCTCCCACCCCCACTGGGCCCTCCTTCCTGGTGCTAATTTGGTGATTCTGGGGGGGCTGCCCCCGCATCTCCTCTGACCAGCTTGGGCCAGGGTCCTGTTTCCGCATCCCCACACACACTTCAAACCCCAGAGATCAGTCGGACCCACTGCCAGCTCTCCTGGGCTGCTGACGGGGGCAGGCCTGGAGCAGGGAGCTTTCCCGAGTTGCAGCAGGAGACGCTCACTGGCCCCCAGCCCCATGGGAGCCTACCCTCCATCTCCCTGGAAGGGGTGAAGGGCTCCCCTCCTGGGGTGTGCACATATGTCTCCCAGGTCGCCGGCGCATTCATGCCCACACTCACAGACCCTCTCCTGTGCGAGTTGTGGGACCACCAGGCCCCCCGCCTGGTGACTAGGCCCAGACTGCCCCCACCTCAGCACGGGGGGCATGGGGGCTTTCTCCGGGGCCCAGGCCCATCTCAGCTCTGCCCCTTGGTGGTGGGAGGAGAGGTCCTCTCCGAAGTGGCCCCAGGCAGCGGTGTGGACCCCTTCCCTCCAGTCGCTGAGTCCTCGAGCTGCGAGCCTCCGCTGAAGTGCCCTTGCTGCCCTTCTGCTTTTGATGTGTGACAGGCCCTGTGTTCTTGACTTTCCCAGAGAAGCGAATAAACAGTGTGAACAGCCCCGGTCCTGCAGTTCTTGGATTTCCCTGGGGGGGAAGGTGTGGCCGGCCAGGGGGTGGGGCCCCGCCCAGGACTGAAGACCATAAAGGGAGACTGCGCAGACCAGAGGCCTGGCTTCTTCCGCTTGTGGCCCCTGTACCCCTCAGGCTCACCCAGCGCTGTGGGGGCATCGGTGCAGACCCTACCTGTACCTGAGCACATCTGGGCAGGTAAGGCCTGGAGGTAAGGAGGATGCGGCCATGGGGAGGATTTGCCTTCTCTTTCCTGTGGGGCCCTCCTACACCTGCCCCTCCTCACTCTGGTGCTTGGAATGCAAGGCTGCCCCTTTCTGGGCTCAGCCCCCCACTGGGACAGAAAGGCCTCAGAAGGAACCCCCAAGTTCTGCAGGGATCCCAGTCTCTGGGAAACAGGTAAGAGTACAGGGAAGGAAGCATTTATGGGGGCTGCCACCCCATTCTCTTTCACTGTGACTGGGAGAAGTCACTGTCCCCTTGGGCCTCAGTTTGACCATCTGTTCAATGGGCTTTGAACCCTGAGTGAAGGATCACCCTGTCTTGGGAGCAGGACAGTGAGGTCCTCGTATCGACAGTGCCCCAGCCTATTGGGTGACGCAGTCTCTGCTCTTTTGGACCTCAGTTTCCCCACATGAGCAATACCGTGGCAGTTATGGTGGATTCAGGTTCAAATCGCAGCCCCACGACTGACACTGTATTGCCTTTAGGCAGGACTTGAAGCTCGCCATGCCTCAGTTTCCATGTCTGCAAAACAGGTAAAAGGACCCCTAGGAGTGTGGCAAGGACACCGCAAGGTTGAACGCTCCAGGCTTTGATGGAGTTGGCCCATGTTGCATGCTCAAGCTGTCATTCTGGGCTGGGCCCTTTATCCGAACCTGTCTCACATCCCCCTATCCCAGGCAGCCCTGCCAGATTCGGGGCTGGGGACCCATTCGATGGAAGCAGAGACTGAGATTCAGAGGGGCTCCACAGTCAGCTAAGGGGCAGGACAGAGTCCCAGCCCTGGGGATGGAAGTCCAACCATTGTGTCCCGTCCCTGGTAGACTGACTTCTGGACTGCAGTGGCCTGCAGACACTGGGCTCCTGTGGCACCTTTACTGAGGCTCAGGCAGGACAGTTGAGCACCTGGGAGGACCTACCCCTCAGTTAGACCCTCAGTGCCTCTGTCTGCCTTGCCCACCCACCAACATTTTCTGGTACTTGTGATGTCCTCAATCAGCTTGTTATGTCCAAGTGAATTCTCCCAGCTGTGCGATGACTCCATTTCATGGAGAAGGAAACAGGCTCAGAGAGTTTATAGGGATTCTAATCCAGACCCAGCTGAACCCCCAGAGATGGGCAAACTGGGCTTGTCCCAGAAAGAGGCTCTGGAGTAGCCCAAGGGTGAAGGGAGCCAGGTCTCACAAAGGAGGGGCCTGGGACTCAGACCCCCTCCCACTGAGAAACAGGCAGCTGGTTCATGGACCTGCTATGTGACCCTGGGCAAGTGATGGCCCCTCTCTGAGTGGTGCTGATAGGTGGTGAGAGAGCAAGGCAGCTAGAGGGAGGTTTTGGGGTGATTTTGGGTTCGGTGGGGCTGGTGTGAGGGGTTGAGAGGGGGAGGGGCAGCATGCAGTGGGCATGACGCCTGCCCTCCGCCCTGCCTGAGTATCGCCTTTCTCCCCTGGACTTTGTTTCCTGAGCCTGGGTGGGGCCACAGAGGAGGGGGCGCTCCTGCATTCCCTGGGCGGGGCCCTGTCCCCTGGCAACCTGTGGGCAGGGCGGTACTGGGAGGCCTCCCTGCCTGTCTCCAGAGCAGAGCCAGGCTTGGAGGCTGCCCGGGGGCCAGGAGCCGGCAGGTGAGGCTGGGGCATGAGAGGGACAGGAGATACACAAAACTCAGCAGGGTGGGGTCCGGCATGGTGTGGGGTCTGTTTTTGGCATGGGGGTTCCTGTGCCAGTTGGTACCCCCCACTCACCTGTGAGGTCCTTGGGGTGAAGAAAGAGAGGCCCCCCCATCCTTGCCTCATACCCTTCTGGACCTAGCTGGTGTCTCAAAGGCTGGTGTGTGGGGGGGGCTCCCCTTGCTCTGCTCTGGCTCTGAGACCCTGGGGTCTGTGTCCTTGGCTCCCCCCCACCCTGGGGAGCAGAGGGCCTGGCTCTGAGCCTTGCCAGGGCCTCAGTCTCTACCCCGGGCTTCCTAAATCCATGAACTGTGAGCCCTTGATCCTCTGAAGGAGAGGCCAGAGAAGCCCTCCCATGGGTTCTAGGGATCCTGGAGGCTTCTGGGGAGGTACTGAGCACCAGCCAGAGCCTTGCTTGGGGAGCAGCACACAACACTCCTGGGGTCTGAGGTCTGATGGGGCACACAGGACAAGGGGTGAGGGTGGGACAGTCAGCATGTGCGGTGTCAGCAGAGGCTCTGTCCAGCCCCCAGGAGGGTAGCCGGGATCCCATGGGGCAGAGACTTGGCCCAGTGTCCAGGTGTGTCAAAGGGTTGGGGGGGTCTGCTCAGCCAGGGGCTCAGGGGGATTGCAGCCTTGTGTGATGGAAGCAGAACGCCTGGAGCCCCTCCCTGCTCTGTGAGCTGCCCTGTCTGAGCCTCGGCCCCTCCAGTAGGCCTTTGCCCCTAGGGTGGGAGGCCAGTTGCAGTGATGAGGAAGCAGGTGCATGGCACCAGGGGCCAGAAACCCAGCTGCAGTTCGGTATATACCAGGGTATGAGGTGGGGCTAGGGAGGAGAAATCCCAGAGGGGCTTCCTGGAGGAGGAGGCAACCACCTGGGAGTGAGAGGTTGGGATTCAGGACCTGTTGCTCTGTCACTCCTGTGTGACCTCTGGTGAGCAACTTCTTCTCTCCAGGCCTCGGTTCCCTCCGCTGTAAATTGGGGATGAAAATGGTCCCTTCATCACAGGCTCTTGTGAGGAGCAAATAATGTGAGTCATGAGCTGAGACTTGCCCAAAGCCACAAGTGAGAGGGGCCCCAGGACCTTGAACCCAAGACCCAGACTGAGCCCCAACCCTTGTTGGCCTCAGTGAATCACCTGGGAGGAGTGAGCAGTGGAGGAAGTGAGGCCCCACCCTTGCCCCACCCTATGGGGAGACCCAAGATCCTCTGGGCAAATGGATCTTTTTGCCCGAGTTAGTGTGCCATGTGGCTTGTAAATGGTAGTGAGCGAAGATACAGCTACTCACTTGGCAAACACTCCTGCATCACCGCTGCCGTACCTGCACTCCCTGGGAAGCCCCAGAGCATGGGGACAGAGCTGGCCCAGAGGACAGGTTCGGGTCTGGAAGGCAGGCCTGAAGGGGCAGCCTTGTCTGCAGCTAATAAAAGAACCTAATTCCTACACCCTGAGCAGCTAGAGTGAGTGGTGTTTGCAGAGACCACACCCTGTTCAGCCAGCCTTTATTAAGCACCTGCTGAACACCAGACTCTGGGCTGCAGGAGGGGTGCTCAACTGGGGCCACTGGAAGAGAGGATCCTGGGCTGGTGGTTTTTCAGGTGGGAGAAGACAGGGCTTAAATAACCTTATTCCTCTTTCAACAATGCGTTCACCCCCCAATAACTTTCAAGGATAAAGTCTCTGTGGGGGGCTGCGTGGTCACTGGGACAGTGCCTGGGGTTCACTACCCAAGACTGCTTATTTTAAATGTTTTCCTAATTATAGTTTCAATATTTGATACATACAAAAGATTGGGTGATTCATAATGTGTTAGTTATAACACTGTCCCCATGATTCATTTTATGTTGCCTGATGCCACTTCCCCAGTTCAGGAACCAGCTGTGTTTTCCTTTTTAGAACCACACTTTGCTTTTATAAGCAAGTTGGTGTAAAAGGTCAGTGGATGTACACAGTAGCTCTGGTGGAACCAGGGTCCAAGGCCAAGGACGAGGGCTGCCTGAGAAGGCTGTCTTCCTTTCCTCAGCTGTAAAAAGGTGACGTCTGACATGTGTGTGCTGGGCTGGGCACACAGGAGACGCTCACATGATGGGCTCCAATAGTGTGGACAATCTGGGTAGGGGTGGCTCACTGGAGGAAGTGTCCTGTGGGGTGCAGCCAAGGAGGCTGTGGAGGAGCAGAAATGAGGGTGCTCCAGGAAGAGGGAGCTTCAGGGGAAGGAGGAGGGTCAGGTTTTGGTCGGGGGTGCCTGCAGCGTTTGGGGGTTTGTGATGAGGCCAGATGGAGGCCTTGAGCACCTGGGGTGGGTAGTGAGAACTGTACCCTGGAGGTGCCAGGAGCCACGGAGGTGTGAGATCAGGTGTGTGACCTTTGAGAAGTCTCCTAGAGTCATACTCAGCAGAAACCCAGACACTTGGTGGGGGCCGGTGCCCCCAGGGCACTGGGTTAGGGTGTCGCCCAGCCAGTGGGACAAGGTCCAAGGCGTTCCCTAGCCTGTCCTGGATTTATGGCACCAAGGCGGTGAGGGGTGTCTTTTATGGGACAAGGTATCCTGCTGAGCAGGTGCTGGGGAGAGAACCAGGATGTGGGATCCAGGAAGCTGGAGTCTCTGCCATTTGCTGCCCCTCTCCGGGCCTCAGTTACCCCTCTTGACATCCCAGTGAGAGGCAAGCCCACTGGGGCTATCTGTAAATGTCAGAGGAAAGCAATTACAGAGGGAACTGCAGACACATGTACTGGTGGGGACCCAGGGAGGCTGCCCAGGGGTGGTGTTGGGTTCGGACATGATGAACTGAGAGGGAGAGAGGAGGAGTTGAATTGGAGCAGCAGGGGCTCAACAAGACAAGGTGTGCAGCGTCTGGAAGATGAGGTAGGCAGGGACACCTGCAAATGTCAGATAAACATGGGGCGAGTTGTTGGGTGCATACAGGGGCAAGATTCAGGTGTGGGATTCAGGTGTGGCTGGATCCAGGAGCTCAAATAACATTTTTAGGACGTTGTGTTGGGGTTGGGGTTGCTCTCCAGCAGGCTGTGTCCACAAGGGACCACATATAGCCCCCGGCAAGTCTAAAGGGAAAAGGGTACAACTTCCATATTCATTGCCAAGTCCCAGGATTTCATGTCATGACCAGGTTGAATCATATGTCCATCCCTGAACCAATCATAGAGGCCAAGAGATGGAATATTCTGATTGGCTGGGCTGGATCACTTACCCATCCCGGAACTAGTCACAGAGGCCACTTGGGCAGGACTTTGCCATTTGAGAGCCTGGACATTGTGCCTTTCCCCAAGTGTTCTGACCTGATGGCCATTATTTCTTCTCATAACTCAGGGAGCCGAGAGCATCTTCACCCCAGCTGAAACCCCCAGAGCATGGACCGTGTGACCAGATACCCCATCTTCAGCATCCCTGACTCACCAGGTGTGGCTGGCCTAGCCCTCAATGGGGACACCAGCTACACGTTTGAGCTGGTGGAGGTGGGGCCCTCGGCCAGTGGTTGGGGCCAGGACCAGCCTCAGGCATGGACGGCTGACCACAAAGCCCAGCTGGACGTGGTGAGGACCAGGGCGCCTTGCAGCATGCGTGCCATCCCCAGCCAACGGTTCCTGCAGCCGGAGGAGCACGAGGACGAGGAGGTGAAGGCTTCCCAGCTGGATACCAGGGACACCACGCCCAGATGGCCACGAGACCTGCAGCGGGAGCGCTGGGTGGTCATCCAGGACCAGGCAGTCAGGAGGAGTGGCACAGTAGCCACGCTCCGTGGCACCCCTGACCACGGGGACCCCAGGACCCCAGGCCGACCCCAGTCCATGCCCCTGGAGGAAAACATGATCGACAGGGAACAAATCGATTTCCTGGCAGCGAGGCAGCAGTTCTTGAGTCTGGAGCAGGCAAACTCGGGGATCCCTCAGAACCCTCAGGCCAGGGTGGCCCCCACATGTGCCCCACCCGGGTTCGGCCAGGCCCCCAAGGCCTTGAATGGGCTGTCCCTGGCCAATGGGTATGTTGTCTCAGTCCAGCCCCAGGAGAAGGAAGAGAAGAAGGTCCGTGGTGTGTCTACAGTGTCTGGTGTTCGAGCTGTGAAGGACCGTGGTTCCCGGTCCCCAGCGGAGTCACTGGAGGCCCGCAAGGAGACGCCCATCGAGCGGGAGATCCGGCTGGTGCAGGAGCGCGAGGCTGCTCTGCGCGAGCAGAGGGGGCTGCAGAGGGGCGCCAGCCCCCAGGAGCTGGTGGAGATCCCCACGAGGCCACTGCTGACCAAGGTGAGCCTGAGCACGGCTCCGCGGCGGGACAGGGGGCGCCCGTCGCTCTACGTGCAGCGTGACATGGCGCAGGAGACGCAGCGCGAGGAGGACCACCGGCGGGAAGGCCTGCAAGTGGGCCGGGCGTGCACGCCCGACTGGGTCTCGGAGGAGCCTCGGCCCGGACTCAGGAGAGCCCTCAGCTCGGACTCCATCCTGGGCCTGGCCCCAGACGCCAGTGTGGTCGATCCCGTCCCAGATGTGAGAAAGGTGAACCGCATCCCACCTGCCGCCTACCAGCCGTACCTGAGCCCCGGGACGCCCCGGCAAGAGTCCCCAGCCTTCCGCGCAGACGGCAAGCTGAGTGGGCTCTCTGCCGATGAGGCCAAGGTGGTGGCCTCTCCAAAGGCCGCAGGGTCTCAGAGGCTGCTCTCGGCAACCTCTGCAAAACCCTCAGGCACGAAGCAGGAGCGCTGGAAGCCCTCCAGGGGACCCCTGCGAGCCAACGGGGGTGTGGTACGATGGGAATACTTTCGCCTGCGTCCCCTGAGGTTCAGGGTCCCAGATGTGCCCCAGAAAGCTGAGCCCCCACGAATCTGGGGCTGGGAGGTGGCTGGGGCCCCAGCGCTGAGGCTACAAAAGTCCCAGTCATCTGAGCTGTTGGAGAGGGAGGTGCAGAGTGTCCTGAGGCGGGAGAGGGAGGTGGCGGAGGAGCGGCGGAATGCTCTCTTCCCAGACGTCTTCTCCCCTTACCCGGACGAGGGCTGTGACCAAGACTCCAGGAGCTCTTCCCAGGCGTCAGGTGAGGAGGGCTCCCGGGAATGACTGCTTCGATCTGGGTCTGGGAGGGTGGAGCCGAGGAGGGTGGGGCAGTGGAGTCTGGGGGTGTCAGGAAGGGCTGAGGTTAGAGGGATATGTGGGGACTGTATCCACTCCCCAGGCTGGATGGTCTGTCGCCTGCCTGTCTGCTTAAGCTGTAGATTTTAGAGACAGATGTCAACTTTGCCCTGGGGTTTTTGCTTTATGGATTTGGATGCTTTGTTGTTAAATGCATAAAGGTTTACAGATGTTGGAGCCTTTGTCAATTGCTCCTTTTGGTCAATATGAAATATCCCATGTCACTTTTACTGTTTTTCACGCTTCATAATTGGCCCATTTGTCTGTCCAGTCTTTCATGACTGGCTATTTTGGTCAGTCTTCCTATCAGTTTTCCCAGCTAGCTGTCTGCTCTGTCTGTCTGTCCATTCATCTATTTCCTAAACTGGTGCAGCCTCTTGGCCAGAGACTGTGTCTCCCAGGCTGGGATCTGACAGATGTTCTGTCTTCAAGGGACTCTGGGACCCTCCCTGACGGTCCTTCCTTCCTTCTGCCCCACACAGGCATCATGGGCAGTTACTCTGTGTCCGAGTCACACTACTTCACCCCCATCCACCTGCATTCAGGCCTGGTGTGGACGGCGGAGAGCCCAGCCAAGGCTGCTCCTGGGCAGAGAAAGAAGAAGGAACAGTGGGTGGGTGTAGAGCCCTGCTCGTACCCTTTGACACCCCCCATTAGGGCCACAAAAAGGTGGGTCAAGATGTGCCCAGAGCCACATGGCCCGTGAGTACCCAAGCTGGGACTTGAACCCAGGCCTAGCCACACCCTTCATGTGGGTAATTGGGGACACCATGGAGAATAACCCCAACTCCGGCCTTGCCCACCTGATACTCACAGCTTAGCCTGGTAGGCTGGCACAGAGTGGAGCTCAGGGACCTGGGTTCAAGTTTCATTCCTGCTCCTTGCTGGCTGTGTGATATTGGGCGAGTCCCTGCCCCTTTCTGATCCTCAGTCTCCTCTGAGAGAAATGAGAATGATGATAAGACCAGCCCCCTTAGAGCCTTACAGCAGGGCCTGGCCACAGGAACAGCTCCATAAATGTCAACTGTCCTTATTATTATGAAGTTGACAAGGAGAAAAAAAAATGCAAGTGATAGACTGAGGCTGCACTGAGGGGAACAGCATGAGGGAACAGCATGGTGCATGGCTTTGCATCTAGGGTGGTTGAGAGGCACTCAGGAGGACCATGGTGGGCCAAGTGGTGACTGAGTGGGCTCTGCATTGGGTTTCACGTGGCTCTGGGGTGGGGGAGGGCCAGAGGTCTGGGGGCTGACATATTTTCCTTTTCTGTAGTACGCTGGCATCAACCCTTTAGACCACGTCAACTCCGAGGTGAGTGTGCTCCTGGGGGCCAGGACCGAGTCTTTCCCTCCCTGGTCTGTGCCACCTGCTCTATGGCATCAGGGCCATCAGAAACCTTTCTCCTGGGTGTGGAGACTTCGTTGGGTATCTCCATGACTGATAGTATCTGCTTGAGGTGGATTTGACTGCTATTGGCTTGTGCTGCCTGCTGTGGGCACAGATTGTGCAAAGGGAGTCCACATGCAGCCTCCTTGTCAGATGGTGAAGGTTTAGGGGTAGATTGAGTCCAAGACAAGGGCATTTTCTTTGAGGGAGGGGCTTGTCCGGGAATGTAAAGGCCAGCTACCTCACTGGATTTGTGGCTTGCATTTGTGGGCCTCTTTGAGCTGAGCCCAAAATGCCAGACCCGGGATTTCCTCTGCTGTGAAGCTCAGCATGAGTTGGCATGTTCCTTGGTGGTATTACTAGGGGTAGAAGGTCTGAAACAGAGGAGGGGATGGTCCTGCATTACCCCTGTTCTAGGTCTGTCCTATGAGTTAGCAGTGTGAGGAGATATCGGGGTGGGTGTTAGGACCCTGATGGAGGCTCCTCTTGCAGGTCCTGGAAGCCACGCGGGTCACCCGCCACAAGAATGCCATGGCAGAACGCTGGGAAGCTGGAGTCTATGCCAGCGAGGATGAGGACTGAGTCTGGAGATGGAGGCGCCCACCCCCCTGCCATGCCTGGCCCTGTGGGAACTGCCAAGACCTTGACAGAGCCCCCACCTTAGGAAACAGGTCCCCATTTAAATTCACCATCTGAGAACCACAAGTGAAGTGCCGACAATCCTGAGGGTGGGTGCACCTTCAGACTCTAGGGATTTCTTTTCTGTTTTCACCTTCCTGGAGAAATTGTTCTGCTTTCTGGGTCTCAAGCCAGGGATGAAATGGGACCTCTGTTGAGTCTTTTTGCTTCTAAGATTTTGCAAACACTCTTAGATCCAAGAAGGAAGGAGGCCAGGGCCCCGCCTTCCATATGTAATTGTTCCTGCTAGTCTGAGGGCAAAGGGGCTGGTCTGAGGGTGGGCGTGGATCCTGCCACATTAAGGAGCTACAGCTCTAAGTGGGGAGACACTTGGCCCATCCCTTTAAGTCTCAATCTGAGAGGGGAGACCTGTCCCACTCCAACCAGGGGGAGACTTCCAGTCTGAGGAAGGAGACCTGAGCTCCCAATCTGAGGGCCTCCATGCCTCCCTGGAGTCCCCTCCATGGTGCACCAGCAAAGACCTGCTATTATGGGGTACCATGTGTACAGCACCTGACCTGGCAGAGAAAAGGGCTTGATTTGAGGGCTTTAAGGGGTCCTTCTGCCCCCCTTCAAAGTGCTTGTCCACATCCACCATGAAATAAACCCTCCCTCCTCTGTCTGGTTCATTTCTCTTGGTGATACTCACTACTCCACGGGTACCTCTGGCCCTCACCCCACCCCACGGGGCTGTGAGCCCCTCTATGGACTGTCAGGGTCACACTCAACATACAGTAAGTGCTCAACCAGTGCTTGTGGAGTGATGGTGTTCTGTGGCACCAGCCCCAGGCCTTTTTCCATGTCACCCTGTCCCACTGAATCAGTCACTGCTCGTCAGTCATACTCACAGTATTTATTATGGACAAACACAGTGACTGCCCTCACAGGAGGTCCCCAGAGGAGTCAGATTCACAGACAGGAAGTAGATGGTGGGGTCAGGGGCTGGGGGAGGGGAGGGATCTTAGTGTTTAATGG
The DNA here is from genome assembly GCF_964194185.1 of Rhinolophus hipposideros. Classification (NCBI taxonomy): domain Eukaryota; kingdom Metazoa; phylum Chordata; class Mammalia; order Chiroptera; family Rhinolophidae; genus Rhinolophus; species Rhinolophus hipposideros. The sequence goes on along the minus strand of NC_138062.1, from coordinate 61,045,713 downwards.
GGACAGTATCAGTTTGGGAAGATGGGAAGTTCTGGAGATGGATGGTGGGGACGGCTACAGGATCGTGTGAATGTGCTCAGTGCCACTGAGCTGTGCACTTATTAACAATGGTTATAATGGTAAAGTTGATGTTATGCATCTCTTAACACAATAAAGAAAAAAACGAAAAGTACTGGCTGTCTTGAAGGCAAAAAAGTCAAAAAAGTCCTTGGAGAGGACCAACCAGGGGATGCTTAAAAAAATTAGAAGTGCCCTAAAGATGCACCATTCTCTTTGAAATTCTTGACTTATCCTGACCAGTATGTCCTGATGGGGCCAGAAGCAGGACCATTGGAAATGTCTTGTGTCTACGATTCGCTTTTCATTTAATTCTGTTAATGAGGCAGGTCCTTTACAAAGTGGGGAGAGAATTCTATCCACCTGCTGGGCTGATGGCCCAGGAGGTATTCAGTGAGAGATTTAAAGAAATTCTCAGTGGAATTCCCAAAGGAGGGTGGGTCTGTCTGGAAACTGGGCGGCACGGCTCAGATCCCATATCTGTAGGTCCCTGGTGGCGCCTCATTCTTTCGTGGGAAGGGTGGGTACTCTCTTCCCCGATTTTCCCCCAGCTCAGTGTATTGCGATCCAGGAAGGGAGGAGAGTTCTCTCCCAGGCCATTAGAAAGGCTGAAATACAAATTGAGTGTCGAACTAAAATGCCAGAATCCTCCCTCCTTCCTAGGCCTGCTTCTCGGCAATTGCAGGGTCCCCCACCTTCCCCTCCGAGCGGCACTCTTAGTTAATCGACTCCTGTGGGATTGTGGACTATTGCAGGCGGACTTTGGGGGGAGTAGAGGCTGTTGTCTGCTGGGGAGAAGCGGCAGGGTAGTGAGATAAAATCCAGGACACCCGGCTAAATGTGAATCTCAAGCCAAAAGTAAGTGATTTTTCTAGCATAAGCATGCCCCATACATACGTATGCTAAAAATAATAATAATAATTCATTGCTTATCTGAAGTTTAAATGTAACTGGGCATCCTGCAGTTTTAGTTGCTGAATCTGACTGCCCTGGATGGGGCCACTGACAGGCTGGCTGGCTTTTCCCCAGAGGGACTTGCGGGCATCCTGGAGCAGTAGGGCAGGCAGGTCTCAGACACAAGCTCTTCAAATGCCGGCATCACTTGTGCTGCTGTCCTCCCTCTGGCCAGCACATGACCAGCCCTGAGTCAGGACAGAATGGGGCTGCCCAGGAGCACAGAGGCCTGATCACCAGGACAATTTCTGGAATAATCTTCCAGACTGTGTGACCTGGTAAGACCCTTACCCTCACTGTGCCTCAGTTTCCTCATTTGTAGCATGGGGATATGAATGGTATAGTACCCCCTCACAGGGCAGTGGAGGCACGGATTAACTGTTTAACCAAGTACTTACCGCCTGGTATACAGTGAGCACCAAATTAGTGTTGGCTCTGATGAACTGTTGTGCGATGATTCACATCTGTTGTCCCACCAGACTGGGTACCTGGTGGGATGAGTATCATGTCGCTGTCATGGACCCAGTGCCCAGACCAGCTCCTGGCAAACCATAGGCACTCAATAAATAATCAGTTTCTCATTAGTTAGTAAGTGTCTGGCACTGTTCAAATCACCGGGACCCAGCTGTGGCTGAGGGACACAGTGTCCTCACCATGTAGCTCTCAGGAATCAAACAATTACACTTAAATGTGTGATGTAATGGCTGTGGCACAACATGAGGCAATAAAAACCAAAAGCAGAGAGAGCACAGACAGTGACAGGGCAGCTTCCTGAGCCAGGGCGGTCAGGGGAGGCCTCTCAGAAAGGGTGACCTTTGAGCAGAGGCCAGAATGAGGTGAGAGAATGAGCCAGAGGAATATAACCAGGAAGCCAGCACAGTGCATGCAAAGGCCCTGGGGCAGGTCTGTACCTGGTGTGGCTGGATCTGATTGAGCCGAGGAGGTGAGAGGGAGAAGGTGATGGACGCCGCAGGTCGGGCAGGGTTCCCTGGTTACGGAGGGACTTGGGCGTTTACCCCGAGGGGATGGCTCTAGGCAGAGCAAGGACTCGGAAACTCTGTGCTCTGCTCACAGGCGCCCTTGAGTGGCTGCGGGAGGACAGACCGTGGAGGCTGGGGTGGAGTTGGAAGAAGGGACCTACCTGGAGGAGATCGTGGAGCCCCGACTCTTTGCTGGGGCAAGTGGATGAGAAATGTTTGTTGAGAGAAGTCAGGCAACAAACGGCCCCAAAATCGACCTCTCCCAGCTGAATAGTCCTTGGTATCCTGGTTTTCTTGCTGCCCACCCCCCCAGGTCCTTACCACCTGGCCTCCTCCACAAGCAGTTCACTCTGGGCTGTTTGCTGCTCCCTGGTTTTTTTAAAAAGATTTGTCTGCTTAGGTCAGGCCCACCCAGCATAATCTCCCTTTGAATTAACAAACTCAAAGTCAACTGATTTGGGAACATTAATTACATCTGAAAATAACATCCGTCCCACACTCAAGGGGGTTACACAGGGTGTGTACAGGAGGGCAGGAATCTTGGGGCCACTTCAGGATTCTGGCCATTTTGGGGGGACCTAAAGTGGGGTGTGCATGGGCTCCCATGGGAAGTTGGGTTCAAACCTCATTCCCTACTCATCAGGTGTCTTAAATTAACCAGCCATTTCCCCTCTCTGTGCCTCAGTTTCCCTATCAATAAAGGGGAGATAACCCCTTCGCCCATAGGACTGGTGGGCCAATGAAACGAAGTGACCAAGAATTCCTTGCTCTTGAGGTCTCAAACTGGAGGCCCAGGGGCCAAGTTTAGAACACACACTTCTCTTACTTGGCCATCAATGTTTAACTTTAAAAAAAAAAAAAAAAGAATTTGCTGGGGGTGGCCAGTTAGCTCAGTTGGTTAGAGCGCGGTGCTTTTTCTTTTTCTTTCTTTCTTTTTTTTTTTTTTAATTTTTATTGGGGAATCTTGGGGAACAGTGTGTTTCTCCAGGATCCATCAGCTCCAGGTCAAGTCGTTGTTTTCAATCTAGTTGTGGAGGGCGCAGCTCACTGGCTAATGTGAGAATTGAACCCAGAACACTGGTGTTATGAGCACTGTGCGCTAACCACTGAACAACCGGCTGCCCCCAGCGCGGTGCTCTTAACAGCAAGGTTGCTGGTTCAATCCCCACATGGGCCACTGTGAGCGGCGCCCTCCACAAGTGGCTAGGGAGTTGTCTGATGGGACCTGAAAAAACACACTTAAAATAAATAAAAGTGGCCAGCCCGGTGGCTCAGGTGGTTGGAGCTCTGTGCTCCTAACGCCGAAGGTTGCCGGTTTGATTCCCACCCACATGGGCCAGTGGGCTCTCAACCACAAGGTTGCTGGTTCGGCTCCTGGACTCCTGCAAGGGATGGTGGGCAGCGCCCCCTGCAAATAGCAACGGCAACTGGACCTGGAGCTGAGCTGCGCCCCCCACAACTAAGATTGAAAGGACAACAACTTGAATTGGAAAAAAGTCCTGGCAGTACACACTGTTCCCCAATAAAGTCCTGTTCTCCTCCCCCAAAAAAGAATGACTTAAAAAAATAATAATAAGTAAATAAATAAAAGTAAAAAAAAAAAAAAAAAAGAATTTGACAACATGTAAAACCCATCTGGACAGCCCTGCTCAAGCAGTGAGGGAGAGGGGGTGAAATCCAGGTGGGCTCCCAGAAGATCCATTGGAGAGAACACCTACGGTTTCTGTCCTTTAGTGTACTTACCTGTGACACAATGGGGTTGTCGGTGCCTGCCTTCCCACGTGGAGCGAATGTGTCCCCTGGCTTGGGTTCTTTCGCCCAAGTATCCATTGTCACTGCCCATTCCTCTCCCAGCCTCATTCAGCCTGGGGGGAGGGGCACCTTATGAGTGTTACCAGGCACCTGGCACAAACAGGTGCTGAATCAATGTTGGTTCTGGTTACTATTGACCAAGTAAACAAACCAATCCTCACCAGACAGCCAGGCAAGGACTTACAGGAACTTCCAGATTTGAGAGGAGCAACTGCATGTTGTCACCAGAGGGCAGCAAAACAGCAGCAATGCAGCAACAGCTCCGCCCCCGCCCCCCCTCCCCCCGCCCCCCAGAGAAGCCTGCCCCCTGCCCTCCTGCAAGTTCCCATTCCTCCAGCGAGCAGAGGCTCTCCAGCTCTCCTGAGCTCCCAGAAGGCTCAGCTCCAAGCCCCACAAAATGCCCCTAGGCTGCTGTAGGCAACAAGGAGGGGAGCGGTGGTGGGCAGAGCCCACAGAGCCATATTTGACAGAAAAATACATGCCCTCTATATGTTTTCATACATTTAAAAATGTTTTGATCAAATATATGGTGATGGAAGGAGAACTGACTCTGGGTGGTGAACACACAATGGGATTTATAGATGATGTAATACAGAATTGTACACCTGAAATCTATGTAATTTCACAAACAATTGTCACCCCAATAAATTTAAAAAAAAATCTTTTAATGGATTTTTCCCAAAAAACATGGAAGTAGTTGGAAAAAAATTTAAAAATTTAGAAATTAAAAAACTCACAGCGTTCTTTTAGGTTTAAATGCATGTTTTGTATTTACACACCAAACAGAATGTATAATTTGGTCCCAGTCCTGCCCCTGCAAACTGCATTTCCTGTAATGGTTTCCTGCTTGGGACCTGCTGAGTCGGGGTTGACAGCTGATAGGCAGGGTATTTCCTTGAGAGGTGACAAAAATGTTCTGGAATTAGATGGTGGTGAGGCTTGCACAAGTCTGTGAAGACGCTAAAAACCACTGGATGGTACACTTTAAAAGAATGGATTTTATGGGACATGATTACATCTCAATTTTAAAAAGATGCTTCCAGAACTTTCCAAAGTTGGCTCCCTCTGCACACACACACCCCTTCCCCCAATTCTCATCTGTGATATTATAGGTTCCAGCCGGCAAGTTCTGGCCAGCGCTTTCCACTGCTGATTTTTTTGGTTGTAGCTGTTCTTCCTGCAGCGGCCCCTCTCTGGAACTGGAGCCATCCAGTACATGCTTATGGCCATTGGGCATCCTTCCTCAGAACTGGCTCTTTCCTTGGCCCATTTAAACTTGGGTTGGCTGGTTTCTTGTCATTGATTTGTGAGAGCTCTTTGCATATGCTAGACCAATGTCCTTTGTTGAATTATGCACTGCAAGTATCTTCTCACAGCCTGTGCTTTGACCTTGGACTCTACTAATGGTGCATTTGGACAAACCAACTTGTTTAAGATAAAAGACTAAATGTTTTAATTAGAAATAACTTTTGTAGGAGAGGAGGCTCAGTGTGTGAGTCATGGAGGAAATGATTCGCCAACAGCAGCACTGCTTTTCCACATGGAAGGCAGTGAAAATGAGAGGGGCTCCATTCATAGATAAAGAGACCAAGGTTCCCAGAAGCACCCTGACTTGTCCTGGGTCACCTGGGGCAGCAGCCCCAGCTCTGCATTCTTGCCCCTGATTTGAGTAGAAGCCTGGGAGGGATGTTTCCAGAAGATGCTCTCCCTGGCCCACTTTAGGGTATTTCTAGCAAATCTGCAGCTTTGGCAGGAAACTCTCAATTTCATGTTACAAAATCTTGTTTCTTGCCAAGTCCAGTGGAAAAGACTGGGGACAGGAAGGCCACTGTTTATGTCTCGTCCCCGCTGGCTGGCTGCCTCATAGGTCATTCATTTGTGTAACTACGTGGGGTGGAATGAGGATGAAGCCACTTGCAAGGGCTCCCCAAGGGCCTGTGTCCCATCCCCATCACAGGGCCCTCTGTCCACTTCTGGGTCTCCAGGGGCAATGGGTGCTGGGAGGTATTACACTGGGTCCTCAGTGCCTGGCCTTTCTGGGCATTAAATATTTGGGGTCTCACATTCTACCCAAAAGAACTGAAAATCAGCTGGTGGCTGAGGGGCAAGGCAGCCCTGGCCACACCCCTCTCGACTCCAGGGGCCTGGAAGGTGCCACTGGCAGGATCTGAAGCCTGGGGAGAAAGTGGCAGGGACCCTCCCTGCCAGGACCCTGCCGGGATCCTGCCGGGACCCTCCCCCTGCACCATCACACTGGCCCTACCGTGTTTCCCTGAAAATAAGACCTAGCCGGACAATCAGCTCTAATGTGTCTTTTGGAGGAAAAATTAATGTAAGACCCGGTATTATATTATATTATATTATATTATATTATATTATATTATATTATATTACATTATATTATACCCGGTCTTACAGTAAAATAAGACCCGGTTTTATATTATATATTATATTATCATATTATATTATAGTAAAATATAGTCTTATATTTTATCTTATAGTAAAATATATCTCATAGTAAAATATAGTAAGATAAGACCAAGTCTTATATTAATTTTTGCTTCAAAGATGCATTAGCGCTGGTTGTCTGGCAAGGTTTTATTTTCGGGGAAACACAGTATTTATAACAAGAACCTGCAGAAAACTCTCCTGATCTGGCTGAGCTGCTCTCATGATTAAGTCATTAGCAGGGGGGTTAGTCCTCCCAAGGGAGCCACTGCCTCACCCTCCTCATGTCTATGGTGCTTGAAAGTTCCAGCATGGACTGACCGTATAACCCAGCAATTCCCTTCCTAGGTGGAAATGAAGAAGAGGACTGAAAGCACATGTTCCACGCAACGGCCCGCATACATGTCTACAGCAGCCCCAGTGTCCACCCATGGACGAGCGTGGCCCATCCACACACATGGGGTGTCAGTCAGCCGTGCAAAGGAGGGAGGTGCTGACACTTGCCACAGAGTGGACAGACCTTGAACACACGGTGCTCATGAGAGAAGCCAGACACACAAGGCCACACAGTGTGTGATTCCATTTACGTGAAATGTCCAGAACAGGCGCGTCCACAGACAGGAGGGGGCTTAGTGTTTGCCAGGATCTGGGGCGGGGGATGGGGGTGACTTCTGATGTAGACGGGGCTTCTTTTGGTGATGGAATGTTCTGGAATCAATAGTAGTGATATTTGCACAACTCTTTGAATATACTAGAAACCATTGAATTGTATAATTTATTTTTCCTGTATAATTTAAAAATATATCCTCACTAGGTTTGTGTACAATTTAATTAATACAATATAGAAGGATACACTAAAAAATAGTCTGTTCCAACTCACCATGTTGCAAAATTCCACCAATCCATCTGTATACAAGCACTTTCCCCCCTGGCTTTATTGAGGTCTGACTGACGTATAATTGTATATATTTAAGGTGTGGAAGGTGATGGTTTGCTGTATGTGTACATTGTGAAGTGACCAGCACAATCAAGTTAACACCTCCATCACTTCACCCCTTTCCTTGTTTTTGTGATGAGAACATTGAAGATTTACTCTCAGCATATTTCAAGGACACAACACACTATTGTTAACTACAGTCACCATGCTGTACGTGAGATCCCAGGACTTACTCATCTCATAACTGAAAATGTGTGCCCTTTAGCCAGCACCTCCCCATTTCCCCACCCCAGCCCTGGCAACCACTACTCTCCTCTCTGTTTCTATGAGTTTGACAGTTTTAGATTCCACACGTAAGTGAGATCATATGGTGTTTGTCTTTCTCCATCTGACTTATTTCACTCAGCACGATACCTCCTAGGTCCATCTGTGTTGTCACAAATGGCAGTAATTTCGTTCTTCTTTTATGGCCGAGTAATACTCCATTGTATAAATGCACCACATTGCTATCCAGTCACCTCTTGATGCACGCTTAGGCTGCTTCCATGCCTTGACTAGTGTAAATAGCCCTGCAATAAACATGGGGGTGCAGATATCTTTTCAAATTAGTATTTTGGGTAGATACCCAGGAGGTGAATTGGTGGGTCACAGGGTAATTCCATTTCTTTTTAATTTTCTTTTTGAGGAACCTCCACACTGCCTTCCATAGCGGCTGCACCAGTCTGCATTCCCACCAACAGTGCACGAGGGCTCCCTTTTCTCCACAGCCTCGCCAGCACTTGTTTGTCGATTTATGGATGGTGCTATCCTGACAGGGGCGAGGTGGTATCTCATTGTGGTTTTTATTGCATTTCCCTCATGATTAGTGACGTTGAGCCTCTTTTTATGTGTCTATCAGGCATCTGTGTGTCCTCTTTGGAGAAATGTCTCTTCAGGTCCTTTGCTCATTTTTTAATTGGGTTGTCATTCCGATGTCACATCTGGACCTGTGTTAGGGGGGGTCCCATCTTGCCCTTCTTAGCATTCCGCCTCCCCCGCCCTGTTTCTAATCTTTTGGAGCAGTTTTAGGTTTATAGAAAAATTGAGCATAAATTACAGAGAGTTTCCATATATCCCTCAGCCTAGTTTCCCCATTATTTTCTCCCCTATTAATAGCATCTTGCATTGATGTGGTACATTATAATTGATGAGCCAATATTGATGTGTTATTAACTCAAGTCCACAGTGCACAGCAGGCCTCTGTGTTGCCTGGGTGGTGGATGGTCTGTGGGTTTGGGCACAGGCACAGTGACACGGATCCACCATCCCAGAGTCATCAGAGTAGTGTCACTGCCCTAACACCCTCTGTGCTCCCCATGTACTCCTCCCCCAGCCCCGGCACCCACGGCTCCTTTTCTTATGTCCGCAGTTTTGCCTTTTCCAGAATGTCCTGTGGTTGGAACCATACAGCGAGTAGCTGTTCAGACCGGCTCCCTTCACAGTAATAAGCACTTAGGGCTCCTCCGTGTCTTCTCGTGGCTCGATCGCCCGTTCTCTTTAGTGCTGAGCAACCTTCCATCATCCGATGGACCACAGTTTGTGCACCACCCTGGAGGGCATCTCGGTGGTGCCCAGGTTCTGCCATTGTGAATGGAGCTGCTGTAAACAGCCTGTGTGGTTTGTGTGTGGATATTATTCTTTGGGTTTACATTTTCAGGACACCAAACATCCCTGGCAGGTTTTTCCAGCCATAGAGTCCAAGGTGGTAACTCACTGTGGGGCTGCCTGAGCTTGTCCAAATTTCCCAATTCCCCTCCTGTGCACACAGGTTTCACATGATGAAAGCGTACGGTTTGGTCTAATGCACAGCCTCTCCAAGTGCTGACTCAGCCAGCATGACCGTGGGGGCCACATGGAAAGGCTCACGGCGGGGGCCCGAACCTGGGCTTTGTGTGCATTCACACCGGGAAGGCCCCTGCTTGTTGGTGGGATGAGGGAAAATGGGCCAGTCACCACGGGAAAGTCAGCAGACCCTCAAAAAGCCAAACGCAGAGTGTTACCCCTATCCCAGCAGCTCCACTCCTGGGTATGTTCCCCAAATGACCAAAATCAGGTGTTCAAACAAAAATGTGTTCACAACTAGTCACAGCAGACAAAAGGTGGACACAGCCCAAGTGTCCATCCGTGGGTGATGGAGAAACACAGTGTGGCCCGTCCACACACGGGAGTGTCACTCAGCCGTGAAAACGAGGGAGGCGCTGACACTCGCCACAACGTGGATGGACCTTGAACACACGGTGCTCATGAGAGAAGCCAGACACAGAAGGCCACACAGGGTGTGATTCCACTTATGGGAAATGTCCAAACAGGCACGTCCACAGACAGGAAGTGGGTTAGTGGTTGCCAGGAGCTGGGGGGGGGGATCGCTGCCGATGGGGACTGGGCTTCTTTTTGGGTGATAGAATGTTCTGGAACTGGATAGAGGTGGTGGTTGCACGACATTCTAAATGTACTAAATGCACTGACTTATTCATCTAAAAATGATTAATTCTACGTTTTGTGAATTTCACATCAATGTTTTTTTTTTTTTTTTACTTTTTTTTTTTTTTGCCTTTTTGTGTGTGTGTGTGTGTGTGTGTGTATGTGTGTGTTGAGAGCCCACTGGCCCATGTGGGAATCGAACCGGCAGCCTTCGGAGTTAGGAGCATGGAGCTCTAACCGCCTGAGCCACCGGGCCGGCCCACATCAATGTTTTTTAAGAGGCTTCGTCCCCAAAGTTCCCAGATTGTTCACGTGCTAATCGCCAACTGTGCTCCCGCCTGGTGCTGGCTGCAGAAATGGGCTCCCTGGGGGACAATAAAGGCCCCAAGTGTTGCACCTGATGGGACTGAACCTGACCCCAGTTTCTTGAGACCAGTCTCATTTTGGCAATAATACTCGCTGATGTTTGTTGACACCCACCCTTATCTGGTTCAATCCTGCTATCCTTCCTGGAGGAGGTCACTCACTCAGGAGGGAGGCAGCCTCTCCCAGGTCGAGGGCTCTCCACACTGGTGACCCTGGGCCCTGCTTTAAGGACACCATAGAGGCTCAAACAGCCCCTGAAATCGCCCGCCGCTCCCACGGCCCCACCCAGATCAGTCTGTCCCTCTCAGATTTACCCCACTGTGCACTGGGCATTGGGGATAGAAACACATTCAACAGGGTTCAGATCCAGCTGAGAACCTGGGGGAGTGACGTCAACACCTGCCTCAGTTTCCCCACTGGGAAGCTGGATGTTAGCCCTTAGGCTGACCGCTCTTTGACTGGCATTGGAAATTCTGTTCCTCCCCTGGGTCCAGGCCTCAGTATTCCCAAGACAGGCCTGGCCTGCAAATGGCAGATATCTCTTTTGCTTGCCTTCCTCCCCCAATGGCAAAATGGGGGAGGCACAGCCGTCCTGGCTGGAGACTGCATGGCTCTAGTGGGGGACCGCCTGCATCAGCAGTGGGTGACAGGGGCTGCAGTGGTGGGTGCTGTGCAGCCTGGGAGGGTGCTGGAATGTCCTGTGGCTTGGCCAGCCTGTGGTTTTAGGATGAGCAAAAAGTCTCTCAAGGCTGGCCACTGGCAGAAAACAAAAGGAAAAAGGAGCTCCTGGGGCATCTAATTTAAAACAAGCAAACAAACAAGTGGGGACAGAGAAGGAATGCTGGGAATGTGGCCCGGTCCCCTCCTGGTGCAGCCCGGCTGCTGTGCTCCCCAGGAGGGAGCAAAGAAAATTATTAACGCTAAGGAATTTCGCTTTCCTGACAGGGGTCAAGATCCCCTTACCTCCAGCGGCTTCGTTGTAAAGGGGCCTTTGGGGCCTGGGAGGGATCCCGCAAGGTTTGAATTCTTCCCTGTGGAAAGTTCCAGAGACAAAAGCTTCGCAGGAGAAATAAAGCCACAAATTTTGCAGGTTGTTGGAGGAATGAGGGCATTTTAAAAGCTGTGTTTTTAGCCTTGGCCTGGCCCTGCCGGAACCCTACACAATGTCTGGAAATGACACAGAGCATTCCATGCTTTGGAGATAAATGCCAGCATCCCGGTATGTTTGTTTTTATCGTTGGGCCTATTTTATCTTCAGCAGAAAGGAAGGGGCCTACACTTGCCCAACTGATTCTAGAATTTTCCTCCAGGATCATGCCTGGGAATTTAAATTCTGTTGGTTGGACAGAGAAGCTGGGGAGGTGGGGTGGGGGGAAATGTTGTTTTCTATAAAAAATGAGGGTGTGGATTTTAGGGGAAGAAGGACTATCACCTCGGTCTTTATGGGTTTTTCTTGTTGTTTGTTTAACTCTGCTCTTCTGGTAGGGAGTTCCCTGGGCACTGGGCTGGTTGGAGGGTCCGGGATGTGGGGACCCAGAGGACTCGGCAGGTCTCAGTTCAGTTGGCCTCCTCTGGAATGTGGTGGAGGGGCCCTCTTGCTTGGGAGTTGGCCCTGGTTCGCACATGGCACGGTGACCAGAAGGAGGACGTGTGACAGTCAGCACAGACACTCAGATCAGGCAAGAGGTAAAAATGATGCTTCCAGAATTTCAGTTTGGGAAGATGAGAAAATCTGGGGATAGGTGGATAGATGGTGGTGACAGTGACAATAACAGGAATGTACAGAGGATGACAAACAAATGTATACACATTTAAAGACAGGAAAAAACTGTATTAAAATTACATTGATGGTAACCGCTTTGAGCACCTCTTGTAAGTGCAGAAGTCAAACGCGACTTGTACTCATCTTTTGTTATCGGTATATTCTGAGTATTACAATTTTCATAGTTTTCTCCTTTCTTAAAATGTGTATAGGGCCGGCCTTGTGGCTCAGGCAGTTAGAGCTCTATGCTCCCAACTCTGAAGGCTGTTTGATTCCCACATGGGCCAGTGGGCTCTCAACCACAAGGTTGCTAGTTCAATTCCTCGAGTCCCGAAAGGGATGGTGGGCAGCGCCCCCTGCAACTAAGATTGAACATGGCACCTTGAGCTGAGCTGCCGCTGAGCTCCGGGATGGCTGTTGGTTGGAGCTCAACCACAAGGTTGCCGGTTCGACTCCCACAAGGGATGGTGGGCTGCGCCGCCTGCCACTAGCAACGGCAACTGGACCTGGGGCTGAGCTGCGCCCTCCACAACTAAGATTGAAAGGACAACAACTTGAAGCTGAACGCACCCTCCACAACTAAGATTGAAAAGGCGACAAATTGACTTGGAAAAAAAAAAAGTCCTGGAAGTACACACTGCTCCCCAATAAAGTCCTGTTCCCCTCCCCAAATAAAAATGTGTATACATTTTTTTGGCACACTCTGTGATTGATGCCACTGACCCGTGCACTTGGAAATGGTGAAAAGAGCAAATGTCCTGTTATGCGTATTTTATCATGATTTTTTTTTGAACAAAATGATATTTAAGAAGAAATGTTGGGGCGGCTGGATGGCTCAGTTGGTTAGAGCGTGAGCTTTTAATAACAAGGTTGCCGATTCAATTCCCGCTTGGGATGGTGGGCTGCGCCCCCTGCAACTACATTGAAAACGGCGACAGGACTTGGAGCTGAGCTGCGCCCTCCACAACTAGATTGAAGGATGACTTGGAGCTGATGGGCCCTGGAAAAACATACTGTTTCCCAAATATTGCCCTCCCCCAAAAGTTAATATCATCTGGAAAGTTTCAAGATGTAAAATAAGCAAATTGCTGTATCCACCACGGAAAACAGTATAGAAGTTCATCAAAAAATTGAAAAATAGGACTACATTGTGACCCAGCAATTCTACTCCTGGGTATTTATCCAAAGAAATCCAAAATACTAATTCGAAAAAATATATGCAACCCTATATTAATTGCAGCGCTATTCACAATAGCCAAGATATGGAAACAACTGAAATGCCCATCAATAGATGACTGGATTAAGAAATTGTGGTACATTTATATAATGGAGTATTACTCAGTCATTAAAAAAAAATGAAATCTTACCGTTTGCAACAACATGGATGGACCTAGAGAACGTTATGCTGAGTGAAATAAGTCAGACTGAGACAGACAAATACCATATGATCTCACTTAGATGTGGCATCTAAAGGAATAGAATAAATGAGCAAATAAAACAGAAATAGACTCAGAGATATGGGGGGAAAAACTGATGGTTGCTAGACAGGAGGGAGCGGGGGTGGGGGAGAAGATGAAGGGATTAGAAAGTAGAACTTAGTAGTCACAATATAGTCATGGGGCTATGAAATACAGAATCGGGAATATCATCAATAATGTTGTAAAGATTGTCTGTAGGGTGCCAGGTGGGCACTGGACTCATCATGGGGAGCACGTCATAGACTGTGTAGGCCTGACCAGTACGCTATACACCTGAAGCTGAAGCAGAATAATACTGAACGTCAACTACAATGACCTACACTGTAGTCATGGGATGTAAAGTACAGCACAGGGAATATACTGAATGGCATTCTAACAGTTACATACGATCAGAGGGGTAGGAGATTGGGGGGATTATCACTTTGTGAGGGGTATAATGTCCAACTATTACATTGCTTTGTACACCTGAAACTAATAAAAAATAATAATTAAAAACAATAATAAAATAAGGGGGAAGTGGCCGGGAGAACCTTCTCAAGGAAGCATGTCTCACTCTGGTGAACAGAATAAAGCTGCAAAACAAAACTCAAAGACCATGCCCAATGTAAGCTGGTTCACCCATGGGCAGTTGTCACCTTGGGATTGCTGGGAACGTGTGTTTCCTCTTCTGTCCCGTTTGCCACACCAACCTGACTTGGTTTTTCAATGTATTGTAGAAATACATCTGGGGTTGGAAATGGGCCTTGGAAATGTCTGGAAGCAGGGAGGAACAGCACTGAGGGACTTACACATTTACTTACCTCCTTCTAGGGGCGTGTGAACTGGTTACAATACTAGTTTCTAGCCAGTGTTTAGAAAACAGTAGCCTGGCTGGGATTATATGTGTGCATATACAAATATGCACACAGTACATACATGTACACACACATCACATACACATGTAACTGTGTTTGCATGGCCACACTGCATCCATACAACATAAACAGATACATGAAATAGGAAAGGACGGCTTCCTATAAGAAAGGTTGCTACTGCTGACTTGAGGGGAGGGGCTTACAGGTGATTCTTAGTTTTCCTCTATCTGATTATTTAATTGTGTACAACGAACATTTAACATGCATACGTTTTAAACTCAGTAAGAAAAATATGTAGAAAAGCCTCCGAAAGAAAAGAAGCCCCATCCCCATCAGCATCACCCCTCCCCCTCCCCAGCCCCTAACAACCATGAACCCACTTCCTGTCTGTGGACGTGCCTGTTCTGGACGTTTCCCATAAGTGGAATCACACGGTGTGGCCCTGTGTGTCCAGCTTCTCTCATGAGCACCGTGTGTTCAAGGTCCATCCACGTTGTGGCGACTGTCAGCGCCTCCCTCCTTTTCACGGCCAAGTAAATACTCCTGTGTGTGGGTGGTACATGTTGTGTTTGACTGTCACCTGTGAGTGGAGACTCAGGCTGTTCCCACCTGTGGCCGCTGTGAACTGTGCTGCTGTGGAAACGCATGTCCAGGTCTATGTGGACATGTGGCTTTATTTCTCTTGGAGTGCAATTCCTAGGAAGGAATTGCTGAGTCAGACAGTAATTTTATTTTTACCCTTTGGAGGAATGGCCACTGTTTCCCACAGCAGCTGTCCCATGTCACATCCCAGCAGCCGGGCACGACGGTCCCAACCTGCCGGCATCCTCGCCCACAGGGTGACCACCGTGTGGGGAACAGCAGTCCTGAGCTTGAGGTGCCATGTCACTGTGGGTTTCATCAGCATTTCCCTGATGGCTTGTGTTGAGTGAGCATCTTCTCAGAGGCTTGTTGGTCACGTGTCCATCTTCTTTGCAAAAGTGTCTGTTCAGGTACTTAGAGCCGGTGGTCTGCGTGCTTTCCCATCTCTCCCCTTCTCCTGGCCTCCCAGGTGACCACAGGCAGAAGCCCCCAGACAGTGTAGGATGTATCTCGTCCAGACCTCCCCTTCGGACAAGCCTCAGCCCATCAGAGCAAGAACAAATTGGTGACATAGTGTCTCTACTCCAGGAAGGAGTGGCTTCCACTCCAGGTGGAACCAGGGCACCAAGCACCTGCTTGTGTGTTCAGACCGAGATGGGGGACAGGGCCAGTCCTGTCCCCAAGTGGGTTTTTGGGTGCCTTGCTCAGGCAGGTGGCCCTGAGGCCACCTGAGCCGGCTGCCCGCGACACGAGATCAAGTGTCCGTTTCTGCTATAAACTATTGATGCCAGCAACGTCACCACGTCAGGGATCACCGTTTTGGGTTTCATACGTTCCCTGTTATGAGACCTCAGGGACTCTCTTCCTTGTATATTGGGAGCCCCACCTGCCTGCTTGGGGGACACATTCCTTCCTCTGCACCTGGACCCTTCTAGAATTAGCTTCCTATCAGGACCCCACATCTCCCTCACAATGGAGCCCGACCTCTGGGGGGTCCAGTGCAGAGTAATCAAGGGCTATAGTTTAACTCAGCTGACATTCGGGTGTGTCACTCTCTGTGGGGGACTGTCCTGGGCACTGTGGAGTGTCAAGCAGCATCCCTGTCCCCACCCACTCAATGCCAGGAGCAACCCCAGTATGATAACCACAGATGTTCGCTGATATTGTCCAGTGTCAGGGGTAGGAGGTAGAAAGGGTCGCCCAGGTGAGAACGACTGCTTTATGATAGTAAAGGCTCAGCCAAAGTGACTCAGCTGGGTCTGGGTAAGTGAGGATTTGGGTCTGTGCCCTAGCCTGTCCGGGACCCACTGGGTGGCCCAGAGCCCATGCTCGGCCCCGTCCTGGCTGGTGCCTGTGGCCCCATGACCCTGTGGACAGGCGGCAGGCGGGTGAACAGATGGCCATAGGATTGCTTACAGCCGGCTCACGTTCCCTCTCCGGATCGAGACATCTTCCTTTTCATAAATTTTGCAAGGCCGCGTAAGCAAGCCCGCTCTCCTGTCATCACGTGATGCCGCCGGCCCAGGCAGGACAACCGCTGTCTGCCCGCCTGGCCTCTGCACTTGTCAAAGGCAGAAGAAGTGTCCTGTGGCTGCTGTGACCAAGAGCCGCAAACTGGGGGACGTAAAACACGCATGTATTCTCTCCCGGTTCTGGAGGCTAGAAGTCGGACACCGAGTTGTTGGCGAGCTGGTTCCTCCTGAGGCTGTGAGAGGGGACATTTCTGGTGTTGCCAACAACCTTGGCACCCCATGCTGGTGGCCTTGTCACCCCAGTCTCTGCCTCCGTCACCATGTGGCCTCTCCCTGTGTACCGGTGTCCAAATTCCCCTCTTCTTGTAAGGATACCGATCATTGCATTAGGGCCACCCCACTGCAGTGTGACCTCATCTTAGCTAATCACATCTGCAAAGCTCCTCCTTCTGAGCAGCACTGTGTTCACAGCTCAGGGCACGGATGCATCTTTTGGGGACCATGAGAGGCCTTTGTGGACCCCTCCTCCACACTCGGGGCCACCCTACCCCCCTTAGGTTGAATGTGGCCCCAGCGAGGTCACCCTGACCCATCCCTGCGCCTTCCTACCCCGTCCTCTCTCTCCATTTCCTGCGGGGTTCCATTGCAGCCCCTGACCAGCTATCACTGCCCTCAGTTCTGTGCTTATTGCCCATCTTCCCTGAGGCCCACCAGGCTTCCTGCACACCCAGTGCCTGGCAGGAGTCCCATATGCATCTCTGCCACCGGCTCTGTGTGAGCTGCACGTGGTGATGCCCCCGGAGGACAGTGAGCAGGGATGGACTTCCTAGTGGAGAACTAGGGTCAGCGTCAGCAGTGAGGGGCTGTGGGGACAGCACGGGCCCTGATGACTTTGTGGCAAGTGTCAGTGCTTCGTTCCTTTCTGTGGGCGAGTAACATTGCACTGCATGGATAGACACGTTGTCTGCATCTGTTCATCTGTCAATGGGCACTTGGGCCATGTGGACACATGGGTACAAGGATTTGTGTGCACCCAAGCTTCATTTCTGTCCAGCACATGCCTAGGTGTGTGTGGGGACAGAGCCAGGAGTGCAGTTTCCGGACTCTCGACCTCACGTGGAAAGGTGCTGGCTCAGGTAGTAAATGGCCATCAGCTGTGACTGGATGGCCATCAGCTGTGGCTAGTTGGCCGTCAGCTGTAACCAGTGAGCCACTGGCCACTAATATAACTGCTGTGGCTACGCTAGCAGGAAAATGGGGGCAGCAAGAAGTTGGTGGCTGAGCTAGCAAGCGCGGATTGCAGCCAGCATGGAGGAGTGCGGGTTGTGGATTGCAGAGAAGTGGACAGTGGGCTGTGGATAGTGTGGCTCCTGCTTCCTGTGTCTCCAACCCAGCCTCCAGCGAGACTACAGTAGTATGACTCCCCTACCTATGGCTCCGTGGGTGTTCCTGTTTGGCCTCACCATGTCCTGCGTTCTTATGTGGGGAGTGGGGGCAGAGACCCCATGTGACTCCCTGCATGACAGCGTGGCATCCCTGGGTCAGGTGGTCACTCTAATTGCCCCTTTGTTGGACAGGCCAGACTGTTTGCTCTGGAAGGTGAGCAGCCTGGACCAAGGCTAGCAAGGCGTCTTACAGGAGCAGAGGTTCAGGCAGCGCACTCAAGCTCTCTGGGCTACTGATAGCATTTCCTATTCAGGGGTTAAGAAGTTAGAACTGGGAGGGGCCGAGCACTAGCTTAACTCCCAGGGTGTGGGTCAGGCTAGGGATGGAGGGCTTCAGCATGGGGCAGGGCCTGGGGGAGGGGGAGGAGAGAAACTGAGCCCTGGACATGGGGTCCAGGATGAGACCTTTCAGAGGTGACCATGACAATTCTGGGGAAGGACCTTGGGAGTCACCATTCCCACCTTGCAGAGACAGGAATCCCTCTAGGTGCTGGCAGTGGTGGTGGAGGAAACCTCCACCCTAACTGGAAGAGGGGGACTGGCCCGAAGCCTTGGGGCTGGGAAGTCAGTTCTTCTGTAAGGGACCCAGGCTGGAGGCATTATTCTGAATATTCTCAGGCCAGAGGGAGTCCCAGAAAGTCCAGGAGGGGCTCCAGGCCACCCAGCTAGGAGGGGGAAAGGGGCTGGGGGGGGAGTAGCCTCATTGATCCCCCCCACCCCCCAGCTCAGTCCAACAGAAATGTGGAAAATGGATCAGAGTCTGGGATGCCTTGGAAGGCAGGAGACATGTGCAGTGACGCCCTGGGACCCCCGACCCGTGGCTTTTGTAATCATGGCAATGAGTAAACAAGCACAGCACTAAATATTCCAAAGCAATTAAGCCATTTCCATTTGAAACTGGAGGGAAAGCCCACAGAAGGTGAGGAGGGACTGGCCTTGCCCTTTTTTTTTTTTTTTTTTACAAAAGGGGTAAACTGAGGCACCATCTCCCCATCCCCATCTGATCAGAGAAGAGAACTGAGGCCCACCCCTCCTCATTGGGCTTCCACCCACCTCCCTTGTTTCTGCCACAGAGAGTATCATTTTCAAAATTCTCAAACAATTGCAAGGTGAGCACACAGCCACGCTCTCAGCCTGAATCATTCATGAGGGAAGCAGCTGGCTGGCAAGGCTGGGATAGGAGAAAGAGCTGAGAAAGGAAAAGGAAGACAAAGAGAGGAGGCTAGCTTGCCCCATACATAAATCAGGAACATGGATCTAATTGTCAATGCCGGGAGTGCTAAACCTCAGTAGCCATGAGGCCCACCAGATCCCCACGGCAAACATGAAGGCCCACCAGCCCAAGTTTCAGATGGTGTCATGGGCTGACTCTGGGGGCCCTGAAAACAGTTATGTCCACATCCTAATCCCAAAACTTGTGAGCATGACCTTATTTGGGTAAAGGGTTTTTGCAGGTGTAATTAAGGGTCTTGAGATTATTTTGGGTGGGGGATTATCCGGGTGGGTCCTAACCCCAACGACAGGTATTTTCAGAGACACAGAGAAGGTACAGAGAGAATAAGGGAGAAAGTGATCACAGAGGCAGAGATTGGAGTGATGTGTCTACAAGCCAACGAGGCCTGGAGCCCCAAAAGGCAAGAAGGACCCTCCCCTGCAGCCTCCAGAAGGAACATGGCCCTGCTGACACCTTGATTTTGGACTTCTGGCCTCCAGAATGTGAGAGAATAAAGGAGGGAGTTGTGTAGGCTTGGGGAAGAACCTTCCAGAAGGGAATAGCCGCACAAAGGAGGCCTGTGTTAGGTTGGAAACCAGACAGGTGGCTGGTGGTGGTGTGGGGTCTGTTGGGCTACAAGGTCAACTTGGGCTAGGGCTCTGAGCAAGACAGAGGCCAGGCTCAGAAGTGGGTTATACAATGATTTTGATGGTTTAGACCTCCACCAACTGTCAGCTGCCCCTTTTCCCTGGGGCTGCCAAGTTTCCCTCCCATCCCCTGCTGTCAAAGGTGTGGGACACTGGCACCGGAAGATGCGCAGCTGGCATCTACCCACAGTGGAGCTCAGGCGGGAGTTCCGGAGGGAACAAACCCACGAATCCACTGGCCCGGGACATTCATGGTTAGCGATTCTGAGGCTTCAGAGGTCCTGAAGCGAGAGGGAGAGCCAAGGCCCACAGGGCAGGAGGCTCCGTGGAAATTGGTGGCTGCCCCTAATCCCCGGTAGCAATCCGGCTCCTAGTCTTCTGGGCCAAGTCCAGGCCTGCACGGCCCTGAAAGTGTCCTCATTGCCAGATCTCTGCTCGGTGAAGTGAAACCAACCTGACGCGGGGCGTGCTGGCCTCATCCCGATTTAGGGAAACGAGAAACGTCATTGCTTCTCCTTTCTAGGCGGTGCCAATTAAAAGCCCCTTTTCAGCACGAGAATACAGCAAACTAAAATCACAACAGCTTCCTCTGTTTATTCAACTTCTACTCCACACGGGAACCTGGCCAAGCCCGGGATGCTCACTGGCTCCTGGCGCTTCCAACAGCAGTGGGCCACGGCAGCGTCCCTTGCTGTGACTCTTCTGACCCCGGCCAGACCTGCTTCCCGCCCCCGGCTGGCCCTGGTTTCCTGTCATCCGCAATCCTATTCAACTCTTCTTGGAATCAGCATTCTTGGGAATACATTTTAGGGTGTTTGTCCTGCTGCTGGGATGAAGACGCGCCCGGTCCTGAATGTCCCATGACGGCAGTATTCTGCTCTGTGCGTCCCAGGCCTCAGTTTCCCCATCCCTGCAGCCAGGGAGCAAACAGCGGGCGGCCTTCACTGCTCTGAGACAAAGGACAGTGGAGGCGATCCCTGACCAGAGCACGCCCGCAGGCTCGGTGGCTAGCAGGGGGAACTGAGCTCTAGCGTGTCCGGGATGCGTTAAGCGGCCTCCAGCTCCCCGCGTGCCAATGTAGCAGTAACTTCTGCCACGTTCCCACAAGCAAGATGGAGCCCCATAGGTGTCCTGCCCGACTCCAAGATGGCGACGCGCCTACCTTTGCTCCCACGCCCGAGGACGACGACCCCTGCCCGTTTGCAAGATGGCGGCAGCCTGGGGGAAGCACTCTTCCCGCCGCCTGACTCGCCACGTACCCACTCTCAAGATGGCTTCCCCCGCAAAGCCCCATGCAGGAGGGCAGCTCTATCACTGGCTCAGGAGTTGTCACGTGCTCCCACTTTTTCTCCCCATCCCCGATTCTACGGACCGTTTCCGCCTTGAGCTATGACGGACGGCCGCCTTCTCCAATGGTCGCCTGCCATTCCCCTTGGCTCCACCCCTCAAGCGGCCTCGTAGCCATTGGGAGACGCCGGCGGGGCCCACTGTACTCGCCCCGCCCCCTATCTGCAGCGGGAGCCAATGGGCAGAACGCGCGGGGGACGTGTTCGGGCGTCTCCGCCATTTTGTGAGTCTATAACTCGGAGCCGTTGGGTCGGTTCCTGCTATTCCGGCGCCTCCACTCCGTCCCCCGCGGGTCTCCTCTGTGTGCAATGGACGGGTGAGTCGTGCCTGTCTGCGCTTCCCACCTCCCTTCTCGCGCCCCAGCCTTTCTTTTGCTGCCGCCTGGGTCTCTTTGGGACGACGGCCCGCCTGCCGCTCCGCCCTGGGCCCACGGGCGCCTCCAGGCTCCTTCCACTCCCCGCAACCGCGAGAGTGGGGAGAAGCTGCCGGGGACGCGAGGCGGCCCGTATGTCCCGGGCCTGGCGTCCCACGAGCCCAACCCTTCCCGCCGCCCTGCCCGTTTCCGGTCTCCCCGCGGCCCGTCCCGAACGCACGCGGCGGCCGCGCGGCCCTTCCCGCTTCCCATCCGGTCCCCGCGCGCACGCGCCGCTTTTCGCGCGTCCGTCTGGCCCTTCCGGCTCCCCGTATTTTCTTCGCGCGCCCGGTGTGGCCTTTACCGCTCCCCGTCGGGCCCGCGCGTGCGCACTTCTTCGCGGAGTTCAGGCCTCGGTGCGCGTGCGCGGTCTTTCCCGCCGCGCGGACTCGGCGCTCGGCCTGCCCCGCCCGTGGCCGTCTCGGGCGCGGCCGGGAGACGCCGCCCTCCTGCCCGGAAGGGCGCGGGCCCTCCTCCGCCCCCGCCCAGCCCCTCCCGGGGCTGCCCACAAAGGACCGTCGCGCGCCCCCGTTCGGCTCACGTGCTGGGGGACGGGTTGGGGAGGGACCCGCGCTCCCCCTTTGTTCCTGTCTGCGGGGGCGCCCCGTTGGACAGTCCTTAAGCACGCACTGACTCCCCGGGCGACGAGCTCCCAGGCTCCACATCCCGCGGAGCGCCCCGCGTGGGCTGGGAGCACCGGGCCCCGAGTCTGCCCGCAGTGTAGCCGCCGGGCGCCGTCCGCCTCCCACGGGGCGCCCGGCACCGCCCCGGGCCGTGTGTGTGCCGGAGGCGCGAGACGCGCGCCGGGCCGTTGCCAGAGCCGGTAATTCTCCCTGTCCTAAGGCGGCGGCGTGGTCTTCCGTCGGAAGGTACCCGGCCTCGCTCCACTTGGACGCCGAGACTGACGGCCACGCCGCAGAGCTGTGTTTTGTTGGCAGAAACAGGAGTCCGCCCGGTTTGGAGACGACTCTTTCAGATGTTTCTGGTCTGGGGAAAATGATCAAACTTGTTAAAAACGAAACTGACTTTAAACAGTGCTTTTGCGTCTTGCGTGTTGGGCTTTTTTCATTTCCCCTTGGGAGTAGGGGTAAGTGCTGATTTTTAAAAAGTTTAAGTCTGAGAATTCCAAAGGCAGTTCTGGTTATCTTTTTTGATCTGGAGCTTGGAAAGCGCTCCTTCCTCCCGTGGCCTGACCTCCTGGGGGTGTGGTTAAAATGCCCGGAGCGTCACGTGCCTCTCTGCCTTGGGTTTGAAATGATAGGTTTCAGGCTGAATTAAATCCAGCCTTCTAGAAAAATTGCTGCAGCATGAGGAACATGATCTCATGGTCTGCCTTCCGTTTTGGCGTGGACGGACCCTCCCCCGAGAACCCCTTGCCAAGGCCGTGGTGCAAACAAGTGGGTACTTAATTCTGCAGGGATGTCATCGTGGAAAAGCGTTTTCTCCATCGTCTGGTCAAGCTCTTCCGCTTACCTCCGACCTGAAGGACTTGGGGGACAGTTCCATCCCCCAGATGTGGCTCGGAGGGCCCAGTCCTAGCTGCAGCCTCTTGGAGGCGCTGGTTACCTAGGCAGCCAGGCCTAGCTTTCCGCGGAGCACTTTCTTTGGCCTGCCTTGTCTTTAGAAGGTTTGGAAACCTTTTCAAGAAGGGCCATTTTATTTAAAAAGCTTGCTATGTCTGAGGCCCTCTCAGAGAGCAGGGAGCAGTGAGTCGCCCTGGGAAGCTGCGTGCTTTTCATTCTTTCGTTTTTTCTGAGAAGTTTTTCTTTGGCTCCCTAAGGTTTTTGTATGTGTGTGTTTTTAATCTGACACTAGTCCACAGTCCCTTTCCGTACTAAAGAGGGGAAGGCCCTGCAGTGGAGGTAATGCGTTGGAGTGTTACGGGAGGTGCAGACCGCAGGACTAGGGCCCCGTGCTCGGGGTCATGCTGCTCCAGCGATGGGGGCCGGGTTGCTGCCTTGCCTCCCATAGGGCAGAAATGAAGGAACTCCAGAGGTAATAACGCAGGTGGCTGTCCCAGTCTGAGATCAGCCTTTCCCTGGCTGGGCGAGAGGGACATATTTGTGTGACATGGGAGGCTCTGGTCACAGACCACTCGGCCTTGGCAGCCAGGTGACCTGGTGGGGTGGGGCGGAGGCCTTGCTAACTCTGGGACCTTGCCAGTTTGCATTCACCACATAGAAGCCCTGGACGGTTCTGTGTGTGTACTGAGAGCTAGTCCACAGTTGAGGCCCTGGGTATGAGGAACTTGGGCAGCCATGGTTTCTTCTTGCCTTCCAGCTCGGTCTGGGGCAGGGAGAAAGTCCACTCACTAGGAGCCAGGTTGATGAGTAACTTGGGGTAATTTTACTGATCATTTCAACCCATCTGCCTCCCTCCGAGGGAGCCTGCCATTGTTTGAACTTGAGTCCCCTTCTTGTCCCCCTGGAGCTCTGACCTCAGGGCCTTGTGAGTTGCCTTCTCACTGGCCTTGCTGCTTGAAAACGTTCCTCAAGCATTTCCAATTTTTAGAAAGCAAACAACAGCACTTGAACCTTAACAACAAGCATCAAGTGTCCCTCCTGGGGCTTTTGGAGGGGGTGTCTTTGTCTTCTGTCTTCAGACCTCTGGTGGAGAGGGCCAGAGGCGGGGCCTGGGGTCCTGCGGGGAGGGAGGGGAGCTGGAGGACAATGATGGCTCCTTTTCAAGTCGAGATTAAATGGACGACAGCGACAGCTCACCCTCACGTCCCTGCCCAGCCCAAGCTCACTAGTCAGCAGGGCCCCAAATGGGGGGGGGTGTACCTGTGTAGCCAGGGGAGCCCCTCATCGGCGGGCCTTCTTGGACAGCCTGGCAGCAGCTACCGCGGCACACCTGCTAACATTCTTCTTTTTTCTCTCCCTACAGCATTGTCCCAGACATAGCAGTTGGTACAAAGGTAGGCATTGCTGAGTGCTTCTGTGTTGGCTGGCTCAGCCGCTGGTCTTGGGCTCCCATGGCCCAGTGTGCATGGGATGGAGGGTTTGGAGGCCAGGTGCTCTTCACACACTTTTCCTTTGCTCTGCCAGTGTCCAGTCCCTTCATTCTAGGCTGAGTGTCTAGCCATGGGGTTTGGGTGACTTAGAGGGGTAAATGCACTTCGGCCTTAGTTTGGGACCCCTCTTCCCTGCCCTTGCGTAGTTCTGGGATGTGCCAGGGGGCTGATGAGGACATTCGCCCAGTGTTCTAAGTATTTTTGGTCTGGTATGGAACAGGTTGAAATCTGGTGGTACCGCAGGCAGTTTGTGGGGTGGGGGTGGAGGGTACAAAGAGGCTTCTTTGGATGGCATCGTGGTTCGGATAATTTTTGGTTTGAAATGCTATTTTTGATAGAAAGGAAGATGGAGGCTCTGCACCCCTTAGGTGCTATCCTCAGTGCTGGTACCCGTAAGCTGCAGGGAGGGCAGGGCTGGCAAGCGGGCTCCATGGGAAAGGGGGACTGTGGTGGTGGTCCCCCTCCCAGTGCAGGCCCAGGTGCACCCCTTAGGTGCTATCCTCAGTGCTGGTACCCGTAAGCTGCAGGGAGGGCAGGGCTGGCAAGCGGGCTCCATGGGAAAGGGGGACTGTGGTGGTGGTCCCCCTCCCAGTGCAGGCCCAGGCCCACATGCACCCTAGCTGTCCTGGAGGTGGACTGAACACTGCTGTTGACCGGGTTGTGGGGGCTGGAGGTCTGCTGCAGAGGCTCGGGCAGTGGGCAGTGGTGCCAGGCGGGGCTTCAGGCTTTCCAGGTGGAGTCTTGTCTTCACACTGCCTGTCCTGATCTTCCTGCAGATAAAACCTGTTTGTTCGGTGGTGGGAGGAGGGAGAGGGACTTGCATCTGAAGCATTTGTAACTATCACAGAAAGTGTCTGGCTTCACGTAATCCTCCCGCTCCTGGGGTTTCCAGCTGGAGCAGCGGTACCAGGGGCTGTCCTCAGTGGTCCCTCCCGGCACAGCTCCAGGGGACCTGTTTCCAGAATCAGACCTGCACAGGACAGAAACCCAGAGGCTCCGGGGGGAAAGGCCCTCTGCCAACACAGCCCTGTGTCTGTCCCCCAGCACACCAGGAGGGTGGCATGATGGGGATCGGGGCACCATTGTTTTTCACCCCAGTTTTAGAACGAGCTGTGCCATAAGTAAGAGGTGTCTAGGTTAGCAATGCTGAACTATCGGTTACATAGTAAAGACCCCCGTGGATGCTGGTGGGAACAGGGTGCACCTGTCATTAGCAGCAAGCACACTGTTCAGGGGCTCTTCCTGTTCATGCTTGACTTTGGGGGAGGTGCCTATGGGTGCCAGCTGGGAAAAGCCCCGTCCGCTGGATGGCCTGGCGAGAGGTAGGTGAACCGTCCCCCACAGCCTGGCCCAGCTGTGCGCACGTCACACGGCCTACAGGCCTCAGCACCTGCTGTGGCCCAGCCCATGTCCCCCAGGGTTCTGCCCTCAGGCTGTCTGTGCCCAAGTGAGTAGTCCCCTCTGAGCTGCTGGTCACTGCCTGTACCTGGGTGTTCCTGTGATTGGGGGACGCTGCTTAGCAGACCAGCCTTGTCCTGAGGGACGGCAGGGGGTAATGTGGCCTAAGTGCCCCCCAGATGTAGGTGCACCAGCCCATCTGCCATGGGGCATGGTTAGGGCCAGGAATGCCACTGCTCCAAGGAGATGACACCCCGCTGACACTAGTCAAAGGCAACAGCCACCATGCCCGTTTTAAGGTTGTGCTGACACACGGGAGTCATGCAGATACCTGGCCTTTGTCCAGCTGTGGTGGGGGGCCTTTGTGAGCCTGAAGGGGGAGGAGGGGTGTCAGGGCTCTGAACCCAGAGACAGGGATGGACTTGCATGTGCCTGCCCACACAGTCCTGGGGCTCACTCTGCATGGTGGCTTTGTCCTGCACTGTGGAGCCTTGAAGTGTGTGAGGGGTGTCCACTCACCGCTGTGGACAGAGCTCAGTGTCACGATTGGCACTCCGATCCCAGCCCTCTAAGCAGCAGTCCGACTGTGTTCCTCGGCTCCGAGCACCACGGGGCATTTAGACTCCCCTTCTAAGCCACGCTCTGGCCCTGGGGGACACTAAGCGGGAGCCGCTGCAGCTGCTCACCCAACTTGGGGACGTGCCACAGCAGTGAGCCAGCCACGGTTGGCGTGGCCATTCCCAAAGGGCAGTGTGTAAGCCTCCAGCTCTCCAACAGGTCTCGACATCCACCTGTGGCAGGGCGGGAGTCTCAGGGCTTCTCAGGCACTTCAGCTCTGGGCCATAGGAAGACGGGAGGACTTGGGTGGAGATGGTTGTGCTTGTGTGAGTGACAGCTAAGCTGACAGTTGGCAGAAGGGCAACGATAAGGTGTCCCTGAGAAGGGGTGAGGCTCTGAGAGCTGGGGGCCAAGTGAGCTGGTCTCCCTGTGGGGTCAAGGGGAGCCAGAGGGCTTTGGTGTGGAGGAACCCTGCCCTGTCCCCAGTGTTGCGGCCAGGTTCCTGGTGATGGAGCCCTGTTAGGACTCTGGGCCACACGTTCTGGAGCCTGTGAGCTCCGGTACTCAAGGGCCTGTTCCCAGCAGGCTGGCCATGGGGTGGGGGCTGAGTCCTGAGTTTTCAGGACTGGGGGCTGCCTGCCCCTTGAGGAGAGTTGGCTGTCCTCAGCCTCACCTGGCAGGACAGACACCCACCTGCTAAGTGCAGGACCAGTGTAACATGATTGGGGAGTTCATGCAATGAGATCGGGATTCAGAAGTAAACAAGTTTCTGGAAAGAAGACGGGCAGTTCTGGAGCTGCCCTCTGCGCCATTTGCATGGTCACTGGATAGTCACCGGATAGCGTCGCCCGCTCACGGAGAGGTAGTGTTTCTAGTCGTCTGTGAGTGACGAGGCTGCAGCTCGGGTGTCCTCAGACGGCTGGAAAATAGGCCGAGCAAGTGGCTGCAGTGACAAGGGGGCTTTGTTCTGAGGGTGTCTGACAGTCTTGAGTGGCGGGCTGAGCCCCACATGGCTGGTGGCATGAGCCATGGGCCTGCCATTGGGCAACTGAGGCCCGTTCACAGACATGGGAAGGGTGCCGCATAATTGGGAGGTGGTGACATGCGAGCCCCCTGTAGGTGACAGCCTCTACCTTGGGAAAGGTCCCGGGGGTCCTGCAGGGAAAAGGAACTGTGTCCCGAACTCAGGACCGTGAGGCCATTGCAAGGGGCATTCTGGAGTGGGGGGTCTGGAGCCCTGGTGTGGGGCCACCTTTGGCCCTGCTCCAGCATGCCCTCTCTTCCAGCGGGGATCGGACGAGCTCTTCTCTGCCTGTGTCACTAACGGACCCTTTATCATGAGCAGCAACTCGGCCTCTGCAGGTACCTGTTGTCCCACGGCAGGGCTTTCCTGTGTGTCCGCCTGTGAGCGTGAAGCCGCAGTCACGCAGCCTCACTCCCTGGGAGCTGGGGGTGGTGGGTGGCCCCAGGCATGGAGACCACTCGCTCCCCCCGTCGGGGTGGAAGCTGATCAGGGGCCTTGCTTTGTGGGAGCCTGGGAGGTTCCTGGTGCCATACAAACCACCCCTCTTCTCAGCAAACGGAAATGACAGCAAGAAGTTCAAAGGCGACAACAGGAGTGCCGGTGTGCCTTCCAGAGTGATCCATATCCGCAAGCTCCCCAGTGACGTCACTGAGGGCGAGGTCATCTCCCTGGGGTTGCCCTTTGGGAAGGTCACCAACCTGCTGATGCTGAAAGGGAAGAACCAGGTGTGTGCCCGCCCTGGGAAGGCCCTGAGCCTGCTCTGGGGGCCCCAGTCTCCTGGGGCCTCAGCTGCCTCACACCCTGCCCCTGCCCGTCAGGCCTTCATTGAGATGAACACGGAGGAGGCCGCCAACACCATGGTCAACTACTACACGTCGGTGACGCCCGTGCTGCGAGGCCAGCCCATCTACATCCAGTTCTCCAACCACAAGGAGCTGAAGACGGACAGCTCGCCCAACCAGGCCCGGGCCCAGGCCGCCCTCCAGGCTGTCAACTCCGTCCAGTCAGGGAGCCTGGCCCTGGCGGCCTCAGCCGCTGCAGTGGATGCTGGGATGGCGATGGCAGGCCAGAGCCCAGTGCTGAGGATCATCGTGGAGAACCTCTTCTACCCTGTCACCTTGGATGTGCTCCACCAGGTGGGGCCTGGGTTCCCGGGCGGCAGCGTAGGTGCTGGTGCCACCGGGCAGGCGCAGGCTGACTGTCCCTGTCTGGCAGATCTTCTCCAAGTTTGGCACGGTCCTGAAGATCATCACCTTCACCAAGAACAACCAGTTCCAGGCACTGCTGCAGTACGCCGAGCCCGTGAGCGCCCAGCATGCCAAGCTGGTGAGTGCCCGGCCCCACCCCTGCCCGCCACCCACCCCAGGGCTCCAGCCACTCACTTCTTGTCCCCACAGTCCCTGGACGGGCAGAACATCTACAATGCCTGCTGCACACTCCGCATCGACTTCTCCAAGCTCACCAGCCTCAATGTCAAGTACAACAATGACAAGAGCCGAGATTACACCCGCCCTGACCTGCCCTCTGGTGACAGCCAGCCCTCGCTGGACCAGACCATGGCCGCAGCCTTCGGTAAGATGCCGGCAAGGTGCCTGGACTGCTGTCTCATGGGGGGCGAGTACGTGTAGTTCAGTCTCAGTGTCCAGGCCCCAGGAGTCCCGTGACGCCCACCCCGCGCCCAGGGAGGCTGGCGCCCATCACTGCTTGCGGCCAGAGTGCTCAGCTCGGGTGGAGCGGTGGGCCCACCCGCTGGGTGTGGGGCACCCGCTGGCTCGCTCTGCCCTGGTGGGGAGGCTGTGGGTGCAATGATTAGTGTCTCGTTTGTTTCTAGGTGCACCTGGTATAATGTCAGCCTCCCCGTACGCAGGAGCTGGTTTCCCTCCCACCTTTGCCATTCCTCAGGCTGCAGGTACTCAAACACTGGGTCCCACGGCGACTGTGCATGCCCACACCTCGTCATTGCCTCCACGCGAGCTGACGGGCGCAGTCACGGGGGGAGCCCACCTTCCTGGGTGCGGGCCCCTGGCTCCCCTGCGGAGCCTGGGCAGGGCAGTGGTAGGACAGGGTTATACAGAACCGGCTGACCCCGCAGTCTCTGGTCTGGTTCCTTCAAGCACCTCCCGGGCAAGGACGCGTGCGCACGTGGTTGGAGGGCTGTGTCCCTAGTAGGTGAATTTGAGTGGCCTGGTAAGCAGAGCGGCATGAGCCGGGAGGGCACACCCAAGCGTCCCTCCTCGGGGCCGGGTGCCCACCCGCGTGACAGTCATGAGCCTGCTGCGTCCTGCCCGGCGTGTCGTCTGCATGGTGACGGGCACCTGCATGCACGCACGGCCGAGGCCGCAGGCCTGATTGTGCATCCCCGGAGCCGGAACTTTGTGCTGTGGGCGCATGTGGCCGTCCAGACCCAGTGCAGCCTGAGCTGGAGGAGGAGGCTGGGCCTGCCGGCTGAGTCTGGTCCCTGCTATTTCCTGCATGAGGACAGGCAGGAACGCGCCCCCTCTTGGCAGAGGTCTGGCACTGCTGCTCATCTTGTGACCACCTCTCCGTCCGCAGGCCTCTCCGTCCCCAACGTGCACGGGGCCCTGGCCCCTCTGGCCATCCCGTCGGCGGCGGCGGCGGCAGCTGCAGCGGGCCGGATCACCATCCCTGGCCTGGGGGGCGCCGGCAATTCCGTCCTGCTGGTCAGCAACCTCAACCCTGAGGTACGTGGCTCTTGGGCTGTTCCTCCCGGAGGCGTGAGGGGACTGGTGCTCTCAGGTCTTAGTGCTTCCGTCCCCCAGCGACGCGGGCCATCCTCGGCCAGCGCCACTGTGCTTCTGTGTCCTCCCGCCGCGCCGGGAGTTGTGTCCCTTTAGCATCCAGAGTTCACGAAAGCATTCGTAATATGTTGAGCTAAACAAGCCTCTGTTTGAGGTCTCCAGGCACCTCTGCTCTGGAGGACCTGGCCTGCACTGCTCCCGCCACCCGGAGCCACTGTCCCCGGGATGGCCCACCTGCCTTGTCTCAGGGCCAAGATTGCTTGGAGGGAGCTTGGGTGAGGTCCTCAAGGCTCAAACACTTAACTCTCAAGATGGGATTAAGCTCAGCCATCGTCTCTGGGCTGCTCTCTCACCTGTCTGACCACTCCTGTGACTTCTTGCCTGGGGCGGCCGGCGCCTGTCTGAGTTAGACGCTCTAGAAGCCTCACTAACAGACTCCACCCCTCATGCTTGTGTGAGCCTTTAGACTCTCCCGCAGCGGTCAGCAGGAGGCGCCTCTGGGCCCACGCAGAAGGCCGGAGGGCGCGTGTCTCCTGCTCGCTGCGCGGCCCGGTGCTTCCGGCCAGCTCCCGGTGGCCCTGTGACTAGTGTGTGTGTAGATCTGACTGAGGGGACACTGCCGATTTTCTTATGTATTTACTGACCTGTGTTTTTTGCTACTTTTTTTCTTTTCTCCCCTTCCCCTCTCCCAATTTTTTTTCTGATCCGGAATTTCTTTGCCAACTGACTGCACGGTCCTTCTGCTTCCTGTTGTTGCTTGAAACAAAACAAAACCATAAATAAATAAAAACAAAATTCCCCCTCAAACCCTGCTCTCCGGAAACCAACCTGCCCTTGAATATTAACATCCTGACAACTTCATCATCCATCAACCTGCACGCCTGCGGGCTGCCTCCTCGCGGTGGACGATGGCAACTCGCCCCTGACCTCTCCCTTTCCCTGTCCCTCGCTGCCTTGCTCTGCTGTCCTCTAAAGAGAGTCACACCCCAAAGCCTCTTTATTCTTTTCGGTATGTTATCATTCACACTTTTATTACCTTGTTTTCATGTAATGGAGGTTATTTTTACGCCCTAAGTTGTACTATGAGTTTGCGGTTCTGCCCCGGTACGGTTTGCCTTCGGTTTGCGTATTTATTTGGATCCGCAGACACGCATGGTTTAGTGCCCTGCATGCTTTCGCAGAGTTAAGCGTGTTGGTAGCATGTAAAGTGATGGCTCTTTGCAATTGACCTTTTCCTGGATTTTACGACTTCTCTGCTGAAGGTAGTCCTCCGGTAACGTCCCTGTGGCTAGAGGCAGGTTCCTAGAGGCAGAATAGCAAAGCTTCGGGAAGAGCCAGTGTGGGGGTGGGGGTTGCAGGGGCTGGAGGGGAGGCGGCAACGGGCCCGGGCTCAGCACCCTGTCCATGTGCTTTTGAAGGCGTGTACGGCGACGTGCAGCGAGTGAAGATTTTGTTCAATAAGAAGGAGAATGCCCTGGTGCAAATGGCAGACGGGAGCCAGGCCCAACTGGGTAAGGGGCTGCTGAGGGTGGAGGGGGGTGGAGCAGGGGTGTGGGGGGCATGCCTGTGCCTGCCAGTGGGGTCACCGGGCTCCCCTTCGCAGCCATGAGCCACCTGAATGGGCACAAGCTGCACGGAAAGCCGGTGCGCATCACGCTGTCCAAGCACCAGAATGTGCAGCTGCCCCGTGAGGGCCAAGAGGACCAGGGCCTGACCAAGGACTATGGGAACTCACCCCTGCACCGCTTCAAGAAGCCAGGCTCGAAGAACTTCCAGAACATCTTCCCGCCCTCGGCTACCCTGCACCTGTCCAACATCCCGTATGTGCCACCTGGGGTGGGGGGGCTCTGCCACTACTTCCTGAGTGCCCCAACATGGGGCAGGGCGTTCTCTGATTCTCCTGCACCTTCACTGTGGTCTCTCCCGTCCCCGGCTTCCAGGCCCCCAGGCCTCTGAGAACTGCCATCTGGGGAATGGCTATGGCCTTGGCCTTCCCCAGAGGGCAGGTGACTCAGGGTTGCGCTCTGCCCGCAGGCCCTCCATATCAGAGGAGGATCTCAAGATGCTCTTCTCCAGCAATGGTGGCATCGTCAAGGGGTTCAAGTTCTTCCAGTGAGTGTCACGCCCGTCTCCTGCCCATCCCCCTACAGTGTCCTGACCCATCCCGTCGCCCCCCCACCCCTCCCTGCGCCCCTCACTGTCCCCATTCTGCAGGAAGGACCGCAAGATGGCGCTGATCCAGATGGGCTCCGTGGAGGAGGCCATCCAGGCGCTCATTGAGCTGCACAACCACGACCTGGGCGAGAACCACCACCTGCGGGTGTCCTTCTCCAAGTCCACCATCTAGGCCCCACCGCCAGCACCAGCCTGCCGGGCGCCCCGGCGACAACTTCCAGCATTCCACAAAAAGCCACTTTAAAAGCAGCTGAAGTGACCTTAAAAGACCAGAGATTTTATTTTTTTAAAGAGAAATCAGTTTACCTGTTTTTAAAAAAATTAAATCTAATTCACCTTGCTCACCTTGGGGAGGCAGGGTGCTGGCTGCAGGCTCTTGGTGGCTGTGCACAGTGCCCGCTCCCCAGGCCCCTCGCCTGTGCCTTCTGCAGCCTGCGGGTGGGCGCTCCCAAACCTCCACTTGGCGTTCTTGTGCCTTAAACCCGCTGCTCCCGCAGGGCCTTCTTGTGGTAGCAAACGCGTAGGGGTTTGGGGGCTCAGGGGACAGCCTCCTGCAGGGATCATGTGCCTGGTGTGGCAGGGGGCCACCGTGCAGGGGCTGCCCACACCCCAACCCTCATCTAATCAAGCGTGCGATCCTCCCCACCCCGGCGCTTCGGCTTGGAGCTCGTCATGCTCTGTTGTGCTTTGACGCAGTGTGCACACCTGTGCCTAGCAATATCTCCAGTTGACCAAATATCCTAATCTTTCTTCATTTATATGCAAGAGAAATAGTTTTAAGTAACTTTTTATATAGCAAGATAAAAATGGTATGAGTGTAATCTAAATTTCTTCCTCGTATGACTTTGTATACTGTATTTTTTATTTTATTCCTTGTAATGAAGTCACAGGGCGGGGTCTAGTTTCCAGGGCAGATGCCATGGGTGGGGCTGGGGAGCCGGGGTCCTTCCAGAAGCCCCAGGCCTCCATCTGAGACCTCTAGATGCCTTACACCTAGCCTGCTCTCTGTCTCGGAGGACAAGTGCTCTTAAGCTTTCAGGGTTTAATTTTCCTGCAAACTTTGGACCAAAGTTTTGTTTCTGTTCTTTGCTTCTAATGCTGGGACCCCAGAAGGTGGGACAACGGCCCTCAAGTCTTAACTGTCTCCTTTTCCTTGCGTCCTGCACTCCCTGCTCCAAGGGGTCCCTCTGTGCGCAGACCCCATGCTGGCCAGCCCCTCCCTTGGGGCTTGGACCCCTGAGTTTCCATGTTGGGGTGGGACAAGGGTGTAAATATTTATAATTTTTTATACCTGTTGTAAGACATGAGGGGCAGCAAACGCTGTTTTTTATGGTGACACAGATGTATATTTTGATACCAGCAATTACAGGCTCAGTATTGTGACGAGCACGGCACATTCCACTGCCCGCCCAGTGGCTTATAATGATTTGTAATGTGGAGAACAGAATTAAAGCGACTTTACAACAATGGCCTTTCCCAAAGGCGTTTTTTCTGTTCGTCATGTAGAAGGCAGTGGCCAGTCTATGGACTTTGAATAAACTGTCCCGCACTCCATTCCTCTTCATGGGCTGCTCGTCTTTACTGCTGTCTGAGAATTCACACATCTCTGCCCCCTCACTTACCACTTGGGTAGGTAGGTTACTTGGGTGGGCCCTGCTTGCCCCAGCAGTGGCTTTGGGGGGGGCGGGGGACGGTCTGCGTTTGTGTCTGAACTGGGGCAGCTTTCAAAGCGCTCTAGATCACAAACCGCCCCAGTTGGGACTTTCGGTAACCCTTAGGTGGGGCCCCTTGCCTTGCTCCTTGGTGTCTCTACAAGGACGTGTAGCTTCCCACCATTCAAATCTGGGCTCCCAGACAAACTCCCCTGAGCCCAGAGTGAGCCAGGACCAGCGTGGGTCCTCAGACCTGAATGACTGCAGCCGGCACTCCAATATCAGACTTTATTGTCTTGTCACGAAACGCCCCCACCCAGCCCTCATTCCCTGCATCCCAGCACCCCATGCTCGCCCCACCCCACCAGCCAGCAGAACGCCGGGCAGTCAGTCCTTGAGCCTGCGGGCCGCCTGCATCTTCCGGTAGTAGCTCTCAGCCTCCGAGTGGCCCGCCATCTCCCGCTCGCCCAGCGCCAGGCCACCTGCCTTGCGCCGCAGCGTGGACTCGCGGCTGGCCGGCCCCAGCGCCCCGTCAGCCATCCCCAGCGGGGGCAGACCCTCCCCTGTGGCCAGGTTGACTGTGGCCATAGCCCCAAACCGAGGTTCCTCCTGGTCCACGTCACTGACGGATGAGCCAGGAGACACACCCGGCGGCTTGGGCCCGCCACGGAAGCCGCGAGCCAGGTCCCCTAGCTCGTAGCCTCCCTCGCCCTCTGACCCCTTGGCTCCGCCGCCCGCCGCCTTCCACTCCCAGGGCCCGTTACCCGCAGACAGGTGGACCACGGGATGGTGCGGCGCATGCGCGTCGATGGTAACGATGCTGGCCGAGTCGCGATCTGAAGGGGACCTGTACTGCGAGGAGTCGGAGCTGGCGCTGGAGGACGAGGCTGTCTCAGCCGCTTTGGGGCCCGGGCCACCCGGGGCCTTGGACATGGCGATCACCTGTAGCAGCCGGGGCGGGTTAGCCACGCGGGGCTGGGTGGGGGCCGCCGCCACGGCCGCCCCGCTCTTCTCAGCCATCATGAGCCACTTAGCTCTCACCGCTGTGCTGCTCTTGGGGGACAGGACAGCTGCCGCCTGCACTCCTTCCTCGGGGATGTGCACCAGCGGCTGCGGCCCTGCCCTTGGGGGGAGAATGACCCGTGGCCCGAGCCCCGGCCGTGCCTGGACCGTGGGGTAGAGTGAGGGCGGAGCTGGGCCCTCTTCCTCCCCTTCCTCCTCCTCCTCCTCCTCCTCCTCCTCTTCGTCCTCCTCCTCCTCCTCCTCCTCCTCTGCCATGGGCTCAGCGGGCGCTCGCAGGTGCCCCGGGCTGGCCTCGTCGGGCAGCCCCAGGCCGCGGCCCTCCAGCGACTTCTGCTTCCACTCGCTGATGAGCTGCTTGGAGCGTGAGGCATCCAGCGGCACGTGGATGGTCATGTGACGGCGGGCGGGGTCATCAAGTGAGGGCGTGCTGACGCGGGGCAGCGTGTGGCTGAAAGTCACCATGTTCTCCTTGCCCATGGGGCTGCGCGGGGCCAGCAGGTCCACGTCCACACTGGCCCGCTTCAGGCTGCCCAGCGAGGTCTTCTCGCGGGCCACAGGCCGTTGCACGCCCTCAAGCCGACCCGGTGGGCCCAGCTCGTCGGTACTCACGGACTTGTTCTGCTGGTACACGGAGTCGTGACCACGCTGGGTCAGGGCCCGCAGCGCATCTTTGGCGGGCTGTGGAGCCGGCGGCTTCTCTGCGGGCGGGGCCTGGAAGTTGCCCACCGCATGGCAGGCCTGGGGGTGAGACCCGGCTGGCTGTGAGGCTGGTGGTTGGAGATCAGGGTCCCCACCGGGCACAGACTTGGCATAGGGGGGAGGGCTGGCCCTCAGTAGGGGAGCCAGCCACCTTCTTCACAGTGGGGGAAATTCCCAACTCAGGTCACTCACACTGCACATTGGGCAAGTCTGAGCCCAAGAGATTCTGACTCCAGCATTCCAAGGGACAAGACTTTGGTCAGAGTCCCACAGGCCTCGGCGCCTATGCCTCCACCCTCAGACCTGCCTCCCCAAACCTGCCTCTTGGGGGCCAGCAGTCCCCCCGGCCCCAGACCCTCACCAGGTAGGCAGCGATGCCGGCGCCGATGAGAAAGCCAGCATAGACGTCAACGGGATGGCTGCGGTACTGTGTGATCTGAGTGAGGCCGCAGACACCCGCAGCGATGGCAAAGGCGAACACCAGGCTGGGCTTGAGCAGCTTGGTTGTGTCTGAGATGACGGAGTTGAAGTACATCTGGGAGCAGGGCGGGCAGTCAGGGTGGCTGAGTGGCTGGGTGGACTAGGTAAGGTTGGGCGGGCCCTGGGTGGAGTGGGCAAGGCCTTGTGGACGAGCGGGGTCGGGTTGGGGTAGGCAAGGTGGGGCACGGGCTCGTTAGAGGGGTCGGGGGCCCTCACCGACACGTAGACTGCAGCGAAGGCAGACAGCGTGGCATGCTGGGACGGGAAGGTCTTGCTGTAAGAGGCGTCCAGGTGAGCCCCGCTGTATCTGAGACCCCTCTGAACCTGTCTCCCCATCATACTCAATGGGACATGGGTTGGGGCCGGCTCACCATGCAGACAGGATGGCGTGGGTGTCATGGCCAGAACAGATGTCCTGCGTGATATAGGGGTTGGCCTCGCACGAGGTGCCCAGCAGCGTGTAGTTGGGCTTGCAGACCGTCAGGAAGAAGGGCGTGTGGTAGCCCGTGGCCAGCTGGATGACGTCGGTCACCAAGGCCGTGGCACACAGGCCAAACACATGGACACCTGCGGGTGGGAGGGTCAGGGCAGTGCAGGAGGCCAGCTGCCCACCCTGGGGCAGGGATTATGGCAGGATTGGGGTGCTGTCCAGCGACTTACCCACAAAGCGTACAGTGCGCCGCAGGAAGGAGTTGAAATTACAACCACCAGCATTGATGCTACCCTCGGCCCCGTCTGGGCCCCCTCCGCGTCCCCACAGCCGTGACTGCAGACAGTACAGCATGCCCTCGCCCACCATGATCTGCCGACAGGGAGGAGCTCAGCCGCGTCCCAGCCGGGTGGGGGGCAGGGGTGTCCCAGGCCCCTGGACGCTGGGACTCACCGAGGCCGCAGGGGCAGCAAAGGCCAAGCTGAGCAGCATGAGCAGTGGAATGAGTTCCTCATTGGTCTCCACGTAGGGCATGGACAGCGTGCGGTCGTAACACTGGAAACCCACCTTGGCCGGCTTGAAGAGGTCGGTCAGCTCCAGGAAGTACAGGGACACGATGGAGGATGCCACAATGGGCAGCTGCACAGAGACAGCTGGCCAGGGTCACCCCACATTCAGTCACTGAGCCTTCTGTTCATGAATTCAGTCCCATTCACGAACCCATGCACCTATCCATGCTGCAGTTCACCCACTCATCAGCTCATCCATCATGCAGCCACCCACGCAGCTGTGTAGCTTCCATCGTCCATCCATCCATCATAGCCACTCAATTCACGGATTTACCCGTCCATCATCCACACGTGCTTCCTTCCTTCTTCCCATCTACGCACCCATGCATCCATCAGCCATCCTTCCATCCATTTACCTACTCATCCCCCCATCCACCCATCCATCCACCTATCCACCCATCCACCCATCATTAATCCCCGCATCCACCCATCCATCCATCCACCCATCCACCCATCATTAATCCCCCCATCCATCCATCCACCCATCCATCCATCCACCCACCCACCCACCCATCCATCCATCCATCCCCCCATCCATCCATCCATCCACCCATCCACCCATCCATCCCCCCATCCCCCATCCCCCCATTCATCACCCACCCATCCATCCCCCCACCCATCCATCCACCCATCCACCCATCCATTCCCCCACCCATCCATCCATCCATCCACCCACCCATCCATCCATCCACCCATCCATCCACCCACTCACCCATCATTAATCCCCCATCCCCCATCCATCCATCCATCCCCCCATCCATCCATCCACTCATCCATCCATCTATCCATCCATCCACCCACCCATCCATCATTAATCCCTCATCCACCCATCCATCCATCCATCCCCCCATCCCATCCCCCCATCACCCATCCATCCATCCCCCCACCCATTTATCCATCCATCCATCCATCCATCCACCCACCCATCCATCCACCCATCCATCCACCCACCCATCCCCCCATCCACCCATCCATCCACCCACCCATCCCCCCATCCATCATGCACCCACTTCACTCATCCACTTCTACCCTCTTGCCACCCTTGCATCTTGAATAACTTAGAAACAGCAAACACGTTCCTGCCTCTGGGTTTTTTCTCTCAGGGATGGATGGACACCCTGAGACATCACTCTGGTGTCCTGGCCCTCCTCAGAGGGACTCTCCCTGGCCACTCACCTCTCTACCTCTTGCACGGCTTTATTTCCTCTGGGCCCCTTATCCCTATGTGCCAACCTGCCACTCAGCCCCAAGAACATGGGCTTCTGGCCCATTGCAGGTGCTCAATGAATGAACGAATGCATTCGTTGAGATACTCATTCATGCAACTGTCTTCCATACATCCTGGTCGCGTCCCCCCCCCAACCCCAAGCTGGGTTTAGCGCACACATGATGGTCCTGCATGCTCAAGCCACCATTGAGATGTAGATGGTGAGACTGAGGTTAGGAAAGCTGAGCTGTTCTTGACCACGTCACAGGGGTGGTGCCCCAAGGAAGGTCACTCACTCGTTTACATGGACCATGGACAGTCATTGAGCACGGATTCTGGAGGAATTCTTTTGATGAAAGTAAACCCTCCCAGTGCCCTATGCCTCCCGTCCTATTACAAGAGTCTCAAGCTCTAACACCCACAAGAAACGTGGCACTGTGGGGGCTGAAGAATATGCGGACACCTAAGGGAGGTCTGGCTGCCTCGGGAAGCCTCCACCTCCATTTTACAGATGAGGAAACTGAGGCACAGATGAAGCCCACGAGAAGCTCCCGTCTTAACTCCCGCCTTATATTGTGCCTTAAGGAGGGCCTCAGCCATCCGTCCAGCCCTGGAGAGGGTACAGGGCAGGACAGACACCCCTAGCCCAGTGGTCAGGGCTGGGAAAGAACGGGGGCCCAGGCTGGGGGGCTCTCAGAGGGTAAATGCCTACGTTTGGTTTGTAGGAACTGGGCTTGTGCCCAAGGAGCATTTATTGAGTGTCTGCTGGCATGTAAAGTGGGGAGATTTCACATACTGGGAGGCCAAAGTCGGTGCTGAACGTCCAAGGATGGATCAAGGTTGCCCTGAGCCATCATCAGCACTTCCTATGTGTCAGGTGGCTGCATTTATTCTTTTATTTTTTAAACACTCATTAAGTCGTCACTATGTGCCTGGGCTGTTCTATCAGAAAGGTGAGGGGAAGCGTACCGTCAGCACAGGAGGGATCTGAACTCCAACCCTCAGGCTTTAGAGCCCAAGAGCTGGAGGATGACAGGGCACCCCTCATCCAGCGCACCCCCCCACCCTTATGGCCTCCAGCGCTGTGCTCCAGCCCCTCCAAGTGAGCTACCAGCCTAAACCCCAGACTGAAGGTCCCACCTCCCAGAATTTGCCCAGGCTGTTTCCAAAGTCTAGAACATCCTGCTGCACCTCGAACTCCTACTCGTGCTGCAGAGCCCAACTCCTCTGACCCCCACCTCCAGGCATGCTAGTTGTGTCCTGACCGAGGTTCACCCGAGCTGTGCCCGCCCCTGTCCCTTAGCGTGGGGCTCTCCAGGACGAGCGGAAGAGGCCTCTGGCCGGCTCCCACCAGCGCGAACCCCCCTCACCTCCACAAAGTAGAAGCAGGGCAGAAGCGTCATGCTGTCCTTGGGGCTTTTATTCTTCTCCTTGGTAGAGATCATGGTGCCGCGGCCGCCACAGGCCGTGGTTGGAGGAGGGGAGCTGAGTCCTGGGGGCACCCGGTGCTGGGCGACGGCGGGAGAGGGAAAGGCAACGGAGCGCAGGCACCGCCTAGGGAAACTGAGGCCAGGGGAGAGGGATGTCCCCACGGCCTTCCCTGCGCACTGCGGCCCTGCCAAACAATCCGGCTGGCGGCACTCCCACACCCCGAATGGGGGTCGGAAGGGGCTCTGCAAAGAAGGCGGGGCCGGCCTGGTTTAAAGGTCTCCCGGCCGCCGCCGTCCCCCGCGTCAGGGCGGGGGCCTCCGGGAGAACAGAGGAATCCGGGGCCGGAGGAGGGTGGGGTCCGAGCCCTCCGCCCGCAGGCCCCTCACCTGGCGCTCCGGCGCTCGGAGGGCGGAGCTGGCGGCCGCGGTGGCCCGGGCTGCGGAGCGGAGCACAAAGCCCGGCCCCTCCTCCGCGGGGGCGGAGGGGAGATGGGAGGGGGAGCGGAGGCGGAGGGGACCCGCCCGCCCCAAGACCCCGCGCCCGCCGCGCCCTAGATGCGATGCGAGGGGCTAGGGCTCTTTGTCTTGGCGCGTCGGGGGCGCCGCTTGCGTAGGTGTCCTGGTCAGGCCCCCAGCGTGCGGTCCCCGCCTCCCGAGCACTCGCCTCCTCTGTCTCTGTGTCTCGGGGGTCCCAGTGTCTCGTGGGGGCGGGCTAGGGCCGGGGTCTGCGGTCTTCTCCCCTCCCGGATGGGCCTGGGGAGCCCCATCGGTACTGGGCGCGGGGGCGAGGGTCTGGTTTCCTGGGTCTTCCGCTATCTCTCCGTGTCTCCGGGTCTCTCCCTGTCCCCGACGTCCCCACCCCACGTCTCTGCCCCCTCCCTGGTGCCGGAGCGCGTTTCCATGACGAGTTCCCTGGACACGGAACTATCGGAGACAAAGAAGCTGGGCGGGGGCTTGCGCTACCCGCTCCTGACCCCCCTGCGCCCCGCCCATCCTCACCCCTGCGTCCGCCCGGGCCCACCCTCCGGTTGGCCGGTCCAGGCCCCTCGCCAAGCCCACCGTCAGCCAGGGGCCACGGCCCGATAGCCACGGGAGGCGGGAGCGGCGGGCAGAGCCCTCGCGATGAATTTTGGACTCGCAGTTAGGCAGCTCTTGCTGTTTGCAGTCATTTCCTCCTTGCCACACACAGCCGTGTGGATGGGGACTGGCTGAGTCCTCATTTTACGAATGGGGAAACTGAGGGCCTGGGAACTTAAATCACTGACCAACGTCGCCAGGCCTCAAAATGCAGAATTTTATTCAGTTCATTTATTCAGCATCTTCTGAGCACCTGCGGTATTCCTGACGCTGAGCGGTCGGTGGGGACATCCTGGGAACTGGGACAGACTCAGTCAGTCCCATACTTGTGTCTAATTAGAGATGGGCTGCATGACTGATTTCACTTTTGGTCTCTGTTCTTGTCAGCCGTTCACACTCCATCCCCCTCCTGACTGGGGCCCAAAAACTCAGCTCCACATTTTTCAAAGAAGACTGTGCCATTACAGTGAGTTCCAGAGGTTTGGAACGTACTGAGGCCTCAGTTTCCTCACCTGTGATAGACATAACAAGGGCTTCTGCCAAGGCTGCCCAGTGCTTCCGGCAGACCAGGACTGTCTGTCCTGCCTCCCCAGGCCTGGTGGTGGACCAACCTCAGTTTTCCCCGCCAGTCAGGGGTGCAGCATGGGCAGCCATTGGGAATCTGGTGTTGAAAGGTGACCACAAACAGCCAGCCCTTAAGAGGCAGGAGAAGCAGGGGAAAGTGAGGCAATCTCTCTTGCGTGCCTCCTAGGGACAGGAACAGGAAGAGGTGTCCCTAGGAAGGTGCCTGACAGCTGGAGGGTTCAGGAGAGGGTCTAGGGGAATATCAGGATGAAGGAGGGTCCTTTTCCCATCTAATCCCTGGTGATGGAGGTGGGGCAAGACCTGGCTGTGGTGGTGATGCATTGCCCAGCTGGGGGCCTCGACTTGAGTCTGAGGCACTAGGGAGCCATGGGAGAGATTAGACCACGCAATAGGGGTTGAGCATGCCAGGTGCTGCTTAAAAACTCTGACTTGTATTAGCCCACTTGATGCTCCCCACAGCTCTATGGGAAGCGGGGTGCTGTCCATGTCCCGGTGGCACAGATGGGGGAACTGAGGCAAAGAGTGGGCAGTGGCCAGAGTCCAGGCAGGTTCTGGGAGCAGTTAGCAGTGGAGGCCTTGAGCAACTTCCCATTTTCAACCATGAGGGGCTGGCCCTGTGCCTGGTTGGGGGGTGTTGTCAACGGCTGAGGCCTGGGGTATAACGGGGGCACCATCCCCAGACACCCTTAACTGCCCCATCATGCCAATGCTCAGCCTCCTGACCCTGCTGACTGGCCTGCTGGCGACCTCTAAGGCCAGTGAGTGCTTGCCCATGCTAGGCACCTCCATTTCTGCTGGGGGGTCCAGCTGCAGGGGGAGAGGTCCAGGTGTGAGGGGCCAGTAGCCCAGTCCTTGCCCTCCTGGACTCAGTGCAGAGAGGGAAAAGACTCGACCCAGGCCACACAGCCAGACTGGCCCTAAATAGTCCTGAAGGG
This sequence comes from Rhinolophus hipposideros, assembly GCF_964194185.1. Lineage (NCBI taxonomy): Eukaryota > Metazoa > Chordata > Mammalia > Chiroptera > Rhinolophidae > Rhinolophus > Rhinolophus hipposideros. The sequence continues at coordinate 61,003,473 of NC_138062.1, read as the reverse complement.
GTGTGCAGGGGCCCTGGGTCCCCCTGTCCTCTTATGGAAGAAGGGGAGAAGCCCAGTGGGTGTCTCTCCAGCAGTGGGCCTGAGACCAGGAGCTGCACGTGTTCTTGCCTCCAGGCTCAGCGCCCCTTGTGGACATTGTGGTCTGCAGGAAGGCTAAGTTGCAGAAGCTCCCGTTCCTGGCCTCCATGTGGCATCAGGGGCGTCACTTCTGCAGGGGGTCCCTGGTTCGCTAGCGCTTTATGCTGACAGTGGCCAGCTGCTTTCAGAGCCAGTGTGGAGAGGGCCCCAGGGGCGGTGGTGTGCCCTGGGGGTGAGGAGAGGGCGCCGCAGGTTGTAGGAGCTTGTGGGGCAAGCTCAGAGAAGGAGAGAACTTAGGGGATTCATAGGGCTTGCCTGGTAGATGAAGGGGAGGGGCTCAGGGATTGCAGAGGGAAATGGGGGACTCCAGAGAGGGGGGTTTTGATCTCCTTATCTGGAAACGGGAGATGTGACCATCATGGCTGGCCCCCCTTTGGCTCCTGGGCTGCCGGCCAGTAGAATGGTAATTCCCTATGGTATTTGCAAGCTTGCTCCCAGGCAGTGCTTGGGGTCCCAGGGTGGGTGTGGAAGGTTGGGGCATTTCCATGTGCCCCCCCCAGGGCTGTCCCAGCCTGGTGTCTTCCTCTGCTCTCCCCACCCACTCTTAGGAACCCCGGAACTGCCACCGCGGTGCTGGGGACCTATGACCTGAGGTGGCAGAAGAATTCCAGGCAGAGGTTCTTCATCAGGATCATCAGCGAGAATGGCTATGACCCCCAGGAGAATCTGAATGACCTGCTGCTCCTGCAGGTGGGACAAGGGTGACAGGCAGCGACAGCCTGCGGGGCCGAGGGAGAGAGGAACCACATGGATGCAGCCTCTTTCATTTCTTTTGGTGGTTTAAATCATGCAGCGAAGTGTACGGCCATCCCCCAATCTGTTTATTCAGCCTCTTGTTGCTGGGCATTTAAGGCATTTCCAGATGTTTTTGTTATGACAGAATCCCATTAAATATTATATGTGTTTTCTTGTAAACATCTCTCCAAGGCAGATGGAACAGCTGGGCCAGCTTACCCTCCCCACCAGCAGAATTAAAAACTGCCCCTCTTTCCACAGCTTTACCAACACTGGGGATTATGGGTTTTTGTTTGTTTGGTTTTTTGCCAGTTTAATGGGGATGGTGGCTTGTTCTACTTTTCTTGGGCAAGCCCCTTACCTTCAGGGTCTTGTTTTATCCTCTCAACCACCTTCGAGGTAGGAATTATTGACTATTCTTTTATTGATTATTGATTGTTACGTCCAAGCTGGGATTTGAACCCAAGCCACTTACAGACCAACATTCATGTTGCTGCTACTCTGGCTCCCTGCTGGGCCCCATGAGGCTCTGGTCCTGAGTTCTGCTCTTTCCGGACTCAATTTCACTCCCCAGCTGGATGGTGAGGCCAACCTTCCCAGCAGCGTGGCACTGGTACCACTGCCCCCGCAGAATTACACAGTGGAAGCCGGCATCAGCTGCCAGATGGCAGGCTGGGGACCCAACAGCGTCCCACTTCCCAAGGGTGTTCAATGTCACCGTGACTCCTCGGACCAGTGTCGCCCCAGCGATGTGTGCACTGGCATCTTCACCCGTGGGGGTGGCATCTGCCAGATATGGCCAGGTACAACCAGGCAAGGGCGCCCCATGGCAGGAGGAGGGGTCTTGAGGGATCAGGAGCTCCCCGTGTTGGGAGAAAGCAAGTCCCTGGGATTGAGTATGGAATTAGAACTGCATGTTTCACAGATTCAACTGTTTTAACAGCAGGAGAACATGTGGGGTTGGGACAAGAGTTGGGGGTTGCAGAAGAAAGGCTGAAGTTGTGGGGACAGCTGCTAGCTCTGCAGTTCTGGCGGGGGGAGTAGAATGGGGAGCTGGGCCTGAGGGCGACCTGACTCCTCTGCTGCTCTTCTAGGGAGACAGGAACACCCCTCTTATCCGAAACGGCCTGGCATACAGCGTGGCCTCCTTCTCCATGGAGCCCTGTGGCAGGGACTCCAAATTCTTTGCCAGCGTGGCGCTCTTCTGATATTAGATTGATTCTGTTCTAAACCCCTCACCCACCAAAGCCATGGGGGGACTGTGACCCCCACCTCTGACACCCCCACCCCCCACCTGTGTGTTTGTGACTCTAATAAAGAAGCCGTCCTATTTATTCTTTCCTCTGCACCTGGTGTCTGCTTTGCCAGGGAAGGGTTGGGGGCGGGGATTCGGAGCATTTACAGGCTGTGTGGCCTCCCCTCACTGAGAACCAGGGAATGGAGGGAGCGTTGAGGCTCAGAGAAGGTGCGCGACTCACCCGACATTACATAACCAATGTGGGCTCGGAACCCAGAGCTGTGAGGTCCGGGGGCCCCCTTAACCATCGCTCATTTAGGTCAAGAATATATTGTGCAGCAAAGTTAACAGGCACACACAGGACACTGGCCACAGACTGCCTGCCACGTGAATCACGGAAGGCCATGTGCCTAATATAGGAAGAGCTAAAATGCTAAAATGTAAATAATGTTATTAAATAAGAAATGTAATTATATGGAAATAATATGTAAATAGAATTATATATTACATAAGATAGTTTATTAAACTAAATTTTTTGTTAAAGGCGCCAGCCAGGTGAGTCAGGTGGTTGGAGCGCCGTGCTCCTAACGCCGAGGTCGCCAGTTGGATTCCCACGTGCGCCAGTGAGCTGCGCCCTCTACAGCTAAGAGTGTGAACAACAACTCCAGAGCTGGGCTGCGGTGAGCCGCCTGGAGGACGGCGTGAGCGGCTACCGGCTGCTGAGTGCTGCCAGGAGCAGCCAGTGGCCAGCGGCCAGTACGAATGGCCGGCTGCGGTGAGCGGCTGAGCAGCGACCCACTGCCTCAGCGGGGGTGGGGGGGGTGGGGGTGGGGGGAAGGAGGTGTGGGGAGCGCAAGGCTCATAACACCAGCATGAGCCAGGGAGCTGCGTCCTACACAAGTAGACTGAGAGACAGCGGCTTGAACCGGACTGGGGGGGAGGCAGAAGAAAGGGGGGGGAAAGTTTTTTGTTAAAATAAAAATTTAAATAATATATATCATTATTTATTATACATCACTACATTACATATTTATATATATTTAAAATGCATATAGTTAATGCATAATAAAATATAATTACAATAAATCTAATATATAAAGACCACTTGTACTCAATAAGAAAAAAACAGCAGGCCAGTAGTATAAAAATGGGTAAAGGATGTAAACAGATGGTTTACAGCAAAGAAAAAAAAGAAGAATCTTGAAGACACAGAAACAACTTTACCTTCACTGATTACATGAGAAATGTGAACAGACCTCTGTGAAGACATCTTTGTTTTTTTAAACCTGTGGGATGTGCAAACATTTTGCAGTTTGAGAACACTGTGGGCATCTGCCTGGGCACGGGCAGGTCACTGGGATGGCCTCCTGGTAAAGACGGATGTGGGGCCTCTGAGCCAGCAGCGCCACCTTGGGGTTTGCCCCATCTGTCACCCTGTACGGTCCGGAGGACAAGCGTACAAGGGTAGACCCTACCACATGGCTAGAAGAAAAAGAGGCTGAAAACAATCCAGTGTCCCCAGGAGGAGACACAAAATGCTCAAAGTCTGGTTCATTACGCAGCTGTATAAAGGGTGGAGGCTCCTTGTTCACTGACCCAAGAGGCCTTCACGGGACAGTCTCCACTGTGTGTGTGTGTGTGTGTGTGTGTGTGTTACACTTTCTTTTACAGATCAGAGCACCCAGAAGCCTAGGACACCCAGCTAGTTTACTTGGGGGTAGAAGGGGAGGAGCTGCAACAAGAATTTCTAGTCTTTTTTACATGTCTTTTAGATGCTTGGATCATATGGGGGCAGAAATCAAGCTTAAATGCTAACAATAGGGGCCGGCCCGGTGGCTCAGGCAGTTAGAGCTCCATGCTCCTAGCTCCAAAGGCTGCCGGTTCGATTCCCACATGGCCCAGTGGGCTCTCAACCAGAAGGTTGCCAGTTCAATTCCTCGAGTCCCGCAAGGGATGGTGGGCTCCGCCCCTGCAACTAAGATTGAACATGGCACCTTGAGCTGAGCTGCCACTGAGCTCCCAGATGGCTCAGTTGGTTGGAGCGCGTCCTCTCAACCACAAGGTTGCCGGTTTCGACACCTGCAAGGGATGGTGGGCTGCGCCCCCTGCAACTAGCAACGGAGACTGGACCAGGAGCTGAGCTGCTCCCTCCACAACTAAGACTGAAAGGACAACAACTTGAAGCTGAACGGCACCTTCCACAACTAAGATTGAAAGGACAACAACTTGACTTGGAAAAAAGGCCTGGAAGTACACACTGTTCCCCAATAAAATCCTGTTCCCCAATAAAAATTTTAAAAGAAGTCCTGTTCCCCTTCCCCAATTAAAAAAATAATCTTAAAAAAAAAAAGCTAACAATAAGTTAAAGAAGAGCAGTACACCTCTTTGTGCTGGAGGGAGCGCTGCATTATAGCTGAGCCTTAATGTTTCTGATCTGAGTTGCAAGAGGCAACTCCTGTATCATGGACTGGGCCACGAATTGCCTGCTTTGCAAGGCTTGTAGATAGCGTGTGCGCCATGACCCACCAATGCCTTGAACCTGCGACCCGTACAAAGGGCGCCAGAGCTTTGCCCCGAGCTGTGTGGTGTCGGGGCCCGTGGGGCTCTGCAGTCCTCTGCCCTGAGTGCCAGACCCCCCCAGTGCAGCCCACTGACCCCAGGAACCCCAGTGTTTGCCCAAACTGACCCACCACCAAGGTTAGTTGCATTGCTATTAACCCATTTCACAGCTGGGGTCACTGAGGCCCAGAGAGGAATGTCAGTGGCAGTGCAGGAGCCCAGATCGGTGCAGGGGTTCTAGCTGAAGTTTAGACAGATCAAGCCACTGCCTACTCATTGCTCAGACGGGGAAACTGAGGCCTGAGGGGGTTGGTGTCCAAGAGCGTATGGTCCTCCAGCTTGGAGTCACCCACATTGACACACTCAAGAAAAGAGTAGTTTTCTTTCCTAAGGAGAAGAGATGAAAAAGAGAGACAGACACAGGTTGGGCCCTGCTCCCTCTCTTTCCCTCCTCGCCTGAGTCCTAGTGACCCCACAGACCCACCTCCCTGCCCCCATGACCCTGTTGCTAATTACACCACCAACACTTGTAGTAAGAAGGCTGCAGCTTCCAGACCCTACCTCCCCTCCACCCGCCAGTCCTACCCCCTGAGGCCCCAGAGGCTTCCTTGCCATTGCAGCCACTCCTCCCCTTCCCCAAGCCCCACTCCTGCCCCACCCAGGAGCCTTCACATCCCCTATTCCCTCTGCCTCCAGACAGCCCCCATGCTGTACTCACCTGCCTGCCCTCAGGCCTCGGTGTGACGCCACCTGGAGCAGAGCACTTGGCCAGGGGGACCCTGGACCAGCCCCCTGCTGGTGACTGACCCCAAGACTTTGCAGGGAGGCTCCCCCTTCGTGGGTGCATCAACCAGCAGGGCTTGTGTGTGCGTGTTTCTTTTTCTTTTCTTGGTTAAAGCTTTATTGGAACATACTTTATAAGCCATGTGACTTGCCCGTTTAACAATTCAGTGGCATTTGGTGCATTCATAGTGTTATGTTACCACCATCTCTATCTAGTTCCAGAACATTCCCTCACCCCAAAAAGGAAGCCTCATCCCCGCTACCATCCCCAGAAGCCACTAACCCACTTCCTGCCTGTGGACGCGCCTGTTCTGGACATTTCCCGTAAGTGGAATCCCACACTGTGTGGCCTGTGTTTCTGGCTTCTTTCACTGAACACCATGTGTTCAGGGTCCATTGTGGTGAGTGTTAGCGCCTCCCTCCTTTAACCCGTGGGTCAGAGGTTCTGCTGATCCAAGAGACCACACTCCATACCCACTTGACTCTGATGTCCTAGGAGACTGCACACATTTAGTACACAGCCTGAGTGGGAGGAGGGAGGACATTCTGGGGCCACCCTGGTTTATCCCGTGTGGCTGTTGGGGTTTATTCTGGTGTTTCCTGTGAGCAGGGAATGAACCCAAGTTTTTCCCGAATAATTAACTAAGACCTCTCCTCCTCAGCCTAGTGAACACTGGGACAGGGTTGTTGTCTGCCCGTGCCCGCCCCCCTCCCCCGCATGGTGGGGGGTTGAGCAGAATCCCTGGTCCCACCCACTCGATGCTAGGAACTCCTCCGGTCCTGACCACAGATGTCCCTAAACAAGGCCCAGTGACCCCTGGGGGCACAGTCACCTGGGCAAGAACTCTGCCTTAGAGGGAATAGTGAATTCTTTTGGGTCTCAGGCGGTCACATGCCTCTGTGGCTCCCACTGCTTTTTCCTGTCCCTTTTCCAGTCCCCATGAGTGGGGCTTACTCTAGCACCTGGACATGCACGCCAGCCATATCTTGCTTTGCTGGGGCCACAGGGATCCCATGGGGGAAGGTATGGAGGGTGGAATGTGTGCCCCACTGAGGGCTGTTATGCTGCCCCTTGTCCAGGGGATCCCGGAATGGGCTGGGCTTCCCACACTCGCAGGGGAGTCAGGGCCCTGAGCTTAACTTTCCATGTCCTCGTGGAGTGTGATTCAACCACCAACTCCCTGTGGCCCCAAAGTTGGAAAGAGGAAGTGGGGATGCCCAGCCCAGGCATGGGGCAACCCCAACGGCCTCTGAACATTGGGCTATAAGAGGGATGGGTGGGCAGGGGAATCCCGGAGCCTGCATCCGAACATGGCCCAAAGCGACAGACCCTCCGGCCCTGCTCTGGCCCTGGTCCTGCTGGCCATGCTGTTGGCCCGTGAGTGGGGCCACATGCCCCTCAGTCCAACAACCCAGGCTTTGCTGATTCCACCCACGACGGCCAGCCCAATGCCCTCACAGCACAGACGGGGAGACTGAGGCAGGACCAGGCCAGGACCCACTCACTGCTTGGGATGAATGCCTCAATGGGAGGGAGGGGGAGCAAGGTGGAGCTCTGGGACATTTGACTCAGTTTCTCCATCTGAAAAATGGACAGTGCTTCCCTCCCAGGGAGGTGGGTGGGAATGGGCCCCGCCGGGAAAAGTGACAGCTGCCGATGCCCCATATCCTCAGGTGCAGCACAGGCCGTGGAGATTGTGGGCGGGCGGGAAGCGGAGCCCCACTCACGACCCTACGTGGCATCACTGCAGTTGGCAGGAAACCATTTCTGTGGGGGCACCTTGATCCACCCGAGGTTTGTGCTGACCGCTGCCCACTGCTTGCAGAACATGTAAGTGAGAAGACAGCCCTGCCTGGGTCTGAGGGGGGAGGCAGCCCTGCCTGGGTCTGTCACCAAGGGGGCTGCCCCCTGGGCCTAAGGATGCTCATTGGGGTGGAGAGTGGAGGACGTGGGGGCCAAGCCATGAGTGCCCTGACCCTGCAGGCCCCCCGCCATGGTGGAGGTGGTGCTCGGGGCCCACAACCTGCAGAATGCTGAGCCCAGCCAGCAGAGGTTCTCCATCGCTCGCCAGTTTGGCAACAACTACGACCCTGAGCAGAAGCTCAACGACATTCTCCTCCTACAGGTGGGTGGGCTGGCTGGTCCTTCGTCAGCTGGTACATGGCCTGGTACACAGCAGGCCTGGCAGGGAGAGAGCCATTCAGACAGTAGCTCCACAGATGGCTGCCCCTCAAACAACACGCAGAGCCACCTGCCTCCAAGTGCCCAGCTCTGCCCTACCCCCACCTCCTCACCCAGCCTAGGTGCCAACCTCACCTTCTCAGCAAGGGCTCCCCTCACCCTAGCAGGAATGACAACCCTGATTTATGGTTCACCATGTCATCATTTCCCTTGACTATATGCTTGTCATCCTCTTGGAGGTAGGATCCATAGGACTTAGGAGAGGATGGAGCATACAGTTGGCACTCAATAAGTGCTTTGTAAGTGAATGCATGCCATAGTGACAGATGCTACAAAGGGGAGACCCGCGGTCTCAGAGACTGTAAAACAGCTCTGGCAGGGTTTGGAGGGTCAATCAGGGCAGGCTCCCTGGAGGAGGTCACCTCCAAAGTAGAACCTGAGAGTGAGTGAGAAGGGGCCAGGTGGAGGGAACAGCATGTGCAAAGGCCCAGAGGAGGCACTTTGGGGTGGTCAGGACTTGGCCGGATGTGAGGAGGGGTGGCTATGGGGCCTGTAGACAGAGTCTCACTGCCTACCCACCCTCTCCCTGCCCCAGCTGGACCGCCCGGCCAACCTCAACGCCCAGGTTGCGGTGGCCCAGCTCCCCCAGCAGGACCAGCAGCTGCCCCATGGCACTCAGTGCCTGGTCATGGGCTGGGGCAGGTTGGGCACCCATGCACCGTTGCCCCACGTCCTGCAGGAGCTCAATGTCACCGTGGTCACCTTCCTGTGCCGGCCACATAATGTGTGCACCTTTGTTCCCCGTCGCAAAGCTGGCATCTGTTTCGTATGTACCTGCTCAGCTCCCAGTGCCCCACACCGCGGTCGGATGGCTAAGGGATCTCCCTAGAGGCTGGAGCTGCCCTGGAGCAGAGGCGGCTCCAGCGGCCACCCCGGGGAAGGAGGGTGGGCAGTAGGCTGCACTTCGAATCCAATTCCTCTTCACTGAGCAGCTGCAGGCTGGGCCTCAGTCTCCCCATCTAGAAGGAGGGTATACCCATTGTGAGGGTTCAGAGGATGATCCATGGAACAGCCTCAGCTCCCACAGGCACAGAGGGGGTCGCTCAGGTCATACCTGGTGGCCCTCAGAGGTCTGGGGACTATCCCTCCCTGGGGCCCTCTCCGACCTGGGGAGGTGTGGGTGACGAGGCCAGCCTCAATCCCAGGATCCAGGTGTGTAGATGAGGCCACTCTGGAAGAAACGCCTGCTGTCTTCCAGAGGGGCCTCATCTCCCTCTCTCGTCCATGTGTCCTAAAGAAAATTTAGGACTGGAAACATTTTACCCCTAAATGGCGTTAGGTCATCTTCAGCCACCTTTTCCCTGACGTAGTCAAGTCCTGGGTGACTGAGTGACCTGTCCCCACACTTCCCAGGGGGACTCAGGCGGCCCCTTGATCTGCGACAGTGTCATCCAGGCCGTGGACTCCTTCCTGATCCGGGAGTGCGCTACCCGCCAGTACCCCGACTTCTTCGCTCGCGTGTCCCTCTATGTGGACTGGATTCAATCTGTGTTGAGAAGCGCAGGGGGCGGAGGGCAGCCCCCGAGCCTCCCCTTCCAGACCGACGCCCCAGGGCTGAGGCCAGACAGCAAGCCCTAACAGGACAGGGAGGGGGGCAGTGCTCAGCCCACGGTGACATCAATAAAACTTGAAACCCTCCTCTGACTCCTGTCTGTCCTTCCCACGTGGGCGAATGTGGGAGAGTGTCCCCAGCATGTGAGTCCCCAGACCCCAGACTCGGGATGGGGGTTTGGAGACAAGGTCTGGAGGTCAGTGGAGGCCTCAGGTCACAGTGCATTCTCCCCACCCCCGCATGCCCACAGACATGGGTTCTAATCCTGCCCTGCTGCCATGGCCCTCTGCAAGCTGCTGCCCATCTCTGTGGCCCAGTTTCATTGTCTGGAAAAGCGAGTCACCCCAGACATTTCCCAGAACTGTCCAAGGAGCTTTACCCTGACCCTCAGGTCTGGGGGGTGTCATGTCCAGCTCTGTGTCTCCAGCTGGGGGGGTGCGGTGAGGCTGCTGGAAGACCAGGCTGTGGTAACAGAGAATGTCTGGGGCCTGTGGGGCTCCTCCCCTGTCAGAGGCAAGCAGAGCAGCCATTAGGGAGGCTTCCTGGAGGAGGCGGCAATGACTGAGGTGACTGCCAATGCATGAACAGGAACAGGAGGAGAAGGGCCCCCAGGCAGGGGCATAGTGAGGGCAGAGGGACTGCAAGGCTGCACTGCAGCTGGAATGGAGCAAGGCAAGGTGGTGGGGGAGGAGATTTCAGAGGTGGTGGGAATGGAGGGTGCCAGACCACAGACATGAACTGGGGTAAGCCTAGAGGTAAGCGGTAGAGGTCATTGGCCAGTGGGCAAATGGCTATGGAAATGAGGCTCAGAGAGAGGGGCCAAACTGTTCACGGGACATACTGGAATTGGAAGGCAGATCTTTCGTTATTGATTTACTCTGCCACCACCTGGTAGCAGCATGCAAAATACAAGCAAGAACGAGAATTCCCAAGGCCTGCCCAGTTCTGCAACCCTTTTATACCTCAGTTACCACCCCAGGGAGGTGCTATGACTGGTTTACACCAGTAGCACCAGGAGCAAATTTGTGTGGAGACAGGGGACCTGGCTGAATCCTGGGAAATAGAAGCTGCTGAGTGTCAGGGGGATTCCCTGCCAGGAATTCCCTGCATCTCCCAGGGGCCCAAGGGGGGGAAGTGGTTTCTATAAAAAGCCCACAGTGTTGGGGGTAAAAGAGTTTTGCTAGAGGGAATGCTGTAAACAGAAAGACCAACAAAAACACCACCAGGAGGGTTCTCTGGGGCTGAAGTGTGTGAAAGACGACCCAGGGAAGCCCTACACAGCAAAGACCAGACCCAATAGTGGGAATTGGTGGGGTTTAGGGAGGTGTTGGGTGGATTTGCCAGAGGTTCGCTGGGCTGTTGAAAGAAACCCATGGGAATAACAAGCAGGATGATCAGCACACACTTGAAAGGCCTCAGGGTGAAAGGGATTCCTTGAGGGGAGGGTGTGGGGGTGGTCTCTGCTGCTGGTGACCACAGCTGGATGGAATTGCTTCCTGTAGCTCAGGGATCCCCAGGCCTCCAGCAGTGGGGAAAGGCACTCAAATCATTGTTTTCTTACTGGGCTGTAACTGAGACCTAAAAATGCGCGCGTCTTACTTGTAAGCTCCATGACTCGTTACAAGGGTGTCGCCAGTGTCGCCACTACAATTAGAAGCCCAGAGTTCGCATCCTAGCCTACACCCACCAGGCAATCACCATCCTGCCCTCCTGGAGGTGGTTAATGGCTAACAAACCTTCCAGGATATCACTTTATTATCCAAGATCTTTACAAATATTCATTCATTTAATCCTTGGGACATCCTATGTGATGGAGCCTATTATTATAACTTTCCTTTTACAGAAAAGGAAACTGAGGCACAAAAGAGTTAAGTCAGTTGCCTGAAATTATGTAGTGGGCATGTGGCCACACCAGGATATAAGCTCATATAAGTACATATGCTTGACCACCACGAGATGTGGGAACATAGTATACAGGTGGTGATCAATAAATGTAGCTTTGATTAAATGGGGTCTTGCTGCCTGAACCACTCTCCCCCCAAAGACATGGCTTCCTCCACTCTCCCCCATCCCAGGACTGAAAACAGGACTGTGTATCCAGTAGGTGCTTACTCAGTGCTCTATGATAACTTTAACGCAACTGGGTGGGAGCCCTGCCAAGCAGCGAGTGGGGTAGGACTGCTTGATATGGGAGGAATGAAGGGCAGACATGCAGTGCTTGCTGTGTGCCAGGGTCTGGGAGAGCAGTGCTGTCATCCTTCCTGGAGAGAGAAGGGAGTTTGCTTGCTCTTGGCCACGCATGGGGGGGCCCAGGGACAAACGGGATTCCAGCTCTGGTTCTGGGCACCCCTGGTGCTCCCGCCTGCCTGTTCCTGCCGAAGGATCCGTTGTTTCCCTCCCCTGAACCCTGCTCTGGGCCAGGAGAACGTTGCTTCTTGCAACAGCCTTGGCTATGGCCGTTGCAGCTGGAGCACCCTGGGGGAGGCGGGAAGAGGAACCAGTCCATGGGGTGGGGGCTGGGCCCTGTTGTTCGGATTGAGTTCTTCCACAGCCCTAGGCAGAAGCTCTCCAGCTTCAGGAGTGAAGGGAGTTCAGCAAAGCTCAGAGAGAAGGGGTTCTTTCCCAGAACCTCTGTTGGCAGGCTGGGTGGGAGGGAGTCCCTGTTGTGGGCAACAATCAAAGAGAGGTTGGAAGGCCAAGCCCCAAGAGGAAGGTGGAGCAAATCACCCTCCAGCTGGGAATTGTGGGGCCTGGGTTCAAGCCTAGCTTACCCACCATGTCACTGTGTAGGAACTCTTGGGGGAACGCCTCGCTGTGCCTCAGTTTCCTCTTCTCAAGTGGGACCCAGCAGTCCCCCATCACCCCTGTGCCCTGGATAAACTAAGGCAAGTGGGGAAACCAGCCAATGCCCTTTGGGCCTAGGCTTGCCAGATTTAGCAAAAATATAAGACACCCAGGTAAACTTGAATGCTAAGTAAGCAATGACTAAGTTCCTAAATAAGTACAATATTTGGGACACACTTACACTAAAAAAAATGTTTATCTGACTTTCAAATTTAATTGTGTGTCCTGAATTTTATCTGGAGCCAACCCAGTCCCCTCCCGCTGCCCCCTCCCCCCACCCCCACTGTCTTCCCATCATTGCCCTTGTCCTGGAGGTGGGGAAAGGAAGTGGGGCAATGCAACGGCCCCAGGCATCCAGCCATAAGAAGGCCTGGTGGGCACGGGGGTGCACAGACATCAGAGCCCCCGCCCGACCATGACCCAAAGCTGCAGACCGTCGGGTCCTACCCTCACCTCCATCCTGCTGACCATGCTGCTGGGCGGTGAGTGGGGCCACATGTCTGTCCATCTCTCCCTCGGCCTCCATTCCTGCCTCTCCACTGTGCCCTCAACTTGCGTGGCCTCTTCATCCTCATGGGGAGATGATGGCTGGGATGGGGAGACCTGCTTCCAGAGACAGAGACCGAGGTCCAGAGTGGTGAAGAGCTCAGAGTTTGAACTGGGGCATCACTGAGCATGCTCTGGGGACTGCAAAGCCAAATTAAATCCAGATCTAGCTGTTCCCTGGCAGGGGGCAATGTGTGCCCTGGCAGCTGTGCCCTGGCAGGCCTCTCTCTCTGTGCCTCAGTTTCCTCGTCTGGCACATGAAGAGCCCTGATCTGTGGGTTCCTGGTGAGAGTTCAAGGGCTGACTGGCCCAGCGGGTGGGGCTCCTGCATGGCACTCACTACCCCTGTATCCACATATCCCCAGGTCCCGCTCTAGCCTCTGAGATTGTGGGTGGTCGGCAGGCCCGGCCCCATGCCTGGCCCTTCATGGTGTCTCTGCAGCGGCAAGGAGGCCACTTCTGCGGTGGCACCCTGGTGGCCCCGAACTTTGTCATGTCGGCCGCGCACTGTGTGAACGGCATGTGAGTGATCGCCTTCCCCCTCCACCGACCCCGTGTGTCTTCCCTTCTCAGACCCTCTGTTTTCACATCTGTCAAAGGGGGAGGGTGAGACCAGGACCCAGGCTCCTCCAGGGGTCTCCCATGAACGCATCTCCTCCACCAGGCCCAAGTGGGGGCGTTTAGCCAATGAGCCCAAGCATCTGCCCAGGGTGGCGATGCTACCCCTGGTTGTGGAGCTTGGCTGAGTTCTGGGGCCTCTCAGCTGCCCCCAACGCCTGGGGCCACCTTGAATCACCTCCTGCACCCATTTTGCCTGCAGAAACTTCCAGAGGGTGCAGGCGGTGCTGGGGGCACACAACCTGGGGCAGCGTGAGCCCACCCGACAGTCGTTTGCCATCCAGCAAGTCTTTGAAAATGGCTTCGACCCCGAGAGGCTGCTGAATGATATCGTGATTCTGAAGGTGCAAGGCCAGTGGGGTGGGAAGTGATGCCCAGGCAGGAAACCGGCAGGTGCAAAGGCCCAGGGCCAAGGGCTTGGGAAGGGCAGGGGCAGAGCGAAACACTGGAGGTCACATGTGGTTCAAACTCGATAGGTCATCTCTGTGCCTCAGTGTCCACTCATGTAACCTGGGGAAATAAGCCCCTCCTGGCAAGGCTGTTGAGAGAGTGAACGAGAAGACACATAGAGATCTAGACACCGAGATATAGTTGTCAATCAACAAAATGGTATGATTATTTGTGTCCGATGGCCCTGTGCCCAGGGACTGTTCCTGCCTTTGTGAAATGGCAAAATTCCCCACATCTGGGTTGAAGGGAAACTGGAGGGAGAAATCCTCCGTTCCCCACTGCTGACAGAGTTATGATTATTCTCTGGAATGTTTTAGAATAAGGGTTTTGTTGTCATTGGTGTTGCCCATAGTTTGTTATATTGAGTACCTACGTTTACTCCTCTCAGGACACATCCAGGGATGCCCTGAGCCACTGTGGTTGCTCCTATTTCACAGATGGGAAAACTGAGGCTCAGGGTGGGGAGCATCTCACTGGGTGGGCATCCTACTCCGTAAAATCCCGGAACCACGGTGGGACCTTATGTGGGGAAATTGAGGCCCAGAAAAGGGAGGGCCGGTGCCCACCTCCCTGTGTGACTCTCCTGTCCTCTGTCCTGCCCACTACAGCTCAATGGGTCAGCCACCATCAATGCCAATGTGCAGGTGGCCCAGCTGCCCGATCAGGACCAAGGCGTGGGCAATGGGGTGCAGTGCCTAGCCATGGGCTGGGGCCGGTTGGGCACCAACCGGCCACCACCCAGAGTCCTGCAGGAGCTCAACGTGACCGTGGTAACATCCCTCTGCCGCCGCACAAATGTGTGCACAATGGTGCCTCGCCGGCAGAGAGCAGGCATCTGCTTCGTAAGTACCCGCATCCCCTTGCCACTCCACCCTCACTCCTACCCAGACTGCAGCAAGTGGAACTGCAGCTAGACCCTGGGAAAGACTTCCCAACTCTGAAGGGCAGTGGGTGGGGAGCCCTGGAAGCCCAGCCTCCCCACCTAGTCTGGCTCCACACACAGGGGGACTCCGGTGGGCCTCTTGTCTGCAACGGGCTGATCCACGGGATTGACTCCTTCATCCGGGGAAGCTGTGGCTCTGGCTTGTACCCCGACGCCTTTGCCCCCGTCGCGCAGTTTGCCGACTGGATCAACTCCATCATTCGCAGACCGGGTGACCAGCCCCATCTCCATCCCAGGGACCCTGCAAGCAGGACCCTCTAGAAGGGGCTGCTCCCGTCACTCCACCTCACCTGCCCCTGGCTGGGCCCTTCCCACGCTCCGTTATGCAGCATCTGGCACAATAAAAACCCTGTTTTGTAGACTGTGTCTTGGTGTTGGTTGTGTAATTGGGCGTTGAAAGTAGTCATGAGAGTATCTTGGGAATCTGGAGTAAGTTCCTTCTCCACCCTCCACAAAGAATGCTAGTTGCCATTTCTGGTTTCCCCTCCTGTAAAACCTGGTTTTGTGTGATTAAATTAGCATTGCACGTGGTGATGACACAAAGCACTGTAGCAGGTGTTCGTTGAGTGCTTACCAGGTGCAGGAATCATTCTCAGTCTTTGCAAGTGTTCATTCATTCAGCCCTCTGAGGCTCCAGCCCTTGTGGCCGGTCCCATCAGTGCCCTGTTTTACAGAGCAAGAGAGGTGAAGCTCTGTTCGGGAGCCTGGCTTTGAGTCCAAGCTCTGACTTTGGGCAACTTGCTCTGCTCGCTGTCTCCGAGCCTCCGTTTCCCTTCAGGGAGGAGTGAGGTGCTGTCTGGTAAGGGGTGGGGGTTGGGTCTCATTGGGTGACACAGAGGAGCCCTCCCTCACCTCCCCAGCATTTTGCTCTGACAAAGGGGGAAGGGCAGAGCAGATGATTTCCAAGGCATCCCCCAGACCAGATGGAAGTTGCAGCCCAGGGAGAGGGGACCAGCCTGTACTCCTCTTCTACCTTCCTGGGGCCACAGGCAGGGACCACAACAGATGTGGCCTCTGCCATCACGCAGCTCACCGTCTGACGGTGGGGGAAGAAACAATCACTCAAGCAAGCAAATAAATGAGAGAAATACCATCCTGTAATGCTGTCCCCCACACATGCCATGAGTTTGGGATGAATCTTCTCTCCCCTCTCTGTCCCCTGGCCCCCAACACCCTCCCGCTGGAGCTCAGAAGCCTGGGTCCCCCTCAGGGCCTTTGCTTTGGCTGTCCCCTCTGCCTGACTGCTCTTCCCGCAGGTTGTCCCCTTATCCCGCCTCTCCAAGAAACAGCTGCTCAGAAATGTGACCTTTCTCCATGCAATTGCTTTTTCCATTCAATACTATACGCAGGCAGTCTTTCGGCATCCACATGACATCTGGGGACCATCAGGGTTATTTATTGAACCACCCCATCTTCCAGGGTGGTTTCCAAATTTTGTTGCAATTTCAAACACTTTTACTCACATAATGTGGACCCCATATCCTCATGGGCTTTTGTTCAGAACTGATTTTAATAAGGAAATATGTTAGGATCTAACAGGTCACATGTTGTTTTCTAATTTTTTCTGCATGTATGAAATAATCCGCTGTGAGGAAGGGAAAAAAAAGGGGAAAGTATTGTGCACTGTTCCCACTGGGGTCATATGAGGTCCACCCCACCGTTCTGGTCCCATCACCCCCCCCCAATTAGGTACATGAGATGTTTGTCCCCCATCCCCACCTTACAGAGAGGGCCATGTGACCCGAGTTCTGCTCATCAGAACCTGCCATCCCCTGCCTGCAGTGACTGGTTTGGGAGGGGGCATGTGACCCAAACTCAGCCAATCAGAGACAGCCTGGAGACATTGGCTGGAGTGATGGGGAATTGGGGAGGGGGGGCACTGAGCCACTGGGCTGAGTCTGGGGCCTCTGAGGCCACAACGGTGGAGCCTGGTGAGGAGAAAAGCCATCAAGGAGGAAGGAGAAACCAGAGACAGCGGCCTGACATTGTTCAAGGCACCTGGATCAAGCCACACCTAAAGGCAGACCTGGAACTTTTCATTTAAATTTCCTTGTTGAAGGCACAGTCTTTCCACTTGCGCCTACACACCACCTTTCTAATGTCCTGCTTGTTGGGGTGTCAGGCTCCAGAGTTGCAGCAATGGGACAAGGGTGTGGGGTGACCTTCCTCCTACCCCCTCCAAGCTGGAAAAGGAAGAGAGAGAAGGGAGGAGCAAAAAAATGAGGAAGTGGGTTGTTTATAAACTGTGGCCTCCAGCTGCTGTTGCGAAACCTGGGGCTGGAGGGGTGCTCTGGGGGCCTGGGTGTGGGTCTGTCCCTTCACCCTGCATCCACCCACCCTGAGGGGCTGCTCACCACACCAGCACCAGCCCTGGGCCAGGTGCACGGAAAGTACAGCAGGAGAGAACCCCACCGAGAGGAGTGTGAAGCGGGCGGGTGGGGGCGGGCTTTTCTTTCCTAGCTGGCTGACTGCCCACCCAGCAGATAGGGCCTGTGGCAGCCACCACCCCCTCCACCCTCATAAGAGTGTCCCAGGGCCCCACCTGAATCAGTGTGGCGGCAACAGCAGCGTCATGGCAAAGCTCTCAGTGCACCTGGCAGCTCTGATCCTCCTAGGAGCAGCCCTATGCGGTGAGTGAACGTGTAACTGGAGTGGACCAGCTAGGGGCCACCAGCCTACAGAGCAGTCAGCCAGGGGCCCCCTCTGTCACACAGGACTGTCTCCCAGCCCCTCTCGGTGGGCAGAAGGGGGCAGTGTCCCTGTGAATGGAAGACTCTGAAAGTCCAGGAATTCTCAAAACTTGGATCGGAAATGCGCAGTTCTACAGTGGAAACTGGCGGCCGGCGGGCAGAACTGCTGGCAGGAATGTTGGTGCTGTCAGCTCCACTTTTCTTAGAACTTTTCTTAGCTTTAAATAGAACCCGCGCGGCTCATTGTGTAGGACGGAATGTGCCCCAGACCCCGGCACTCCCTATCCTTCCCAGGCCCCCAGGCGTCTGAGCTTGCGACGCTGGGGTGTGGGGATCTAGGGATGGAATTCCAGGTCTCAGGTGGGTAGAGCGGCCTGGGATGCAGAAACGGCGTCTGAGGGCTGCGCTGCAGGCCTCCCCGCAGTCCTCACGCGCTTTTTGCCCATCCCCAGCGGCGCAGCCCCGCGGGCGGATCCTGGGCGGCAGAGAGGCCAAGTCCCACCAACGGCCTTACATGGCCTCGGTGCAGGTGAACGGCAAACACGTGTGCGGCGGCTTCCTGGTGGCCGAGCAGTGGGTACTGAGTGCAGCGCATTGCCTGGAGGACGTGTGAGTGGCCTGGACGCGGGCGCGGGGCTATGGAGTGGGGGAGGGGTTGGAGTGGGGCCCTTGCTCTGACGTGGACCCTACCCCACTCCCAGGGCCGACGGGAAGGTGCAGGTGCTCCTGGGCGCGCACTCGTTGTCGCAGTGGGAACCCTTCAAGCGCCTGTACGACGTACTGCGCGCAGTGCCCCACCCGGACAGCCGGCGCGACACCATCGACCACGACCTGCTCCTGCTGCAGGTCCGCCGAGTCTGGCGGCAGTTCCTCCTGCTGCATGCCCCACCCCCAGGCCCCCGACCCCGGCGCCCGCCTCCCCCCCCCACGTCCCACCGAGTCCAGCGGTAGTCCCTCCGGCTGCATGCCCCCAGGCCCCCAGCCCTGACGCCCATCTCCTCCCACCCGCAGCTGTCTGAGAAGGCAGTGCTGGGCCCCGCCGTGCAGCCCCTGCCCTGGCAGCGAGAGGACCGCGACGTGGCCGCCAGCACGCTCTGCGACGTGGCCGGCTGGGGCGTGGTTAGCCACACGGGCCGCCAGCCCGACCGCCTGCAGTACCTGACCCTGCGGGTGATGGACCGAGCCACCTGCAACCTGCGCAGGTATCACGACGGCACCGTCACGGAGCGCATGATGTGCGCGGAGAGCAACCGCCGGGACACCTGCAAGGTGCGGAGCGGGGCGGGGCCAGCAGAGGGGCGGGGCTGCGCGGAGGGCGGGACCAAGCGAAGGGGCCGAGCTGAGAGCTGGGAAGGCGGGGCCTTGGTGGGTGGGGCCTGCAGTGGTGGGCAGGGCCTGGGCAGATTGATGCCAGAGCGGGCAGGTTGAGGCCAGGGGCAGGAACAGGAACTGCAGTGGCGGAGCTCCAGGTGAACACAGGAGAACGGGAGGGCCTGCGGAGGTGCACCAGCCCTCAAGGCCCTGTCCCATGCAGGGCGACTCCGGAGGCCCGCTAGTATGCGGGGGCGTCGCCGAGGGCGTAGTCACCTCCGGATCCCGCGTGTGCGGCAACCCCAAGAAGCCGGGCATATATACGCGCCTGGCGAGCTACGCGGCCTGGATCGATGGTGTGATGGCTGGGGCCGAGGCTGCCTGAGGAGGACCTGAGGGGCTGGAGTCACCAGGAAGCAATAAAGTCACCCACTCCTGCATCCTGTCAGACTTTATTTTATTTTTTGTTTCTATTTTGTTTGTTCATTTATTAGGTTGGTGCAAACGTAATTGTGGTTTAAAAGGTTAAAAATAATTGCAAAAACCGCAATTACGTTTGCACCAACCTAATTTGTTCTTTAGATTCCACATACGTATAAGTGAGATCATATGGTATTTACCTTTATCTGACTTATTTCACTCAGCATAATACCATCTAGGTCCATCTATGTTGCCACAAATGGCAAGATTTTGTTCTTTTTTTATAATCGAATAATATTTCACTATATATGTGTGCGTATATGTATATATATATATATATATATATATATAGAGAGAGAGAGAGAGAGAGACAGACAGACAGACAGACAGACAGACAGACAGACAGAGAGGAGAGAGACAGAGAGAGACAGAGAGGAGAGAACTCCAACAAAACAAATGCATACAATTTTAAGAAAGGAAGAAACTGTATTAAAGTTACACTGATGGTAACCACTTCGAGCACCTCTTGTAATTGCAGAAGTCAAACATGACTTGTATTCATCTTTTGTTATTGGTATACATTGTGTATTACAATTTTAATACAGTTTTTTTCCTTTCTTAAAATGTGTATACTCTTTTTGGCTCTCTGTCTGTCTGTCTCTCTCTCTCTCTCTCTCTCTCTCTCTCTCTATATATATATATATATATATATAGAGAGAGAGAGAGAGAGAGAGAGAGAGACATATATATGTCACATATATATGTCATATATATATACATATATACATATATATACATATATATATAAAATTACCTTTTTTATCCATTCGTCTATCACTGGACACTGACATCACTTCCACATCTTGGCTATTACTAATTATGCTGCAATGAACATAGGGCTGCATGTATCTTTTTGAATTAGTGTTTTGGATTTCTTCAGGTAATTACCCAGGAATGGAATTGCTGGGTCATAATGCAGTTCTTTTTTAATTTTTTGATTAAAAAACTGTTTCCATAGTGGCTGTACAATCTGCAATCCCACCAGCAGTGCACAAGCGTTCCCTTTTCTCCACATCCGCGCCAGCACTTGTTGTTGGTTGATTTATTGATGATGCCATTCTGACAGGAGTGAGGTGGTATCTCATTGTGGTTTTAATTTGCATTTCCCTGATGATTAATGACGTTGAGCATCTTTTTATGTGTCTATTGGCCATCTGTGTGTCATCTTTGAAGAAATGTCTATTCAGGTCCTCTGCCCATTTTTTAATTGGATTTTTTATGTTGAGTTACATGAGTTGTTTACATATTTTCCATATTAATCCTTTATTTTCATTTGCCATATCTGCTCTCATTCAGTAGGTTGTCTCTTCATTTTGTTGATGGTTTCCTTTGTTGTGGAAAAACGTTTGTTTAATGTAGTCCTATTTGTTTATTTTTTTCTGTTGTTTCCCTTGCCTAAGAAGACATATCCAAAAAGATATTGCTAAGAGTAATGTTAAAGAGTTTACTTCCTATGTTTTCTTCTAGGAGTTTTATGGTTTCAGGTCTTGCATTTAAATATTTATTCCATTTGAGTTTACTTTTGTGAGAAATCAGCTAAAAGCATTAGGGAGTTTCATTTGCATGTAACTGGTTGTTTTCCCCTTGCTTCCTTCAGGATTGTCCCTTCATCTTTAATCTTTGCCATTTAACTACAGTATGTCTTGGTGTGGGGCTCTTTGCGTTTGTCAGGTTTGCAACAATCTGTGCTTCCTGAACCAGGATGTCTGTTTCTCTTCCCAGGTTAGGAAAGTTTTCAACTGTTATTTGTTTAAATACAGTTTCTTTTCCTTTCTTCTCCTCTGAGATCCCTATTAATGCAAATGTTTGAGCACTTGATGTTATCCCAGAGGTCCCCTAACTATCCTTGTTTCGTTAATTCTCTTTTCTTTCTGCTGTTCTGATTGGTTGTCTTCCGGATCGCTAATCCTTTTTTCTGTGTCAATTACTCTGATGTTAATTCCTTCTCATATATTTTTCATTGCAGTTACTGTATTCTTCAGGTCTGCCTGGTTCTTTCTTATACTTTCTTTTTGTTGAAGTTCCTCTATTTCACTCTCAAGTTTGGTGAGCCTCCTTATGACAGTTTTGTTTTACTTCTTTTCAGGCAAATTTCTTGTCTCCATTTCCTTGGGGTTTTTTTCTGGAGATTTTTTTCTTGTTCCTTCATTTGAGAGATATTCTGTCTTTTTGTTTCATTTGATTTCTGTGATTTATTTATATGAATTTGGCAGAATAACTCCCTCTTTCATTATTGAGAAAGTGGCCTGAGGTAGAAGCGGCCTCTGTGTCGGCTGTGTGTGCTGCATGGTTGGCAGGTTGGTAGGAGCCAAGTGGGTGCCTAAGGCGTTGGGGACACTGGCCCACTGAACAGGAGCAGCTCCAGGTGGGGAGGTATGTGTGGTGACCCAGGGACCCGGCTTGCTGCCTTTGTGCAGGACGGAAATGGGCTGCAGCTATGTGTCTGGCAAGGCGCTGCAAAGGCCTTGCAGGTAGGTCAGAGTCCCTGGACAAAGCCGCCCTATGGATGGAGAGGACACCCCGGCCCCAGCCTTCTCTGCTCGTCTCTTTCTCCTTTGTTGTTCAGAAGCTGTTTATTCAGCCCTCGCTTGTCACGGGAGTAAATGTTGTCTGTGTGGCTGTGTATTTGTTTGCTCGTGGGAGGGGGTGAGTTCCGCGGCCCCTGCGTCCCCCATCACAGACCTGATTAGACTTTATTGAGCACACACTGCATGTGGGACACGACGGAGCCGAGCCAGACCCAGGGGGAGGCAGAATCCACAATCTAAATCGCGTTCATCGGTAGTGAGGTGTCAGGAGGTGACCGGAAGGCTGAGAGGCGGCAAACCTGGCAGGAAGAACCTAGGCAGCAAAACCGGGAGACCTGACGCCTTGGACGCCCCCTGGAGACGACAGGCGCTGACCTAGACCTTCGCCACACGGGGGCGGCCTTACCCTTCCCTAGAAGGCGAGAGGCTCCCCGAGGCCCAGGGAAGCGCCGCTCCGCATGTAGGCCACACGGGGGCGCCCATACTCTTCCCTAGAAGGCGAGAGGAGACGGGAGACCTAGGTTGGGCTCGCGTGGGGTTGGATCCTCGGCTAGCGTTCAGCTCTCCCTTTGCTACCCAACAGGAGCGTGTGGGCGTACTGTCTGCAAGACCCTGCTCTGGGCTGAGGTTTAGGTACACACTCTAAAGTTGTGCTATTATGATGGTGTCCCAAATGGACCCGGACGAAGCCTGGGTTCAAACCCAGAGCCACGGGCGTAGACATCCCCTGCGCTGAGAGGGTCAAAGAAAGAGGTTGACGGAGCAGCCACACCACTCTGCCCCTTAGACGCATTACCCTCCTGGGCAACGACGGGGAGGTGACAGAGGTCAGAACACAGATTCCAATGCCCTGTGTTGTTTCTCCCACCTGGATGAGGGGCCATTGAGGCCCAGCACCTATCAGGCTCCAGGCATTGAGCCTGGTCCATAAAGGGTGTTCATGACCTCCCATTTATGCAAATCCGGGCAGAGTCTGAGAGGTGAAGTCGTGGGCCTCACTGACGATTAGAAAGTTGGGATTGAACTTGCGGTGAAGTTTTGTTTGGACGAGTCATTCATTCACACAAAAGCGCTTTTGGAGCTCCTCCTGTGTGCTGGGTCCGGTGGACACAGCTGAGACCCAGTTCTGCTCATGGTAGCTGGTTACATATTCTGTGCACAGGATGTGTGACTCATTTAGACTTTCTGATGACGGGTGTGAGGTTCTTAGCGTGCTCTTGGATTTCATGTATAATTTGAGAAATTGTGCATGTTCAAATAAGGGGACGGGAGATGTAATTGCTGGTCATGTAGCATCAAAGACTCAGTCATTTGATAGGTATTTCCTGAATGAAAAGATGAGGTCAGGGAGCGGCTTTGAATGGATTCAGTTTGGGGAGGAGGAGGATGACCAGATTTAGCAAATAAAAACACAGCCTGTCCAGTCAAGTGGGACTTTCAGAAAACAAGTACATTTTATGCTGTTAAGTAGATCCCATGTAACATGTGGGACATTTAAACTAAAAAACACACTCATTGTTCATCTGAAATTCACATTTACTGGGCATCCTGCCTTTTATCTGGCAACACTGGTGGCGGTACAAGTGAAACAGGACTGTTCCCTGTTGCTAGGCTGATGACTGTTGAAGCTGGAGACCTAGTCCCGTGGCCTGAACGGTGGAGTGGGTGGAGGGCAGGGGCACAACCTGAGGGCAGGGGAGGATTGTGCGGGTTTGCCCAGCAGAAAAGGGGGAAGGGTATCCAGACAGGAGGCACAGCCTGGCAGGAGACAGATTTAAATGCCATTTGCCCTTTAGAACTGACTGCTCCTGTGTTGTTTTTTTCGGGGGGGGGGGGGCTCCTGTGATCATGGCAGAAACCAGAGCCCTGGGGGACAATGCCTTCTGAGATCCCTTTGACCCTGCAGGGCCTCTCCTGGTTGTGCCCCCCAGGTACATGGCTCTGATATGCAAGTGTTACCCTCCCACTTGCCAGAAGGGGGGCAGGACAAGCCTGAGAGCCACGGGGGAGGGGCAGGAAGGACCCAAGGTAGCTGTGGCCTCCACACCCCCCCCTCCCCCCGCCCGCTGTACCCCACTTGGATAGGTCACACCCTCTGCTTCTATTTCCGGAGGCTGGTACCCAAGTGGGGGACAACAAAACATTTTGATCCACAGACTCCCCCCGTTTGAACATTCCAGGGGACCCGGGGCAGGCGGGCCACCTCATGTGTCCCCACAATCTGGTGTTCCCAGGCAGCCAGGCATGTTTTACCCACTGGGCTTGCGCAATGATTTATAGAATGTTCTGGTGCCTGCTGCACAACAAACCACCTGAACTTAGTGACATAGAGCCACCACCCAACCCTTATGCTATTTCTCCAGGTCAAGAGAAGCGGGTGGTTTGTCCCCTCCTCTTCAATGTGTCCAGGTGACCTGGAGTCACACGGAGGTATCTTTGCTCCCGTTGGGCCTGGGCTGGGGCAAATCCAAGTAGATATGTGGCCCAATGAGGTGTGGGTGACATGACTATCGAAGGACGAGCCTCTCCACCTCAACAAGCAGATGGCGCAGTGGCAGAATCACAGGTGTGGTGGGGTAGGAAGGACCGGGGGACATCTCGGTAGGGGAAAGGCCTTGTTCCCACTCCCCAAACTCCTGATTCTGAGAACAAATGGTTTACAGGCATTCCCTCCACTGGCTCACAATGGCTGTGTCCCTAGGGCAGTAACCCTCACCCATAGGCATCTCTACTCAGGTCTGTCTGAGGGGTCCCCCTCTTTACTAGGGTGGCAAATGAGGCCACGTGGCCAGGAGCCCACTGAAGGGCTGAGGGACAGCTTCCCTGTCCCTTCCTGGTGTACACAGCCTAGGAGCTCCAAGTTCCTGCGGAAAGCACCAGCCAAATCACATTTGGACTGGACACTGTCCCAGTCCTGTGGCTGCGGGCAGGAAGGCTTTAAAGTTGGCCCAGTCCCTTGGTAAGGGCTCCCTGACATCCTGCGACCCCCAGAGGCGAAGGGGAGCGTGCAGCAGCTGTTACCTCTCACAGGTGCCGACCTGGCCTTCTCCTTGGAGCCTCCAGAGGAAAATATAAGAAGCAACTACCACATAAAAGGCAGGGCACTGCACCTGGCACCTGAGGGGGAGCAATCCAGGAAGGGGCCTGGGGGGACCAGGCCTGAGCAGCTCTGGGTGGGGAGCTGGGTGGGGGAGACCACCCACCAGACAGAGACATGTGGAGACACGTGGACACAGAAACCCACCTACAGAGGAGCCTGTGGGGGGGGCAGAGCCCCCACCTACCCCCAGCCTGTTGCCCCCTGCAGGACCTGTGCCTGGTAGAGCTAGGCGCTCTATAAACGTTGACACAGAGAGAGCGACATACATGGGCACAGAGACCAAGACTGCGTGATAGGGGAGGGGAGTTGGAGTGGGCGGGGCCTGGGAAGGGGCTACTGGGCGACATTCACCACACACCAAGCGCCTGTGACCCAACCCAGCTGAACATTTATTGGGCGGCCTAGGTCAGAGGCCCCTGGATAAGCAGCTACAGGTGAGCAAACTGAGGCAGGAGCCTGGCTGGTGTCACTGGCAGCAACCACTAGACACCCGATAGGTTCACGTGGGACGTTTTAAAGGACAGATGCCCAGAGTGTCCTGGACCCTCTGATCTTGGACCTGGGACATCTGGAGGTGCTCCTGGGGGTCTGCAGGTCCGGGGAGGTCAGCACTTGGGTGGTGAGACCTAAGGGGCAGGCCCAGGTCTGTCTCAGCACCCAGGACGGGTAGATACACAGCCGGGCCTCTCCTCCTGGGAAATGTCATTAGGCTCCGAGGGAGAGAAAACGGTGCCATTGGGCCGCGGGGCACCACCGGGAGGAGGCTTCCGGCCATGGCCTCATCTGCCCTCCCTGTCACGGGCGATGAGGCCCCAAAAGTCATCTGTCAAAGATATTTTTTAACACACCTGATGAAGGTCCCAAGTGTGTGAATGCTGTCACCAGTGAGGAAGCGGCGTTGCCTTCCCCTCAGGAATCTCTTTACAGGACACAGAGACCCGAGTCAGGGGCAGCTCAGGGCCGTCCGCCGCCACAGCCCCCCACACAGGCAGTTCCTGATCCAGCGCTGCTCCCACTGCTTGACGGCCGTCGTCTTGTTGGGTGACTTCAGCATGGTGACACAGCCACACCTGCAGGCAGAGCCGGTGGGAGGAGCTGAGGGGAGCACTCCCACCTGCCACTGCGCCCTTGTACACGTTGTTCCCCCACAGGAATGCTGCTCCCTGCACTGCCCCGAGGCCGAGCTAACTCTACACGTCCTTCTGGCCGGCTCAGGCATTGCCCCCGTACCTCCGTGAGTGGACAATGCAGGGGTTGGGAGGTGAAGTCCTGACTCAGAAACTCCCTAGTGTCTGGGGTTGTGTGGCAGCAATGGGCCACGTTCGCAAAGTGCCAGCGCAGGGCCAGGGCTGTGCCCTGGTTGCTCCTTTATTCCTGCAACTTGGGTTACCAGGAGCTCCATGAGGGCTGTGCAATCACTGTCAATGTCCTAGGATGGGCCCCCCAGGACCTCCTGAGGCAGCCTGGCCCTTAGAGACTACAAGGGAGGCACGCTCATGGTGGGGAAACTGAGGCTCACAGAGTGAAAGCCCCTCAGCCCTGGGCCCTGGGTGCAGAGCCGAGGCAGCATGTGCTATAGGGGTGCAGGTGTGGCTCACCTGGTGCAGGCCTTGCACTCCTCCGTGGGGTAGGCGCCCAGATGCAGCCTTCGCAGGTGGTCCATCTTGGGCTGGCCCGGTGCCCTGGCGGGTGAGGGAGACCGAAGGGCATCAGGGCCCTGCACACACACACGCATGCACACGCTGGCAAGGGTCCATCTCCCAGAGACAAAGCGCACGTGAAGCGCCCACCATGGCAGAACACAATGGAAGGTGCGTGCGTGTGGAGGAGTGTCCACATGCCTTCTGCTCGCAGACATATTGGGCCTGGATGGTGCCGTGCCCTCTGGATGACACCAGAGAACCTTGCAGCAGGAACCTGTTTCTGGAGGGGACCCAGTGGCTGGGACGGCTCGTTATACTCATGTGAAATATGTTTAAAAGTTTTCAAAACAAAAGGTTCAAAAGCTTCCTGTGATGACCTCCTTGTTCATAAAAGTCTGTTCTGAAACGCAGACACAGAGGGAAGCCTGTGATTCATCAGGCTGTGTCCCACCATGACACAAGAAGAAAGTGCTGGGAGGGCCTGGAGGTGAGACTGCTCTTCCTTCTGCTCAGTTTTCTGAAACTTCCCACCCAAAGGAACAGGCTACGTGGGGAGGTCACATGTGTCTCTTCACCCAATGAGCATCAAGCGGGGGTGGGAGCCTCACGGTCCTGGTTGGGATTGCCACTAGGCTGCTTCCTGCCTCTGACCTTGGTTCAGTGACTGCACCTTTCTGAGGTGTTCACTCGCCTACGAGATGGGGATAAAACCCCACCCCATGGTGCTGTGGGCAGTACAGGGTTAAACTCAGCAGGCTTTGGCTGTTTCGACTCCACATTTCCAAAAACAGGGCTAGCCCCAGACTGCCAGAGGTCCCCTCAGCCCTGCGGAGGTCCCGCCTGACACAGCGTTTTATCTGCTGGGGACTGCGGGCCAGGCCGGGTGTGGGTTATGGTAACATTGTATCAGCTTGACCTCTGCAGGAGCTGGAGCCCGAGTAACCAAGGTCATCACGTGGGCACTGTATACAGTGACAGACCATGGGGCGGCTATTACATATCCAAGGGCACAGATCAGTAAAGACAGGTGACAGTGGAGGGAAGTGACAAGTACTGGGGTGTGGGGGGAATTCAGTGACTGAGCGATGGACATCTCTAGGGGACAGAAGAAGGCAGCAGGTAAACATGCACAGGCCCCGAGGCAGAGGCATGAAGGAGGGAGTCAGGTAGTTTTAGGGAGAACCTCCTGGAAGGAACATGCAAAGGGCGCAAGGCAGAGGACACGCACCTGATGAGGCCATCCAGCTGCAAGGTGGTGGCGCTGACAGGCAGAGCGGGAGCCTTGCCAAAGTGCAGCCGCAAGGGCTGCTTGGGCTGCAAGCGGCTGACCAGGCCGTCGCTGACAGGCAGCCAGTCCAGGCTGGGGATGAGCAGCTGGCTGGGAAGCAGGCAGCACTCGTCAACGAGTGCCTCATCTGGTTCACTTGTGGGGCCCTCATCACGGCCTGCAGGGAGAGGAGCGGGACCCTGAGGACGTCGTACGCAGCTTGGAGCTCAGGGCCCATGTCTGAGCCCAGCTCTGCCCTGACTTTCCGGGTGGCCATGGAAGCTCTTGGAACCCAATCATTCACTGAAAAAACATTAAGTGAGCACTGGGTGCCTTCCTGGGAACAGGGCTGCAAGAATGACAGAACCCAGCCCTCCAGAAATACATGGCCTGGCGACACAAGCCAAGCCACCAGTGCCTAACACGGCTGATGTCTAATGAGCACTCACCCTGTACTTGGACCTGTGCTGGGTGCTAGGGAAACAGTGGGGACCGAGACCGAGCCGGTCCCATTCTAGTGGGGGGCCTTGGCCAGGGGTTGTAGGTTGGTAGGGGGATGGGAGCAGAGGGCTGGGTGTCTCACAGCAGATCCAGAGCTTGGTGAGCAGACGGAAGAGCAGGGACATGCTGTCCTGGGTGTCGGAGGTGGCTGTGTACACAGGCAGGCAGCTGGGCTTCAGCAGGCCCCAGATACGGATGACAACCATCAGCTCCCGCAGCATGCCCAGCGAGGTGCCGTCCCGCAGGAAGCTGTGGCCAGGCCGCAGTGGAGAGCCCTGGGGGAGAAGCACTCAGGCTGTGCATTTATCTGCGTGCAGCAGCCTAGGACCCGGTGGGTTCTGGGGCAGGGGGTGCTGGGGAGGGACAGGTAGGGTGCACACCTGGTTGGGCAGGCTGGCCAGCAGGTAGAGCACGAAGTCACCCACCCACTGCAGGAGCTGCTGCAGCGCCTGCAGTGTGTTCATATCCAACACAAACTCCTCTGTCTTGAGGTTGATCATGACCTTGTCAATGTCTGGAAGGAAGGAGCAGTCAAGAGCAGCGGGGCCCCACAGTGCACACGGGCTGGCCCCACTCTGCACCCTCGTCGCCTCACCACCCACCGGCACCCACCACGAGCTAGGGCCCACCCAACGCCGTGAACAAGTGAGTGGGCAGGATGGCTGAGCAGGGGGCCTCGAGGAAGGGGCGGGGCCCTGAGCCACAGGCTGTCCACCGCCGGCCTCAGGACCACCCCAAGGCCCTCAGACCCACCTGTGCTGCTGCCCCCGCAGCCCCTCCCCTCCCAGGCATTTGCTCAGGGACACAGCTCCCAGGCCCGGCTGACTCGTCTTTCTTGTCTTTTGTTCCTCTCTGGTTGACATCTGCCCCCAGCTCCAGGCCAGCCCTCAGGCCTGGCACAGCAGACACCAGTGAACAGTCCTTGAGTAGAGACAGGACCCACCGACATCCGTGATCTTGGTGCAGACCTCGGTCAGCCGGTCGCCGGGACTCTTGTCGGGCGTGTTGAGGATGTGTGGGCGCAGCAGGGACTTGAGCATGGAGCTGACGGCGATGAGGAAGAGCTTGGCATGGTAGTCGCACACGCGGGTCACCGTGCAGGGCGACAGCTTGCACAGGGAGGCCTTCATGGCCAGGATCCGGGTGGACAGGACCTGGGGGACAGGTGGCGTGAGACGGACAGACTGCCTCCCAAGCCACCGGAGAGGCCTGCGGAAGAGGCTTTTGCCACAGCGTGTAGCTGGCTGGGCCAGGTGAAGCAGCCTGCTTCACCTCTCTGTGCCTCACCTCCAATGGCAGAATCCGGTAAGCGGACCTGCCTGTAGGCTGGGTGGGGTGTCAATCTGCAGCCAAGGGACAGTGGGCCATGGCTGGGGACACTGTGCTTGTCACACTGGGGGAGCTCCTTGCACTGGGGAAGCGGGGCCAGGGATGCTGCTGAGCCTCGCAGTGCCCAGGACGGTCCCCCACAGAGATGACGTGGCCCAGTGTCAGCAGTGCTGGGGGGCCCTGGTGCCGTGGGACAACTGAATGCGCCGATGAATTAAAATGCTGCACGGTTAGGGCTCCTAAGCATGATGTGATTGTATTTCTGCCGCGTCCGCACACCCTAATAGGCTCACTCCTATTCTATCAAGCTGTTCTTGTGAAGGAGTCCTTTTCCCCCTTGTACCATCTTACTGGTCACTGCTGGCAGAAAGGAAAACCACCCATTTCTACAACTGCGCTTGTGCAGTGCCCACGCTGACCTCCCACTGGATCTCAGGGCCCCCGGGTGAGCGTGGTTTCAGGGGCACACACGTGTTGTCTGGCCATCGCTCTCTCTTCCCCTTTGATGTTTGAGCCTACTTGCTGCCCGTCATGTTGCATGGGCGAGGCGCAGGGATCCAAACGGGCATGCACACGTAGCACTCGGAGCGGTTTGGGGACATGGTCCCCTGTCCATGGCAGGGAGGCAGGGCCCCAGGGGTTCACGTCCCACCTGCAGGGTTCTGACTTTCGACAGAAAACTGAAGGTGAAGAAGTTGGGGGTGTTGCCTGGCACTACCTGCTGCAAGGTGGCGCTCTGGCGCGTGTACTCCTCGTGCAGCCTGTCCACCAGGCTCTGCACCATGGCCGGCTGCACGTGCAGCAGGATATCCCACCAGTCGTAGCCAGTCACCATGCAGTACTCCAGCAGGAAGAGCAGGTGTCGCAGGGCCAGGCCCATGTCCAGCGTGTGGCCCATGGAAGGCGAGATGCGGAGCATGCTCAGCTGCGGGAAGGAACGGCCAGTGAGGCCACAGAGGGCACACCTGGGTCCTGGCCCCACCGCCCTGGTGGGCATCAAAGACCACTGCGTAGAAGCATTCACGGGCTCACTGGAGCCGCACACACTGGATGTCGATGGAGTCCCACTTCCCAGAAACAGCCTGAGGGGCCACCCTACACCTGCAAGGCACATCTGGGGTGACTGGACCTCCATGGAAGATGCAGAACCACGTGGGGCCGTGGGGGTCCCATCAGTCCCCATTAAAGCTGAGCACCTCACACAAAGGCCTGTGGAACGGTGATGGGCAAGGCTACCACACATTGGTGCCATGGAAATGGAACCAAAACAAGTGACAGGCAGATGTCCGACAGTGACTTGACAGAGCCCATGTCCTCCCAGGCAGCAGGCTAGCATGGGGGGGGACTCCTCCTGTCCCCACTGCACACGTGGCTTTGATACACCCAGGCCAGCACTTACCTTCCCGTGATTGTCGATGCCCACAAGGGCCAGGGAGGTCCAGGAGAGCTGCATGGCCTTGAAGTGGACGGCAGGACCCGTGGTCCGAGGGCGCTTGATGGCCGGCTCGTCCACGGCACGTGTGGCCACAGAGCTGTAGAAGACCGCCATGGTCTGCAGTGACAGTCGGTGCACAATGTGGACGCTGCCATCATGGAAGGCCAGGGCCAGCCCTGGGGGAGGGGCACATGCGGGGGTCAGGCGAACGACCTCCAAGCTTTGGATGATGGGAAGGACCTGCCCTGGGGAGGGGTGAGGCCTGAGCTGCCCGGGGCCCAGTGCCCATGTCGGGCCGGCTGTCCCAACAGCCGTGCCCCCTTCCTTTGCTAACAGCCCACGAGAATCAGTGCAGCACCCCACTGCCAATTCAGGCTGTACACCCCCCACTCCTTTGTGTGGCTGGCACTAAGTTTTGGCTGATGTGAGCAAACATACAACTTCCAGGGGGCCAAGCTGGGAGGGGAGGGGCACACAAAAGGCCTCATAGTGGTAACAGAGATCAGTGAAGCCAGGGGCTTGAGCCTTAAGCTTGTAATGAACATGTAGCAGGCTCAGGGGGCTGTCAGCTGTCACAACACTTTAAGCCTAACTCGTTCATGGTCACGGGCCCAGGAACTGAACCCAGGATCAACATCTCAGCTGCTACCACAGGGTGGGGGGGCTGCCTATCTGGAAAGTTTGCCCCAAGTTCCCAACTTCTGTTTTATTGATTTCTAATAGCTCTTTACATATTAAAGATACAGCTTTTCATCAGCCAACCTCACAGCCCTTTGAGCCTCTGCCCTTAAAGCAGGGCTACCAGCTCACTGGAAACTGACTTGAGGCCAGGAGGCTCCCACGGCCCTGAGACCCGAGCCTGAGGCAGAGCCCACCATACCGAGGCCAGGGTAGAACTGTGTGTCGCTGGCCACCTTCAGGTCAGTGTTGGTGAGTGAGATGGGTAGCTTGGGCAGTGCCACAGCAGATACCCGGTCCAAGTCATTGGTGGCCGACAAGATCCTCCATTTGAGAATCATGGGCTGCTTGTCACCAACTGAAAAGAGGCAGGGACACAGAATAGCAACGGAATGAAAACAAATGCTGCAAATGGGTCCCCACAGGGGGCACCAGCCAGGCCCCCTTCTCCAATCCCCGGGCCTGCCCCTCCTCGGGGCCCGCCTCAGCCCTGACAACTGGGTGACATGTCCCAGCTAGCTGCCTGGTGTGGGATGGGTACGTGACAGGAGGCAGCCAACAGAACCCAGTCCTGGGGCACCATGGGGTGGGTTGGACCTGATAAACTGAAAGGGGGTGCCACCCCAGACTTTGCCGCCACACAAACCCTGAAACGCCCCTTACAACTCGGCCAGCTTGCATTGGGTGTTCTGTCCCTGAGATTTAAGAAGTCCTGGGTGGGACTCCAGCTCTCCCTACCACATAAGACATATCTCCTTCCTGTGTCCAACCCTCGGCGTGATGCTGAATACCCCCCTAACAGGGGGTAGAGTGATTTCTGTCAACTGGGGTTGGCCAATGGGGGCTGGTGCACAGGATGTGAGCAGAGGCGCCCAGCGGGCTGGTCTGCAGGGCTGACACCCTGGGAAAATGGGCCCAGCTGCCATCAGCAGCCCGAGCCCAGAGGCTGATGGCAGGAACAAGAACCAGGCAGGCGCAGCGGGCAGCCAACTCAGGACAACACAGGTTGTGGTTCTGAGCCTCAGTTTGGGGCTGGTTTGTTACACAGCAACGCTGTCACAGGGCTCCTCTTTGCCACCCGTGTGTCTCCAGATCTGTGCCCCTGGCTGGCTCCCCAGTTTATAAACCTGCTGCAAAACCAGCAAGAGAGTCTCCGCAAACATCGCCCCTCCCAGGGGAAACTGAGGCCCAGAGAGGTCAGAGTGGAATTCAGTACACAGAGCGTAAGGGTAAAAACCACAGTGGGGTGTCTAGGGAGGGCCTGCAGGCCAGGCACTCTGCCCAGCCATTTACACACTTCCTTTCCCCTGACCAGCGCCTGGAGAGACAGAGACCCCCTGTAGGGCCGCCAGCTGCTGTCCACAAGCTCCCCAGGATGCTGGTCCAGGGACAGGGTAGGGCTGGCCCTCTTTACATTCATTACTCTGTGGCCAAAGTGGGAAGCTTATGGAAGCACCACCGCCCAGGTGGGGGGCAGCGCCATCAGGGTCCTCTTGACCCTGTTTCATTAGCGGCCCTGCTGAGCACCCCAGCAGGTGCCACCACTCCAGGTCCATTAGCACTAATCAGCAAAAAGCCACACTCTTCGGAGAGGCAGCATGAAACCTGGGGGGCGGGCTTTACACCCTAAACCCCCAACCCTGGCTTCAGCGGATGAAAACAAAGTGGCTTTTTCTAGGGTCTGTGTCAGAGAGGAGAGGGTGCTTATCTTAGTGGGGCATCTTTGGGCCACCCCGAGCCATGGGGGCTTCACATGGGTGTGAGGATGGGGGAGAGGGAGGTGAGGAAAACCAGCGAGTGTGTTCTTGGCAAAAACAGTTAATCCCTCCAGTCTCGATTTCCTCACGTTATACCAGAGTTTCCAGAAGATTCCATGGCTTTTAGGATTGGGTGCCTCCCTGTGGCCCCGTTCTAGCTCCTGACCTCGTGCCCCAGGACCTTTGCACTACCATTCCTCCACTAGGCACATGGTCCCCAAAGGAGGTTTTAGGGTGAGATGGTTAAGGCTGCCTGCTGAGTGACTGCAGGCAAGGACTTTGCCTCCCTGAGCCTCAGTTTCCCCAAATTAAAAGTCAAATGCCCCAGCCTCCCTCCCCTCAAGGGGGCCTCACCCACAGGGGAGATCTGCTGGAAGATGTTGTTCACAGGGAGCCCCTCTTTCCGCAGAGACCAGCATTCCACGATGCTGCTCGTCTGGCTGGATGCGCACAGGAGCACCTGGGGCGAACGGCGGGCAGCTTGATGAGGACGCAGTGCCTCGCGCACGCACACTTTGGGGGGCACTCATTGTACCCTGGGCTCAGTGCTGGCCTGCCTGATCCGGTCACCTCCCCTCCCTGGGCCTCCAGCTTCTCAATCGCTCATGCAGGCCCCAACCTCACAGCCACTGTGGATTCGAACCAATACCCCACCACCGGCCCCCATCCTGAAACGAAACATCACTCCGATAGTGCGCTCCCTGGTGGGGGCTTGGGCCTTACTGCTGCGCGTTATGATGGAAACTCGGGTAACTTAGTAGAGTCAGTCCCCATCCTGGTCCAGGGACCTGCAAAAATGTCACCTCACACAGCAGAGGAACTTTGCAGGTGGGATTAAGTGAGGGCCCCTGAGATGGGGACGACCTTGGGTTCCAGGGGGCCCAGTGTCATCACCGGGTCCTCATAAGAGGGAGGCGGGAGGCTCAGAGTCAGAGATGGAAGGGGCTGCCCTGCTGGCTGTGACGATGGAGGAGGGGCCACGAGCCAGGGACGCGGTGCCTCTAGAAGCTGGAAAAGGCTGGAAACTGTTCTCCCGGGGCCTCCGGAAGGACCAGCCCTGCCCTCACCTGGGTTTAGCCCCGAGAGGCCTGTGTGGACACCCAACCCCAGGATTGCGGGTGAGTGTTGGAGCACATCCGCTGGGCACTCACCTGCTCTGACATGTCGCGGGCCAGGAACTTGAGGTGGGTGACGGCAGGGAACCTGGCCTTGCGGTTGGGGTCGGTGGTGCAGCGCATGAACAGCGAGGGAAGGATCTCAGTGTCCACACGGCACTTCTCGCTGACCACGCCCACACACACCTTGTAGAACTGCACGGGGCAGGCGCTGCTGCCATCCGCCGTGGCCACCACGATATTGCCACCACCCGTGAAGGCGATGTCAGCCAGGGCCACACGGCTGCGCAGCCGGCACAGGCTCTCCGTCGACGTTAGCACCTGCCCGCTAGGCTTGAGTAGGGACACGGTGACCAGGCCGCTGACCGTCACTGCGATCCAGCCCTCCATGGGCTTGCCCCCAAACAGCGTGAGAGACGGCGAGAACTTGACACGGGAGAACTTTTCCCCGAAGCTGGAGACTCCTGACTGTGGGGGAGAGAGTAAAGGGGTCCACTTAATGCCGAAGTCCCCAGCCTAGGGCGACAAGAAAGACACCCTGCCAGCCATTGTGGATCTTCCTCTTGTGACCTGAAGACCCCCTTCTGGGAGTCACACTAAAAAAAAACACAGAGGAACAATGAGACAGAAGACATGAGAATGTGGACTTGAATTCAAATCCTGCCTTGGCCACTTGAGCACTATGTGATATGGGTCTCTCTGGCCCTCAGTCTTCTCATCTACACTTTGGAGGACCGTGGTGAGGATCAAATGACTAAACATGTGTAGGACAGGAATTGCAGCCTTCTCCTGTAAAGGGCTAGACACAGCATTTTCACTTTTGCAGGCCAGGTAGCCTCTGCTGCAACTGCTCGCTCTTCCCCTGCATTTGCAGAAGCAGCCACTGATAAGACTGCTCACAAACACAGACCTCTTCAGTAAAGCATTCAGGAGGTGCTGTGAAAGTACTGGCTGCTGCTGCTGCTATTTTCTTACTATTTCATGGTTGCAAATTGGGTTTAAAGTATGATTTACATGCAAGAAAATTCACCCTTTTTTAAGCATACAGTGCCACGAATCTTGACAAATGTGTTTCATCACTGCAACAACCCCGAGCAGGAGGCTACACAGGGTTTCTCTAGGTGGCCTGAGAACATCTGTGTCCCTCTGGTAAGCTGGAGCAGAATGCAAGTTCCTGGGCCTCAGACCTGTGTCCGGCCCTGAGCTGAGCCCTCTCATGCCTCCTCTCATTGACTCTTCACCAAGACCCACCATCAACCCCATTTGACAACGAGCAAAGTGGTGCACAGAGGCTTGAAGTCAGGATTTGAATTCAGGTGCCCCTTGACCCAGGTGGCTCCCATGCTTCACTGTGACACTGGGCTGAAGTATAGGCTGAGGAAAGAGAAATTCTGGAATATTACTAAATCAAAGAGCGGGCTAGGTTTTGAGGAGAGCAGCCGTCATTTAAATGGGAGACTCACTGAAGACAGCAGCCATCGGTTAAATGGCTGGCCCACAGAAGTTAACCGACTGATTAATCAAAAGCGTGAGCCAGGTCCACACCTCAAAAAACCAGAGGATTCCGGTGATGGGAGAAGAGGAGCCAGGTGTACCGGCAGATGGGTACAGTAAATGACCTCGTCCACAGCGCTTGTTTTCTCAAACAGGACACCCACCTTTTCCACGTGCAGTGCCAGTTTCACACCGTTGTGCAGCCAGGACAGGGCCACAATGGGGTCCCCTTCCACCAGGCTGCCCACAGAGCTCTCCCAGCTGTTGGCCAGATGGTCCGCCATACTCCAGCACTTGATCTGTCCGTTGGCATCAGCTGACAGTAGCCGGGAGCCTGTGGGGGGCAGACCTGCATGACAAACCCCCCTGCGGGCAGGGATAATCACCGCAGTATGTGAAGGGCCTGGGAGAAAGCAGCGCAGGGGAGTGGCACAAGGTATGCTGAGGAAATGGCTCTGGACGTGGGGAACAGGAAGAGCTGGAAAGCCACAAGTCAAAGGTTCCAGTCCCAGCTCCGGACTCTGGGGACATAACCAGGAAAAGACAGAGCATGTGACCCTGAGATTCAGAGTCAAGGGTGAGCATCCCCGTGGTCTCCCTCGGCCACGCAGGGACACCGTCAGCTCTGCCCTCACCTGACTGGTCCCACTCAAGGCAGGTGATGGCCTCGCGGTGCCCCGAGCTGACAGAGTGCACGTCCCAGGGATGCTCCGTGTCCAGGATGTGGATGAGTCGGGTCAGGTCTGCCGGGTGGGGGACAGGGCACGGTCAGCAAGGTGATAGCGACAGGGCCCTGCGGCAACCAACGACCCCGGGGGAATCAGGGAGGAAGCAGAGGATGTGCCACCCACAGGGGAGTCATGGAGGTGCTGCCGACCAGATCGACGGCCCAGGCAGCAACGAGGACCAGGCCGTGTCCCCTCGGGAGAGCACAGCAGGCCCGGGAGTCTGCCACCAGTGTATCTACAACCACATTTTTAAGAGACCCAGAAAACAGAATGGGAAGAAAATGACCCCATAAATGCTAACATGGAAGGTAACAGGTGGTTCTCTTTATTCTGTTTCTGTGCTTTTTAAATTTTCTGTAACGAGTGCACATTACTCAGATGATGGAGAGAAGACAGCCAGTATCCGTGTACCTTAGAGGCTTTCGAAAGCCAAACAGTGACATGTACAGCCCAAAAACTGAGGCACTAGTCTCCAACAAACCTGAGTGGGGTGCCCCCCCTCGCCCCTCCTGTCACACAGGTGTAGGACAGCATCACCACAGTAGCCACCACTTAAATGGGAGGTTCACCAAGGATAGGAGGCATCAGTTCAATGTATCTGCCCTTTGCACACCTGTGAGGATGAGACCCTCACCACCCTGTTACAAATGAGGAAGCCCTGAGAGGGCCTGAATAGGTGGAGGACAGCTCCCAGGCAGGCCTGGAGACTTGGAGTTGCCCTATAGCCATGTGCCAGGTACTGTGGGAGCCTGTGTGGGGAGAGGAAGGACAGGGGGCTGGGCTGGAGGCGAGGGGACACACCCTGGTCATTGTTCCGGAGGTCTGTAGTAAAGGCAATGAGGTTGCGGCAGGACCAGGCGCACGCCAGGGGCACTGATGGGCAGTGGGTGCTCTTGGGCCATTTCTCCCACTCGCAGACATAAGCCAGATCCATCTGTCGCCGGTCACACACCAGTCACCCGAGGGAGGGAAGGACCACCTGAGGGAGTGACAGAGAGGACTAGCTCATCGTAGCATTCCCTGAGCGCCTGCTGGGCACTGAAAGTTATGCTGGGTGCTGGGTCGCCACAGAGAATGAAAAGGGCCCAGTCCCTGACCTTGGGTTTTGGGGGTGGGGGCGAGGGCTGCATTTTAAACATGGAGGGTCAAGGAGACCACACCAGGGAGACAACATTTGAGCATGGGTGTGAGGGAGGTCTGCAGCATGGAGATGTCTGGGGAGGAGCATTCCTAGCAGAGGGGACAGCCAGTGCAAAGGCAGAGGCTGGATCGAGTCTAGGGTACTGAAGGAGTGGCCAGGCAGCCGAGCTGAGGGTGGGGGTGACGGCGAGCCCTCACCCAGAGTGAGGTGGGAGCCCCAGGAGGGCTGTGACCTACTTATGCTTCAACATGACCCCTCTGGCTCTCTGCAGGGTACAGCTTAGGAGATGGGGTGTTGCTGACTGCACTGGTCCAGGCTAGTAACAAGCTGGACAGCAGTGGCAACTGTAAGAAGAGGTCGGATCCTGGGTGTATTTGGAAGGCAGGGCACTGGTGGGGCTGCCTGTGGCCGGGTTGGCGGGGAGTCAGCAGTGTGGTCTTAGCGTGGGACGTGCTTTGAGTAGCGCCAACAACAGAGGCGCACGTGTCCTCAGAGCTCTGTGCCCGGCATCAATTATAGCTTATTTCCTCTCAGCATCACAAAAGCCCAGTGAGACTGTTAATTAGATCACCCCCCTCGTCCCCGATTCTGCAGGCCCTGCTCCAGAACAAAGCCCCGCCACCAGCGCCTTCAACACTGTAAGTTACTCTCCCGAAGCCCTCCACCCCCATCCCCTCCAATCTTGGCTTTCCAAACCCCGCTCCCAATTTGTTCCTTGAGCTCCCAGGCCCAGCCTATACTCTCAGGCTCCACTGCAGAGACCCCAACCAATCCCCGGCTCAGTCCCCAAAGACCTCCAGCCACGTCCCCAACCACCTTTGCTTTCCAAACCCCACCCCCAGATACCTGGCCTCCAGGACCCACCTCCAATTCTCCCTCGGTACTCCGGACTCCATCACCGGGGCCCCACGCAATCTGTAGGTCCCGCCCCCAAGTCTCCCAGACCCTGAAGCCTCCCGTCCATTCGTCCGAGACCCCTCCTCAGGGAGAAACAATCCCTAGACCCCGCCCCCACTTCCCCCAGCTCCGGACCCCGAGTTGCCGCCTAAAACCCCAGACCAAGCCTACCGCGGCCCAGGCCACGTACCCAGAACCCTTTGCTCTCCAGACCCGCCCTCTGACCCCACAGACCCCGCCCAGGGCCCACGAGTCCCCGCCTTCTTCGGGCCGCGCTGCCCTGGGCCGTCAGGAGGTCTGCCGATCCTCCGTGCCCTCGTAGTCCCGCGCTCACCGGACGGGCTCGTACAACACGGCCACATACAGCACTTGTCCAAACTCCCCGGTTCCAGCGCCACCTTCTTTCCCCACGACCAACGACTCGACCGCGAGGCGCGGCCGCTTCCCGGAGACTTCTGGGATGGCCGTGGCTCCGGCTCCGCCCCACTTCCGGGTCGTTTGCATACAGGCATTAATAATTCCCAGCAGCCACCTGAGTTTTATTTGGTAGAAAAAGGAACACTTTTTCGACTCCAGTAAATGACCGCATTTGGTTCCATTATATGTTAGCCTCACATCGTACAAAATTTGATGCTAAACTTTTGTAAAGAGGTTCACCCTTACTGTAAAAAAATTTTATCTTTGTACTTTAAATAGTCCTCGGCTCACGCCGTGAAATCGTGCTCGCTTCGGCAGCACATATACTAAAATTGGAACGATACAGAGAAGATTAGCATGGCCCCTGCGCAAGGATGACACGCAAATTCGTGAAGCGTTCCATATTTTTGCTTTTCTGGTATCAGGAACTGAGACAAAACAAAGGAAGTGCTTTACCCAATCGAGGTTGCTTCCGGTCTCAAACCCCATCACCAAGTTCTCTAAAAGCTACTTCTCTTATTTTGTGTTGTTCATAGGTGGGGAAACTGAGGCGCTGACAAGCCAGGTACCTTATCCAATTGAGGGCTCTTCTGGATTCAAACCCCATTCCCAATTCCTCCTCCAAAAGCTGCTTCTGTTCCCCACAGACTCTCCCCAGTTTGAAGGGTCTTCCCCAGGAAGAACCCCCGGGATTGCAGGGCAGGGTGCACCGGGCGTACGGCACCGCCGGGACAAAGGCCTGGAGGCCGGGCAGCCTGGGACCCCGGCTGGAGAAGAAGGTTAGGAAGAACTTGACACAGCCAGCATATGTCGAGGGCAAGACTCGAACCCTCGTGGCAGTGGGAGAGGCCTGTGTGCTCCCCCAGAGCCCCATGCCCGAGGCCGAATCCTGTCCTCTCGGAACCTGGGGACTCGGTCCCCTTCGCAGATGGGAGGCTCCGAGCTGGCGACTCAAATATCTCCTTTTGTCCTCCGTACTAGCCATTTGGATTTCCATTATTCAGCGTCTATCTTTTAAATTATTTAAATGCATATTAAAATGGAATACAGTGCACCCAGCGCCCACTGGTTTCCAAAACGGTGCCCGGATAAAAGGAACCAGGCAACTGAGAGAAATACAGCAGCCGAGCAGGAGCATCTTGTAGCGGCAGGAAGTCAGGACCGTCCTCAGAAAATAACCGCACAATAATGGGGATGGCTCAAAGAGACGTGGGAGCCCACTAAGACAGTTCCCAGAGGCCAATCCTGGAGTCATTTCTGCAACAAAATGAGGTCATACTGGATTATAACCCAAAGTAGTGGGAAGTAAATACCCACGCCTCCACGTAGACATAAATGATTGAATAAATACAGGCACCGGCCGGGGAGACGTGGCGGAGCTGAGGTTTGAATTAAGACCGAGGGAGGGGCCAGGGCGGCCGAGCCAACCGCCAGACACTTCCAGTCTCTCCACCTGCCTCACTCTCCGGCTGTCACTCAACTCGAAGCTCCTCCCCCACATCCACAGCCGTGGAAACTCTTCCCCCAGACCCACAGCCCTACCTTGCAGAATTCCTATATAATTAACGTAGCTTCTCCGCCCTCTAGGAAACTCCCATCCCCCCGTGTTGGCTGCTCAAGGCGCCTCCTTCCGAGAGGGCAGGTGGGGGCTGGGTGCGGCGGGGTTTAACGTCCCAGTGCAGAAGCCTGAAAAGCACTCGGGCCGGGAGCGTCAACGTCAGCCGTGAGGAGCCATGGGACAGCAGGGACCCTTATGTGATCAGAGGAGCAGGGCGCATCATGTGGGAATCATGGGGAAAACAGCAGAAAACCCGGATGGGGATGTCCTGCAGGACCCCCGGCCAGTCCCAGACATACATAGAGGGAACACGACGTGAAGACGCGCAGGGAGAAAGCCACGTGACGACGACGGAGGCACAGGCCGCGGGAATGTAGCCACAAGCCAAGCGACACTGGAGTCCCGCGGAGCTGAGAGAGGCAGGAAGGACCCTCCCCTTGAGCCTCCGGAGGGAGCGCAGCCCTGCGACACCTTGAGTTTGGACTTCTGGCGTCCAGACCTGGGAGACGATAAATCCCTGTGGTTTTCAGCACAGTGTGGGATATTTCTTCCTGCTGCTTCGGAAACCTTCCACTAGTTCATGCAGCTGGGGGCGGGGGTCATACAGCTGGGAAGTGGCAGACCTGGGGTTCCAACCTACGCACCAGTGAGGGGCCAGGGCGGCAGAGCCAATGCCCAGATGCTCCCAGAAGTCTCCCTGCCACCTGCCTCACACTCTGGCTGCTACTCAGCGTGAAGCTACTCCCCCCAGGCCCACAGCCCTCAGCGGCCAGGGCGCAAGTGCATCCTGAGGGCCTATTGCGCCCCCAGCCCTGCCCCAAAAGAAAACCCCACAGCTGGAGACCAGAGCACCAGAAATTTATTGAACTCTCCACTTTCTTCAACAAGCAACTAATCACATACACAGGAGTGGGGTCTCCCCCAGCCCTGCTTTTCTGGACCAGGACAGGGTGACCAGCAAGAGAAAACCCCAAACCAACAGGCTAGAGCCAGGCTGTGGGAGGGGAAAGGTGAGGAGACATGGAGTGGGGAAAGTGGCAGTCCGAGGGAGGGAGCTTCTGGCTGGAAGTCCCAGACCTCCTGTATGAAAGGAGGGGAGAAACGTTGGAGGTGGGGCGAGTGGGAGAGCAGGCAGGGCCCTAAAAGCCACAAAAAGGCACCCGGGGACACACATTCCAAAGAGGGTAAAACCAGCCTTTAAGCCACAGCTTGTCTAGGGTCACGAGCACTGGTAAGGTCACGAGCACTGGTATGCCCACGCACACCCAGACACACACACACACACACACACACACACACAAAGACGTAATGCTCTGGGCAGCACCCCAGAGACCTCCCCATCCTAGCCAAAAACTGGGAGGGAGTAAAGCAGGGACTAGAAGAAAGCCCCCCAATTTATCAGTTGGGGTAAGTATTTGGTTTTTCTTCCCAAATGGGAAATTTAAAAATCTACAACAAATCATGCTGAATTAAGTGATAAAAACCCAGCTACTTCTCGCTTAAGCTTCAGACTGGGCACAAAAAACTGAATGAAGAAGGAACATCAAAGTGAACAGACCAGGTCTCCCCACCCAAATACAAGTCCCAGAGTGGGGAGCTACAGGGCCCTGGGATAGTCTGGGGCAGCCCCAGCTGCCAGCTCTTCACCTGGGAGAGCTGAGCTGGGCTGGGGCCAGGGTGAGGAGATCGCTACCCCAAAGGGGAGAGCACATCTTCAAGGACAAACTCTAAAAATAACAAACATGTTTTAGCAGATGGTATGGGAAGTCTTGGTGGGGGAGAGGAGCAGGCAGGCAGGGCCGCCATCAGCTGCGCTGCTCCAGGTAAGCAGACAGTAGCAGCCCAGGTGGCAGGAAGTCCAGGTGACGATTGCTGACTTTCATCTGCCTCTTGCCCTCCAGGTCAGCACCTGCAAGAGGGGACAAATGGGGCAAGAATGAAAGGAACGTGAGAGTCATGGCACACAGAGGCACCATGCTCTGGCTCTTCCCCGCCAGAAGTCACTGCAAGCTGGCACTTAGGGTCTGTCTGATGTGACCCACCCCCCAGGGCCTAGGGCCAGACTCCCACAAACAGCAGTTGCTACATTAGGGCCTCCCTCTGCACCCTGTTTCATCCTTTCTGTCCTCATCCCGTGTTTAGATGGGCACCCTGACACAGGCTGGAGGCCAAGGGGACACGGGCCCTGAACAAGTATCGCACCTCTTTTCTGGTCTCCTGCGTCCATACCTGCCCTCAGGATCTCTGAAGCTCAGTCCTCCCCTGGTACCTCCTCCGGGCAGGCCCGGCTTTTCCCTCTCCCCTGTTCCCCATCTTGCACCCCCAGCCCAGATGCTCCATCTTAAGTCTATGGGAACAAAAGCAAACATCCTGAATCTATGGGAACAAAGGGAAGCATAGGGGCTGCTTTCCTGTGAGGGAGAGCTTCAGGGATCTCAGGACGAACCATCCTGGGGTTGCCATGGAAACTGTCTCAGCAACTCTGGGCAGGAGGCAGAGAGAGAGGGGCACGGGGAGTTCCTATT
Organism: Rhinolophus hipposideros; assembly: GCF_964194185.1. Taxonomy (NCBI): domain Eukaryota; kingdom Metazoa; phylum Chordata; class Mammalia; order Chiroptera; family Rhinolophidae; genus Rhinolophus; species Rhinolophus hipposideros. The sequence goes on along the minus strand of NC_138062.1, from coordinate 60,960,232 downwards.
GGGGGCGCTCAGGGTCAGCAAGGGCCTGTGAGCACCCTTCCTGGGGGGCTGTGTCCCGAGACCACCCCCTCCTGTAAAGTGGGGACACAGGTCCCGGGAGGGGTCACTTGTCAGAGGTCACATGTATGGCACAGTGGAGGGGGGCTATAGCTAAATGAGGAACGTGCAGACACTGGGGTACCCTCATGTAATCTCAGGGCCCCTCGAGGCCCAGCTTCATCATCCCCACATAGGTCCTTCTCTCCCCATGGACTTGAAGATATGGATGAAGGGGTGTCTGTTACACTGTGTCACTCAGAGTAGCGCCAGGGCCACAGGAGCCTCACAGTGTCCCACTGCCACCACTTTGCTCAGGCTGTTCCGCAGCCCCCAGAAGGCTCTGGCTGAGTGAGCAGACCCCATTTGGTCTCAGTTTGCTCTGGCTGAATTGGCTCTCTGGGGGTCCCAGGCCCCAGGCACTTACTGGCTGAGATGAGGTCCATATACTGGCAGATGGCGTGGAGCAGGAGTCTCTCGAAGCTGAGGAGGAGGAACAGGTGGTGAGTGGCCATGAGCTGAAACTGGCCACCCAGGGAGCTCACAGCACCCGCCCCCACCCGTCACCTGTTGTCCAGCATGGCCGTGTACACGGCCTGGGGGGACACAGAGAAGAACCTCAGCAGCCTCTCCTCCCAGGTCTCCAGTGTTCCCTGCAGGACAGACAAGCCCAGGGATCAGGCCAACTTTGGAATCTTGAGCAGGCTGTCCAGGACCCCCATGCCGGGGACAGCCTCCAGAGCCTAAAGCCCTAGGTTCAAATGTGGCCTCTTACCAGCTACATGAAGCTACTTAAGTGGTTCCAAGAATACCAGGCACTTAGATACATATCTCCATACCTTTGAATGCCAGCACCTTCTGCCTGGTGAACTCCTACACATCCTGCAGTGCCTGCCCACTTTCATTGCCCCTGGCCCTCCCACCCTCAAAGAGAGCCCCTGCCCAGCCCTGGGTCCTGCAGTCTGATCACACTGGTGGTATCCTGTCCTGTCTTCACTACAGCACATGCGCTGAGTAACAGGCCTCCCCTCACCCCGCCCCCCAACTGAGAAGCCAAGACAGGCAGGTGGAGACAGGCCCAGCCTGGTCTCATATTCACCATGGGGATGCGGCTCCGCTTGAGGACCGCTCGAAGACGCCGGCTGATGCGCTGGAAGCACTCTCCGGGAGTGTAGGCCGGGTACTCTTCAAGAGTCCAAGGCGTGGGGTCAGCCCGGGAGCAAACCGCCGGCCCCGCCCCCACGCTAGGCTCCTCCCCACCTGTCCCCAGCCCCGCCCCACATGCTCGTCCAGGACCCTATCCGTGTGCCCCCTCGTCCCCTGTGCGGGCCTCACCTTTCCGCCTATCCTCCCCTCGGTTGGGCCCCTTCCTCCGTGCCTTGCTCCTGCTCTCATCCTCCAGGTAGCGGAGGACCCGCTCCTGCTCCTCCCCGGAGCGGTTCATGAAGTCATTCCAGACCTGGAACAGGCATGCTGGCCCTGGGTTAGTGACAAGTTGTCTCTAGGCCTCAGTTTCCCCATCTGGCCAATGCACACTGAGAGCCACAAAGGGCATGGAAATACTCCTTGAGGACACCTTTGCCCTCTGGACCTGCCAAGAGTTCATGGGGCACCTGCGGACCTGCCTGTCTGTGGAGCGGTAGCGGTATCGATATAGATGAGCAGATGAGTCACGAGTGCTGGAAAGTTCTGGGGTGGGGTGGGGGTTCTGGCCCGTTCTGGGGACCTGAGGGAGACTGAGGGGGCATTCATCAAGGGGCTAGAGAGGGGTGGGTGCTCCTGGCAGGAGCACCAGCACAGGCAATGCCTGGTGGTGGGGCTGGAACAGAAAAAGCGGCTGAAGCACAGGGTGCTAGACCTGGTACTGGGACCCACCTCCACGGAGGTCTTGTTGTTGCAGGCCTCCGCGAAGATGCCAGGTGCTGCAGGGGGTGCCAGGTCCCCATCTTCCAGACCAGATGTGCCCCCATCTGTCTCCAGCAGGGTCAGGAGGTACTGGGCTAGATGGAAACACATGGTCTTTGGGCAGTGGTGTGGCACTTGGGGCCCCCCAGGCTCCATGGAAATACCAGGGCCCTCTTTCTTTTCCTGGCCTCTTCATTTACAGCCTTTAGTTTCTGGCTCCCCACCTCCATGCTCCAACTGTCTTTCCCAGAAAGGACAGAAACCAGAACTCCTTCTACCTTCCCCTGCTTCGTTGACTATATACCCTTTAACTCCTACACACCCTTTAAAGTCGAACTCCAATGCCCAGAGCTCCCTCTGGCCCAGCTCCAGCTCAGGGCCAGGCTCATGGTAAGGGCAATGGTTAGTGCTAACACGCACACCATTCTCATCTGAGGCCTAGGGGTCAGCAGGAGGCGCCCCCTGACCCCTCCTTACTGTTTTCTAGGCGCTGGAGGCTCTTCCGTCCCTTGGCCTTGGGCACAAGGTCTGAGTTCCGCACAGCCTGGTTGATGAAGTGCTGCTTCCGTTTGGAGGCTGAGAACCTCTTCACTTGGGAGCTGGCTAGAGTGGGCAGGCATCCCGGAAGGTGCCTGTGGGCCGGGGTGAGGGGAAAGTCCTCAGAGCCAGGACAGGCCAGGACCCCCAGGAAGCGCCCTAGCACTGCTCTCCATCATAGCCACCACCAGCTTGGTTTCCTCCAACAACAGGGAGCTCATCTCCTGACGTGTAGCCATGGACCCTTAAACTTTCATTTTGTTTCATGGTTACATCATCCGGAAGGTAGGCACAATTGGGATGACAGATTAGTAAACCAAGGCTCAGAGAAAAGAAGACACTTGCCTGAATTCACACATCAGGTGAGTGGCTGAGAAAAGCTGTAACACCCTTCCTCAGCCTTCCAGATTTTAGCTGCAAGCTGGTGAGGCCCGGATTTGAAAACTACCGGCCTCTGAGAGTTTCTCAAGAGACTTGATTCACCTGAGCCCACCTAACTCGTGCCCCCCTTACCCCGCCCATGTGCCAAAGGGGCCAGGATCAGGGAGGGGGCTGGAGTGCGCCGCCCCCCCCCACCCCCCCACTAATCTGCTTTCCTCTGAGCAGATGGCATTAACTGTGGAGATGGATTAGCAGCACCAAGGCCAGGCCTCCCGCTGGGGACCCGCAGGGGACCTGCAGGTCAGGTGCAGGGGGTGGGGGGGCAGGGGGCTCTTGGATGGAATCTTCCTGGCAAGAAGCTGCTAGGCCTTCCTGGGGAGCTGCTGACAACCCGAAACCACAGGATGGTCCCCGCTGGGCTCAGAAACCCTCACCCTGTGGGTGATGGTGGATTCTGGCCCCTGGAGGGTCAGGGTCCCAGGATCCCCCCCTCCCCATATCCTAACTCCCTCTCACTCATTCTGCTCCAGCCAGGTCCTTGCTGCTCTTCCAGTAGCAAGGCATTGTCCCACCTCTGGGCCTGGTGCACGCTGCCCTAGACTCCAAATGGCTCACCACTCACTGTCTTTTGGCTTTTGTGGAAACCTCAACAGTGAGACTCTGACCTCCACTATTTAGTATCTTACTGCTTTGGTTTCCTGGTCACTGTACATTCTACTCTGTTGACGACTGCCCACCTCTCCCACTAGACTGTGATCTCCATGTGTGCACTGATAGGTATGCCTGGCACGCAGTAGGTACTCAAAAAATTAACTGCTTGATCAGTTCTCCCAAAAAATCCCTGTGGGTGCCTGTGAGTCTGGGAGGGGGAATTAGAGACAAGAAGAGCTGGGACAGGTATTTTCTCCCGGCGACCCAGCTGCCACCTGCTTGGTTTCCTCCTGTGATGGGGAGCTCACCTCCTCAGCGACACCACTGATCATAGCAACATCCCTGGATTGATATGTGATTGACATTCACATATCAAGTAAGCACAGGACCTGACCTGAGGGTTGCCTCCCAGAGGCCCAAGCACCCCCACTCCAAGCCTCAGACACCTATGCTCTCCCTGGAACTCCAGAGCCTGTGTCTCCACTCTGGGAGCTGGACAGAGTCCAGCATGGTGGCCTGGTGGGGCCGATAACAGAAGCCACATCCGGGAGCTGTCGGGGGATGTCAGAGCAGGGCAGGACTCAGGGAGAGAGCTCCAGCCCTCAGGGTGTGGGGCTCTGAGAGATGGTGCTTCCCGGCACCTTGAGAGTAGGAGCAGAGCTAAGATTTGAACCTGAGTCTTGACAGGCACCCCCAACCCCACCCGAACTACTCAGTCTCCTGTTTCTCTCCTGGATCCACAGAGGTCTCTGATGAGCTCCTCAGACCAAAGCTAAGACCCAGCTGGTATCTCCCCTGCTCCATGACTTCCCATAGCTCCGCAGCACCTCAGAGCAAGGCTCAGCTCCTCCTTGGCCTGGCTCCTCCTTGCCTATTCCGTACCTGGACCATACAGTCTATGCCTGGTCTCACAGGGGGCTTACCACCCTCTCATAGGCCTGAAACTCTGAGCTGAGCACTGGAAAATGAGTCTACCAATTCAAACTTTCTGACTTCAACCAGATTCCAGCAGGAGATAAGAAACATGTGGCCTCAGGGGGCCCAGATCCCCCCACTCTAGACACAGAAAGGATAGGGTGGAAGGGGGCAGGGCAGAAGCAGCAGGTACGTCAGATTTGTAATGAAGGCTGGGGGTGGTTGGACATTGGCATAAACTTCATATAAAATATATCTATACATCAAAACATTGATGCCCAACCCCATATCTCCTCCATGGCTTCCTCTACTCTGGCCTCAAACTTGCCAAAAATAGTCCACCTCAGGGCCTTTGCCCGCACTGAGTCCTCTGCCTGAAGCACCTTTTCTCAGCTCATTCTGGCCTCTGCTCAAATGTCACCTCCACAAAAACAGTCCCTGCCCCACTAGCCCAATCAGCCCTGTTTGCCTGTTTCACCAGTTGGCATCTAAAACCAGCTGGTCCGTGTATGTGTTTACTCCTTAATCCTCACCTCCCTTGCTAGACCCATGGGAACAGGACACAGGATGGGGCGTCTTGGTCCCTGCTGTGTTCCCAGCACCTGGTGCTCAATAGCTATTTGTTGAGTGAATACCTGACCTTCTGTTTACACATTCACCTAAGGGCCAGTTCATCTGCCTCCCATGCCTTCCAGAGACCTCTTCATAGATAGGGACACTGAGGACCCAGACAGAGCCCCTGAGACTTCTTGGACCCGTAGTCCTTGGGAAAAGTCTGCACAGTGGACAGGTCCAATAGGGAACAGCTGCAAAGTCAAATTGTGTTTGGGGGAAACAGACTTTGTAGCTCCCAATTTTGCTCCCTGAAATGGGGAATTTTGACACCTGCCACCTTGGACCAAAACCACCCTCTCTGACTGGTACCCTCCCCCAGGAACAGGCAAGAGAGGAATTAAGTTCCCCAGCAGGAGATCAAGAGGGCTCAGGGCTGAGGTGACTCAGGCTGGGTGGGGCCCAGTGGGGCCCCCACAACAGTGGCCACGCCCCTCAGCACACGAAGATGGGGGGCACCAGGAGTGGCTCAGAGTGGGTTCTGTAGAGACCTGTATGGCCTCTGCTAAGCACCCAGAGGAGATAATAATAAAAGGTAATAAATATAATAACAATAGAGTAATAATAAATATCAATAAAATAACAATAGGGGCCGGCCCGGTGGCTCAGGCAGTTGGAGCTCCAGCGCTCCTAACTCCGAAGGCTGCCGGTTCGATTCCCACACGGGCCAGTGGGCTCTCAACCACAAGGATGCCGGTTCAACTCCTTGAGTCCCGCAAGGGATGGTGGGCTGCGCCCCCTGCAACTAGCAACGGCAACTGGACCTGGAGCTGAGCTGCGCCCTCCACAACTAAGACTGAAAGGACAACAACTTGACTTGGAAAAAGAAAAGTCCTGGAAGTACACACTGTTCCCCTTCCCCAATAAAATCTTTAAAAAAATAAAAATAAAAAAAATAAAAAAATTAAAAAAAATAAAGTTACACTTTTAAAAAAAATAACAATAAAAATAATGAAATAAGATCCTTTTAAAATAATAAAGCAACTACAATAATAAGATGTTTAGGATAATTAAAGAGTGGATGATCCCACTTGCTGGGCACCTTGGGCTGCGGGTCATTGACCCCCACCACTCTGAGAAGAAGCCATTGTTATTATCTCATTTTACAGGTGGGGAAACTGAGGCACCGAAGGGCGGACCACACAGGTTTCTGCCTAAAGGCGGGGTTCAAAGCAAATCTGCGACCAACAGTGTCCACAACCCAGATGGGGCCGCTCCACCTGCTTCCAGTCTTCCTCTCGGGACACACTGGCTCGATTACCTGATTTTTAAGCCCCTACCCCCGCCGCATTTAATCTGGGAAAGCAGCCCGACATAAACCAACAGTCCTCTACCCCCAGAGGAGGGCTTGATAACCCAAGCGGGGAACCAGCCCTGGCTGTGGGGTGAGTACCCAGCCAGGGGACAGTAACACCGCGTGTGGGTGAAAGCCAGGGGACACCGCGCAGCGGCCGCCTCCCGCGCGCAGTGACAGGCGCACAGAACCCCGAGGCAGGTCCGACCGGCCGGGACTCCAGGTTCCAGGGGTCTATAAACCCATAAACCGGGTATGTCCCTCCGCTCCCTTGTCGGAGATAGGATTTCCCGGGGTAAACACTGGGTAACAATAAACCCCCACCCCCACCCACAGATAGGAGGTGTCACTGAAGAAAAGGGGCGGGACGGGCCTGGGGCTGCGGCCGAGGTGGGGAGGGGTGGGGGGTATCTGGAGCCCTGGAGGGCGCGCCCCGCCCGCCCCACCGCGCTCACAGCGTCCGTCGCCCGCCCGGGGCGTCCCCCGCCGCCTCCGAGCCGCCCTCGGGGTTCTCCAGTGCGACCATGGCTCGGATGTCGCCGTCGGCGCCGCCACCCGGCAGGGCTTACTTGGGGCCGGGCAGGAAGTGACGGGCGCCCGGAGGCGGGCCGAGGCGGATCCTGGAGGCTGGACGCGTGGGGAGGGGACCGCCGCCACGAGGCCGGCCAGGCCCCAGGCTGCGGGTGGAGGGGTACCCAGCCCCTGAGGGACAGACGGGGAAGCTAAGAAACTGAAGCGGAGGTGGGGGACAGCAGCCACAAAATCAGGCTGTGGGCAGGGCTGGGCACCCAGCCGTGATCCACAGGATACTTGACACTGAGGCCTGGGTAGTTGTGGGGGAGGGGCTCTTTTCAGAGGCTGGGGACAGTCTAAATGACCCATACTTCCCCTCTCCAGCACCCACCGGAACTTCCCTTCTAGTAGCCCCCTCCCAGTTGCCAGTAAAGTGTAGCCCCTGGAGCACCAGCTGGGTGCCTCAGTTTACTCATCTCTGAAAATGAGAGGTCAGCCCCCACTGCTTTGCTTTTTTGGGTTTATTCATTTAACAGATGTCCACTGTGGGCTGAGGCCAGTGCTGGGCTCTGTGGACCCAGCAGTGACCAAGACAGACCCCTCCCTCACTGAGTCAGGGTAAGAGGAGGCCTCTCACACGGAGACTGGCAAACTACAAAAGTGGGAAGGGTGTGCCATGCAGAGGGAAGAGCCAGTGCAAAGGTCCTGGGGCATCCAAAGCCAGTGATAAAGGGGGCAAGGAGAATAGCAATGGAAGGGAGGGGCAGATTTGTGAGCCTGGTGGTCCTGTGATGACAGATCTGGTTTGCGTCCTGAGGGCAATGGAGAGCCACAAGAGGGCTTGGAGCAAAGAGTTAAAGCTACTGTAGAATCTAGAATCCGCTCTTCAGTCTACAAGCAAAGTGGGGAACCCACCAGATCCTGCCTGGTGCAAATTATACAGGACAAATAACCCAGTTGCCTTAACAAATAAAGAGCAAGGGGGGGAAAGAAAAAGGAGGTGGAAGGGCTAAAAGACCCAAAAGAGCTCATACTGTGTGGTTTCATGTAGATAAATGTGAAAAGAGGCAAAAGAAATCAATGGTGGTACATGCTGGGAGAGAACAGACCTCCAGGAGGAGGCGAGAAGGGGGTTCAGGGGGCCACGGATGTTAGATCTCCTGCTCTGGCCCATGGTGAGTAGCCGCTCAATAAATATGCCGATTCTAGAGGATGCAGCCCAGGCCTTGCCACGACGGGGGCCTCACTCCCAGGGAACCTGTACTGCACCTTCTCCACACCCTGCTGGGTGCACACACCCTCATCCTGTCCATGAGCTTCTGCTACTCCCCAGATCCCCATCGTGAAGGTCTAAGCTCCTGCTGAGTGCTCTGCCAGCAATTCCCCCAAAACAGTTCCCCCATTGCTACCTGGTAATCATGGGTCCCCTCACCCTAATCTGTCTTTCATTACCACCCCAAAGGGATTTTTCTGAGGTGGAACCTGGACAGGGTGGTGGTGGGGAGGAGGACCGAGGCAACCGGGTCCCCGTCATCAAGATTAACTTTGAAGGTATAAAAAGGGTGAACAGGGAAATGTGTCCCCCCCCCCCGCCACCAGCTCTTTGTACTTCCCCCTGGAGACACTGATGTGTTTTAATACCTGTGCACACTTACTCATCTCTGCTCCCATTTTAGTCTATACAAAGGGTAGTGTCTTTTTCTGTGCTGCATAGTACTCCATGGTGACCTGGACATCCTGGTACACTGTTTTGTGGGCTAGTCTCAGGTACATTTCTGAGTGGGGATTTTCGGCATCAACAGTGTCCTTTGTAAATTGCCCTCCACCCGGTACCTTCCACCAACAGCACAGGTGCCCATGTGCCCAGTGCAGATGTCTGCCAACCGCTGCACATGAGCTGGGAGGTGGTCACATCCTAGGGGACTGACTTGCAGCAACTGGAGTCAAGGGAGGTTGAGTTCCTTAAAGAACAGACATCTATCTAACGGCCAGAACCCCCGGCGGAGAGTCTCTGCCCCCGGGTCAGGGTCCGTCCTTGCAGGTTCCACATCAGCCTCCATGCAGCCTATCCACCCCTGGCCCCACCCCAATACCCTCCTCCAGTCGTACCCCCTAGTGCTCTCACCCTGACTGCTCCAGGGGTGGAGGCAATGGGGAGAAGGTTGCTGTGCGGATGGATGGAGCGTGCACAGGCAGTGGAGGGAGTGGCGAACAGCTGCAGAAGAGGCCAGAAGGCGGGGACAATGGTGGGGGATCCGGGTATAAACACGCGGAGGCTATGGCCCAACAAAGGCGCAGCTGAGCCCAGCGGAGCTGCCCTCCAGACCCGGTGTCCTCCAGTCGAAACCCTTCTCGGGCTTCGAAGGGGGCATCCCCAGGGCGAGGCCAGGAAGACCATCTCCGCGGCGATCCTAGGACGAAACCCCGGAAGGAAGCCGGGCGGAAGAGGGCGGCGAGGCCTCCCATGCCCTGGCCATGTCAGGACCCAATGCATCCTGGTGGACGCCGGCCAACGCGTCCGGCTGCCCAGGCTGTGGCGCCAACGCCACCAACGGCCCGGCGCCCGAGCTGTGGCCGGTGGACGCCTGGCTCGTGCCGCTCTTCTTCGCCGCGCTGATGCTGCTCGGCCTGACAGGAAACTCGCTTGTCATCTTCGTCATCTGCCGCCACAAGCAGATGCGCACGGTGACCAACTTCTACATTGGTGAGCGCCCAGGCGCAGCGCGCCACTCCGGAGGTCGCCAAGAGGGCCCTCGGGGCCCTCCCGGAGAGAGGTCTCTCCCCTGCAGTTTTCCCGTCCTTTCCCTACTGTCCCTGTACCTTACCCGCAGGTTGCAAACTTTGCTTTGGAGGGTTTCCTGCGGGCCGTTGTAGTCAAAAGGGAACCTGGAGAGTGCTTGCCCCTGCCACTCGAGGAAGATGTCCCATTGAAATGTGGTTCTTATGACACAGTGATGAATAAAAGAAGTGTGGGGAGGAACTGCTTGGCCCCCGAGCCCCCATTTAGCAACCTCTGTCTCAGTGGCTCAGTTTGCACGTTTGTGTGAGTGCTCGGTACTCTCCACCACAATCGCTTACTTGCAGACAGGTAAACTGAGGCTCAGAGAGACAGGGAGCTGCTCAGGCTCTCCCAGCCCAGTCAAGGGGAGCGGGCCCACTGAGCTGCTCCAATGGCTGTGAAGCCTGTGCCAGAGTGTGTGGGGCGCGTTGGAGATGTAAAGCGGGACAGTGAAGGAACGGGGGCTTCTCGAGCTGTCTGGCTGGTCAGTCCCACAAAGGCAAGAGCTAGGGGCCGGGCCAGGAGCGCTGGGTGGCTGAGGCCTGTGTGCCCCATGTGCAGCGTCATCTCGTCCTGCCTGCAGCTAATCTGGCCGCCACGGATGTCACTTTCTTGCTGTGCTGCGTGCCCTTCACCGCCCTGCTCTACCTGCTGCCTGCCTGGGTGCTGGGCGACTTCATGTGCAAGTTCGTTAACTACATTCAGCAGGTGGGCGGTGGGCTGGGGAGCCAGGGCTGAGTCTGGGTGTGGGTGGGCGGGAAAACCGGCTGGGAGGGGCAGTGTAGGCAGAGTCTGCAGGGCGCAGCTGGGAGGAGGTGGGGCCTGGACCCGGTGGTGGTGGGGAGGGGGACCCAAGCAATGGGGAGGGCCACAGCTAGGGGCTGGTGTGAGGGATGGGCAAGGAGATGGCCCTTGCCCCACCTGTCCTGAGTTCCTAGGGTAGTGCTGCCTCTCCCTGTGAGTCTCAGGGACCCCTCTAACCCCCACCATCCTGGGATCCTCTCTAGAATGGGTTCTATCCTGCCCTTTCAATCGTGGCCCCTGGAGACTCTCCCAGGACACGTCCAGTGTGTACCTGAGTGCTCGGACGTGTGGAGGGACTTGCAGGGTGGGTGCGGACAGATCGGGCGGGGCGCGGAACACACGCCCGGCTCCCGGCCCTCCCAGGTCTCCGTGCAGGCCACCTGCGCCACCCTGACTGCCATGAGCGTGGACCGCTGGTACGTGACCGTATTTCCGCTGCGCGCCCTGCACCGCCGCACGCCCCGCCTGGCGTTGGCCGTCAGCCTGGGCATCTGGGTGGGTGAGTGAAGCGCGGGGTCACAGGAGTGGGGGGGACAAATCCTCTTGCCCTGTGCGCCCTCCCACTCATTGCCCCTCTCTGGGGGTTCGGTCGTGCATTTGAGAAATAGGCGCAATAACGCTCCCTGCGAAGAACCACGAGGGTGCGGACTGGGGAGGCACCTGGGGGACAAGGGCCCTGGACCTCTGGCAACCCTCGTCCCGGGCAAGGTCTTCAGCCTCGCCTGTGGTGCAGGCTCGGCGGCCGTGTCTGCTCCGGTGCTCGCCCTGCACCGCCTCTCTCCTGGGCCCCGCGTTTACTGCAGCGAGGCCTTCCCCAGCCGCGCCCTCGAGCGCGCCTTCGTGCTCTACAACCTGCTGGCGCTCTACCTGTTGCCGCTGGTCGCCACCTGTGCCTGCTACGGGGCCATGCTGCGCCACCTGGGCCGGGCCGCGCTGCGCCCCGCGCCCGCGGACAGCGCCCTGCAGGTGCGCCGCTGGGTAGGTGGGGGGCGCGCCAGGCTGGAGTGGGGGTTGGCACAGTTGGGGGAGAGAGCAGGGGTCTGAAAGGAGCAGTGGGGGAATCTGAGACGGCCAAGGAGGAAAGATCTGAGGGGGTGGCCCATAGACTGTCCTCCTCCCACCTCTCCCCACCCCCAGGGGCAGCTGCTGGTGGAGCGAGCAGGTGCTGTGCGCACCAGGGTGTCACGGCTGGTGGCGGCCGTGGTCCTGCTTTTCGCGGCCTGCTGGGGACCCATCCAGCTGTTTCTGGTGCTGCAGGCCCTGGGCCCAGCGGGCTCCTGGCACCCGCGCAGCTACGCCGCTTACGTGCTTAAGATCTGGGCGCACTGCATGTCCTACAGCAACTCCGCGCTCAACCCGCTGCTCTACGCGTTCCTGGGCTCGCACTTCCGTCAGGCCTTCCGCCGCGTCTGCCCCTGCGCTCCCTGGCGACCCCGGCGGCCTGGGCCCTCGCGCCCCGCCGCCCCCCACGCCGAGCTGCACTGCCTGACCGCCCACCCGGCCCCCAGGACTCGGAAGCAGGGGAGCAGTGGGCCAGGACGGGGCAGGCTATGCATCCTGAGGGAACATGCTGCCCCTCTCTGAGCGCGTTGGAGGTGGGCCCCTCGGAAACAAGCGCTGTTCTTATTCTGTTATTAATATTTTAATTTTTGTCCACGATAATTCTAGTGAATATATCTTGTCCTGTTGTAATGTTTGGTACAAATTGGCTGTGATGTTTGCTGCTCTTGCTATTGTGATGATTATTCTGCATTTCCTGAAACCGAAGATGCTTTCAGGCTGGCACATTCTGGAACTTTTCAGGAAGCTTCAGTAGACGGTTTCACACACTGCCTCCAGATTGCCTGTACGATTGTTAAGTTCATCCCATTGTCAGCGATATCAAAATATGAACACACTGTGCATCTTAAAAATTGACGAAACAAGGTGTTATTGCTGCTATTTGGTGAGTGTCCAGCGTCCTGGCTGGAAAACTGGTGTCATTGATTAAATAGAACCCTTCCTGGGGCACAGTATGCAAAGCGGCCCATTTATGAAGCAGGACTGATTTCCATGTAACAAACCTCCTTAAACAAAGTGTCCATTTGTTACCTCTCACCATTCTGTGGGGTCATGGGGTTCAGCCGGCCCAGTGACCATGTGGGGTTGGCTGGGGTTGGGTCAGGAAGACCCAAAAGGCTTCGCTTGTGTAGCTGTTGGGCTTCTTCCCTGTATGGTGGTCCTGGAAAGTCAGACATTCCTGGCCAGAAGCTTCTGAGATTAGGCGGAAACTGCTCCCCTCCTGAGACCTGTGCTCAGAAGTCCCAAAATGTCACTTTTCCACATTGAGCTGTCAGAGTCCCACCCAGATTCCACCAGAGGGGAAGAGACCCTACCTCCTGGTAGGTGGGGCTGCATGTGCCTGCTGGAGGTGGGAGGCAGAGAGCAGTCTCCCCAAAAGTCCTACAGTTGGCAGGCTTTGTGACCCTGAAGGACAACCGTCCATATCTTGGAGGGCCCCAGTCCTCCCAAATAATTTGGGGACATGGGTCTCCAAGCAATCCAGATTTTCAGAGATGTTAATGTGAGACTAAGAGGCAGAGACATTGTGCCATTTTGACATTGGCCCAAAGCTTGTTTGTTCTGGTTTTTAAGACCCAGTCTCCAGACTGGGCTGGACATGAGAATGAAAGTCTCCCTTTTGCTCACAGGCCCTGCCTACATCCTCTCCTGTCCCCACTGTCCCAAACTCACTCTCCCCCTGTGGCTTCCTGAATTGCCATCCTTGCCTCTGGGCCTTTGCACATGCAGTTCCCTTTGTTGTGCCGGGTGCACCCTCACTCATCCATCAAGTCTCAGGTCAGTTGCCTCCTCCTCTGGGAAGTCTTCCTGGATCCCTCCAGACTGGGTCAGTTACCCCACCTAGGCCCATTGCTGCCCCCATCACAGCTCTAACATCTTTGTGTTGTACCTGTTGGATGCATGTCTGACTTGGTCCTCCATGTGTCCCCAGGGCCCAGTGCACAGTAGGGCTGAACAAATGTTTGTGAGATGAATAACCAACCAGGTGTGCTGAGGGGATTAAAAGAGGGGGTGAGTGCAGAGCGAGTGGCAGGATTTCCCTGTGAAAAAGGAATTAAAAAATAGTTAAAGAGGGCTGGACTCCAGCATCTCTCTCGGAGAAACAAAAACTCCTGTTCATGCAAAATATGCATACATGTGTTCATAGCAGTTGTATTTGCAACAGCCCCAAACTGGAACCAACCAGCTGTCCTTCAACAGGTGAATGGTTAAACAGACCATGATCCAGCCATATCACGGACTGCGACTCAGCAAGAAAAAGTTGTGGACACACTATGGATACTGGCAACACCTTGGCTGGACCTCGGGAATGATGCTGAGCAGCAAGGGGCATCCCCATAGGTTCGTGGTATGGGAGTTGATCTATGAACATCCTCGAGATGACAAAATTATGATGTGGAGAACAGATTAGTGGTTGCTGGAGTGACAGATGATGGCGAGGGGGTGGGTGGGCAACATGAGGGATCCTTGTGATGGAAGCAATCTGTCCCTGGACCATGGTGGTGAATACATGAACCTACACAAGTGATAAAACTGCAGAGAACAAAACACATACACTTATAAGTAAAATGGGGAAAGCGACTTCCTGGCTTGCATCAATGTCCATATCCTGATTGTGATATTGTACTACAGTGTTGCAAACTGTTACTTGTGGGGGGAAGCCTAGTGAGGGAGTTCTCTCTGTATTAGAATCTACAATCAACTGGAAACAAAAAGAAAAAAAAAGTTGAAGCGTTGAAAAGGACATTCAGGAAGGGAAATCATTTCAAAACTGCAGACGCAGGGTGTGCCCTTCATTTATCTTCATTCAACTGGACACTGTTTTCAGAGCCCCTTTTATATGCCAGATTCTGTGCTGGAGGCTGGGGCCATAGCAGCGATCTGGCATCCCCTACTCCCACCCGTACATACGGGGCCAGTAAGTCACAAACACCTAGAGAGATGAAATGTGACAGACGTGAAAAGGAAAAATGTGTGCCCATTGTGAGTAATTGGAAACTTGACCTTGGTGGGGGTGAGTCCAGAAAGGTTTCCTGGAGGAGGTGAGTCCAGGAATTATAAACTGAGCACACCAGATGGAGGTCACAGCCAGTGCAAAGGCCCTGAGGCAGGATATGTCTGGTAAATTTGAGAAATCACTAGGAAGCAGGTGTGGCTAGAGGGGGATGAAGAGAGGACCCCCTCACTCTGCCCCTTACGGTTATAACAAAGGGAGATATAGTCCTCAAAATTACTGTGCAAGGAATGGATTAATATGTACTCATTCCATAGAGAGGGAAACTGAGGCGCAGGGAGGCCCATGCACCTGCCTGGGGTGGGGCAGGGGGTGCATTCTGACCTGTTTGGCCCTTTGGTAGGGAGGGAGCTTCTCTGCACATTACAGACGGCGCTGGGGCCTGGCCCTTTATGGGAGGCTTCTCAGCCCAACTCTCCTGGGTCTCTAAACCCTCCCCTCCCTGGGCAGATGTCTGGACCCCTCCCTCCAGGGTGAGGTGGGGCAGCAGCTGGGGCTGGGTGTTTAATAGCCTAAAGGTGGAGGTCTCTCACCACCCGCTGCCATTAGACTATAGGTGGCCCTGGGGCTAGAGGCTGGTTTCCAGCAAGGGTAGGGTAGGACTCCAGCCCTGGGGTGGGGGCAGCTCTCCCCACCAGTCCCCTGGGATTGGGTCAGAGGACCTGAAATTTGAGGGGGGGAGATGTAGGGGAAGGACTCCTAGAAAATGACAATGCTGTGTGCTTTAAGGGAAGGGAAGGGAATGGGCTGCACACGACCCCACCAACACTCAAGACCGGGAATCCCCATCCCTGAGGAAGGGAGAATGAGAAGATGAGAACAGAGAGGTGAGGGGACAGTAGAGACCAGTTGGGTCATTCTCGAGAGTGATGGGAGCCACGGGAGACTTCTGAGCAGGGACAGACATGCTCCAAGGTATGTGGAAATTCTTTTTAATTTATTATTTTATTACTGTGACTATTCTAATCTTTTGGGCTGCCAAGACCAGGCATATGCAAGTACAGCCAATCTGGAAGGGAATGGAGATGGGCCCCAGGGGCACGTTATGTGGTTAAGGCCCGGGGGTTTGGGTGCGTAGGGAGAGGGGTTAGTTTTATTTCAGATTAAAATGACAGATTTTTTGGTACAAATATATTCCATGCAACATTTGGGATATACATTATTCATTTTTTCATCTGAATTGTTCAAGTTTAATTGCGAGACTTGTATTTATCTAGCAACTCCACCGTGGAGCATTCAGAAAGCGCTACAGAGGAGGAAACACGCCACGGGCCTCAGTTTCCCTGTCTGACTCGGGAAACTCATTTTCAGGTGAGACGGCGCCACTTAGCGGCCTCTGGCGGGAGGCACGGCGCGACGGCGCTGGTCCCTCCTCCAGGCTGCAGTCCCGCAGATTCCCGGCAGGTGGCGCGCGCACCTTGCGGAAATTCCTTGCTTCCTTGGGCCGATCCCACCAAGGAGTCTCCAGTGCCTGGGGCGGGAGGGGGAGGGAGGGGGATCGCTCATGTGTACCCCAACCTGGCCCCCGACTGAAAGTTTGCTCTCTGCAAAATGGGTCAAGCAGAGCCGCACTATTCTATTCCAGGCTCTTAGGCACTTTTGTCTCATGGGCCCCTTCTATGAAAAAAATATTTAAAATTATATTTTACAGCTGTGTTGGTGTAAAAACGAATACAATTTAGACGGGATTTATTATTATATATTAATGATTACCATAACCGTTTTTTCTTGTTATTTTAAAATAAAAATTACATGTTCATGGGCCCTCGCTCACACCGACAAGGCAAGGTGTGATTGACAACAGGGCAGGGGTAGGTGTTTCCTGCTGGCCGCTCACCTCCCCGAGATGGAGATGGTGAATAGTTCAGTGTTCCCTTCACCTCTGTGTAGACAGGCATCAGAAATCCTGTGGACTTGAGGGAGGAAGGGAAGGAACACATGAATTCATTAATTCAACCAATTTTGTTGAGCACCTGCTACCTACCAGCGGTAGCCTCGGGGCTGAGTAGGTTCAATAAATACAGCTGTTTTGAAATAGAAGCACTGGATGAAGATAAAAGTGTGATGTGACAGGCCACACCTGACACTGGGGGGTCAGGGAAGGACCCTCCAAGGACCTGAGGTTCCAGTTGAATCAGGAGAAGGCACTGGTCACTGGGCCACGGGGGAAGGCCACTCCACGGGGGAAGGGCACTCCACGCAGGGGGAATGGCCAGTGGAAAGGCCCGGAAGTGGGGAAAATGTGGGAAGGTGGGAAGTTTGGGGTCTGGGTGAAGTTTTAAGAGGATGCCGCCCTCCCTGAATGGAGAGCAGGTTGAGTGACTAGTTCCCCCACCCTTTCCCCTTCCCTTACAGCAGGTAAATGTAGCGACCGAAGCTGCTGTAAGGAATGCATTAATATTGGCCCCTTCTACAGAGAGGGGAATCTGAGGCACAGGGAGGCCCATGCACCTGCCTGGGGTGGGGCAGGGGGTACATTCTGATCTGTTTGGCCCTTTGGTGGGGAGGGGGCTTCCTTGCATATTGGAGACTGCGCTGGGGCCTGGCCGTTTATGGGAGGCTTCTCACCCCAGCTCTCCTGGGTCTCTAAACCCTCCCCTCCATGGGCAGGTCTGGACCCCTCCCTCCGGGGTGGGGTGGGGCAGCAGCTGGGGCTGGGTGTTTAATAGCCTAAAGGTGGAGGTCTCTCACCACCTGCTGCCGTTAGGCTACAGGTGGCCCTGGGGCTAGAGGCTGGGTTCCTGTAAGGGTAGGGCAGGACTCCAGCCGTGGGGTGGGGGCAGCGGTCCTGCAATTTGAGGGGAGGACCCGGAGAAGATGGTAATGCTGTGTGCTTTAGGGGAGGAGGAAGGCTGCACACGAACACCCCCAACACTCAAGACCGGGGACCCCAGTCCTACCCGGTGGGAACCTAGAGTAGTGGGGGCTTCTGGGTGGCTCCTGCCCCCACCCCAGACTCCCAGTCGGCTTTTATCTGGGCTGGAGCCTGTGCCCCAGCGATTAGCCCGCAGGGGTTGCCTCAGGGGCTCAGACCTCCGAGCAGAGCCCCCCCACACATAACCCCCTCCCCCGACTCTACTCTGTGCCTCAGTTTCTGGCTTTTCCAAATGAGGACATTTAGAGTCTCCACTCCGTAGAAATAGTAGGGTTGAACCTTGCGGCAGGCACGTGGCTGGGCAGAGCGCTCAGAATATGTAAATTATGAAATTATTACTAAGAAGAGATACTCGTGTCCCCCTCGAATCGGTGGATTGTCAGGTTCCCAAGAAGTGGTGACAGTCGGGGATAGGGGTAATCTCGATTCCGCGACGAACTCTCCGGGAGACCCAGCATGCCTTTGCCCTTGCGGTGCCCGGCGCCAGGTAGCCGTTCCCTCTCCAAGACCCTTCCCCACCTCGCCGGGCCTAGGCTCCTCCCTCAGGCCCTGCCCCACTCCCGGTTCTCATCACGAGAGCTCCTTTCTTCCCCAGTCTGTAATCCCCATTTTACAGACGTGAAAACCGGGGCTCGGCTCCGCGGAGGCCAAGTAACTGGCGCCAGGACGCTGAGTCTAAGGGATAGGAATGAAACTCTGAGCTTGGGAGATTTATGCTACGTGCCTAGTAAAATGGGGAGGGGGTCATCCACCCGGCTCGGGTCTCCCGAGACGCCTGGGAGGAAGCCCAACCGCCTCACCTCCCCATCCGGCACTCCCAGCCCCGCCCGCGTCCTCCGCGCGCTGTGCGCTCAGGGCCGCGGCACGCACTTTGCCCACCATCCCTAGGCAGGGGCGGGGCCTCTTACGTCACTGTTCCCCCTTCCCTTTTATTATTTATTATCATTTAAAGGGGCCGCGACCTGAAAATTTCCGTTCAATCTCCCCCCCTCAACACCCTGGGCAGGTCGTGCTTCGTGGGACCGAGGGCTGGGGGACAGGGGGCGTCCGGGAAGGGGGAGGGGGCCTCGCGAGACCCCTCCCCGCGTCCCGGGCCGCGGTGCTGAATCACCGGCGAGGTATTTGCATCTGAGAGCGATTTGTCACCCGGTGATTTGTCTGCGGGGCGGTGAGCGCGCCGGTGGGGGGGAGGGGAGGGGCGGTGGAGGCCGCGCGCGGGGAGACTTTTACCAATCCGGTCGGGTGGGGGTGTAGACGCGGATTGGGCCGGCGGCTGGGTGAGTCGGCGCGCGGCACAAACCCGGCGGCGGCCGGGAGCCAGCAGTGTGCAGCTCGCGGCGGGGGCCGGAGGCCAGGCGCTGCCAGGGCAGGGCCGGACGCCAGGCGCGGGGCATGCTCCCCTGGAGCGGGCCCTGCGCCCCCCGAGCGGGCCCCGCGCGGTGAGGCTCGGGGAGGAGGGCGGCTGGCCTTTTAAATCGCTGGTTCCGGTCCGGGGTGAGGGGGTCCCCAAAGTTGGGCAGGGACGTTGTGGGGGTCCAGCGCTAGGAAGACGACTCTGGTGGGTCGGAGTTGGGATGGCTTTCTCTGCGCCCCCTCGAAGACCTCACCTTCCGTATTACATAGGGTCGAGCGGGGACGCTCGGGGGTCGCGAATGCGCCCCCCACCCAGCGGGAGGAAATGGTCTCTGTGCTCGGGGGCTGCGCTCCTGGCTCTTAGTTCATTTTTCTTCCCCGGAATCGGGTCGGGTGTTTTATTCCGTAACCGCGAGGAGAGTGGGAGCGCCGGGTGGGGAAGGGCAGTTCCCTGATGAGCCTTCCCTGCCTGGACGGTTTATTTATAAAGTGTCGGGTCCGGGACAGAAAGGGGCCCCTGGAGGGGACACCCCGGTCACCGCGCCCGGGAGTGGGTTTGGCCCGGGCCCCCAACTCTCTGGCGGGGACTCCCTGGAAAAGTCCCCTCTCCCGATTCAGTGCCCCCCAGACACAAAGCGGGCGCAGTAAGCGCGGGGAGCTCGCGTTTGTCAATTCCAACGTTCGGTGTTCGACCCCGGGCGAAGCGTTTGTCAATAATCTTCCGTTTTTAGTCTCCCGGGCCGAGGGGTTGCCCCCCCCACCCATGCAAATCGGCCGCTTTCCAAGAAGCCTTTGAAGCCCGGACTGGGGCTTCTGTCGTTTTACGTCTTCTTTTTCAGTTTTTCTTTTCTCACTTCCTCCCGGCCGCCCCCTCCCGACTCCCCTAGCCCCCTCCCCAGCCTGCTGCCCCACCCTCCCCCTCCTCTCCCCTCCGTGGAGTGAGGGGCCCCTTTCGCCACCCGCGGGCCCCAGCCTTGCACAACTCTTTAAATAACCGTGTTTTGCAAGGCCGGGGCCAGAGCGGGTGACCTCTCTCTCCTCGAGGCTTGGAGGGGGGGAGGGCGTAGCCCGTTCCCTCTTCGCTCCCCCCAGCTAGGTCCTAACGACCACCCAGCACCCCCATCCCTGCCAGGTCCCTGCCTGGGAATACTTCTCCCCCGGGGCTGTCATAAAGTAGGGGTAGGGGCTGAGGACAAAGGGCTCTTGGGGGGAGGGGTCTGCAGGGGGTGGGCGTCGCCAGTTTAGGGTTAATGGTTGCTGTGGGGGGAGACCAGCCCCGGCCCAGGGGGCCCTGGGGTTCCCACCTGCCCCCGCCCCCAGCCCCAGCGTGGAGGCCTGCCCTGCTCCCCTCCCCCACAGGGCAACCCGGAAGGGTCATTAAACCCAGCACGCCTGGGGGGGGGGCAGTGTGTGGGGGAGTGGCTTCCTCTGGCCTCTTCCTTCTGCCCCCCAAAGAGGCGGGGGTTGCCTGGAGCGTTTCCGTGGGGGGGGGGCTTGTCTTGAAGTTGTCAAAGATGGGGGAGGGGCAGTGGACCAGACGATACACTGGGTGAGAAATGTCCCCTCAGCACTTCTTGGGGCTGGTGGGGGGTGACCGCCAGTCTGGGGGCAGAAGGAGGGCTTGGTGTTGCTTTGCTGTGCTGGTCATTGGCCAGCACTGTGGCATCTGAGAGGGTCTTTGTGCTTAGGGACCCCTGCCCTTGCTGGATACCCAGGTCCTTTGGGGGTGTACCTCTTCCCACTTTTTACAGGGGTCACTCATTGCCTCCCCATTGCCCTTTTACCCATGCTTCTGGAAGTCCCAGGGGGTCCGGGGAAAGGGCATCTGGTTTGGTGGGGAGAAGGTGAAGGCCACTGGGCTCACTGTGGCTCCGTAAGGCCCCTCCCAAGACTAGGGAGATTACCGTGATTTACACTACACAGCTCTCCTTGGGTGGGTTCAGGCTCCTCCTTAGCAGGTCACCAGAGGGGTTAAGGAGGGTGGCCAGCGTGGAGACCTAGTATCAGCTAGCTACCAGGAGCCTCTGCCCATTGGCCCCTCCTGGGTGTGGCTGGTTTGCTCCAGGAGTGGCTTGAGAGCCTTTGGGGGTTCATTTGCTGGGTTAGGGGCAGCCTCCTGGACACTCACCACCCACACTGTCCCCATGATGTACCATCTGGGATGTCACCACTGGGCCTGTTGGATTCTGCCCATCTGTTTTATTGGCAGCCTGGGTGGGTGGGGGTGTGGCGTGGGCTGGAGCTGAGGGCTGGGGGTTGGGGCGGGACCCACGTCCTCCTGTCCTGGTGAAGCCCGCAGGTTCCTGGACATCTCTGCCCATGGCCCACCGGAGGCCCTGGCAATTAGGGTTGGTGGTGGTTCGAAGGGACCCCAGGCTGAGGGCAGAGCATGTTGGCCCCTTTTAGGGTCCCAAACGGCAGGGGAATTCCCCACCGAGAGCACATGGGGGCAGTGTGGGAGGCTCTGATCTCACCTAGACCCAAGTTAGCAAGACATGTCCGAGCCTCAGTTTCTCTCATCCATAAAATGGGTGCTTCCCCCCTGATGTGGGTGAGATGTGGTGCCAGCTTTGTGCCAGTCTTCACCATCCTAAACTCACTTCATGTCTGCCTGAGCACAGTGACGTGGGCACAGTTAGGGCACTGTTTTGCAGAGAGGGAAACTGAGGCTGAGAGGTGGGGGCTCAGGGCTGACAGTGTGAGTGGGGAAGGATTAGCTCAAGGTCCACATACAGCAAGTCCTCAGTCTGGGCCAGTCATTGTCTCTGCTAACCTGAGTGACAGGAGGGTACCTGGAGCTCTCTGGGCCAAGCGGCACCAGCACTTAGAAGCCAGAACCAGAATTTAGAACCTACCTGGACTCTGGTGCCTGGCCAGCTGTAGCCAGTCAGAGGCCAGGAATGTCCTGTGTCCCTGCTGTGTTTATGAAGCAATAATTCATGCTCTTCCCTGGGAGGTGTGGTCGACGACTGGGTGTTTCTGTGTGGCCCAGACGGGTAGGGGCTGCCTTGAGGTCCTCTGGGAATCCAGTGCAGGGTGACCCTCCCTGCACTTCCCAGCCCACTGGAGAGCGGACAGAGTGGGGGTAGATGGGGAGTGCGTGGTCCTCTGCCTCCAGGGAGGCCTCCAGGTCTGCACCCTGATGTGAGTGGGAGGGATTTTCCCAGAGGCCTTTGTGGTCCAACCTCAGTGGGGAAAATGGGGCCAAGGAACCCAGTGTGGTCTGACCATCTCTCTTGCGGCCCCCAGGTTTCTGCAAATACGTGAATGAGCTGGACGCCAGCCGCTGTCCCCTGGTGCCCAGCGTGAGAAAGTGGCATCGCCTGCCCTCCGCTGGCATGCCCCACCAGCCCTCAGCCTGAGCCCAGCGGCCCCCGCCCCCTGCCACCCTGCACTGCCCCGGCTCCCCCGCAGCCCCCACACTGCAGTGCGGCCGGGCCCCCTCCCCGAAGGGGCCGCCCCCACCACCCACCCCTGGTGCCCGGGGCGGCCCGGCCCGCAGGGCCATGAAGCTGCAGGCAGTGATGGAAACGCTCCTGCAACGGCAGCAGCGGGCACGCCAGGAGCTGGAGGCCCGGCAGCCGCTGCCTGCTGAGCCCCCTGCTTGTCCTCCAGCCCGCACCAGGGCTGCCCCAGACGAGGACAGAGACCCTGAGAACGCCCGAATGCAGCGGGCACAGATGGCTGCACTGGCTGCCATGCGGGCTGCTGCCGCCGGCCTTGGACCTGCACCCAGTCCCAGTGGCTCTGAGGATGGGCCCCACGGCTCAGAGGACGAGGACACAACCCAGGATGGGGCACCAGGCTCACCGGGCCGAAGCAGGGAGGTGCCAGGACATGTGGAAGGTGACAGGCACTTCGAGGACGTGGCCTCTGATGATGACCTGTGAGTGAGGTCTGCGTGCTCCGTGCACTGAGCGGGCATCTAGGCCCTGGAGACACAAAACTCCCCAGGGACTGTAGAATTTTCTAGATGTCAGTGGATGTGTTCTCCATCTGGACTGTCCAGTGTGGGTGCCACCAGTCTCACACGTAGCTATGGAGCACGTGAAATGTGCCCATTGTGTCTGAGGCCCTTGGCTGTAGTTTTGTTTCATCTTAACTTGAGCAGAACCAGCCACGTGTGGCCAGTGGCCCCATTATCCGGTGAAGCTACAGCAGGTGCAGGGTTGGGCAGATAAAGTTTGTGGCCTGGGTAGACCTACGCAGGGTTGACATTGGTTGGCTCACCAGGGTCTTCATCCTGTGGGGGTCCCATGTGGGCCCCAGTCTGGGTGCTGGCAAGACCCCTGGGAAGATGTTTAACAAGCAAAGAAGTGGGGCGATTGTAGGTTGTGATCGTGGCTGCTGAGAAAATGAAGCAGGGATGCCAGGGATGTGGCTGGAGGTCAGCTTTCTAGAATGGTGGGCGCAGATCTCCCTGCAGAGGTGACCATCCCTAGGACAGGCCAGAGGGAGCATGGAACAGCATTCCTGATGAAGGGAAAAGCCTGAGTAAGGACCCTGAGGCAGAAACCATCTTGGTACTTTCAAGGCCCAGCAAGGCAGCCTGTGCAGCAGAGCAGGGAGGGGAGGACGGGGGCCGGGGGGGAGCCGTTAGCATGGGGCAAGGTGGAGGGTGGCTGGGGCTATGCTGAAGGGGCAGCACCAGTTGCGTTGGGCTCCCTGAGAACCAGCTGCATGGCCCACACCCTACGCAGGTCCTGCTAGCAGGCCCTCCTGGCAGCCTCTGAGAGAGGGAGATCCAGGCTGGGCCGAGGAGCTGGGCTTGCCCCAAGGCTGGGGTGAGCTGGCGCCTTCTTCTCTGACCTCTGCCCTCTGCCCGCCCCAGGAAGCCAAAATGGGAAGAGGAGGAGGAGGAGGAGGAGGAGGAGGAGCTGGAGGAAGCCCTGGGGGACGAGGACGAGGACGAGGACGAGGAGGACGAGGACTACGAGGATGAGGAGGGGCTCGGGCCGCCCAGCGCTGCTGGCCCGCGTGCTGCAGCCCTGTTTCCCCGCAAGGCCCAGCCACCCCAGGCCTTCCGTGGCAGCGAGGGTGGGCCTCGGGCACTGGGCGGCCAGGAGCGGTCAGGGGCTGGCCCGGCCCACCCCGGGGGGGCCACCCACGTGGCACCCCAGCTGCAGCCTCCTGACCATGGGGACTGGACATACGAGGAGCAGTTCAAGCAGGTGGGTTGTGCGTGGTAACGGGTTCCTTGGAGGCAGGGGCGCACCCAGCTCCTACTGGAGTCCTTCCAGCCAACCCCAGTGGCTGGTGTTTGCCTCCCTTGTGCGCAAATGCGAGCTGGGCACTGGGGTCCTGTGGGTGAGATGGGATGGGCTGGCCGTTAAATGCACAGATGTGGGGGACGTGAGCCAGGAGGGAAAAGTCCGGGGGCTCCTGGTGTCTGCACTAGGACAAGCAGAGGGACAAAGCGAGGAGAGGGGCTCCAAGTGGAGGGGATGGCCCAGGCAAAGCCGTGTGGCTGGACTGGCTCAGCATGGTGGCTGTGGGTGCAGCCTGGTGACGTGGGCTTGGAGGTCTTGTCGTCCGTGGCGTTGGCGCTCAGTCCATTCTCCTCAGGCCCAGGCAGCTGGCTGAGCAGGAGGTGGCTGAGTTGCTGTGCCGGCCAGCAGCTCCCTGGGGCTCCGGAGGGGCGGGGAGGAAGCAGACAGTCCTGGTGCCTTCCCGCAGGGCAGGCGGTCAGAGCAGAGGAAGTGGCCAGGCAGGGCATCCTTTGAAGTTGGGCTGAGCTGGGCTGGGCAGATGGAAACCAGATGGCGGCAGGGTGGCCAGTGGGGCTCACATTCCACCCGCGGCCAGCTGGGCCCTGCCCCGACCTCCAGGAGTGGCTGGAGGGGACCTGGCCTCCCCAGCCCAGTGTCCGTCCTTGCCGGGTTTCAGGGGACTGTGGACACACTAGCTCACGGGAGCGGTCTCGGGGCAGTGCACTTGCAGATGCAGGCTCCAGAATGGACTGGGAGACCTCCTGAGCAATGTACTGGCCAGGGGCTGGTCTCTGGGGACCCAGCGCAAGGGGCTCCCCTCTCAGCCTCACTTGGGACTGGGTGCTGGGACTTGAGCTCAGGTCATCAGAAAACTCACAGATGAAGTAAAGAACTGGGAATTGGACACATGGGGACAAGCCAAGGGCTGCAGTGGGAATGACGGCCTGGAAGAGGTGTGAAGGCAGGAGGGACAGTGCCCCCGGGTATCAGGCACAGCTCCTTCAAGGATGGAGGGAGAGCTAATCTCCCCTCTGCCCCGCTCACCCACCTGCCCTTCCAGGAGCTGCCCAGGCATCTGGGGCTGGGTGCGGCCACACCTCCTGCCCAGTCATGGCACGTGGATGGTGGTTCCTTCTGGTAGAATGACAGCCGCATACATCACCTCCTGAGGGCGAGGCCAGCCCCAACCCACAGGTGGCCCAGGCTGCCCCCTGTATGTGGACACCAGCCTGAACCTGTGGACGGGACTGATGGTCCCGTCCTGCTCACTGCCTCAGTTTCTCTCCCTCTTGGAAGGAAATACTTGCTGGGCGGCCATCCACCCCATTTTGCAGGTAGGAAACTGAGGCACAGTGTTGGCAGGACTTGTAGGCACTGAGCCCAGCGTCCTCTGGGCTCAATGTAACACAGACAGGCACCTTGTGGGCAAGTCATGTTCATTTATATACTGGGTATTTGCCGTCTGCCCTGAACTCAGCCCACGGGGAGCCCCAGGCTGGGGGCCAGAGCCAGACAAGACACCCCTATCTCACAGGGGTATGGCCAGGCTCAGAGGAAGGGAGGGACGAGGATGTGCAGTTCTTCTGGTGTCAGAGGACTACAGGACCCATGTTCCACCCCCACCCCAACACTAACAGAAGTGTGGGGTAGTTGGTGGCCAGGCTGGGCAGGGACAAGGGGTCAGAAGTGCTGACCCCAAAGCCCCCTCAGCGTGTCAGGAACAAAGTGCCTTGGGAGGCTTTGTCCCACTTCTCCAGGATAAGATGGTGAAGTCTCGGGACACCCAGGGTCGGGTCACAGGGGTCAACAGAGGCCAGAGAGTGAGGGAACCCCAGTGTCATACACGTTCATGGTTTATTCCTGTGGTGGGTGAAGCTCAGTAAACAAGTAAATGGTTAGTAACACAAGGCGGTTGGGGGGATATGATCAGCGTCTTTACTGGGGAAGTGGGGAGGCCTCTCGGGATGTGACGTTTGGGTCGAGCCTTATAGGAGAAGGAGCCGGGCACACACAGGGAGGGAACAGCCCATGCAAAGGTCCTGAGGCGGGACCCAGCTTGGCTTGTACATGGGGCCAGTAACCACTGGGGTGGATTAAAGGTGAGGGGCTGAGGACAGTTGTGGGCTGGCAGGGGCGCCTGCTGTGAGGTGCCAGGTACTTATCCTGCCTGTTTGTGTCAGGTTACCTGTGCAGCCAGTGTCAACAGTGGCCTGGTCTCAGCCAGCAGGGCAGGTGTCAGGGGCCATGTTGACTTCTGGTGTAGCCCCACCCCCTTCCTGGCACGTGGCAGGCCAGCCGGCCAGCCGCCCACTTGGCATCATCTGTGCCTTTTCCTCCCAGTCTTGGCAGGGCCTGGGACTGACTTCCGCCCAGAAAGCCTCGACAGCCGTGAAATTCCGCTGTTCGCTGCAGGTCTGGGGGGCAGCCAGGCTGGGAAAGGCCTGGGAGCAGTGGGCTTGTGTCCACGGAATCTTTCCTGGAAAACCTGGAACCTCGCACTGGGGGACCCCTGATATGCGCTGATGGAGGCCAGCACTCCTGGAGCTGTTGGTGGGGATTGGGGTGTGTTACGGGCAGCGATTAGGATCTCAGTATCCTGGCATCGGATGTGGCATTTTGGTGACATCCTGGTGGCTTCCTGTCACCAACATGGCCATGCCTGGACTATAGAAGGTGCCACTGTGGGATTGTAAGGCAGTTTAGTTTTAATCACAGGTCTTCAGCCACTTAAGGATTCGAATCCTTAGTCTCAACAACTCAAGTAAATGGTGGGATTTTTTAACAGCTTTATTGATATAAAATTGACATAGCACATAATTCACCCATTTAAAGTATATAACTCAGTGGTTTCTAGCACATTTACAGTGTTTTGCAACCAGCACCTCTGTTTAGTTTCAGAACCTTTCATCACCCCAAAAAGAAGCCCTGTCGCTATGAGCGGTCACCCCCACTGCCCTCCCCCAGCCCCCGATAATCCCTAACCCATGTCCTGTCTGTGGACGCGCCTGTTCTGGACATTTCCCATAAGTGGAATCACACCCTGTGTGGCCTGTGTGTCTGGCTTCTCTCATGAGCACCGTGTGTTCAGGGTCCATCCACGTTGTGGCGAGTGTCAGCGTCCCCCTCCTTTTCACGGCCGGGTGACATTCCAGTATGTGGACGGGCCACACTGTGTTTTTCCGTCAGCTGTGGATGGGCCACATTGTTTATGTCTGTCGCCTGCTGATGGGCACTTGGGCTGGTCCCACCTTTGGCTGTTGTGAATCGTCCTTCTGTGGACATTAGTGTACAGGTTTTTGTGTGGATGTGTGTGTTCAGTTTTTTCGGCTGTGCACCTTGGAGTGGCGTTGCTGGTCCGATGGTTACTCTGGCATTGGAGGAGCTGCTGAGTGCCCCATTTTGTGTCCCACCCGCCATGCATGAGGCTTGTTGCTCTGTCCTCACCGATACTGGTGACGATGCCTCTGGTTCCAGCTGTACCCTCAGCATCTCACTGTGGTTTCGATTCGCGTTAAGTATTGGGACCCTTTTCCGCTTTCCAAGGTAGCATCTGCTCACCAGTGAAGAGAGATCAGAGATATGGAGGCAACACTGCTGGCACATTTGTCTCTTAGCTACGCACAGACAGCGGACAGTGTCTCACACGTGTCTTGGGTACCCTCTTGATCCTGTGGGGGAGGAACTGCCATCGCCCTTTTGTGCAGATGGGGAAACTGAGGCATGGAGCTGTCAAGACCTTTGTCATGGGGGCGGTGTCAGAGCTGGGACTGGACCTCAGGGTGCACTGGCCACAGCCCCAGTTCTGGGAAATTGGGTGGACAGACAGATGGGTGAGGTGCAGGGGGCCACTGGCTGCAGGGTTTTGGGGTAGCCTGGTGGCGTCATTGAGCCTGTTTTCTTCATTTGAAATGGAGGCGTCAGGACCCAGTGCCTGGACAGTGGGCATGCGGGCAGAAACAGCCACCAGCAGCCCAAAAGGCTACTGTGCTCTCACTGTGGACCCTGCCTGGCCCCCCACCCCCTCCGTGGACTTCCTGGGGCCCACTTCATTCTGGGGGGTGTCCTGCTCCACAGGTTCAGGAACTGGGAGGTGAAGCCGAGGGCCTCGGCGGTGTCATCAGCAAGAGGCTGGGATCACATTTGGTTTTTTGTTTTGGTCCTTTTAGCTCATTTCGACTTTTTAAGTTGAGAAAAATACACTTACATACGTTTTAAAGTCCATTTTTGGTTCCAGAAGTAACACTAGACAATATTGTCATGTGGAAAGAACACGGGACGGTTCCATAAGGCTCGAGGTTGCCCCAACCTGGCCGGCATCAACCACAGCTTTTCCAAGCCTGTCTCTACCTACTTATGCCCAGAAATGTGACTTTTCAGGGGTCTGGACGGTTCCACCCATTGCTGAACTGGATGCTGCTTTTTGTGTGTGTTTTTTTTTCACATCCTTGTGGTTCAGCAACTGTCTGTCATATCCAAATGTCCCGAGTCACCCGCTTCATTTCAGTTCCCTGCAGAGTGCCATTGTGGGGCTGACACCAACGTGTTGGTCTGCTTCTGTTACCCTCCTGTAAACAGTACTGCAGTGAACATCTCTGGGCTCATGAGAGTCGTTGGCGCATTGTGGGGTGGGAGCTGGAATTGCCAGGACTCAGGTAGCAGATGGCAGACGTTTACTTGATCCTGCCTGGTAGCTTCCCAGGCTGGGAGATGTCAGAGTAGGACACAGGCATTCCTAGCCCTCAGGGGTTCAGGGCTGGGCTAGAGGAAGAAAATTGAGGGGAGGACTACCCAAAGGAAGGGGCATTGGAGTTGGGGCTTTGTAAGATATGTAAGAGTTTGCCAGATGGACAGAGAAGGGTAGGATCTGCTTCTTAGAATAGTGTGGCTGGAGCATAAAATGGGAAGGGAGGGGTGGACAGAACATTAAAGCAAACCAAAGGTAGACTCAAAGGGGGGTCTTATCAGGGTTTGTACCTGGGGAGAGAGATCAATGCTGGGAAGACCCCTCTGGGGTCTGTGGGCCAGGCAGGAGGGAGGAATCCAGCACTACAGCTAGGCCAGTGGGCCAGGGGAGGAAGATGAGTTAGAATTTTCCCAGTGGAGGAGGGTATTCCAGACACAAGGCACAGCCTGGGCAAAGGCCAGGTCAGACACTGGGTTCTGAGCCCAACCATGTTCATGGGTATGCTTGAGACAGAGTGGGCCAGGGGCCAGGCCCCATGGGTCCTGGGGGCCAGCTCTGGCACCAGGCATCTTCCTGAGGCACGGGGATCCCTGGGCCATGTGCAAGGGGGTGAGGAGGGGTGTCGGGAAGCCCCTGGGGAGCCCAGTTCGCCCTGCCTGGGGCAACGCCTGCCTCATCAAAGCTGCTGTGGCTGCTGGCGCGGAGCCAGCTGAGCCATGGCGGGTGTGGAGAGGGTGTTTGCCCGCCAGCCCCTGGCACCATGCCTCTGCCCGTGCCAGCCCTGGGAACCACACTGACTCAGCCGGAAGAACCTTATCTGGCTCCTGCGCCGTCACCCGGCCACTGGGTCACCGCTGTGGGGTCACCGCCGCCGTGGCCTGGCCCTATGCCCACCGCCAGCTCCTCATCCTGGTGGCTGCTGCCAAGCGCCCAGCCACGCCCCACGCTTTCTAATAACATACGCGGCTGCTGGAGGGAGCGGTGCCCGGCGGGCAGAGTGTGTCCTTGCTGGGTGCCTGGTAGGGGGATGGGTGTGGGTGAGCCGTGTGGAGGCCCACTAGTGTGGGTGTGTATGAGTGTGCACGTGGGTGTGGGATGTGGTGGTGGACGCATGGTCCCCGTGGGCTGGGGGCAGCGGTAAGTGTTGGAATCTGTGCTTGCCAGAGCTAGGGCCCTGGGAAGCATTTGATATTGTGTGTGCATAACCCATGTGTGTGCTGGTACATGGCTGTTGCATTTGTGTGTGTACGTTTTGGGGCCCCATCCGTGGTATGTTTTACGAGTGTCTGTTATCTCTGGCACCTGCTCGCATCCGCATGTCTGGCGCGTGTGTGTCTGCTGTGTGCATGCGTACAGCGTGTGATGTGTCCCTCACTTGCATGGATGTGTTGCTGAGTGTGTCCTGGGGTGGCTGTCCTGTCTGTCCCCGAGTGTGCCGACCTGGCACCTTGCGTATTCCTTGTGTAGTGTGTGATGGGGTGACAGTCTCCTGTGGCTGTTCTGTTTTGCACATGGCCGTGTGTGTAAGCCCGGACGCACGGCCAGCTCCCATGTGTGCCTGTGTGTGAGCCTTCTGTGCACACCACCTGCCTGCCCCGCTGGGCATCGCAGGCCCCATGAAGTGTGAGGTCACAGTGGGGTCCATTAACCATTAGCCAGAGAGTCACGTCCCCTGGTTACTGGTTGGCATTGGCCCCCCGGGCAGGCCAGCTGCCATGGCCTGTGCTGAGGTAGCCAGGGAGCTCCGAAGTATGGCCAGTGCTCCGGAGGCCGGGGGCGGGGGGGGGGGCTCCCACTATACCGCTCGATTCCTTTCACGCCTCACGAGCCATGTGGTCTTGGGCAGGGTTGCGTCCTTTCTGATCCAGAGGCTGCCAGGCAGGGCTGCGTCCACACTGTGTCTCAGTTTTCCTGCCTGACACAAACACCCTTCAACCCCATACATTTTCTGATCCCCAGAGCCAGCACCACCTGCAGTGACATGAAGGAGCGTCTGCCTGGCCCTTTGTGATTGCCCAGTACCCCCAATCACGGACGCCATTGCCATGCCAGGTTGCATTCCAAGCCTGGTCAGGGGAGCAGCTGGGGGTGCTGGCTGGTGGGTGAGCACGCGCAGGGGCGGGGCATGGACCGCCCCTTCTCTGCCTGCCTGGCTGCATGCGGCCAGAGGACAATTGGAGGTCATGAGGTTAAACGGTAACCAATCTGCCTATTGAAGGCTTCAGCTCTGGACGAGGCCTTGCCCTGCAGTCAGGGCTGCTGGGGGTCTCGTGGGGCCAAGGGGTGGGCAGTAGGGAGGGCTCAGAGTCAGCACTGCCCACCACCCCTGGAGGCCCTGTGGCCTCGGGGACATACTCCTGTCCTCCCAGACGATGGAAAAGCAATAGATAGAAACCCACATTCCGGGAAGAAACCTGTCAGGAGGGTAAACGATGGCTCTCTGAAAGTCATGCCCACCTGGAACCTCTGAAGGGGACCTTATGTTGAATAAGGTCTTTGCAGATGTCGTTAGTTAAGATGAGGTCACACTGGAGTAGAGTGGGCCCCAAATCCAATGACAGGTGTCCTTATAAGAAAGAAGAGGAGACACACACAGACATGCAGGGGTATGGCCATGTGAAGACAAAGGCAGAGATCAGGGTGATTCGGCCACAAGCCCAGGGACACAGTTGCCCCCAGAAGCTGGGAGAGGCAGGAAGGTCCCTCCGCTGGGGCCTCGCAAAGGAGGGAGGCCCTGCAACACCATGATCTCGGACATCTGGCACCAGAACCATGAGAATGAATCTGTGTTTGGTGCTTTGTTCCGGTCCCCCAAGGAAATAGTTCAAAACCTGAAGAGGGTTTGGGTGCCTGACTTGGGGCTTGGCCATGCTGGGCACTTTCAGGGAGCTCAGGGCCCACCAGGCACACAACGTAGGCAACCCCGATCCCCGCTGGCCACCGACTCTGCTTTGGGGATTAGTTTGGGGCAAGGGGACCCTGACTGTCCTGCCCATGAGGTTGTGGGACCAGGTTCCGGCAGAAGGCCAGGCTGTGTACCCATGTGCACGTGTGTCTGAGCCAGGTCCTTCCACAAGCATGTATGGAGTGCCTGCTGTGTACCAGCCCCCATTCTAGGCATCAGGGATGCGTCTGGGAAGAAAGTAGATGGAAGTCGCTGCTGTCCTTTCGGCAGTGGGGTGGTGGGGGCGTGGGGCCCAGCGGGCTGGGCGGGTGCAGAGGCCAAGGGCGGGATGTCTGGGGCCATTATCTGCAAGCCAGTGAGCAAGGGTGTGTTTGTGTTTGTGTGTCTGTGTCTGGGTGGATGGGCGTGTCCACGTGTGCACTGGGAGACCACATTAGGGTGGGCACATCAGGTGGTGGGAGGGTCTGTGTGCCGGCCGACATGTGTCCATAGCCACGTGGAGGTTTGGGTGGGGGGCCGTGTGGCTGTGTCTGGGTGGGGCTGAGGGTCTGGGGGTTTCTGTCCAGGTGGGGTTGTCTGACACTTGTTAGTGTCGTGGGAGGTTGTCTGGCATCTCTGTCCAGGCTGCAGGGACCGGGAGTGGCTGTGGGCCCCGGTGCACTCACCTTCTCTTTCTGCCCCAGGAGGGATCTCTGAGGGTCCCCATGGCCACCCCAGCCTCTGCCCTGTTAGGCTGTACCCCCAAACCCCCACCCCACGTAGGGGCCTGAGCCCATCACTATAATGTGGATCTTCTGAGCTTGTGAGGTCCCCCACCCAGGAGGGGCACCCTGCCAGGCCCTTGACCCCCAACACTGAGGGGCCTCCCCACTTCTGACCAGGCAGGGGCCAGCCACCCCTTCCTTCTGTTCTTCATTTAACCCCCTTCTGTGACCAGTTCCATGAATTCTTCCCTGGGACGCAGGCTGGGCAGGGTCTTCTGATGGCAGCTGGAAGGCCAGGGTACAGGCAGGGGACTAGAACCCGGGTGTACCTGTCTGTTCCTGGAACCTCCTGGTTTTGCTCTCTCCCATCTCTGTCACTTGTTGTCTCTGAATCTCTACCTCCCCCATTCCCCTGCCCCTTCCCCACCCGCACACCTTATAATTCCTCCTCAACTGCCACTCTTCCAGGGATGACTGGTGGTGAGTGCCTCGTGGATGGGCATGCATGGGCATAGTGCCACCCTCCGCCTACTCTAGCGGTGGCCCTGCCCCCGATGGCTCCCTGCCCTGCCTTGGGCCTGCCTGTCCCCCTCCCTGTCCCCAGTAGCCAGTACATGTGTTCACTGATGGGTGCCCAATTCTTGGAAGGGAAGTGGGGCCTGAGTTATGTCTGGGTTATTCATTTCTTTGCCATCACCATGCAGGGTAGAGCCTGGCCAAGCTGGGGTGCAGATCGCTGGCTTTTGGAAATTCGTTGTCAGTGTTCATTACCATTTACCAGGTGTCCTGGTGGAGGGGCAGGGCTTGATGGGCACCAGCTGTGTGCCTGCCGGGGCTGCCCAGTGGACGTCTTGTCTCCCCTCCCTGTTCCCTGCAAGAATTCCTGAGGCCGCCCCGCCCCCCACTCCTCCACCCTGCAGTCAGGAGATAGGGTTGGGTAGCACCCTGAGGCTGCTGGCTGCCGCCAAGGGTTGGTTCCTATGGTTCTGCCTTCGGCCTGGGGTCTGGCAGAGGCTCTGGTGGGGCCTCTGGGCCAAGCCCACTGGGACCCCTTCCTCTTGATACCGGACCGGGTGGAAGGTGGGAAGCAACCCCCTTCCTTTCTGCTCCATCTGTTGCTCAGCTCAGCCAGGGCAGGGGTGGTGATCTGTCCTCTGGCATCCTGCTCCCTGAAGCTGCTGGCACTGGCCATGTTTCTGTTCAGAGAACCTGGGCTGGGAGTGATGGGGACCTCACTCCCTGGCCAGGTAGAGCTTTTCAAAAGCTCCAAACACTAGGAAAGTCCCTGCCAGCACATTCCAGGCTCATCTGCAGGGAAACTCGGGACAGGGTTTTCAATTCCTGGGTGCCAGGCCCTGGGTGCAGGTCTTGGATGTGAGGCAACCACGAGCCAGTGGCCAGACAGGATCAGGAGACTATCATGCTGCACTTGTTGGGGC
Source organism: Rhinolophus hipposideros (assembly GCF_964194185.1). NCBI lineage: Eukaryota > Metazoa > Chordata > Mammalia > Chiroptera > Rhinolophidae > Rhinolophus > Rhinolophus hipposideros. The sequence goes on along the minus strand of NC_138062.1, from coordinate 60,926,560 downwards.
CTGGGACCCCGCGGGAAGCGCCCCCAGGGCAGCGGGAATGATTAGTAATCACTGGGGAGAAGGAGGAGATGCCGAGTTTGGGGCTTTCTGACCCTGAAGCATTTTACTGATGCCCCCGAGTGCCCGGTGGGTCTGATGAGGCCGGTGCACCTGCAGTCATTCCAGAAGTACTAAGGGGCTTGCTCGGTCTGGCTTTCAGCTGAGCTCTGTGGTTTCCTCATAGCCTCTGCTTCCCTGTGTGTGAAACAGGGTCCCACGTGGATATCGTTTCCCCGAAAATAAGACCTAACCGGAAAATAAGCCCGAGCATGATTATTCAGGATGACATCCCCTGAACATAAGCCCTAACGCGTCTTTTGGAGCAAACGTTAATATAAGACCCGGTCTTATTTTCAGGGAAACACAGTAGTGGTCAGCTCAGAGCCAGGCCTGTGTGGGGTGGGGGAGTGGGGGGGGGACTCCCAGGTGGACGTGAGGCCACCAGGATTTGCATGTCACTTGCATGAGGTCATGGGACAACCACCTCCCCCCTCTGCATCACTTCCTAGAAGGATCTCTGCTGATCCCTATCCTGAGTGCATCCTCAATGCCGGGCCTGCTCGTGTCCCCCGTGGGCCTCGGGTTCCCCACTGTGACATGGGGCTAGTGGGCAACCAGCCTTGATCTGCCACCAAGGTGGCTCCTCCTGGTGCCAGACCCATCTCCCTCTACACCCCCTTTTCCATGAGTTCCTTGTCCCCACCTGAATGCCCAGGTACATACCCCTGCTCACTTTACAGATGGCCCTGGTCACATGAAAGGCCTCCAAACATCGCGATCTGGAAATCCAGAAAGACGCAGTTCTCTGACTCGTTTCTGTAGCTTTTTATTAATATCTGTGTCATAGGTGGGGGTGCTGTCTTTTCAGAGAGGGGACACATGGCCGATCGTGAGGTGCATGGGGTGTCCGAGCGGACAGATGTTTCTGCTCTGCCCAGAATCACTTCCCCAATTTCCTGCGCGCCCGGTGGGGCCCCTGCCACATCTGCGTGGAGGAGGCCTCGCCTGGAACACTGACAGGAAACGAAAGGGCCGCCTGGCTGCTGGTGGGGGTGCCCCCAGAGTCAGGTGCACAGGAGGGTGACTCCTGGGAAGGGCCTAAAGTTCCACAGACATTGATTAAGCCCCTGTTGTGTGCTGGCAGCAAGTGACCCTGCCCTTCCCCATCCTTCAGGGGTGATGCCCGGCTTCAGTGGGCCTCCTACTCCCTCACCATCTACCCTGCTGGCCTGGGCCCCAAGGGGCGTCTGGGTCTCTCTTGGGCACACTGTGTCCCCAGCATCCAGCACAGACCTGACATACAGAGGGTGCTTAATAATGGCTGCAGAATGGACTGTCCTGGTCAAAACCCTGTGGATTGGCAGCTCTCACTCGGTCCTCACCTCCTCTATGCTATATGTCCTGAGAGTTTCCGGGACAGGGAAAAACAAAAAAACAAAAAACCCTTCAAATCAAAACCTCCAGATGCCTGCGGGGTCAGCCTTCTGAGGGCTGGGGTCTTGCTGCCTTTGGAGTTGGGAGGGAGGCTGCAGCAACAGCTTCCGCATGGCGTTGTCCCTGTACTCTCTTCAGGAGGAAACTGAGGCCTCAGGCGCGGACTGGGAGGGTTCCAGGTTCTGGGTCCTTCTGCCCCCACTGACCTCCTCCCACAACCCCAAAGAGCCCCATTCTGACTTCATTCATCCATTTGTCGGTCTATTTGTCCCTGATCTAGGATCTGTGTGGGGAAGGGGCGAGACCTGGCCTCAGGGCTCAGCTTTGCCATCTCTGGGAGGTGCTCTCCACTCTGTGATGTGGAAAAGGACTGATCAAGCGCTTAGCAGGTGGTTGGCATGAGACCTGGTCACCAGGCATGCGAGGAGCCCTCTGCCTGACTCAGTTTCCCCAAGCCCAGAGTAGGCTGGAAGGGCTGTGGGGAGACTGGGGTGCCTCCCCACCCACTCCCTCCCTCCAGCAACTGAGAGCATTGCTGTGAATGGGGGAGGCTGGGAGGCCCCCAGGGACGCTGCTCCTGGCCCACCTGGGGCCCCAGCAACGGCTGTGCGTGCTGAGTCATCTCGGGCAGGCGGCAAGGGGCGTCACCAGTGCCCGATAGTGTGAGGAGGGGTTTTATCAGTGGGCAGGCGGGGAGCTGTCAGGAGGGGGATATCAGAAGGCAAGGCCGAGGGTGCGAGAGCTCAAGTGTGCTCTCACTACCCCTTCCTTCATTAGTGGCTGCCTGCTGTATACCAGGGTCTGTGCCTGGCATCCACAGAACCCACTTCTGCCCTCGAGGGGCTCTCATCTAGGTAGGGAAGAAACCATCTCCAAATAATCACAGTCCTGTGACCCTGACAGATGCTAGTATGTTCCTGGAGGCACTGCCCCAGTTTGGGCGTCAGAGCTACAGGCTAAGTTTGGATGACAGGGACTCTGGGTAGAAAGACCAGCAAGTGGAAAGGCCCTGGGGCAGGACTGGGTGTGTGGAGCAGTGAGGAGGCTGGTGGGGCTATTGCAGAGTGAGCGATGGGAACGGACAAGGGCTGGCCGGCTGGGGCCTGGCAAGCTGGAAGCCTGAGCTTTCTTCTGAGAGCAATAGGGAGCCAAAGTCAGCTTTTGAGCAGGGGAGACACTGCCTCATTTTGACGTAAAGCCCCTCGGACCTTCCGTCCCTGAGAGGCTGCAAGGAGGAAGTGTCATCTACTATTCTGGTTGCTCTTGGGTGTTTCATGGGAACTGGGGGATAGCCGCCTTCTCTGCTTTGTTTCAGTCTAGTTTCACTTTGCTTATAGGAGGTACAATGATTCAATTCTTGTCCCCAACCTAAAAGTTACTAGAATAGGTGAGATGACACGCACAAGAGTAGCAGCCAAATGGTAGAAACAACCTTAGTGTCCATCATCAGGTGATAGATACACACAGCGTGGTCCATCCCCACATGGGAGTGCCACTCGGCCGTGAAAAGGAGGGCGGCGCTGACACTCGCCACAACGTGGATGGACCTTGAACACACAGTGCTCATGAGAGAAGCCAGACATACAAGGCCACAGTGTGTGATTCCACTTACGGGAAATGTCCAGAACAGGCGCGTCCACAGGCACAGGACGTGGGTTCGTGGTTGCCAGGGGCTGGGGAGGGGAGGGGGTGATGGAATGTTCTGGAATTAGATAGAGGTGGTAGTTGCACAACATAGTGAATGTACTAAATGGCACTGAATTGTTTACTTTAGAATGGTGAATTCTATGTCACGTGAGTTTCATCTCCGTAAATATTTTGTTCAGAGATTCGGGGAAAGTAGGTGAGATTAAGGACTGAATCCTTGTGTCGCACCCACACAGGCTTGCAGGCTCCATCACTCATTCACTGACAAGATCTCCTCCGTCACAGACGCCCTCTGAGCCAACCAGGGTTCCAGCAGGTCCCCTGGTTCCCGCCCTGCAGTGATATCTGTCCCTTCCCTCTGACCCTCAACGGCCCAGGAATCCCTGAGAAGGACCCACTGGGCACATGGCTGCTGCTGTCAGGCCTGTCCCTGCTGGAGCTGAGCATTCCTAAGCCTGTTTTTGGCGGGGGAGGAAGACCCACTTCTTTGGTTTCCTATAAGCTGTATTGGACAGTACAAAAATATGGCTATTTAATAAGCTTTTCCTATCCTCAGCATCTCTCTCTCATATCCGTGTTTGCCTTCTCAGTAGCTCAGGGCTCGCCAGTCCCCAAACTCTGGGTTCTAGGCAGTTTCTGTTTTTCCTGTTTTGGACCCTCTCTGCCTTCTGAGGACAGCGGCCTCACTTCCGGGGTTCCCCTGTTGGCCCAGTGGCCACATCCAGAGGTGGGGCCCCGTGGACTTTGGAGCCACCTGGGTGGCGGGAGGGGGCCTGAGCAGACACCATTAAGGGGGCAAAGGTTCTCTGGGGGCCTGTAGGCGGTTTCTTTACAGCCTGGGCCCCTCAAGGCCTGATACCACCCCCGCCCCTTGGTGGCTGGAGACTGGTGCTCCGTTGCCCAGGCAGGGGCTCCTGGCAGTGTGCTCTTCACCATGCCCACTGGGGCCTGCGGATGCAGCCTCCTGTGAGCTGGGCCCTGGAAGTGCCCCCCAACATGTCAGTTTATGGATTTGCTAGTGGCCACAGTGGCCTTTCCTCCCATCTTCCAGGCTGGCAGGCTAGGGAGGGGTCCCACACCAGGGAGGAGCTCCCTAGCTCCAAAGGAGCCCCTCAACTTCAGGGGTCATCTGGGCCTGGTCAACAGTGTAACCAGCATCAGGCACTGTTTGGACACAAACAAGAATTTCCTGTTTGCCCACCATGCCTTTGGGGTAGGGGTGGTTGTCCCACTTTTTCTCCCGCTCCTCTTGTGCCTTACCTGAGCCCTGAACCTTCCTGGCTTTATCAGCTTCCTCCTTAGTTGCTGACAGTGGCCCATCGTTGGGGGGACATTCCCTCAGCGGGTTTCCAGCACCTTCACCGCCTCCGTGCACATCTGCAGGCTGTGTCCAGAGAGAGGGGCATTATGTTCATTCATCTGCCAAATGTAATTGAATGTCTACTGAAAAATCCACATGTGGCATGAGCCCTTTGTGCAAAGTGCTCAGAAAGAAACAGCAGATAAAGAGGTCATAGTTTGACAAGGGGCTGGGGGGGGTGGATCCCTGAGAAGGTGACATTTGGGTGGGAAGGAGGGACTGTGCACACATCTAGGGAACTGCATTCCAGGAGAGGGAACAGCCACTGCAAAGTAGCTGAGGCCAGAGAGAGGGTGCTTGTTTTGCTCAGCCATGCCAAGGGGCTGCAGCAGAAGGAGGTAAGGGCAGGGAGTGGTGGGGGTCCTGGAAGCCATGGGAGACTGTAGGGCAGGCATGGTCGTTCTCAGACTGCCATGAAAAGCCCCTCTGGCTGTTGGTGGGGGGCTTGGCCCCAACCGCTCTGAGCCTCATTTCCCCTTCTGTGAAGTGGTGCTAGAGAGGGGGAGATGGACACATGGTCCCCCCAGCCTTGGTAATTCGTGGATGAACACCATCACCGGATAGGAGCCCCACTGCAGCCATGGCAGGCAGAGGCGGGGCGGGTGAGCGTGTCCTGGTGACTCCGCTGTGCACTTAGGGAGCACCCCGTGGGTGCCTCCAACAAGGCTGTCTATGTCCTCGTGGTTTTGTTCCCATTTCACAGCTGAACAAACTGAGACTTGGGGAGGGCAGGATGGGCACGAGGTCACAGGACAAGAAGTAAACCCAGCAGGGCCAGACAGCTGGACGCAGCTTGCCCAGCATAACCCAGGCTCAGGACTTGGGGAAGGATAAATGAACCGTCCCCACGCGGCACTGAGGAACCCAGGCCAATTTAATGAGGTCTGCTGGGTGCCAGATTCTAGACACGGTGGACAAAACAGAATTTGCTGGGGCAGACGGACAGGGGCCCAGACCAGGCTGTGAATCCACGTGTCCTGGGTGATGCTAGGGCCAGGGTGGGGGAGTAGGGGGTGAACAAGGCAACAGCCCTTCTCAGTAATCACGTCCGAGTGATGGCAGAGTGTGCTGCCCATGCGTCTGGCGTTGTGATATTGGAGGACGGGGGCTTGCTGCATGGACGTCTGGGTGAAGGTGGAAGCCAGCTGGGATAGGCAGGAGGAAGTGCCAGGGCCAAGGCGGGAGGTGGGACCACCTGGCACGTTTGAGAAGCTGCAGGTCATGGTGAGACAAAGAGGGGTTGGCAGGGTCTGTGTGCTCTTGGGAGCTGCAGGTGCCAGAATGAGACTGTCCTCAGAGCTCCCTGTGCCTGGCCCCAGGGAAATGAGGTGCGGGTAGGAGGAGACTGGGGCCCTTATCTCAGCCCTCAGCTCCAGGGAGGGTTTCTGGAGGGCTGGCCCAGTCTCCAGCCCAGGTTGGTGGCCTTGGGTATGGCAGGTGGCTGATTTCAGTACCTCCTGGTCCACACTGAGAGAGGCAGGGTTCCAGCTAGAGGACCCAGGTGGGACCGAGGCTGGGGCGTGGCATGGGGTGTGTTGTGGCCCAGCTGTGTGACTCAAGAGCCTTTTGAAGAGAGGTGGCTGGGCTCACTGGCCCACAAGGGGGGCCTGGACACCGTCATGGGCAGTGTTGACACCGTCCCAAGCTTCCCCATCCCTGGAGCCTGGCAGGCAGCCCCAGCCAGGGCCGGACACACCACAGGGGTGCGGAACTTGGGGCCAGAGCCTCATAAAGCTGGGGGCAGCCTTTACTGCCTGGCTTTGTTGTCAGCTGCCCGCGGCAACGGCCATTAAAGCCCCCCTCTTCCACCGTACATCCCCTTTATGACCTCTTTCAATGCCCCAGCCCCACGGGGGTCTGCCCACCATTTGGCCTGGGAGTTAACAGCCCCCTGCTGAGTCAGCCACCTCTGCTGAGAGGTCACCCGGCAGCTGGTCGCCACCCTGAGCCTCAGTTTCCCCACCTGGAATATAGGGGTCATTTTGGTGCCAGGTGCCACAGGTGAAGCTGTTGTGTTTGTTGTACTGTCCTTGAAAGACGGGAAAACTGACACAGGAAGGGCACTGAGGTCTCGTGGGGCTGGGTGGACCGCCTTCCACCTGGGTCAAGATCTCAAAGAAGACGTTGCCCTTTCATTAGGGAGGACCTGAGCTTCACAGGCACCTGAATGAGTCTCCTGGGGCAGCTGTGACAAGTGACCACACAACGGGCAGCTTAAAACAACAGAATTCATCCTCTGACCTTCTGGTGCCAGGAGTCCCAGATCCAGGTGTTGCAGGGCTGCATTCCCTCCCAACGCTGCAGGGAAGGGTCCTTCCCTGCCTCTTCCAGCTCCTGTGTCCCTGGGCTGATGGCTGCATTACCCCAGTCTCTTCACCTGGCTTCTCTTCTTTGTCTCTTTCCTCCTCTTGTAAGGACGATCATTGGATTAGGGCCCACCTATTCCAGTGTGACCTCATCTTGGCTAGTGATATCTGCAAAGACCCTTTTTAACATTAGGTCCGATTCTGAGGCTCCAGTGGGCAGACTTTGAGGTACCTGCCAATTCCCCCAGTTTATGTGACCTCGCTCTCTGCCCAGCCCGGCCCACATTGCAGCTGAGAAAATTAGGGTTCACTTCAGCAGCATTTATCACACAACTGCTGTGCGCTCAGCTACCTTCTAGACATGGGTAACAAAGCAGACAAAAATCCCTGATGTCATACGAGGCAGATGGACAGGAGCCCAGACATGTGTGAATCCACACATCCCTGCTGATGGGAGGGCCAGGGAGGAGGAGAGTGGGGAAGGGACACATGGGGGTGTCATGTAGGCAGGGAGAGCGGGCCGGGCAGGGAGGCCTGGCGTGGGCCCACGGGAAGGTCCACCTGCAGGCCCCACATGCCTCAGGCAGGGGGAAATACAGGCCTCCCTGGATGCCATAAATCAGCTCAGGAATGCAGCCGGCTAGCCTGGCCAGGCAGGATGGAGGAGACAAAGGCCTCGACCACCCAGGTCTGGGCTCCTGGCTCCCCTAGCCCTGGCCCGAGAGGCCCCATGTTGTCTCCATTGCACAGATGGGGAAACTGAGGCCCGGAGAGGGGCAAGATGGCTGAGGGGTAGTTGCCCCCCCCGTGACATGGCCTCCTCTGGGTGTTGGTGAGTTCTTGGACCCAAATAATGGACTATTTTAGCCCAGCTGGAGTTAATTGGTGGTTTCAAGGCCTCCCACAGTCCTGATTCCCTCTATGTGCAGGCAGCTGGGGGGGCTGCATTCCCTGGAGCTTAATTTGAAGCCTGCTATCTGCGCTGCCCCTCCTTGACAAATTGCAGCCACCCCAGCCTCGCTCTCTAATTATCTGCCCACTTCCCTACCCTCCAGCACTTGGGAGCTTATGGTCAATGGGTTGGGGCACCCTCTGCCCCCCATACCACAGATGGAGGCCCTTGCCCCTCCCATGATGACTGGTGAACCCAGGCAGCCAGTGCCGAGGACGGAGTCTGGATGGAGAGTCCGCAACCGTTCAGGGCTCTGGTCGCCTGCCTGCTTACCTCGGTGCCTTGGTGTCCTCATCTGCAAAATGGGGCCATGTCTCAGGAACAAACATGCTGGATGGGGCCAGGATGTGTCCGCTGTCGTCATGATGACGATGACCTGGGCAGGCACTGTCTGTCTGGGGTGAATTGTGTTTCCCGAAATGATATGTTCAAGACCCAATTCCAGGTCCCTGTGAATGGGACCTTATTTGGAAATAGGGTCTTTGCAGATGTCACTAGTTACAGATTGAGATGAGATGAGGTCGTCCTAAATCCAGAGGGGAATTTGGACACCAACACAGGGAAGCCACGAGGGGAATTTGGACACAGACACAGCGGAGAAGCCACGTGACAACAGAGGCAGACACTAGGGTGAGGCAGCCACAAGCCAAGGGACACCTAATCCCCAGGAGCTGGGAGAGGCAGGAAAGACCCTCCCCTGGAGCCTTTGGAGGGAACATGACTCTGTGACACCTTGATCTTGGATTTCGAGTCCCACAGCTGTGGGAGGATAAACCTCTGTTGCTTTAAGCTCTCCCCTCCCACGCCCCGCCATCCCCGAGACTCATCCAGGTGTCTCTGTCCTCATCTGAAAGTGAGGGCAGGCTCATTGTCTGCTCAGTAGGACCTCGGGAGATGCTTGGACTCTGGGGTGGGGCTGGGGTTGGGACCCCTGGTGCCTGTCCCTGCCAGCAGCCTCTTTGGTTGGCCCTCCGTGTGATGGTTATGTGGTACCTGCACCCACACTCTGGCATTAACTAATGGGTCCCCACCCTGTCCTCACAGCTCTACGAACTGGATGGAGACCCCAAGAGGAAGGAGTTCCTGGATGACTTGTTCAGCTTCATGCAGAAGCGAGGTGAGGCCTGCCTGCCCAGAAGTCGCGGGAAATGGGCACATGGGAGGGGCCCCTGCCGGATACAGCTGGGGGCAAGTATGTCAGTGGCAGTGAGTTCCCAGTGGCTGGAGAGGTGTCTGAGGAGGAGACGTGGCCTTGCCATGTGGGGTCTGAGAAGAGGCACCGTCCTGCCGTGGGTGTCTGAGGGGACGATGCGCAGCCCAGCGCTGTATGTCTGAGATCGGGAGCAGAGCTGCGGGAGTCCTCGTGGGGGGTCCCACTCAGAACGGACAGTCCAAGCTCGTCCCTTGCTGCGGATACGCAGGTTACCATGGGGTCCTGGCTCCCTGTATCCCCCACAACAGGGTGGGGCTGGCCTCTGTTTAGGGAGTGGGGCTGGATACGCAGGTAGGCATGTGGGCGCTGGGGTGACAGGACAGAAGCTCCTCCACAGGCGTCCAGCTCTTGTGGCCTAGGGTCTGGTGTCCTGTGCCCGCTGGTGCGAGGTTCAGGCCCCTGCCCTTCTCCTGCTCCCATGGGGGCTTCAGTCACCCCATCTGTAAGATGGGTCACAAACAGTCCCCACCATTGGCAGTGCCCCAAACACACTGCATGCTGGGCCACATTTACTGAGCGCCAACAGTATACCGGGCTGGGATACCTCTGCAGCCCTTCCCCTCATTTCCCCCTGGTCTGGAGTGTGACAGATGCCAACTATGTCCCCACTGGGAAATGTCTGGGTCTTGAGAACAGTGACATAAGGAGGAGCAGAGACTGGTCTGGGTGAGTATCTGGTGTGGAAACTGAGGCCCAGACACTGGAGGGTTTCAGGAAGTTCAGGGTGAGCCAGGCTCAGAGGGGTTGAGGGGCAGCCAGAGGGTTCCTGTTCACAGGCCTCACCCTCAGCTTGGAGCTGCCGCAGGACGTAGACATGGGGTCTGTCCTAGAAATGCCCTTTACAGGGTGGGGCTCATTCCTGTGATCCCTGGACAGCTCCCTGGGGGTGGAGGGATTATAATAACCCTGCTGTTCAGGGAAGGAAACTGAGGCCTGGAGCAGGCATGTGGCCTCTGAGCTCAGAGGCAGAAAGGGGTGGGGTCAGCAGGGGCTGCAGGATCCACTCAGGGGCCATTGCAGGGGCCAGACACTGTTGCTTTGTCCAGGGCCCCTGCCTGCCCCTCCCTCACCAGCAGCTTCTGTAAACACAGAGCCTAGAAGAGAAGGAGATGAAAGGGTAGTGGCAGAGGCCTCTGCTAGTTAACCCCTTTTGTGCCAAGATGGAGGAATCCAGAGCCATTCTTGGGGTAGGGGCCCTCATCTTATCATCCAGCCCAGCCAGGCGTGCTGCCCTCTGCAGGCCTGCTATGTGGTCAGAGAGATCCCCCTCTTTCTTTATCGGCCTGTCCACACCTGCTTGACCCTACTCCTCCAGTCCCCTGATGTGGGGCCCAGAGCTTCCAGGCCAGGAGTCCACCCGTTTGGCCAAGATCAGGCACTTGGTATCCTGGAAGTACTTAGGAAGTATTGTGAGCTGCCCCTGCATATGGGTGAGGTTGGGAGCCCCAGACTAGCCTCTGGCCACATAGGGCTGTGAGGATCTGTGTCCATCCCTGCCTCTTTCAACAAGCCAGGTGCTCTTGAAGGGCAGGAGGCAACAAACTCCTATGCATCCCTCAAAACCCAGCTCCAAGGCTCTCTTCCCTGCCATTTTCTTGGACCCTCCCGCTCTGTAATGGGTGGGGGGTCCTTTGGGACTGAGAATCTGTCAGATCTCCCCTACTTTACTCCAGACAGACGGTCACAAAGTAAAAGCCTCCACCCAAATTCTCCAGTTCTCAGGTGCTGAGAGTGCAGGGGCGGGTCCTGCTCTTTCTCTGACAGCCTCCCCCCTTCCTTATTACTCCCAGGGCCCCTGCGCCTCCATCTCTGTCAGTACCCCTCTGTGCTCTCCCAGCCCCCTCCTTCTATAAACATCCGTTCAGGCCCTCAGAGCCAGGATTCCTTAATTCTCCCCCTCCCCCCAGGCAGAGCCTAAATCTGTACTGTGGGGCAGGGCACTGTGGCCACCTCACCAAGCTGGTGTGCTAACACTGGTGTTGCTTTTCTTCTCTCTCCCTCTTGGGCTGAAAATGGAATTGGGTGGGTAGAGAGTCTGAGGTCCTCATCCTCAATTTGTTGGGGATTTTGCAGCCTCGGAAGGGCTGGGGAGGGGCCAAGTGTGGCCAGAAGTGATTCTGGAATGTCCAGAGGTGCAAGGTATCATCCAGGCGCAGGAGCAGGCAAGCTGGCTTGTTACTGGAAGCAGAACCTTCCTCTGTCAGGTCATATCTTGCAGCCTCCGTTTGCCCACCTCTAAAGGGGGATAAGAGTAACCCTTGGGCTGAGATATGGCCCATCAGCCCTCGCAGTTGTTAATTGAGTGCTTGCTGAATGCCAGGCTGGGCATGCCATGTGAGCAGGACAGGCGGGGGGTGGCATAGACAGTAAACTTGTGATTCCACTGCCAGGGAGAGAGGTCTGAATGGGGCTTTCTCTGCCCTTAGCCAGGAAGGTGCCAGCATAGGCTGAGCTGAGATCTGGGGGCTTCTGGGTGAGAGAGGGACTCAACTGCAGAGGCTGAGAGGGTCAGGTGGACAGAAGAGGAGAGCAGGCCTGGAAGAGGGAAGCAGCCCTGCTATCCTTGGGCTAGCCTATGGCCCTATGCTAGCCCACCACACTGTCTCCTGGGCTAGCCCACTGCCCTCCCCTCTCTGGGGTAGCCCACCGCCCCACTCTCTAAGCTGCAAAGTGGATTAGCCATGCCCTCCCTCCCCTGCTGCAAAGCCCCTGGGACCTGGGCATAGGCCTCTGGGAACTCAGGAGTAGATGTTTTGGCAGCTGTTGATGGGAGTAGGAATAACAAAGGCTGAGTTTCTCATGCCGATCCCCTGGGTTGGCCCCCAGCATCTCCCTCTCTATACCTCCCACCTTCTCCCAGGTGAGCATTACTAATTAATCACTGTTTTCCCGGTCCACACCGAGGCACATATTATTAACTGAGCACTGTACAAATCCGGTAGCAGGCATTGCTAATCATTTATTGCAGCATTGGCCCAGTCTTCTGCCTATGGCTGATCAGCAATGAGCCAGATCACTGATGGAGAAACTGAGGCAGAGCTGTCTCCTCAGTACTGTCTGCAGCAGGGAGTCTTAACAGGGTGATCCTGCTGCCAGGGGACACTGGGTGATCTCTGAGATATGTGGTTGTCAGGACTGGGGTCACTCCTGGCGTTAAGTGGGTGGGACCAGGGATGCTGCTTGGGCCTCCCCACAGGGAGTAGCCCTCTCTGATGTATACACAGCCAGGGAGGACCCTGCTCTGGACTGGTGCATTAACCAGAGTGGCATCTGCTGTGTGTGGGGTTCCAGCCCCAGCGACAGCGCCCCCTCACCTGCACTCACCCTTCCCCCCGCAGGCACACCTGTGAACCGGATCCCCATCATGGCCAAGCAGGTGCTTGACCTATTCATGCTGTACGTGCTGGTGACGGAGAAGGGCGGCCTGGTGGAGGTTATCAACAAGAAGCTGTGGCGTGAGATCACCAAAGGCCTCAACCTGCCCACGTCTATCACCAGTGCTGCCTTTACCCTGCGGACCCAGTGAGTACCACAAGTACAGAGGGCCTGGGGCAGGAAGGACCACAGAGGCACTGAGCCACGTGACAAGTAGACTCTGAGAACCTCAGGGTGGGGCTTTAAGGAAGGTTCCAGCTCTGAGGTGATGCTATTGTGTATTGCAGAATTAGTGGGAGGTAGTCATGGGCACAGGCATTGAGACAGAGGGAACCTCCTAAGCAGAGACATTGGTTCTGGGGACTACTGAGTGATTCTCAGGTAGCTATACGTGATGGGGTCGGGAAGATGGTGCTGCAGCAGGGTTTGCTGCATGTGAGTGCAGTGAGGAACCACGGGAGGCATCCCAGGTGCCATCTTGTCCCCTTGCCCCTGCCTGCAGGTACATGAAGTACCTGTACCCCTACGAGTGTGAGAAGCGCGGCCTCAGCAACCCCAACGAGCTCCAGGCAGCCATCGACAGCAATCGGCGGGAAGGCCGACGCCAGAGCTTCGGGGGCTCCCTCTTTGCCTACTCACCAGGCGGGGCCCATGGCATGCTCTCCTCGCCCAAGCTGCCCGTGTCCTCGCTGGGCCTGGCTGCCAGCACCAATGGCAGCTCCATCACCCCAGCCCCCAAGATCAAGAAAGGTGAGGGACTTGGTCTCGACTCAGGCTGTATGGCCTTGGCGGCGCGTACATTTTCCCCTCTGGGTAACCAGGATGATCATCCCTAACGTCATGGAAAAGTGTGTAGAATATTTCAGTTGTGTGTCCATGGCAGACATGACTAATCAACCACCATTTTTCCAACCTCAAGCCCATAGCAGGGAGACAATACCACTCGATCCATTTTTTAATCCTGTGCCCAGGGCGGACATCACAATCAATAGTTTTTTTCTCCAACTCTATGCCAAGGCAGACATTACAGATCAAGCAATGTTTCCATCCTGTGCCCACAGCAGACATTACTAATCACTGTTTTCCAGGTCCGCACCGAGGCACATAATATTAACTGAGCACTGTACTCATGTAGCAGGCATTGCTAATCATTTATTGCAGCATTGGCCCAGTCTCCTACCTGTGGCTGGTACTATTCATCACAATAGTTTTTCCTAGTCCCTTGCCCATGACAGACATTGCTAGTTGGTCACTGTATGCTTTTCTCTTTGAGCTTTAGAATTCTTCTCAATGCACTGTCCCAGCAGACACCATTGAGAGTGTAGTGTGGGTCTATCAAATTGACCCTTTAACCATCCCTGAATCTATTGGTAGGTGTTCCTGAGTGGCACAGTGGAGAAAATTACTCCCTATTTGTAGAGTTGTTGGGGAGCCTTCAGTGTGTAAAATGCCCAGCATGCAACAGGCATAGGTTTGCAGATACCTGACAGACAGCCCCTGATTCCTAGTTTCCACCCATGGCCGACATCACCATCTTCTCCTCCACTGAGCCTCTGAATCCTTCCTGACAGAGCACCAACAGCACCTGTGGCAGCATGGCCATTAGCAGGCCAGTTCACCTGTCTGAGTTCTGAGTTCTCGTTTCTCCTCTGCCACGTGCACTGTGGTTCCATACTTCCTGGGGCCCAAGGACCCAAGCTGATAGCTACAGGGCCCTGAAAAGTTAGAACTGGTCAGATCTAAGGCAAATGGGGCCTTGCTAATGTCAGTTCATTCAGTACACTGTGGGCCTCAGTTTACCCTTTTGGATTTGAGGAGTTCCAGTAATACCCGTTAATGGTTATTAAGCATCCACCATGGGCCAGGCCCCCCGCTGGAGCTGCAGAAGATGGTGGCAGATAAGATAAAGGGGTTCAGACCCTGAGGGAATCACGAGAGAGCCAGGAAACGAGCAGCAGTCCTCAGTGACAGGAAAACTAGGTAAGGGATGGCAGGTCCGAGGGGTCTCCAGAGGAGGTGACATTTCAGTGAGACCAGAAGAGGGAGACAAAGGAGAGAATGCTGCTAAAACTCCGGGGTAGCGGGCCCAGCAAAGTTTGGAGTGGGTACCCAGCACATAGGGGCAGCACCTGGTGACCAGGGATAGACATAGGAGATAAGAGTCGGGAGAAGAAGAGACAATGGATCCCAGTGGGACCAGTGGATAGGGACAATGGGGACATTTGTTTTAACCACAGAAGAGGGGAATGGTTAGGAGCTGCTTCTGGAGTTATGGTGTGTGGGTTTGAATCCCAGCTCAGCCTCTCTCCAGCTTTGTGGCCTTGGGAAAGTTATCCATCCTCTCTGAACCTGTTTCCTCATCTGGAAAATGGGGATAAGAGAAGGCTTGGGGTTGTTGAAGTGGCCCTTTGAGACAATTCATGTTAAGTGCTTTAGATAAAACCTGTGGCAAACCCTTGTGTTAAGACGACTATGTATTGTATTATGTGCTGTTACAGTGTCTATGTAGTACTCATGCTCAATACTGCTATGACAGCAGTGTAACTAATATTGTAATCAGCAGTGTGACCGTTCTGATGTATCTACTGTCAGCCTGCTTTGGAAAGGGTTTCATAGAAAGCCCTGTGTTTATTCAAAAACCTATCCACACACACACACACACACACAAAAACCTATTCACCCCATCAGTGGAGGCGTTCAAGATGGTGCACATTCCCACATGGGTAGAAGGCTAGGCCTGGCCACGTCAATTTCCTAATGGTCACCAACTCCTCTTCTCTCCTGTCTAGAGGAGGACTCTGCCATCCCCATCACAGTCCCCGGCCGCCTGCCAGTGTCCCTGGCAGGCCACCCTGTGGTGGCAGCCCAGGCTGTAGCAGTGCAAGCGGCAGCAGCCCAGGCAGCCGTGGCAGCACAGGCAGCTGCCCTGGAGCAGCTTCGGGAGAAGCTGGAGTCTGGGGAGCCTCCAGAGAAGAAGATGGCCCTGGTGGCAGATGAACAGCAGCGGCTCATGCAGCGAGCACTACAGCAGAACTTCCTGGCCATGACAGCCCAGCTGCCCATGAGCATTCGTATCAACAGCCAAGGTATCAACCCGACTCCCAGGCCCTCCATGCTTCCTGTGTGTGTAACAAAATAAGGGTCTCAGAGCTACCCTATGTAAAGGGTGCCTACAAATCAACAGGGAAAAAGAGCAAGCAAACCGATAGAGGAAGCGGGCAGTTGTGACTAGTAAATTCCTATGAAAAGCTGTTCAGCTCCCTCTGGTTGGGGATCTGCATGTTAACAAGGAAATGCCATTTTTCACCCATTAGAGTTTGATAATATCAAGTGTTGGTCAGGATGTGGGGAAATAGGCCCCCTCAGTCCTACAGGTGGGAGTGACAACTTAGCAGTCTCTTTTAAAGATAGAAAATGTGACTCAGTGACCTACTTGGTACCTGCATCAGACTAATGCTAATGCTCGAGGAGACCCATACAGGTGTCCCCCACTGTCCAAAAGTAGGGTGTTTCTGTGAAACCTTTCATAAGTTGGAATAGCGTAAAGCACAGAGCAGTTCCCTTAGGACAACTTGCTAACAGATGCTATAGAACAACTTGCTATAGAACAAATGGAGACAAAGCCAGATGCCGCCAGACACACTGCAGGGCGATGGCCGCTTCATGCTGAGGTGGCAATGCAGTTCCGGGGAGGTTAGCTCATTGGGCCACTTTTGGAGTGCTGCTACCTCTGTAATGGCTCATACAAAACAAATGCCGAACCCTATTTTCGCTTTTCACCTTTTTTTGCAAAGAAAAGAAATCCTCTTTGGCTTTCTTTTGGTTAGTGAAAACAGATACGAATGTAGGTCTTTCGTAAAAACGAAGTAGCGTTATGCGAATTTGCCTACTTGTCTAGACAAGATTGTCCATTGCAGTCATTTGTGTGATGTCCTAACAGTGAAGCCTTGAAATGAAGTGGGTATCCATCAGTGGGGAGTGAATGAGTCATGTCTGAGAGACTTCGTGGCTGTTCAAAAGAATGAGTTGATTTGGGTGTGCAGCATTGCTTAGAACTTACAATCACAAAAAAAGCACATTTTAGACAAATACATTCTTATTTGATGAATATTTATTGAGTATATCCGGTGTGGCAGATACAGTCCACAGCTTTGTGAAGCTTAGAGTCTAGGGGATGACAGATGTGAAACGAATCGTTATACAGATGAATTTGTGGCTTTTCTTCTTCCCACAGCCACCGAGAGCCGCCAGGACTCAGCTGCGAGCTTGACCAGCACCAATGGCAGCAATAGTATTAGCATGTCTGTGGAGATTAATGGCATCATGTACACAGGTAGCACCTTGACCACTGCTCTCCCCAGGTTAGCTCAGGAGTCCCAGGTTACCCCCAGGGCCAGCCACAGGAGCCCCGCCATGAGAACAAGCAAAGCTCTTCCCTTTGGAGACTTGAGTAGATAATCTACGTAGTGTACTTAGCACAGTGCTCAGCACGTAGCAGGGACTTAGCACGCGCTCAGTACATAGTCAGAGCTCAAAAATACAGC
This sequence comes from Rhinolophus hipposideros, assembly GCF_964194185.1. Lineage (NCBI taxonomy): Eukaryota > Metazoa > Chordata > Mammalia > Chiroptera > Rhinolophidae > Rhinolophus > Rhinolophus hipposideros. Next base: position 60,909,690 of record NC_138062.1, on the reverse strand, counting down.
TGACCCTTGAACAACACGAGTTTGAACTGCACGGGCCCACTTAATATGTGCATTTTTTCAATCCATACTGTAAATGTATTTTCTTTTCCTTACAATTTTTCTTAATACTTTTCTCTAGCTTACTTGGAAAAATACAGTGTATATAATACATAGCATACAAAATATGTTATTCAACTGTTTACATTATTGGTAAGACTTCTGGCCACAAGTGGGTTATTATTAGTTACATTTTTCAGGAGTCAAAAGTTATATTTGATTTTTCAGTTGTGGGGGGGGCGGAGTCTTTGTTTAAGGGTCAGCTGTACAAACTTTTTAAAAATGTAGTCAGGCCACTTCCTCGTTTGGGCCCCCAGGTGGCGCTGGGGGCACAGAACAGCTCCCGTTGGTTGCTCTGCGAAGACCCCATGGGAAGCAGAGGCTGAGATGAGGTGGTGGGTGTCCTAGCGGGTCCCTGGGTGGACTTTGCAGCCTTGTACCTGCCACATAATCTTTTACAACTTTCCATGACATGTCTCTCCTCCTGTCTTTGCATTAGGAGTGCTGTTTGCTCAGCCACCGGCCCCCACGCCACCCTCTGCTCCCAGCAAAGGCAGTGGTGGCAGCAACCGGGGAGGAAACAGTGGGACCAGCAGCAGCACAGGCAGCCAGGCGGGGCCGGCGGGGTTGTCCGCACCCCCCACGTCTTCTACCTCAAATAACTCATTGCCTTAACCGCACCACTCCTCACCCACCATCCCCAACCCCAGGAGCCCGTCAGACTGGGCAGGGGGTCGAGAGGTGGGCCAAGCAGGGGCCAGGGTGGTGGAAGATACGGGTGGGGAGGGGAGATATCCACAAAGGAGCCACAGCTAACGCCAAAAAGAAAAGAAAAACTATATATACGTATATATATATATAAAGAAAATTTAATAAAACAGGGGAAAACCAAGGAACACTTGAATTACTCAGGTTTCAGACATTCAGAGAGATGAATTGTGAGACTAGCAAAGGAAATCTGGAAAGAGAAAGCAGCAAATACTTCCCAGGGCTTTCCCAGGGGGGCCGACTTGGACTGATGTGTCTGGTGTCTGGTTTGGACCAGTTGCAATGTAAGGCCAGATCCTGTTTACCTCATACATCCCTGCACTGTGTTTTCATCTTTGTCTTTTTTTTTTTTTTTCTATACATCACATACTCACCACACCCAGCTCCTTGTGTTGAATGAAACCCCTGAGCCAAAATCAGTTGAATTTTTTTCTTGTTGCTTTTGGGAACTTTCTTTTTCTTTTTCTTTCTTTCTCTTTTTTTCTTTTCTTTTTTCTTTCTTTCTTTCTTTCTTTTTTTTTTTTTTTTTTTAAGAAATAGCGATATTCAAGCTCTATAGGGTTTTTAAGAGATTTTGAGGGTTTTGTTTTGTAAATATGCTATTTTATTCTTGGGGAGGAATCAGACCTTAGAAAAAGGATATATATATATATATCTATATATATCTATATATTTGTGTTCATTCAGGGAAACTGGACTTGAAAAAGCAAAAAAAAAAAAAAAAAAAAAGTAATACCCTTTCAATTTTTTCCCATGACTGATTTGGGTTCTTGTGTGCATTTCCTGTGGTGCAGTGGGCAGCTGGCCAGCGCAGGACACTGGATGCCTGGCTAGAGCCAGAAAAGGTGATAAACTCAGGTGCTGTGGGCCGGGCTGGGGTGTGGGGATGGTGCATGCTGGAGGGCCGTCGGGGACATGAATGCTGAATGGCAGACCCTGACAAACAATGCTTTTTCTTGCTGTGCTGTGCTCCCTGTTAGGGACCTGGAAGTCTTAACTAGAAAGGAGAAAATGCTGGAAAAAGGGCCTGGGCATGGGAGGGGACTCACCTGTCACAGCCCCCAGGCTCCTGTCTCAGGGATGAATATGGCTTGGGGGCTCCCTCGTGCCTGAAAGGGCTGCTTTTGAAGACTTATCAAAATTGGGGACTAGGGGTGAGCCGGGCTTAGCTCAGGGTGAGGTTTTTGGGGCCGTGGCATTCTGAATGACCCACCCCTTTTTGTCTCCTTCACACGGGGCCACAGCTCCTCCAAAAGGAACTAAATAGAGGCCCAGAAGGAGGCTATACTACTTTCTCCAGGACACCTCCTCCGGGTTAAAAGGTGGGCGTCAGTGGGTCAGCTGGGTGGGGAAATTGATTTCAAGGGCTGGTGATAGTCTTCACCATGAGGCAGTACCACTGTCTGTTTTAAGGCCTCGGTGGGGTTTGGGGACTTGTCCGCCCTGCTCTCGCAGGAACAGGTAGAGTTGGGACTGTGCCTCCTACAGTACACCTTAGTGGTCTTTTCATGCACTGAGTTTTCATTTCTCTGGGGTGTGGGGCTATTAGCTCACTGTCCCCAGGGCTATCCTGGAACCTCTAATTGGGCCCATGGAGCCTGGCCTAACAAGGCCGAAAGGGGCAGCCTCCCCGCCCTAAGTCATCTTGTTGCTTTGGACACCTTGGGGGGAGCGTCCTGAGCCCCCCAGTCTGGGTTTTCTTGGGTGTGGGGCTGTGGTGTGTCTTTGGGCAGAGCCCTTTCTTTGGTATATCTCAGGGTCATGAACACTCCCCCACTTCCAGGAAGGGAGTGACTGGGGGCATCCTGGGTTTCCTTTCTGTTTTACCTTCTGGATGGCTCTCTCCCCAATTCTCACTGCAGCAATACAATCATTGTGGGAGGGGGATCTTTTTGTCCCCAGACACAATCTGTTCCCATGGAGAATCTAAGCCCACTTCTCCCTTCTCCCGGACCTGACCCCCTGGAGCCCTGCACTCATGGAGAGCAGGGTGTCTGTTGCCCGTTTCTACCTCAGGTCTGACTCTTGATGCCAAAACCCTGCCCATCCTGCCCCTCCAGCTGGCTCAGGGCTTCAGCTGTTTCTGGGACCTGTTCCCTCCCACTCGTGGCGTGCACTTCATCGGAGACCTTGCCTGGGTGCTCTCTCCGGTCCTGTGTGTGTGTTGCGTGTCTGTGTGTGTCGGAGACCCGGATGTCGTGTCGTGTGGGCGACGCAGTCCCCAGATGTAACTCAGGGCATGCCTGCTGTTGAAGGTGATGATTGTAGGGGGCAGGTGCGGCTGAGGACACAGGGCTGGGGGAGCCCCTGGGAGTGGAAACAAGGAGGTCCTCTGTGCTGGGTGGGAGCTGTGGCCTCTGCCTTCGGGCCCCATTCACCCCCTGCTTCTCCCAGCTCAGGGCCACTCCTGTCAGTGGGGGTCCTGGGGGACAGGACAGCCCTCAGTCAGGGGCTTGTGCACTGTTCATTCTGGAATGAGTGGGGCTTAGCCGCAGGGCAAGGGCAGGGACCGCCAAACTCAGGGTGGAGAGGGGCTCACAGGTTCCCCTGGTCTGGAGATGTTTGTGAATGGGCTGCTTCTGGAATCTTCCTTGTGTCCCTTAAACTGGCTGCAAGGCCGTCCAGCTGTCCAGTCGGGCGTGTTGGGTGGGGCGTTGGGGTGGTTGGGTTAGTTTTTAGTGCTTGTGATTGTCCGGCCACTTTTCTCACTTGTATCATTTTTGCTCACTTCTACCCTTTTTTCCCTTAATTTTGCTTTTGCATTTTTTTTTCTTGGCAAACACAAATTCAGCCTTTCATTCCTGACATGTGAAATTTCAGTTTCTCTGGGGTTTGTCCGACGGCGTGGGGACTGCGTCTGAACTCAGGTTTAAGGGGGGAAAAAACTTAAAAAAAAAAAAAGGTATAAACAAACTACTCTACCTCTGGCTGGGCCTCGCCTATCACCCTGGTTAGGCCTCACCTATCACCCTGGCTGGCGGGGCGACCTGTAAGGATTTAAGTTTTGCAGAACATTCAGGTATTAAAAGGGGAAAAATTTTTAAAAAGACAAAAAAACAACAACAACAAAAAAACACAGAAAAAAAAACAAAATCCACAAAAAAACAAAAAGGGGTGTGATTTTGAAATTTAAAAGAACACTGAAAGTTTACATTTTATAACATTATTATTCAGATTGTATTTAAACTTCAGAAATATTTAAGACAATTGTAACCCTGTAAAGCTGATGAGATATTAAAACAAGACAAAAAACACTTCAGACTTTTAACAGAAAACGTCTCTGGTGGTAGTTTTTTTTGGCGTCGTCCCACCCTGTTGGGGTCCAGGTGGCAGAAGGCACGGGCTTATCCAGGGGTCCTCCAGTGGGGACTGTGCCCCCAGAAGACACTGGGCGATGTCTGGAGACATCTGTGATTGTCACATGGGGGGTGCTCGTGGAATTGAGGGCAGGGGCCAGGGATGCTGCTTAATACCCCAGTGTCCAGGACGGTCCCCCCACAGAGAGTGACTGCTGTCAGCAGTGCCCATGGGGGGACCCTGGCTAAACCATATCTGAGAGGCAGCCCCCTCCCCCTCAGTATCCCTCTCCTGGTCCCCCAGTACCCTAGCCTAAGCCTCCTGTAATCCTGGGTTCTGATGCCCTGGTCACTCTGGATTGTCTGACTGAAGTCCCCAGGGAATGTGGCCTGGCCCCTGCCCCCTCCTTGCTGACTTCATTTTGGTTCTGTAAGGAGGCCAGCCTGGGCCTGCCTCTGCCTCCGGGCCCTTGCACGTACCCTTCCCGCGGCCTGGAATGCCCCTCCCCTCCCTCCTTTGCCTGGAAAGCTCCTCTGCTTCCCTGCTCTGACCTGGGGGTCACACCCACCTTGGGGCCCATTATCAGACCTCTCTCCCATTTGTCCTGCCTCCAGGGCCTCGGAGCCCACCCTGTCCCCCAGAGCCTTCCCACTGTGGTTTGGGTCACATTTTGCCTTTCAGTCCAGTGCGGCCCCAAAGAAACCAGACCAAGGGGTGATCTGGTTGGCCTGGGCTGATCCCTGCCTCCTGCTCAGCCCTCAGGGCTAGTTAAGAGTAGGAAAACCAACCCCCTCCTGTGGCAGCTGGTCAGTTCCCATGCACCTTTTCTGGCCAATTTCATGGGGCATTTTCCATCCATGCCAGGAATGGGTTGCTAAGTCTTAGTCCCACCTCCATGGACCTTGGGGACCTGAAGAGGTCAGAAGACAGAGGTCAACCCACCTGCTTCTCTGAGTCCCCTGTCCCCCAGGGAGATAAAGGAAAAGTTTTTTTAAAGGCCCTTTTCCGGCAAACTGGATGGGCCAGTCTAGCATCTTCATTCCTCTGCTGAAGAGGCCCAGAGAGGGGCAGAACGCCCTGAGGTCACACACCCCCCAGGGGGATCCAGGGAGGGGTCAGGCCCCACCACCAACTCCCCACCTCCCCAGCCCAGCCTCCTGGGTCTCCTGCTCTGCTTGTCAGGAGGCGGGGGAGGCTCCCAGGAGGTGAAACTCAAAACCAGGCCTTATTAGCGGAGCTAAGGTGGGGGTGGTGGTGGCTGAAAAGAAGACAGTCTTCACTGAAGTCATCTACTGTTCCTTCCACCATTAGTGCACACCATGGGGACTGTGGGTTTGTTCAAAGGTTCCCCTCATCCTCTGGTGGACAGGGCACGAGATAGGGCTGGGCCTGGGCTGCCTTTCCAGTCTGGTTTGGTTCCTCAGTGCCTGCAAACAGGAGGTGTTCAATAAATGTGTAGGAAACAGAGAACAAGGGCTTAGACCCAGAGTGGGTGTGAGGGCCCTACTGCCTCAGTTTCCCCAGACTGCTGCTGCTGTCACCATCATAGCCTCCCAGCCTCGGATTTGGGAGGAGGCACCCGGCTGGCACCAAGGAGGTCTGGCGACTGGGTGGTCTGGAGGCCCCCAGAGTGTGGCTTTTGTCCTGTTCTTCTGACACAACTGGTCTGTCCTCATTCCGGGAAAGGCTGGGGGTGGGGTGACCTGTGACCTGACACAGCAGCCTGGCCGAGCTGGGTCCCCAGGGAATGGAGGAGAGGGAGAGGCCTGCAAGGGGGCCTGACTGCAATCCAGCTGCTCTGCCCTGGGGCGCTGCCTGGGCCTGCCCCTGCTTGAACCTCCACCGTCAGAGGCCCCTGTCCCCGTTGGCACAATGGGTGCCCCTACAATCCACATCTGCTGGGCCCACTTCTGTCCTGGAAACCCAGGAATTCAGAAACTTCCAGGCCAGACTTCCCAGGACAAGGACACAGACCCAGGGCCAAAATCCCATTGCTGTGGGCAACCCCCCACTTTGCATGTGGGGAAACTAAGGCCCAAACCTGGGCAGTGACCTGCCCCACAGCTCAGAAGTGCCAGATTTCAGGATTCAAAGAAAACTTTGGTTTTGGAAAAACCAAAAAGATTTTTGGTTTTGGTGATTGAAAAGTGTAAATTAGCATTCTAGGTGTCTTCTCTTCTTTGCACTTTAATAACAATATTTGAGGAACCTGGGGACATCAGCTGGTCCTGAAGATCGAAATCAGGAGCAGCTGATTCTAGTTCCAACCTGTCTTTGGACTAGATGGTCCCTGCCTCAGTTTCCCCATTTAGCAGGTGCTGGGCGTTGCAACACCCAGCTCTTCTCAATTTACAAAAGTCTTTCAGTTTCCTATGTGTCCCCCACCGCAGGATAAAATTCAATCCAGGCTCCCCACTGCACACAAGGCCTTGCATGGCCCAGCCCCCCCTCCAGGGTCTGGCCTCAGGGCCTTGGCACTGCCTCTGCCCACCTTTCTTTTCAAGTTGCTTGTTCCCAGCTCAAGCGACACTTCCTGCGCGAAGCCCCTCCTCCAGACCCCCCAAACCAGGGCGGTCCCCCGCGACGCTCCTCCCTCCCTATAACTGTTGAACGGCGGCGCGGTGGGCGGGAGCCTGGGTGCGGCCCAACCTCGGCCGTCGGGTCGGTGGTTCAAGCCTGCCACCTGGCGGCCGGGGTGGGGCTGTGGATCCCCACTCTGGGCGCCCGTTCCAGCGGCTTGGGCCCCAGGTTCTGGGCCCTGCTGCAAGCACCCTGGGTCCAGCACCCCCAGTGTTGCTTGTGGATACACCGCCTCGGACGGCCAAATCTCCCGAGCTGGAGGTCTCGACTTTTAAGTGATTTGTCCCTTTTCAAAGATTGTCAACTAATTCCGTATTTTAAAATACGCTGTTTTAAGATGTGGCAGCTGTTAACCTGAGGTTAGGTGCTCCCTACTCGCTTGGGCTGCACCAAATTCCTGAAATAAAAACGTAGATTTTTGTGGCCCCCAAAGAAAAGGGGTCCAGGGGGAGGCCAACGGTGGATCCGTGAAAACCAATTTAATTACATATGTTGAGTGCCAACTAGGAATGTTATGTCAGATATGTAGTCTGCGCTTTATGTACACTGTCCCATTTAGGCCTGTGAGATCGGTACTTTATCATTTGCATATTATAAAAAAAATCCGAGAGGTTGAGTCACTTGGCCCAAATCTCCCAGCGGAAACGGTCAAGCCAGATTTCCAGGCTCTAAAGCTACTAACTGCTCGCAGGAGACCCTCGGCCTTGGTTTCTCCATCCAGTTTTGAAAGAGGGTTCCTTCCAAGATCTCCAACCCAGCGGTGCCACCGCCCCTTGATTCTCAGGCGAGCGGAGATAAAAATTCCAATTCACAGGGAAGCCCCCTCCCCGACCGCAGGTAAGCACGCGCCGGCCGGCCAGCCGCCGGGGGCGGGGCAACCTGGGTGCCGCTCTAGCCTGCGCGGTGCAGTCGCCCGCGTCTCGCTGGTGATGACGCACGTCCGGGGCGGTTGGGGAGGAAGATGGCGGCGCCCATGGAGGTGGCCGTGTGTACAGACTCGTCCGCCCAGCTGTGGAGCTGCGTTGTGTGGGAGCTGCACTCGGGCGCCAACCTACTCACGTACCGCGGCGGCCAGGCTGGGCCCCGCGGCCTGGCGCTGCTCAATGGCGAGTACCTGCTGGCGGCGCAGCTGGGCAAGAACTACATCAGCGCCTGGGAGCTGCAGCGGAAGGTGCGGCGGCGCGGACCCGGGCTCCGTTGGGGGGGCGCGGGGCTCCCTAGACTGCTGTCGGTGGGGGCTGCACTGAATTGGATGTGTGTGTGTCGGGGGTGGGGCTCACTTAGGATGCTCTGCGCATGCACGGGTCTGGGGTCTTTTCGGTGGAGGGAGGCGCGCCCCGGGGCGGCGGGGATCCGTTGAGGCGCACGCGCAGAGTTGAGGACCGCGGCCTGGAGGGACTGAGGGGCGGGTCTCTGAGGCAGCTCTGCAGGGGCACCTGAAGGGTTGGGGAGGTGAGGGGAGCTGCGCACGAACGGACGTGACGTTTAAAGGAAGAGTGTGCAGTTGAAGTTCCGTGGTTCTCGTCAGCTTGGAGAGAGGGCCTGAGGCCTGGGGAACCCCCGTGAAAGGGTAGCCCGGGAACCTCTTGCATTTATGCTCCCCCAAAAGATACTACCCTTCCTTATCAGGCTCCACGGTGTTTCCTGTTAAAGCAACCCCAAAATGCAGCCCCTGCAGCTGCTCGCTCCCCCTTTTGTACTAGCCGACATTCTTCGGGGTAAGCTGTTCCCTGGCTTTGCCAGGTGCAGTCCACAGACCACTCGTGAAGTTTTCCCATTTCAGAGTTTTGGAAACTAAGGCTTAAGGTCGTGGTCGTAGGTGGGACCTTAGGAACTCGGCACTGGGGAACGAGCCCATTGGTCTTTGTGCTCTCCAGCCCCAATGCCCCTCCCGGACCCTCTGGGCCTTGCCCATCCCCATGCCCAGAGGGACCCTCTGGCCCCCCACCCAGATGGAGTACCATCCTGGTTTTGTTCCAGGATCCTCAAACCTCCACCTCCAGCCTGCAAAGCCTCGACTGGAACATAATGCTCCTTTGCTGAACTGTGGATTTGCTCAAACCATCCCTGTTTCCGCTCCTCTTTCTGGCGTTCTTGGACTTACCAGCTGCCTGGGCGCCCCCTCCCACTCTCCTCACTGCCCCCTGCTCCTGAGTTCTGCATGAAGCTCAGAGGCTTCTTATGTCCCTGTAGGACCAGCTCCAGCAGAAGATCATGTGTCCCGGGCCTGTCACCTGTCTGACCACGTCGCCCAACGGCCTCTATGTGCTGGCGGGCATTGCAGAAAGCACATACCTGTGGGAGGTAAGCGCGAGCACAGAGCCGGGGTTGTGGGGTTTGACCTCTGGGTTATTAGACCACCGATGGTGGTGTTACCAATAGTCAGGTATGTTTGAGGGGAGCCTCCTGTGCAGACAGTCAGGATTTGTAGCCAGAAGGTGGGTGTCATCATGTTGTGTTCCCTGCCTGACGTTGTTTGCACCTGCAAAACAGCCTGGGCGCCTCCCCCAGAGTTATGCTGAGAGAATTGAGTTCTCTGTGAACAATCGAAGGACCACAGAGATGGGAAGGGCTTCCTCATTTCGCCCTGGGGCCTTCAGACCTTAGTCCTGATTCTGAAACTAGGAAGCAGTTGCTCGGGCCATAGTTGCCCCTCACAGTTTGCCCATCATGGGAGAAATTCTTGCCCCGGTCTCTGCCAGCTTGGAGCAGGGGGCATGGTAGAAAGCAGTGCCCCATGGCCTGATGGGGGACATTTTAGGGGGTTGCCCCTCCATGATGAGGGACACTTAGGGTATGTCTTGGAGGGTGGAGGTTGCTGTGTGGCCTTGGCTCACCCGTCCTCTTGGAGAATTTCTGACCAGTATGAGCTGTGACCCCGAGGGGGTATCCAACGCCGCCAACCAGAAGCAGGAGCCCAGGCCCAGGGCTTTCAGCCAGCCGCCCTGGCTCCCATAAGCTGCCACTGTTGGCCTTTCCCCCAGCTGAGTGGGTGGGGGAGGCTGGGAACCCTTAGGGTGGGGGTTGTGGGGTAAGCAGCTGTGCATCTGTATCCAAGTTTCCCTCTTCTGAGGGTGCCGGTGGCTGGATTTAGGGCCACCCTACTTTTGTGTGACCTCACTTGAACTGATTATACCTGCAAAGCCTCTGTATTCAATTAAGGTCTCAGGATCCAGGAGTGAGGATGTGAACGTAGTTATTTGGGGGAGACACTTCCACTCAAAGCAGCGTCTGTGCTATCCTACCCTCATGCCGTAGCCCTTGCCATGTGTCATTGATAGGCTCACCTCACTGCCACTGGGCTCCTCCGTCTTCCATAGACCGAACTTCTTGGTTTCCTGCTGGTCTTGGGACTCCCCTCTCCCAGGTTTCACAGCAAGACATAGCCCCACCCCTGGTCCTTCCTGCCGGACCTGCCTTTGAAGCCCCTCACAGCCAGCCCAGAAGACTGTGACTTCCTGCTGTGACAGAATCACCATTGGGAGCCACCCCCTTGCTTGTCCTGGGTCCAGCTGCTCCTAGGGACCTGTTCCCTCACTAGCCTTATTACTTGGCCCTGCCTTACCTGGGGACAGCAGTCACACAACCCCTCACCCTGTGCTGGGTGGGGTTCCTTGGGTGGTTCAAGCCCTGGTGCAGTGAACAGGGCAGGCTCATGCTCCCCTGTGACCTGGCAGCTGAGGGGCCAGGTGCTGTGGCCCATTTCCTGCCCTGATCCGATGTGCCCCCTTCCCCAGGTCTCCACGGGGAACCTCCTTGTCATCCTGAGCCGTCACTATCAGGACGTCTCCTGCCTGCGGTTCACAGGAGACAGCAGCTACTTCCTCTCAGGAGGCAAGGACTGCCTGGTGCTGGTGTGGAGCCTGTGCAGGTAGCATCCCGACCCTCACGGCTGTGGGGCACCTGGTGTGCAGCCTCTAGCCAGTGAGGCCCAGCAGAGAGGGCAGGGAGCCGCTCCCTGAGTGTACTCCTCTCACAGTGTGCTGCAGATGGACCCCTCCAGGACCCCGGCCCCCAGGCACATCTGGTCCCGACATACCCTCCCCATCACAGACTTGCACTGCGGCTTTGGGGGGCCCCTGGCCCGGGTCGCCACGGCCTCACTGGATCAGACAGTGAAGGTAGGAACCACCCTCCTCCCCAGTGGATCTGCAGCTGCGTCCAGGTGGCTGGCGGGTTCTTGGCTGACATGAGGTGGTGAATCACCTGCTCCCCCTAGGCTGGCGGCTCCAGACAGCTCTTAATCCCCTGATGCTTCCAGCCTCAAGGACATCCACAGGGTGGACAGTCCAGGCCCGTGTTGGCTCGGAAATTCCCCCTTGGCAGCCTGCGCCCAGCGGCTCCCTGGCTAAACCTCAGGGATCTGAGGGCATGCAGCCCTGGGGTCTTTGTCTCTTGGGAGGTGGAGGGCAGAACCCATGGCTGACAGCAGCTAAAGCGGGTAGTGGCGAGGGGTCCTGGGCACAAGAACTGAGCTGTGCCTCATGGAAGCTAAGTCTCCCAACCCCAAGAAGCCCCGGGTTGACCGCTCCCGTCCGAGGTTCCATGGGAGCCAGGGTCTCTCACTCAGGGCTGCCCAGCTCTCAGACCAGCACCCCCGCCCCACTGGGGCCCTTGTATCATGGAGTGCCCAGCCCACACCCGCCCGCCCCCAGCTGTGGGAGATCTCCTCCGGCGAGTTGCTGCTCTCAGTGCTGTTTGATGTGAGCGTCATGGCGGTAACCATGGACCTGGCTGAGCATCACATGTTCTGTGGGGGCAGCGATGGCTCCGTCTTCCAGGTTGACCTCTGCACCTGGGTGAGTGACAGGTGCTTGGGTTCATGGTTGGAGGCTTAGGGGGTGGCGGGCTACCCAGGGTCCATCCTCCAAAGGCTCTGGGACCGTCCATCCTGCCTGCGTCCGGGTCCTTGTGCCCAGTGGCCCTGGCCCATCATCCTCAGTGCCCTGGGTCCCCTGGGGCTGAGGTGCCACAGTGTCCCTCTAGTCACTGGTTCCTTGGCCTCTGCAGCCTGGGCAGAGAGAGAAAAGCTTCCAGCCGGAACAGGACAGCGGGAAGGTGTTCAAAGGCCACAGGTGCGGGGACCGGATGGGGAGCAGGAAAGGGGCCCTGTTGTCTTTCTCCTTGTGTGAGGTGTCATTTGCAACACCGTTTCTCGGGCCTGTATCCTCAGGAACCAGGTGACCTGCCTGTCCGTGTCCACTGACGGCAGTGTGCTGCTCTCTGGCTCACATGATGAGACTGTGCGCCTCTGGGACGTCCAGAGCAAGCAGTGCATCAGGACGATGACCTTCAAAGGTGGGGCTGGGGGAAGATCGGGGCGCAGGAATGAGGGCAGGAGAGCGAGAGGTCATGAAGCCACGTGTCCACAATCAGCGGGCCAGGTCCTGGGAGGCGGGGCCAAGCAGAGGAAAGGGGTTGGGCCACTCCTGGACAGGGGGTAGGTGTAAGGAGTGGTGGGAGCTGTGGCCTCCTGAGCAGCCGCCAACCCCACTGCAGGCCCGGTGACCAATGCCTCCATCATGCTGGCGCCGCTCAGCATGCTAAGCTCCGACTTCAGGCCCAGCCTGCCCCTGCCGCACTTCAACAAGCACCTGCTGGGTGCTGAGCATGGGGACGAGCAGCACCGTGGGGCCCTTGCCCTGCGCCTGGGCCTCCACCAGCAGGTAGGTGCCACAACAGGTGTGCCTGCCTTGGGCCTCTGCAGTGTGCATTCCCTCTGAATCTGCTTCCTGGCCAGGGTTGTTGTTCAGACACCCACGGGGGCCCTCCACACAACACCCTCAGTGAGAAGGTCCCTCTGACCATGTGGCTGAGCCTAGCCTAGTGGCCCCCCCTGACCTCAGAAAGCACCAGAACCTTCCAGAGTGGAAGCGGCTCACACAGCACTCCCAAGCGAGCATGCCCAGAGGCACTGTGTGTCCAGTGCCTTCTCCAGCAGGGCAGTAGATGGTGCTCACGCCCCTGGGACCCACCTTGTTCCCCTCCCGGGGTGGCCCGCCTGCCTGTCTTCAGCCGGGGCTGGGCCGGGCTGTGCTCCGTCCACCTCTGCCCTGTTTTTGTGCCCTGGAATCACACATGCCCCAGAGGGGTGCCCAGGCCCCTCGGGCAGCACCCCTGCTGCAGCAGCATTTGTCCGTCTCACTGGGCTCTGCCCACGAACCACCTGGTCATCCTCTGGAGCCTTCTTGATCCTGGTTTCTGCATGTCTCCCAAGGCCTGACCCCAGTCCCATGCCTGTGGTGTGGCCTTGAGTACTGCTGTCCCCTGAGCCTTGTGGGGTACAGCCCTGCAGCAGGAAGCAGATCTGAGGAGTCTGTACACGCCTATGAGCGGGCGTCAGGATGACACCTACCTCGCCATTGGGGTGATGTGAGTGGTGTGGGTGAGCCCCCAGGTTACTGACGCTGTCCCTTCATTGCAGGGCTCAGAGCCCAGCTACTTGGAGCGGTTGGACCAACTGCATGCGGTGATGTGCAGCACGATGGAAAAGGTGGGCGGGGCCGGCAGTGAGGGGTGGGTTTGGGGGAGTGTTGGGCTGGGTTGATAGATGAGGCCATAGAGAAGGGGCAGGGCCCAGGCTGGGAGGGCAGCATCCGGAGGGAGGTGGGGAGGGGCTGTTTATAGGGGAGGAGAGCCCCCTCCTGTGTCCGCATGTCCAAGTCCTTTCCCCTCTGAGCCCCTGCCCCTCCCCAGAGCGTGCTGGGCGGCCAGGACCAGCTGCGGATTCGTGTGACAGAGCTGGAGGACGAGGTGCGGAATTTGCGCAAGATCAACCGAGACCTCTTCGATTTCTCCACCCGCATCATCACCCGGCCAGCCAAGTGAGTGCGGATACCGGGACCCCCACCCGCGGCCTGGGGCCTGTGGGCCGAGCCGTGATCCCGCCTGTCCCACTCCATCTGTCTGGTCAGCTGACCCAGCGGACCTACCCCGGGACCAGCCACCCACCCGAGCCCGTCGTCTGCCCACTCACGTTTGGATTGTTACCCTTGTGAGGGATCGTTCTGTCTGAGTGTTGACCACTGGTGTCTGTTGTGTCATATTGGTGTTCTGTTTTCAACAAAAGACCTAAAAGCTTGTCCTCCTTGGGCCTCCATGTGTGCCGAGGGCTGTCCCAGGTCCCAGACTGGGCTCCGGGACCGTTGAGGCAGGGGCTGTCAGAGCCCAACTTTTAAACATCCAGTATGTAGAAGCTGTGGTGTGCAGACTTTCCTCACACTCGTCTGTCACACAGTGCCTTTGCACCATAGCACAGGCCAGGCCGCCCTCCATGGGAGGGGACTGGGGCAGGGGGCAGCCTCATCTGCAGGCTGAAGTAGCCAGGGGTGGCAGTGATTCAGGGACCAGTGGTCACACTGGCCCTGCCCTGATAGCCACCAAGGGTCCCTTCCACTTGGATGAAGTCAGGGGCTCTGAAGTGATGGCCGGTTCTGGGCTGAAGTCCCCTGGAGGGGCACACAGCTGGTCCACTTGACCACAATGTTCTCTTCAGTGTCAAGGGCCTGAAGGAGACAGGCGTCCCCACTGCCCTGGAGACACTGCCAGCTGCCAGTCAGTACCTGGAGCCCAGCCCAGACGCATCGGCCCTAAGGCTGCCCGCGGAACCTTCCAGAAAGCTAACCCCAATCTTTGTGATTTAGTGGGCCCTGTAATAACTGCAGTTTCGAGCCAGTAGCCAGCGCCGAGTTCATGCTCTTAGGCTAATTTGTGTCATCCTTCCTGGGCGCTGTCCTCGCCAGCAGGTGGCCCAGCTGTACTGCAGCAGGGTGCCCAGGGACTGCACTGGCCCACCCTCTACCTGTCTCCAGGGGGCTCGGACACGATGGTACCTGGGGCTGTGCTGTCCTTGCCAAGTGAAGGGGCCTGCTGGTTGATGGGGACCACGTCTCTCTCACGTGGAGCGGGGTCTGTGGCCAACAGTCAACAAAACGGGGTGCTTGGAGGTCGATTTGCAGAGAGTCCAGGACATGGGGGAGCTTCTGGATGGGGTCGTGCTCCCCAAGGGACACCTTACCTGCCAGGGCCTGCCACCTGGGCCCTGACCTTGGTGAGGGCGCCCCTGCCCCTCTGCTGGGGAAGCCAGTTGGGGCTAGCTGTGGGGCTAGTTCCAGGTGGGGGCTGCTGCCTGAGTGTCTCGTCAGTCCCAGACCAAGTTGGCAGCTCGCCATGATTTTGGCCTCCGTCCTGCGGCCTCCCCTGGGTCTGGCTCTTTCCCTGGGGGTGGCTGTTTCCCCACAGGTTCCCAGGAGCAGAGCCTTCCCTCCCCCCACCCCGAACATCATGCTGGTCCCTCAGCTGCTGGGGTGCTCTGGGCAGGGAAGATGGGGTGCCTGCCCCACAGCTTTGGGGTGTGGGGGAAGCATCAACATGCAAATGGCTCCCACGTGTATACTTTCCCCACTGCTTGTCCAGTGCGGGCCTGGAAGGTCACCCTTCCTCCCTCTGCAGGCCACGACGGAGGGCTCAGAGGTCAGCCGTTCCGCCACGCTCCTTACAGACAACACGCGGCCGTGAGGGCGCAGCCCGCTGACTTCATCCCTGCCCTGCCTGAAATCACCACGTGGCCTCAGACAAGCCGGGTCTGGCTCTGAGACTCAGTTTATCTCTAAAAGGGGGTGTCCCCCGCCTGGGCCTGCAAGGAGCTTTGGGGAGCTTGTGCCTAGCTGACTTGCGACACAAGTAGTGCACAGGAAGTGGTGCTCTTACCAATCTGGTCTGGAAGAATTATATGTGCTGCTCTGTACAATTGAGCCCCAAATCCTGGGCGTCACTGCCAGAGAGGAGATGCTGACAGCCCCTGATCCTCACGGGGACTCCTGTGTGCTGGCAGTTTCTGTGTAAACCACAGTGACATGGCACCTCACACTGCAAAGAAAACAAGTGTCAGAGGAGGTGAAGAAAGTGGACCCTCACACAGCTGGTTGGGCAGCCACTGTGACAGAGTCTGGCAGTTCTTCAAAAAATGAAACAATCGCCATGTGACCCAGCAGTCCCACTTCTGGGTGGATGGACACCCAAAAGGACAAAGCAGGGACTTGAAGATTACACAGCTGTGTTCACAGCAATGTATACACAACAGCCAAAATGTGGGAGCAATCCAAGTGTCCACCCGTGGCTGGACGGATAAACAACGTGGTTCATCCAGACCGTCTTGAAAAGGAAGGACATTCTGACATCTGCTGTACCGTGGATGGACCTTGAGGGCATGCTCAGTGAGAAGCCAGACACAGAAGGGCATTGTTTGTCGATTGACCATCTGAGTCTCTGCTGGGGGTGGGATGAGGGTGAGGACCCTACTCAGGATGGGTCCCTTTTTCTGAGCTCTCATGTCATGTACCCTAGGGTGGGATGAGACCAAGGTGGTCCCTGAGGACATTAGAACCCTGTATCTCCCCCAGCACTAGGGCCACTCCCTGGCATGATGGTGGCCTCAGGCAGGGAGGGTCCCAAAATCTGGGATCCTTGGGAACTTTCCCCATGCTGGGGTGCCTGGCCAGGTGACTGGATGAGGGGTTCCTTGTCACCTGGAATCCAGCCACCCAGTCCTCATTGCAGTCCTCACAAATTTCTATCCTTAATGCTGGCTGGCACTTGGAATTTTTATTCATTTAATGGAGTGTTTTTCCTGCCCCCTAACACTGGCTCCAAAAGGGAATGTGTTTGTGTGGGGGAAAAAAACACAAAACAAATATAGATTATGCATTCATTAGAGATGGAACGTTCTGTGCCTGGGCAGCTGCTCTGCACCCTATAGGTGTCTGGAAGATGTTTTTTTCTGTCTTAGCCCCACACCCACTCCAGGGAGGACGTGATGAGAATTCCATGCAGGGTGCTGCTGGCCCTGATTCTGCCCATGCTTATTGAGCACCTGCTGTATGCCAGGGCCACAGGTACCCCAGGTTGTTTGATGGGAGTCCCAGAGAACACCCGAAGGCTTGGGGATTAGCAGATGGCAGGGAGCTATGGAAGGTTCTTGAGCAGTGGAGGGTGATGTAATCAAGTGTCCTCATCTGAGCAGTTACTCAAGCAACAGTCAATTGCAGAGTTCCTACTATGCAAGCCCTGGAGACAGCAGTTAACAAGCAAGACCCACCCTAACCCTCCCAGAGTTGAGTGGGAGTGATGTCCAGTAAATAAGAAAGCAAATAAAAAGATGAAGTTACCCTAGGCAGGGGAAGCTTAGATGTATGTGTGGGACGCTCTACATCTTTTTGGGCGGCAAGCAAGGAATGTATCAGAGCAAGGGCACTTGGCACTGGGTCTTGAAGGGTGAAGAGGAGTTCTCTAGTCCCCAAGTTCCCTTCCCACAGCTAGAAGGCAGGAGATCTATCCTTTAGGTTCCCATCAGATACACTTGCTTCGGTTTCCCCAGAGTGCACACGATGTTGGAGCACACTCAGATGGGTTGGTCTGGGTAGACACTTCTAACTAAAGGTGAGGGGTTGCTGTGTGACCATGAAGACAAATCCTGAACGCTCTTGGGTTGCAGTGTTTTTGACTGAACAATGGGCCATATTCCCAGGCAGGAGGCGGTGTCCTGGAGTAAAACGGGTGTGTGGGGACAATTTTTGATAAAATTCTCTCCCTGGTGTCCAGCCTCGGTTTCATTTGTAGAATGGGGAGATAATTTCGCTGGCACAGTGAGGAAGAGCAATGGTTATGTCCCGCCCCCGCGCTGCCTGGCCGTTTGAGCCTCCGTTTCCCAACCCTGGGCAGTGGGTCCCACTCCTCCCTAGTGGGTCCCTGTCATTAGGGGTCTGGGAGGGAGTGAGGGCGGGAGCAGGTCCGCGGAACTGGGCATGCAGGGGTGCTCCGGCCCGCGGGGGCGGGGAAGGGAGTGGCCTGGGTCGGCGGGGATCCCGCCCCCAGAGCGTGGTGCCGGCAGTTCCGTCCCGCAGCTCCCGCCGGCAACTTTGGGATGTTGTTTGTGCGAACGCTGTGGCTCGCCCTGGCGCTGACGCTGGGTCCCGGGCCCGCCGGGGGCCACCCGCAGCCGTGCGACGTCCTGGCGCGCTTGGGGGGCTCAGTGCGCCTGGGCGTTCTTCTGCCCCGCACGACCACCGCCCGCGCCCGCGCCCGCGCCGCGCTGGCCCGGGCCGCCCTGGCGCCGCGGATGCCGTACAACCTGAGTCTGGAGCTGGTGGCCCTTGCACCCCCCGCCCGCGATCCCGCCTCGCTGGCCCGCGGCCTGTGCCAGACGCTGGCGGAGCCGGGCGTGGTGGCGGTGCTCGCCTTCCCCGAGGCGCGGCCCGAGCTGCTGCAGCTGCACTTCCTGGCAGCCGTCACTGAGACCCCCGTGCTCAGCGTGCTCCGGCGGGAGGCGCGCGCGCCGCTCGGCACCCCGGTAGGCGCGAAGCTGGGTGTCAGGACGCATGGGAACCCGGGTGCGGATGAGGGAGTGGCCTTGGACGCGGGCAGTGGGGGGTCCCAGGCCGGAATCCCTGGGGAGCTTCTGGACGGCGGATGCAGGAGTCCCGGGGATGCCCGGGAGTCTGGATGACGGAGGCCCAGGAGCGCGGGGACCTGGAGCCCTGGACCCACGCGGTTCTGGAACCCCGGATGGCCGAACCCACAGGATACCCCCTTGAGGCATGGAACTCCTGTGCATACCCCTTCCCTAGGCCTTGGTGGTGGAGTCCCGCCACTGATGTCCCTGTCCCCTTCGCCCCCAGGACCCATCCCCCTCGTTGTGCGCGGCCCTTCCAGATCTGAGGGAGCCTCCTGGTTCCCACCAGGCAGGACCGCGGGGCTACGAAGAGGAAGCGGGGTTCCTTGTTCGCGCTCCCGGGGTTGCCCTTCTTGAGTCACCAGTCACCTAGTCATTCCAAAGCCCTCCATCCTCTACGACTCCTTGGAGTTGATTTTCTCTTCTAGATTCCACCGCCACTTTAGGCCCGGATTTGGGACGAAAATAGAAAATGTGAAAGAAGAATGATTGGCAGGGCCCTGGGGACCCTGTTGTGACCCAAGGAAAGACACCCCTCCTCCCAGGGCCAGCAGGGAGGGGCCCAACACGGGAACATGGGGGCTGGTAGCAGCCTCCTTCCCTCCAAACCCACCCCCTTCAGGCCTGCCTTCTCAAGGAAGGGAGTCCCTGACCCTGGAAGAGGCCAGGGTCCTATTGACCCTGCTGTCCCTGTGCTGAGACCCGCTGGGGTCCCCCTGCTTCCTCAAGGTGGGAGATATGCAAGACCCAAATCTGGGCCTGTGGCACCCTCTGCTTTCGCCTCCAGGAACTGCGTCCCTGCAGTTGGAACTGGGGCTTTTCTGGGGACTCGCTTGACCGCCCAGGAACTGTCCCCCAGCACTGGGCGCCCTGTCCCTATGCTGGCAACACCCCACCACCTCCGATGTCGGGCAAAGCTCTCTTGTCCTTCACAGGCCAAGCAAATCCAGGAAAACTTTCTGGGGGCTACTGAGCACCTCAGCCCCTGGCTTGCCTGGAGTGATACGTAGAAAGGGAAGGGTCCTAAGAGGAAGCACTCTGGCTTAGCTCTGAGCATGAGGGCATCAGTCAGTTTGTAAACAGGGAACCCCAGTCCTGGGCCCTCCAGGGGCTCCCTAGGTGCGAGGGCTGGGTGGGTTCAGGACTGCAGTGAGTGAGGGACTCAAGGCTGGGAGAGTCCAAAGGGGGAGCCAGGGTTCTGCATGGGGGATGGGGTTGTCTAAACAGAGGGGGGGCAATGGGGCTGGGTTTTGAAGAATGTGTAGGAGTTGGCTGGCATAGAAGAAAGAAGGTATTCCAGATGGGGGAATGGCATGTGCCTAAAACCTCAAAGTGCTACCAGGGTGGCCAGAGAAACAAGAGAAGGCCCTGAATGTCAGGCCAGGGAGGCTGGGGTTTGTGCTGATGGCTATGGAGAGCCACAAAAGGGCTTAGAGCAGGAGTGGGCTGGAAGGAGGCAGGCACAAGATCCAGTTATCAAGGTAACATCTGTTTATTGAACAACTACCAATGTGGGTGGGAAAGGGGTGGTGGGACATGGAGGTTGCCAGCCCTGACTGTGACCACCCCCTTCCCAGAACCCGTTCCACCTACAACTGGACTGGGCCAGCCCCCTAGAGATGCTGCTTGACGTGCTGGTGTCTGTGCTGCGGGCACATGCCTGGGAGGACGTTGGCCTGGCCCTCTGCCGTGTGCGGGACCCTGATGGTCTGGTGGCCCTCTGGACAAGCCGGGCTGGCCGGGCCCCAAAGCTCGTGCTGGACCTGAGCAGGCCCGACATGGGCAATGTAGGGTTGCAGGCCCGTCTGTCTCCGCTGGGGGCGCCAGTGGGGGGCTCAGGCCCGGTACCTGCAGCTGTACTCCTTGGCTGTCATGTGGCCCCAGCCCAGCAGGTGCTGAAGGCCGTGCCCCCTGGGCCCCGTTGGCTGCTGGGCACGCCACTGCCTGCTGAGGCACTGCCCACCGAGGGCCTGCCACCTGGGTTGCTGGCACTGGGCGAGGTGGCTCGACCCCCACTGGAGGCTGCCATCCACGACGCGGTAGAGCTGGTGACACAGGCGCTGGGCAGTGCAGCCCGTGTACAGCCGGAGCACACCCTCCTCCCCACCACAGTCAACTGCAGCCACCTGCAGCCAGCTGGGCCCAGGTCTTCCCGCCACTTCTTGGCACGGTGAGAGAGGACCCTGCTTGGGAAAGGTGTGCAGCCCCCACATGGAGCCGCCTCTGCCCCTGGCAACATTATTGGGCATTTGTTGTGTTCCTGGCACTGTGGCCCTCACAAAATGGCAGGTTTGTTCCTGTCTTGGGAGCAGAGCCTGGGAAGGGGATCTGGTGTGGGAAGGACGCAACAGCGTCCACTGTGGTTGGGATGTGTGCCGAGACTGTGGAGTAGCGGGGTCTGAGCTTTGCTGGGGGGGCTCCCGCTGCCTGACACCTGCCTGCCCCCCTCTCCTGCCAGGTTCCTGGGCAACACATCCTTCAAGGGCCGCACGGGGCCAGTGTGGGTGACCAGCTCCTCCCAGGTGCACATGTCCCGGCACTTCCGGGTGTGGAGTCTGCTTCAGGATCCGCTGGGCACCCCGGCCTGGGCCACGCTGGGCAGCTGGCGGGACGGGAGGCTGGAGCTGGAGCCCAGGGGCGCAGCTGCGCGGCCACCGCCCGTACTGGGCGTCCAGGCCCGGCCCAAGCTGCGCGTAGTGACGCTGGTGGAACACCCGTTCGTGTTTGCCCGAGAGCCAGATGAGGACGGGCAGTGCCCGGCGGGGCAGCTGTGCCTGGCCCCTGGCACCAACGACTCGGCCACCCTGGATGCGCTTTTCGCTGCGCTGGCCAATGGCTCGGTGCCCCGCGCCCTGCGCAAGTGTTGCTATGGCTACTGCATAGACCTCCTGGAGCGCCTGGCGGAGGACACGCCCTTCGACTTTGAGCTGTACATCGTGGGCGATGGCAAGTACGGCGCCCTGCGGGATGGCCGCTGGACCGGGCTTGTGGGCGACCTGCTGGCTGGCAGGGCACACATGGCAGTCACCAGCTTCAGCATCAATTCGGCGCGCTCGCAGGTGGTGGACTTCAGCAGCCCCTTCTTCTCCACCAGCCTGGGTATCATGGTGCGCGCACGTGACACAGCGTCACCTATTGGCGCCTTCATGTGGCCGCTGCACTGGTCCATGTGGCTGGGTGTCTTCGCAGCCCTGCACCTCACCGCGCTCTTCCTCACGCTCTACGAGTGGCGCAGCCCCTACGGCCTCACTCCCCGCGGCCGGAACCGCGGCACCATCTTCTCCTACTCCTCAGCCCTCAACCTCTGCTACGCCATCCTGTTTGGACGCACCGTGTCCAGCAAGACACCCAAGTGCCCCACGGGGCGTCTGCTCATGAACCTGTGGGCCATCTTCTGCCTGCTCGTGCTGTCCAGCTACACAGCCAACTTGGCTGCCGTCATGGTGGGGGACAAGACTTTCGAGGAGCTGTCGGGGATCCACGATCCCAAGGTGGGCAGCCGCAGGGGCGGGGCCAGAGCTGGGAGGTCGCTCACACCCACTGTTGGGTCCAACATCCAGCCGCATGCGTCCATCCACTCCCTCAAACATTTATTGAGCACCTAGGGTGTGCCAGGCACTGGGAACCTAGTTGGGACAAAACGTGAAGGTCCTCATCCCTGGGGGAAATTGGACGTGGCAAGACTCAAGATAGATAAGCAAAACAGTTGGTATGTGAGACAGTGATAACACACAGGGACAAAAATAAGGCAGAATGGGAACACAAGAGTGCTCGGAGGGAGATTTCCTGAAATGGGGCTCAGGAATTCCTCTAGGAGGGTGTGACATTTGAGGGACTTTTATGTACACATCAGAGAGGCAAGGGCACAGTCCATCTAAAGAAAGTCCCTGGGACGGGACCTTGCCTGTCCCACCACCTGCCCTCTGTAAACCCATAATAAAACCTAGACGCTGCTGTGGGATGTGTGAGCCACTCACCAGGTGTGGCTAATTTTAAAATCAAGTTAAATGCAAATGCTCAGCAGCCACAGAGAACAGCACAGGTAGAGTGTTTTTATCAGCGGCAAGTTCTAAATGCCACTGCTCTAGATGCTCAGTCCAGCTCCTGTGGCTTTTGGTGGTGCTCTAGCCCCGTGGGAGCAGTCCCACACTCATTGAGTAGGAGTTTGCCCAGATCCTCGGCTGCCTGGAGACCAGAGGGAGGGAACTCGCTGGGCCAGGAAGGCTGGTGGAATGTGTGATGGGACCTTGGGGGGGGGGGGGCTGTGAGCGATTGGCAGTGCCTGGTTCTGGGTGTTCTGAAGGTGAGCGGAGCCTACAGGATTTACAGGGCGAGATCTGGAGATGAGGGGGAGAGGAGAAAGAACGATTTGTTCTGACTGGGGTGGGAAGACCTAGGAGGCAGATGGGGAGGGAGTTTTGGATGTGGGGAGCTTGGGGCTCCTGTGTGACCCCAAGGGGAGCTGTGGAGGTGGTGGGAGGCAGAGGTCTGCACTTCAAGGCCAGGAGTGAATGGAGATGGACGTTTGGGTTCTTAGAACAAGTGTGTCCCCAGGGGACATGGGCCATGTCTGGTGACATTTGTGGTTGTCACGCTGGGAGTGCTCCTGATATTGCAAGGGTGGGGGGCCCAGGATGGCCCCCCACAGAGAATGACCCGGACCCACATCAGCCTTGTGGAGTGGCGACCTGAGCCAGGGTTGGGGGAGGCAGAGTTGGGTGGGGGCACAGGGGCGAGCTGGCGCTGACCAGTCGCTGGCCCGCAGCTGCACCACCCGTCCCAGGGCTTCCGCTTCGGCACCGTGTGGGAGAGCAGTGCGGAGGCCTACATCAAAAAGAGCTTCCCAGAGATGCACGCGCACATGCGGCGCCACAATGCGCCCACCACGCCCCACGGCGTCGCCATGCTCACGTGAGGACGGGGCGGGGGGCGGGGCGCCGGGGCGGGCCCCCCAACCCTAGGCGGATGCTTACCCCCCCCCAACCCTGCAGGAGCGACCCTCCCAAACTCAACGCCTTCATCATGGATAAGTCGCTCCTGGACTACGAGGTCTCCATTGACGCCGACTGCAAATTGCTGACGGTGGGCAAACCCTTCGCCATCGAAGGTGAGGGGCCTCCTGGACCCAATGATCCTGGGGCAGCGGAGAGCCACTAAAGGCACAAGGTGGGTACGGTTCCCCAGGGACTGCATCTGGCTGGTCCCAACCAGACCCCCGGACTCCTTCAGGCTACGGCATTGGACTCCCGCAGAATTCACCACTCACCTCCAACCTGTCCGAGTTCATCAGCCGCTACAAGTCGTCTGGTTTCATCGATCTACTGCATGACAAGTGGTACAAGATGGTGCCTTGTGGGAAGCGGGTGTTCGCCGTCACAGAGGTGGGGCAGGGCCCGGGACACAGGGTGGGAGTAGCTGTGGGGCTCTGAGCCTGCGTGGGCCTTGACTGAGGTGGCCAACCCCTGCTAATTGCCAAGACATGTATTTGCTTTTGCACACTCCTATTCATCCTCCAGCTCCATGAAACCTTGCTCCGTAACATGAAGCCCTAACCTTCCAATCCAGCTGCACAACCCCAGGTCCCCCTGTCTCTGGCCTACCCTTTCCTCCCCAGGCCAGGGCTCCCCGAGGGTCTGTCATGATCGTGAAGGGCTTGTGTCTGTGTTCTGCCCACCCCAGACCCTCCAGATGGGCATCTACC
The DNA here is from genome assembly GCF_964194185.1 of Rhinolophus hipposideros. Lineage (NCBI taxonomy): Eukaryota > Metazoa > Chordata > Mammalia > Chiroptera > Rhinolophidae > Rhinolophus > Rhinolophus hipposideros. Next base: position 60,885,859 of record NC_138062.1, on the reverse strand, counting down.
ATTTCTCGGGTCTCTTTGTGCTGCTCTGCCTGGGCCTGGGCAGCGCACTGCTCAGCTTGCTGGGCGAGCATGTCTTCTACCGCCTGGCGCTGCCACGCATCCGAAGGGGCAACAGGCTGCAGTACTGGCTGCACACGAGCCAGGTGAGGTGCCGGCACAGGGTGGGCAGGCACGGGCAGCCTCCCAACACGACCCGACCCACCCTCTGTCTGGCTCGCAGAGAATACACCGCGCCCTCAACTCGGAGCCACCGGACGGGCCTGAACGGAGGTAAAAGGCCCCGGAGTCGCTCCCACCCCCCGGGCCGGCCCCTTCACTACTCAGTCCCTACCTACCCTCGGGCCGGACTGCTCTGTCCACGCCTCCCACCTCCTGGGACCTCCTCAGGAACCTCCGTCCCAAGGGGCAGAGCGGGGCCGTGGGTACGGCGCGGCTGCCCCTATGCCTTGGGGAACACTGGTCCAGCCTTATCCATCCTCCGTCCCCAGGGATCCGGAGGAGCAGCAGCAGGACACGCCAGCCACCCCCGAGGGCACGGGGGGATGGACACGGGTGCGCCGGGCCGTAGTGAAGCAGCGTCGCGTGCGCTTCCTGCTGGAGCCAGCCCTGGCCGCTGCGGACACGGATGTGGAGGGGGCCGGGCCGGCCCAAGGCCCCGTTTGGCTCTGTTCCGATGGCTGGCCGCCCGCCGCGCTGCCCACGGGCGCCCCTCGCCCCGGCGAGCTGAAGGAGCTGGAAGAGCACATCGCGGGCGCACGGACGCGGCTGCGCCAGGCGCTGCTGCGACGCGAGAAGCTCCGGACCCAACTCTGGGGCGGCGCCCGCGACCGGCCGCTTCGCCTGCTCCAGGCCTACGCGGAAGCACCTGGGGCCGCCCCGTGACGCCTCCACCTGCCGAGCGGGTAGGAGGTGGCGACGCCGCAACCCGCCCCGCCCACGGACGGACCCCCGCACCCGGAGTCTGCGCAGAGAGCCCCAGCCTTGGGCGCACGCGCAAACGCAGGCCGGGCGCTGTCAACAGTTTATTCTATATACAAACACAATTTCGTACACTGCAATTAAACAGAACGGAATGAGCGCTCCGCAGTCCTCACGGAGTCACTTGGTTTGGCCGCTCTCCCGCCCCAGCACGGCTGGCCCCTAGCGCTGCCCCGCTATGCCTTCACCGTTGGCATCTCTCCTCTGCTGGAGGCACCAGCCCTGCCCTCCCTGGACCCCAGCCCTGGCGCGCGCGACACACACACACACACACACACACGCACGCACACACGCACGCACGCACACACACACACACACATACATACACGGGGGGGAGGGGCCGTGGAAAAGGCACTGTGCACGACGAGCACCGGCCCAGCAGCCGACCCCCCCGCCAGTGTTGACCTGGCTCAGAGAACTGCCAGGCTCTGCCCCCAGGTACACCTCCTTCCAGACCTTTCACCAGCCCCTTCCAGAACCTTCCATGGAGTCCCCGCCCCCACCTCCTGTCCCAGTTCGGCCTGCCTCAATGTGCTGGCTGAGGGGCCCACTACAAACGTGGCAGGGATAGGCTACAGGCAGGCACAAGCCCAGGGAAGAGGAGCCCACCCCTGAGCAAACCAGATGGACCCCAACACCACAACGCAAGCTGGGCAGTCCCAGAGACACCGATGACTGCCTCCCTGATCCCCTGAGGGCCCCGGCCAGGTCACGCCCAGCCGGCCTGGAGAGCCAGGGACTGAGGCGCTCAGCTGCCCAGGACTCAGGAGCCGGCCTCCGAGGGCGAATCTGCTGGGGCCATGGACTCAGGGCTGGGCCCACTCACCCTGGCAGGCAGAGGGGCCATGTCAGGTGCTGAGGAATCGTTTGGGAGGGCACTGTCCAGGGGCACCTGGGGATCCTGAGGGAGCCCCCCACCTGAGCTCAGGGGGCCAGCTGCCCGCCGCTCCAGGAGGGAGGCGCTCAGGCCAGACAAGAAGGAGGCGTCTGTGATGATGGCAGCTGTCTCCGCCATCCAGCCCAGGTCCCCACTAGCTGCTGCGGCCACAGAGGCTGCCGCAGCCACGAGAGAGCTGGGTGCCTCGGCCACGGGCGCAGGGACCCCACCAACCCCTGCCGAGCCAGGGCCCAGGGCAGGGGGCTGGCCAGCAGGGTCAGGGGCGGTAGCCAGGGTGCCCCCGTTGTTGTTGAGGTCGTCAGGAAGCGCCGTGGGGGTGCCTGGGCCCAGCGGGGGTGTTTGCAGCAGCATCTCCTGGATTCGGATCTGCTGCAGGATGGCCGGCAGCTCGTAGTGGTGGAAGAAGTAGATCATGGAATGCTGGGGGCGAGACGGGCACAGGTCAGGCCCTGCCCAGTGCCAGGCCCCAGCAGGCCACACCGTGGGGCAGGCGGGGCCCCTCACCTGGATGAAGAGCCAGGAGGTGACCAGAGCCAGGCTGCTGTACTGACCATTGAAGCGGTAGTGGTAGGCATAGAAGGCGAAGTGGTACAGGTAGAAGAACCTGTGAGGGACACAGTGAGGCACTGCCCGCCCACACCAGACCCTGCCCCGCCTGGACCCCTGTGGCACTCACCGCAGCCAGTGTCTCTTGCTGGTGTTGGTGTGGCAGCAGATGGCATCATACTGGTCAGCCAGCCACACGATGAGGATGATGTAGAAGGCGGTGGTGGTGTCGTTGAAGAACTCTGACATGATGGCCTCCATCCCTGTGGGAGGCTGGCGGTTGGGGCCCGGCAGGGCAGTGGGAGTGGGGGGGGTGGGGAGGCAGGAGGGGAGTCAGGGGTCCTCACCCACGAGGGCCAGGATGACGGTCAGCAGGGGTGCCGCGGGGAAGGCGATGGCCATGTTCATCTCCAGCATCTGCAGCAGGTCCACTGCGGGCAGAGGACGGCGGGCGGGCAGACCGCGTGAGGCGCCCCTGGGGGCAGGGCCGGCCCCACCCGCAGGCTGCTGGGGAGACTCACCAATGAAGACAAAGATCTGGTGGTGGGAGTAGCGGAGCAGCATGGACACACTCAGGGTCTGCAAGCGAGGCAGCGTGAGGCCGGGGCGGGGGCTGCCCACCTGATGCCCCATGCCCTCTGCCCGGCCCGGCCCGGCCCAGCCTCGTGGCACTCACAAAAATGACCATGATGACAAAGGCAGCCAGGTAGGACGTGCGGGCCATCCACATGCTCACGAAGCGGTAATGCTCACCGGACACCACATTCCGCAGGAAGCCTGTGCAGGGGGGCCGTGAGCACAGCTGTCCGCCCACCGGACCTCCCACCCATCCCGGTCCCAGTCACACCCTTGTTCTCCTCATTTTCAGCCAGGCCCTTCACGCTGGACATGAGGATGTCATCATAGCCCAGGAACTCAGCCAGCAACAGGCGACTGAAGCGGTCTCCGAAGCACTGGTCCCGTGTGGGGTCTGCAAGTAGAACACATGTGATGGGGCGAGCCTATAAGGCCCCCACCAGCCTGCCCACCCCACCCCAGCAGTGCTGTGATCATAAGGCCCCGAGAGACGGCGCCTGGGGACAGCTTCCTGCTGATGGAGCAGGGATGGCCCCCAGAGCTGCTCTCATGTGCTTCTGAGTTACCCCTGCCCAGGCCTTCTATCAAGGGGACTCACCCAGGGTGACCACCATGACTGGGATGCTGAGCCGCTGCCGGGTGGCCTGTGACAGGCGCAGGAAGCCGTACTCCAGTGAGTACTCCACGATGTACTCGTCCTGCGGCCACACTGTGGGTGGGCACCCCGGGTCAGCCAGTGGAGCCCTGGCCAAACCCTCTACCACATTCGCAGAGGAGGGTCCTGGCGGGGCGGGGGTGGGGTGGGGAGGGGGCCATGACCTGGGAGCATCTCCCTTGGCCTCACATGCTGCTGACAGATGTGGAAATAGAAGCTTGGAGTGGTCATTCTCCCTGGCCAGCACTACTCGGCCCCTCTGGCCAGGGGCATGACTCCCCACATTTCATCTCACACCTCAGCAGCACGTACCTTTAGAGGGTGTCTCAGGGAAGGGGAACTCCTGGCTGTCATTCAGGGCCTCGGGGGCATCAGGTGGCTTGAACACCTTGGGCTCGATGTCCAGCTCAAACTGTGGGGCAGTAGGAAGCAAGGCATCTGTGCGTGCACAGCACCAGGGGATCTGGCCTGGAGGCCCCTCTCCCGCTGCCTAGGAGACGCCCTCTGTCCCCAGCCACTGTAACCTCCCAGCCTCTGCCGAACATCCTCCCCCTCTAGGGCTGGAAGACCTCTTACCCGCACCCCGCCAAAGCCCCCACCCAACACCAAGCTCCCGGTGGTCTCCAGGTGAGGGTCTATGGCCTGAAGCTGGGGGCGGGGCCTTGGGTCCAGGAACAAAAGGATCAATGGACCTGCAGCCCGTCTACATTGGCCCCTCAGCCACAGGACCCCTGCCTCTGACCGCACAAGCATGTCCCTCCTAACAGGCTGTGGGTCCCACACCACCACCCCACCTAGGACCGCCAGAGCTCTCAGCCCAGAGCCTCCCGGGACCACCGGGACCTCCAGAACGAGGCCACTCACTTTCAGGCGACAGTCTGCCTGGCACAGCACCCTGTCCCACCCCAACAGGAGCCACAGGGTTGCTGAGGTCCCTCACTTCCCCAGCAGTAACATCTTCCTGCTCATGGCCGGCTCACCTGGATGGAGCGGTTGCCAAACATCTCCACGGTCAGCTCCTCCTCCTCATCCTCCCCTTCTAGCTCCAGGCCGGGCGCTGCGGCCAGGCTGGGAAAGCTGCTGCGGCCGCCGGCACAGAACTGCAGGAAGACGGGTGCGCGGCTGGAGTTCGGCTGCACCTCCACGCGCAGGACGCCCTCACGCGGCCACTGGTCACGCACGTGCTCCAGGCAGTTGATGGGCGAGCGAGAGAAGACGATGTGGATATAGGCCAGCACGAAGAGCACGAACAGGGCCTGGGGATGGGGGCGGTCAGCAAGGCCTGAGCTTCAGGGGGGAAAAAGAGGACCCCAGGGCACTAATGTCCCTAAGCCCTGAGCCCACACTGACCCCCCCAGCAACCTGGGACCTGAGGGTGTCACTGGTCTATGGCCCTGACTGCCCTGCCCTGCATGAGCCAGGATGAGACCTCCCCACCCCCCACTAGGAGAGGCTACCTGACAGGGGACCAGGCAGAGAACATGGCGCCATCAACCAACTGCTCCTGCCCTGGGAGGCCCAGCCCAGGTGCTGCCATCCCTGGGCCACCCGCTGCTGCCCAGCTACCTTATGCTCTGCCTTGTCCTCAGAGTGCCCCTGACCTCACCAGCTAAAAACAGCTTCCCTTGCCCGCCAGGTACCCCCTGAAGCCTTCCCCTTGGCAGGGCCAGCTTGAACTACAGGGACACAGCCAACCCTAGTGGGCTGGGCCAGCTCACTCTGCCTGGTCTCCTCATTGGTAAATTTGGGATAGCAGGGGGTGCCCCCCCCAGGTGGTTCTGTCCCTGGACTGGGGATATCTGTGGTTGTCACACGGTGGGTGCTCCTGGCATCCAGGGCATGGGGCCAGGGATGCTCCTCAGCCCCCCAGGGCGCAGCCCATCTCACTATCTGATGGTCTTACCTCTCATAGGGCCCCAAATGGCTGCGTGTCACCCTCCCAGACAACTGGCGGAGGCCAGGGCATCACACCTGTGTATCCTATCCACTGCCCCACCCTTGGGGAAAGGGCCCAGCTGGCCCAATGTGGCACCTGCCTCCCCAGGAAAGATGGGGGTCAGGGAGCCAGCATCCCCAGTGGCTGCTCAGCCAGACTGGGGGGAGCCCTCAGCTGGGCCAGCACAGCCTCCGACTACCCCCACGTGCTCCCACACCAAACCCCCCTCTCCAGGACTAGCTGAATTGTGGTCCAGAACCACAGCTTGGAAAAGCCTGGATCACAGACCAGAGCACAAAGCCCCTCCCTGCCCTATGATGGGGACACTGGTGCTCAGGGCGATGGTGAGCCACCCATGGCCACACAGCCACTAGCGGTGCCACCAGACAGCCCACCCTTCCATGCCCTGCCGTGAGCCCCAAAGGGTGGTACCAACACCAGCGGTGGACCACCTGGTCCCCCTTTGGAGTATGTTCTGTGGCCTGGGCAAAGTCACCCACTCAAAGTTGGCCCAACCACAGAGGCTGGGATCTGAGAGAGATGGGGAGAAGCCCCGCCTCAGAGAGCACTGTCGCATGCCTGGATCCAACCATGCCTGAAGCTGTAAGAGCCCACTCTAGGCTCCCCAATTTCATGAGCTCCAAGATCCCTTTGGGGCAAATGTGAACTGTTTCCTTCACTTGCAGCCAGTGCCTCAGGGAGACAGAAATTACAGCATCACTGAGATCGCAGCAGACAGACATTGTCGCCCCCAGGCATTCAGGTCTCAGCAGACAGATGCAGAAACAAGAATACAGCTGGGGCTTCTGCCAGGGAGGAGGCTACGGGGGGAAGCAGTGTGGCCAGACGAGCCTCCCTCAGGCCAGTCTGCACCCCAGCCCTTCTCCCCAACATGGTGTGTAGGGACCACCAAGCTGGTGGTGGGAGTTGTGAAGTCCAGGGGGACCAGAGACCCAGAGGTGACAGGAAGCAGTCACGCGGCTGACCCCGCAGCCGCTCTCCTCAGCCCTCTGCCCAGCTCTCCAGGCCCTGGGGCTGCTCGACAACCCAAGTGCGTCTACTGCGGCATCAGCCCCTTTCTGCAGACAGAGACCTGAAGCTCGCCTGGCAGTGTCAGCACCCCCGTCCCTCCCCAGCGGCACTCTGACGGGAAACTGAACGGCTGGTTCTCCCTTTCCTCAGAAGTTTCCGTCAGAAACTGGGGCGCCCCTTCTGCTCAGGAACTCAGAACCCTGGCACTCCTCTGGCCAGCTCCTTGTCTGGACCCACACCGGAGTGACGCCCCTTCTTGGAGGGACCCAGGCCAAGCAGGTCCTTCCTAAGCCACACTCATGGCTGAAAGCTCGGTGCCACCGCAGGGAGGGTGGGAAGGAGGTTCCTGAGTCGCAGCACTTGCTGTGACTTTGCCACTAACCCTGCCAAGCTGGCCTTAGCTAGGTCACATGTCCCCGTGAAGTTCAGAGAAGGAAGAGGTGCAGTGGGGTACTGGTGGGGGAGTAAGTGGCGAGTGCTGAAGACAGGGGGAGCACAAGGCAGGGGTGGGAAGCAGGTGGTACGTCCAGTGCACGTGGCTGGCCCCCGGGGGTGTTCTGAGGGCGTCCCAGGACTGGCAATCTTGGCCAGGCCAGGGAAGTGCGGGGGTCGGGAGGTTCTCCCAGGGTGAGGGTCCCAGGCAGCACGGTCAGGGGGCGCAGGACCGGAGGAGGTCCCTAACAGGTAAGAGCCAGGCCTCACCGAGGTGGGTCGCCAGAGGTAGGGTGCAACCTGGAGACAGCTGGGAGCGAGTTCCCGGGTCAGGATAAGGGGCCCAGGCGGTGGGCCTGGGCCTTCCCCGGGTGACGTCTCAGACCGGGCTCCGGGGCCCGGGCGGCACGCTTACGGATCCCCAAGGGAAGGGGCGGGATCTACACCTCTGGGCGGGAGGGTTTCGCTGTCCTGGGCAGTATCGGGGTCAGAGGTCGCAGGCCTCGGAGGAGGGTACGGCCGCTGGGGTCAAGGGTCAGGGGTCGGAGCCGCGGTCACCTTGAGCAACACGAAGAACTCGAAGAGACGGCGGAAAGCGGGCGGGAAGAGCCGCGAGTAGGTCACAGCCATCTTGAAGAAGAGAGCGTGGAAGAGCCGGTCGCGCACGTTGATGAGTGGGTTGGGGTTAAGGTTGGGGGTGCGGGGCCCGCGTGCGGGGGCCGGGCCGCCGCCACCGCCGTTGGGCCCAGGCCCCGGGACCCCGGGCGCTGCGTGCTCCGACATGCCGCCCAGCGTCGCGCTCTAACGGCCCGCGGGTCCCCAAGGGCGCTTCCCGGCCGCCATCAGCCGCCCTCGCCGCCGCCGCGATCCTCACGGCCGCCAGGCCGCCGCCGCCATCTTCCGCCTCCGCAGCCTGCTGACGCCAGCGAGTCGCTGCGCCGGCAAGAGCGGTCCCCTTGCGGCGGTGGGGAACGCTGGGATGCCGGCGGCCGGCCGCGCCTGGGGGCGGGACCGTGTGTGGTGGTCCAGCTCTTTTGCATATTGCCCCCCACAATCCTCCGCGGCTGCGAGGGCGCGCTTCGGGCAGTCAACATCCGAGGGTTTTACGTGATCAGACACTTAAGTAAGCGCGACGGGAGGAGATGGTTTTTGTCGTGGCACTCTAGAAAGCCACACCGAATGGAAAAGTCGCTCTAACTCTGAAATAATATTATTTATAGCCTTTAAATCGTGAAAGATTTCGGGTAAGTGTGCTCACTTTGTAAGCCGCTGCGGGCCCCCACGCAGTATCCTGAGACGCCAGGGGGCCCCTGTTGCTCCACCGGAGGGACGTGCCCCACGCCTACCCCCATTGCGGAGGTTGGCAATTGGACAGTCCTCCAGCGAGGGAGGTGCCACGCCCCGAGCCTGCGACAGCGCCGGCCGGTGACCGCGCAGTTAGGAGAGCGTGGTTTGCTGAGCGGCGTTTGGCCCCCGTCCCACTCTCCTCGCCTAAGCCATTGGAAGCCATCACCACAACCCTGATTTCTTCTAATGAAATCTTTGTTCTACTTTTCCTACTTTTCCTCTGTCAAGTAACACTCTCCCGTTTATTCTGCCGGCTTGTGTCGAATTGTAACTCGAGTGCCATCCCCAAGTAAACCCAGTTTTGCTGGTAAAATAACTATTTCATTTCTAAGGTCTGACATGGCTTTCTCCTTCTGTGAGCCAGGTTGATCAGACGGATCACTTCTCGTCTCCGGCTCCCAGACTCCTGTCCCTGCCGCATAGGACGCATCTGCCACATGCCACCCTCCAGATCTTGGCCCATGGAAGGGCGGCACGGGACAGGACTTTGCGAAGCAAACAAGTGGCCCTGAAAAGTGCTCGGGACCTGAGGTAGTTCTCAGATCCAGAGTCATGCCCTCCTCTTGGCTGCCCCAGGCTGGGACGTGTGTCTGCCGCACCTACTACATGCCAGGTGCTTCCATTACACTCTTCAACTCAAGGCTGGGGTTGGCCACGTGGAAGCACGGAAGGGCAGGAGGAAGAGGAGACAGGAGGCATGGGGCGAGGACCCTGAGCGAACACCCTGGGGAAGGACAATGGACACCCAGGCCTGCTGCAGATGGGTTCAGGGAAACAAGCTTACAGTGCCCAGCACCCATGCAAGGGGGTGTTAGGGACACAATGGTGGCCACACAGGCTGGGTCCCTGCCGTCACAGAACTTGGGGACCAGCATGGAAACAGGCAAACAGACAAGGGGGTGTCGGGTCTAGTTCCTAACGGTGAGCGTTGCACCTTGAGGGGCACAGACTGCACCTCTGAGAAAGACGGGTGGGGGAGGGGACTGTTCTGAATTGGATCGGGTGGTTAGGAAGGGAGGTGACTTCAGCTCTGACGCGAAGGCTGAGAGAACCTTCCCAACCTACCTAGCGGGTTTCATAATCCTGGGAGCCCAACACCGTAAGTGGATAGACCGGTTCCTGCTACCACGAAGGCCAAAGTCATTCTCTTCATGTTTCATAGATAGCCCGTGCTCAGGCCTGACATATAGTAGGCGCTCAATAAATGTACGCTCTTAAAATTATTATAGATCATCCCCAGATTACTTGTTAGTTGCAAAGAAACTGAAAAATTGGCTTTCCAAATGTAAAGGCAAGGCAGAAGTCGTCCCCTTGACTTGGGGAGCACACCCAGCCCCACTGTGTGGGGCGCCTGGGTCTCTGATATGTTCAGCGATTAACGCATCACTCACCCAGGCTCCCCAGCAAGAACACGTGGCCAGTTTGGCCAAGAAGCAGGATTTTAAACAATTTATTTTATTAAGGTAACGTGCGCTGACACAGCCCATGTGGCCAATGGCTGTTGTATCCAGCAGCACATGTAGTGCTCACTCCCGCGTTGCAGGAACACGGGGCCCAAGTGCCACTTTGCTAAACTGCGACGCCAGCGGTGGGACCACTGCCTGGCCTCCTCTGGAGAAGGGCAAATGGTGGGAGGCAGTTCTAAATCTAAACCACAGTGCCCTGTGAGCTGGTACATTGTCGTGATGCAAGAGCCATGAATTGTTGGCAAAAAATTCAGGTCGTCTAACTTTTTCACACAGCCTTTTCAGCACTTCCAAATAGTAAACTTGGTTAACTGTTTGTCCAGTTGGTACAAATTCATAATGAATAATCCCTCTGATACCAAAAAAAGGTTAGCAACATCATTGCAACAAGTTCGCGAACTTAATTGTCAGACCTCATAAATCCATTTCACAGGCAGGAGGAGCTTTGGCGATGAGGCACAGAGAAGTTGACGTAATTTCACGAGGTCACACAGCCAGGTGAGGGGTTGGGATTTGAACCCAGACTCCAAAGTGGGGACGCTGAAGTTGGAGAATTACATAGAATCATAAATTCTATCATTCTGAGGTCCTCAGGCCCATGTTCTCGAATAACAGGCACACCTCATTTTATTGCATTTGCTTTCTTATGCTTCACAAGTGTTGTGTTTTTTACAAATGGAAGTCAAGACCCTCCACCAGCAAAAAGGTTATAACGCGTCTTATCTAGATTTATTATTACAGTGGTCTGGTCGCGACTCCGCAGTGCCTCTGAGGTCAGCCTGGATGATAGTCTAGCTTCCAGAACTCCGGGATTTCCATTCTGGGACGTCCAAGTCTGGTTTTCTGGGGTTCTGGTAGGCTGAGACCCTACACCAGGGGCCCGCAAAGGTTTTCTATAAAAAGCCAGAGTCCCGCATAATGGTTAACACCATCACGTTAACGGTCAGTAAGCCAATGAGCTGCACGCCAAAAAACTTTGAACACTGAAATTTGAATATTTTATGATTTTCACGCTTTGTGGAATAGTATTCTTTTCAACCACTTCAGAATGTAAAAATCATTTTTAGCTCACGGGCCACAACAAAAAACAAAAAGAAAAAAAAAGAAAAAAGGAGCATCTGGATTTGGCCCACAGACCTAGAACAGCCCTTGCCGGTAGACATATAAGACAAATCAGGTAGACGTATAAGACAAATCACACACATAATTTTTAACTTTCTAGTAGCCACATTATAGGAACTAAAAGAACAGTTTTGGTAATAGATTTCACATACCTTGATATCTCAAAAATATGATCATTTCAACATGTAACTGACATGAAAAATGAAGAACGAGGTATTTGACACCTTTTTCTGTACGACGTCTTCGAAAGCAGGCCTATTTCCCACTCACAGCCCATCTCAATGCAGACTCTCACATGTCCTTGAAACACTCACCTGGATCTAGATTTTGTAAACACTGAAAAGGAAAAAGCACACGTCCCTTCCCGAGTTATTTGAAATATACTTTGACATTTTCCAAAAACTGGACCCAGTGTTGGTTTTTCATTTTAAGTCAGGATTAATTAAAATCAACCACACTTGAAGTGCTCAGTAGTCGTGAGCCAGAGGCCACAGAGGCAGTCAGTGTTGAGTAGGGCACTTGTGCCATCTGTCCCGTGGATCAGCACTGGTCTAAGTGCCAGGATTCAAGTTGCCCAGCACATATGTGGTGCTTACAATGTCCCAGGCATCTTTGTAGGCACTCAGTGAATATCAGTGACTGGGAGGCAGGCCCATTTCACAGGTGGGAGACTGAGGCTGGGTGGCGTTGAGGGGCTTGCCCGGGGTTGCCAGTGGGCGGGTGGTACCAAGCCAGGCACACAGCTGGTGTTCAATAAGTGATGTCTGCTTGTACAGATAAATCAACCAATTAATAAATAACAGGATAAATGAATTCACTTGTGCAGTAACTCATTCATTCATTTATTCATTCACACACCTATTCATTTATCAAAAGCTCTGTGACAGGACCTTGGAGCCAGTCCTTCGTCAGGTAATGCTGGCTCTCAGGAGATCTTAGTTCTGGCCCCGCCCATCCATAGGAAGACAGAGCCAGGCACAGAATCCCCTGCCTCATGGGAGCAGGTACAGGATAGAAAGAGGGCCTAAAGTATAGGAACCTGGAAGAGGAGTGGGGCTCCACTAGAGGGATCAAGGAAAGCTGCATATAAGGGGGGGCATGGGAGATGGGGTTTTGAAGCATGAGTAGGAGTTTGACACATTTGACAAAATGGACTCTGTGAGGGCTCAGAGATGACTCATCCTTGCCCCTTCCCTGGAGAGCATTTGCCTCTGGCACTCTACTCCTTGGATATCTGTTTATTTTTTTTTCTGTCTGTCATAGTCCCATTCCATCTATCTGATGGCTCCTTTCTTCAGGGTTCAAGTCCTAGCTGGATGGTGTTGGGCAAGTCTCTTCCCTTCTGGGTCTCAGTTTCTTCACCTGTGAAATGGTGATGGGGGGGTGGAACAGCAGAGAGTTGAGGTCAGGAGATACCACCTCAGCCCTACCCCCAGGGTATCTTCTGACCTCAACTCTGCTGTTCCACCCCCCCATCATTCCTCAGCCCAGAATTTGAGGCCTCTTTTCAGACCCCCTTCCCCAATCTATCTGATTGATCAATACACGCTTTCAGCCACTGTCAGTCCCTCTAGGTCTTTGCACCTTTTGTTCTGGCAAGAATACTATTACTAATCCCTTTTGGACTGATAAAATTTTACTACTCATCCATCAAAGCTCCCAGCTCCAATGACCCCCTCTTCAGAGGGGACCCCTAGTTCCCTTGTCCACCAACCAGCTATGGAAGTTCCCAAGATGGGGGTCTAGAGTGGGAGGCACCTCTAAGTGGCAGAGAGGGGTCCTCATTTGTGCCTCAAAGGAATTGGGGTCCCACTGAACAATTAACCCTCTTTCATCATACGGCAGAAGGGTAAACTGAGACCCAGAAAGGGTGAGACAGCCGCCTACTGGCGAGGGCAGCTGTGCCATGTCTTGTCAGTCCAGACCCCTCTCGCCCCTCTCTGCATCAGTTTCCCTCCGGGCCCCAGAGGATGGAGTGCCTCACCCAGGGCGGGGGTCTGGGCAGCTGAGGGGGCTCAGGAAGTCCGCGGCCGCAGGAATCCGGCGCGTCCTGGCCTTATAAGGATATGTGCGCCAGGGGCCAATCAGCGGCGGGGGCGGGCCCCGAGCCCGCGCCACCCCCGTCGGCGCACCCCTCGTGCCTTCGGTCCGTCGCGTCTCCCCGCCGCCGCTGGCATGAGCTCCACGCAGTTCAACAAGGGGCCCTCGTACGGGCTTTCGGCCGAGGTTAAGAACCGGGTGAGTGAGGGGCGCTCCGACCCCGCCTGCGGAGGCCTCGCACCCTCGGACTTCTGTAGGGGTGGGCGCCCCGCCAGGCTCCCCGACATCTGGGTTCACAGTGGCTCTGAGACCTGAGACGATAGTGGCCCTCCTCCCCAACATCTGGGGTTCTGGGGGCGTCTCCCGAGGCTCCCTCAACTCTAGGGAGCAGTGAGGTCCGCGATTTGGCACTGCCCCCAGCATCTAGGAGTGGTTGGCTCTGACCTCTTCCCCAGCCCTCCCCCACCTAAACCCCACAGCCCCGGGTTCCTCCAGCGCTTCAAGGCCTGAGAATAACCTTAGGGTCTGAGAGGGGAGCCCAGCAGTCCCGTCTTTATCTCCTTCAGCCACACTTCTGCTTTTGCTGCTGCTGGTGGGGAAAGGCGCAGGGCCCTGTGTTTTTCAGAAGGGTGTAGGCCTCCCCCACAGGAATTTAATAACCTCTTACACCTGGGAGGGGTGGCACTAAGGGGAAGTTAGAGCAAGAGGGCCCGCTGGGCTGTTCCCTTGTACATTCTCTTTGTTTCCATCTGACAAAGCTAAAGGCACAGCAAAGGGGTCCACAGGACACATGGGGTCCCCTGAATGTGACTGTAAAATGTGTAGGTTTTGTGACCTGGAAACATGGGAGGGGGCCAGCAGTAGATAAGAAAACGTTTATGGTTCTTGCTCAGAGAGGGGCAGACACTTTTGGAGGGTCACACAGTAGGGCCCATCTAGGGAAGAGGGAGCAAGGGGTGGTCCCAGACCCAGGGGTAGGTCCCAGGCCTAACAAGCAAGAGCCCTTCCAGCTGGAGGGGGTGTTTGCCATCCCTGTGCACCCCCCCACGTCATCCCACCAGGTGTCTGGGAATGTGACCCCTGGAAGGAAGCCTGCCTGGGCACACCAAGGGCACAAACCTTCCGACCCCCAACAGGCACCTGTAGTCAGCATCCTAGGGAGCAAGGACAGGAGGGAGAATTCTGCAACAACTCCACCCTACCCTTTTGGAAGCCAAGGAACCGAGTACGGCCACTCAGCAGGCTCCAGACCCCCCCTTAAATGCACGATTACCCCCTCCAGCAATAAACTCACAGGTGAATGTTGCCGGGCTGCCTGTGCAGGCCCATGGCATGCTGCCCCATCCAGCACTAAGGCAGTTGAGGGGCCACGGTTTGCACACTGTGCTCAGAGGCATCTCTTGAGCTGCCCAGGACCACACAGCTTGTGAGGGGCAGAATCAGGACCGGAACCCAGACTTGCTGCATCCATTGCCTGATGGCCACTGGTCCTCCTGGACCCCGTGTCTTCCCAGGGCAGGAGGAAGTGGGTGAGGGCGGGGCAGCTTCTGGCGATGTAGTGTGATGGGGGCAGGTTAATACCTGTGCTGGGTGGAGTGAGGTCGAAGGCTCCTGGGAACCAGGCCTCAGTTTCCAGTTCTGGAGAGTGGGTGGGGCACCCACCAGTTTGACAGGGTCACTCAGGGGCCACACCTGGGTTGGAAACCAGCTTCTTGTGGCTTTGAGCCCAGCCCTGTCCCCTTTACCAGCTTAAGATGGGGGAGACCTCTACTGTGCCTCAGTTTACCCGGGATGGCATGAGGCAGGCTGATGATCCAGTGTGTCTCTGAGCAGCCATCACCACTCGATTCCCAGCCAGGCTGGGGGTTTAGACCACTGGGAACAGCTGGTCCCGATTTAGCGGATTTTGAGGGAGGCGGCGGCTACATTCCTGGCAGTTTGTGGTGAGGAGGAATGTACTGCAGGCTGCTGGGCAGCGGGGGAGGAAGGGGCTGCGTTCACAGGGACGGCCAGGCGCCTCTGGCACCTCTGCCAGGAGGATGGCTTCTCCGGCCCCCACAAGCTGTCAAGGATAGGGCCCTGCTGAGCAGGCATTCCAGGCATCCAGAACAGCCCGTGTCTCTCAAACTCAGTCATTGGGAGTGACGTGTTCCCCCCCCCCCGCCCCCGCCTCCATTTCTCAGGCTGGACAAAGCTTCGTATGGGCAGGGCTGCTCCCTGGGCCGTGGGAACCAGCAGATTGGCCCTAGGGGCTGAGCCCAGCAGATCAGGTTAGCCGGCTAGCCTCCTGCCTTTGTCTCCCCTGCACTCCAAGCAGCTAAGCCCTGACTCCATATCACAGGGCTTTATATGCAGCCACCAGGAGACAGGGGCCGGGTTCAGGAGACTCTTATGTTAATAGTTCCAAACATAGATGGGGAAACTGAGGCATGAGGAAAGAACTGTCCACAGTCATGAGGGGTTTGGGGGCAGATCTGAGAGTTGGAATTGGATCTGCAAAGGGCAGCTCTGGGGTCTGGGTACCCTGGGGTGGTGTGAGGAGAGGAAGAGAAAGGCCCTTCCCAGGTGAAGGTCTGTGAGCAAAGGCTCAGGAGCAGAAAACCCACCCAGCTGGCCAGTCTGGTCCAAGGGGGCCAGACTCAGCTTCTTACCATCCCTCCAAGGAGCTGCTCTGGGGCTAACTGAGTCTGTCCACACTGTCCTGGGTCTCCTTGATTTTGGGAGGCTTCCCTGGGCTCTAGCCAGTCTAACTTTTCTTGGCTTTGGTGCTCTGAGATGTCATGGGGAATGGGGTGTGGGCAGTGGGTATGTGCTAATGGGGGACCATGAGCACTTTTATCCAGAAACAGCACTGGGCTGGATGGCAAAGCTTGAGGAGGGTTGGACCATAAGCGAGGAGCTGTGTTATATGACAGGAGGTGGAGATAAAATCTAGAAGGAAAGTAAGGCAGGGTCAGGGAAAGAGGGACACGACGACGAGGGCCTTCATAGCCAGGGTGGTCAGGGATCCTCTCCAAGGAGGTGACCTCCAGGCTGTGACTGAATGGAAGGCAGGGACCCAGCTGTGTAAGAGTCTGAGTCAAAAGTGACAGCATGTGCAAAGGCTCTGAGCCAGTAAATGGTGTGGCCAGTTCAAGGCACAGAAAGATTTGGTGGTTCCTCAGTAAGTTAAGCAGAATTACCACATGATCCAGCAATTCCACTCTTAGGTATGCACCCAAAAGAATTGAAATAGATGTTTTAACAAAACTTTTACGTGAACATTCACAGCAGCACGATTTACAATGGCCAAGTGGTGGAAACATCCCCAACGTCCATCAAATGGGTAAATGGATACACAGTGTGTGATTCCATTTACATGTAATGTCCAGAAGAGGCATATCCACAGACTGGAAGTGGAAACAGAAGGGTCTGTCCCTGATGCAGGGAGAGCAAGAAGAGAAGGGGTGGGGCAGGTCCTGCCAGAACCCTGCTGGCTGCTGTGTGTGGTTTGGCACCATTGGAAGTGGATTAGAGCCAGTGTTTGTCAGCGAGAGATATGAGTGTGTCTGTGTGTCATATGGTTTATCTGTGCTGTGAGTATCCTCGCTGATGGGAAAGGGAGGGTCGCCTCTGTGGCGTGGGGTCCTCCAGGCCCTTCTGATTCTTCTCCCCTTGGAGCCACTGGCGCCACCCCATCAAGAGCCTGAGGGAACATCCGCTGGGTGTTCTCACCCCAACCCTCTGCTCCACCAGCTCCTGTCCAAATATGACCCTCAGAAGGAGGTGGAACTCCGCAGCTGGATCGAGGGACTCACGGGCATGTCTATCGGCCCCGACTTCCAGAAGGGTCTGAAGGATGGAATTATCCTGTGCACGTGAGTGTGTGTCTGCATGTGCTCGTCACCGCGATTGTCCTATGTGCTGTGATCACATTCCACGTGCTGTTTGAAGCTTGCTTGCTTTTCCCCAAATGAGTCTCAGGCTCTTTTTCTTGTGTTATTGCTTTGTCAATGACCTTTAATGGGGAGCATTCTTGTCTTATGCCCTTCCTTTTATGAGGGAGCCTAGAGTTTCTGGAAGCCTTTCTTTGCTTCATCCTGTTCAAACATTCCGTGGTTTGCACATTAAAAATGTGAATGGGCATTCCCAGATTCACTCCCAAAAATCAGGGGTTCTGGATTGTACTTGCAACACCTGTCGTCACTCTTTGCCATCTTTGCTTTGTGGGTGAATAGGACATTGTAAGAGAGGAAACAGGTCCAGGGAGAGGCAGCGAGGTTCCCCTATGTTAATGGAGTTTCCTGGTTCCCCCCCACCCTGCTCATCCCCATCCCCCAGGCTCATGAATAAGCTGCAGCCCGGCTCGGTCGCCAAGGTCAACCGCTCCATGCAGAACTGGCATCAGGTGAGGAGCTGGCGGGTGGAACAAGGATGGGGTGGGGTGACCCGTCTGACCAGTGGGTAGCCTGAAGTCCCCTCACAGCCCCTCTCCTGCCTCCTCCCAGCTAGAAAACCTCTCCAACTTCATCAAGGCCATGGTCAGCTACGGCATGAACCCCGTGGACCTGTTCGAGGCCAACGACCTGTTTGAGAGTGGGAACATGACACAGGTGCAGGTGTCTCTCCTCGCCCTGGCAGGGAAGGTGAGGCCCACAGAGGGACAGTGAACTGCCCAAAGCCCCACAGCGAGGTTGACGCAGATTTATAGGTGCTCTCATTCCTTCCTTTGCAAATATTTCTGAGCACCCATGAGACACCAGGCACCTTGAATTCAATGGTGAACAGGATAGTCACCCTTTTATGGGCTCATGGTCTGATGGAGGAAGTAGAAATAAATGAGTCTTTTTTTTTTTTTAATTAAAAAAGTGTATATTTTAGAGCACTTTTAGGGTCACAACAAAATTGAGAGGGCGGTGCAGAGATTTCCCATATGCCCCCCGCCCCCCACCCCCGCTTGTGCATAGCCTCCCCGACTACCCACATCCCCACCAGAATGGGAAATGTTTACAGTTGCCAAACCTCCACCCACACCTCATTATCACTCAGTTTACATGAGGGTCCCCTCTTCATTTTTTTATAAGTTATAAATAAATTATAGATTGTGAGACATATCTGGAGGAAGAGAATGAATTAGACCAACGCATGGGGTCCTTAAACTAAGACCAGGGTGGGCTGGAACAGTGTTTCAGGAGGTGGGAACAGCATGGCCCTGATGTGGAATGGGAAGGAAATTCTCACGTCAGGCATGGTGTCCTGAATGATATTTTCAGGAGCCTCCATGGCTGCCATGTGGGGAGTGGGGACTATGAGAGCAGGGAGGAGCTGGGGCAGGGATCCCAGCAAGTGATGGTGACCGTGACCTGGATGGGGGAGCTGGGAGTTTGGGTAGAAAGTGATGGAAAATGAGAAAGGGGGTCCACACGGATGCCCCCGAAATTCTTGACCTGAGCAACGGGAACGCTGGGGCCATCAGGACCTCTGAGTCCGAGACTTGAGGCATTGGGTGGTAAGCATGGAGCCGGGGAGCAGTTTGCAGCCCATCCCTAGTCCTGCTCTAGGTCTCACACTGGGCCTGGCTCAAGGGTCCTGACCACCCCCCATTCCAGGCCAAGACAAAGGGGCTGCACAGTGGTGTGGACATCGGTGTCAAATACTCAGAGAAGCAAGAGCGGAACTTCGATGATGCCACCATGAAGGCAGGACAGTGTGTCATTGGACTCCAGGTGGGTGCCAGGCCCCTCCAGCCCTGGGGCCCACTGCTGGTGGGCTTCTGCTGTGACCCAGGCCCTGTCCTCCCAGTGGCTTCTTGATTGCCAGGTAGCTTGAACTCTCCTGCTTGCCTCCCGGCAGATGGGCACCAACAAGTGTGCCAGCCAGTCAGGCATGACTGCTTATGGCACGAGAAGGCATCTATACGACCCCAAGAACCATATCCTGCCACCCATGGACCACTCGACCATCAGCCTGCAAATGGGCACCAACAAGTGTGCCAGCCAGGTGGGCCTCACCCAGTCCCCCCAGACTCATAACCCGTCTCCTCTAGAGGTTTCTAGGGCCTCCGGAAAACTCATGATCTCCCCTGACAACCCTGCTCTGGGCTTTCCTCTTGCCTCCGTACTAGTGCCTTCTGTCTCTGTGTCAGCTTGCTGTGTCCCCAGGGAAGTTACTACCCAGCTCTGTGCCTCAGTTTCCCTCCAGGGATTACCTCGAGGCCCACCCAACACTGAAATTTTTAGATCCTGCAATTCTCACTTTTCCTGCTGGGTTTGATGGTGGTTTCAGAGTATACAGGTTCTCCTGAGGCCTCAGCTCCAGTTGGGGTGCTTCCTGGCTGGCAGGGAGAGCTGGACCCAAATACCCCTGGCTCCAAGGGAGAGGGTCACCTGGTAATGTAATCAACTCAGCATAGAGCCAGAAAAAGAGGGTGTTTGAGTAGGGCTTGAAAGCATGCATAGGAGTTTGTTTTGTGCGTGTAAAAATAGTGGGTGACGGTGTGGGAATTTGGGGGAAGTTCTCCTTTCAGGGCCTCTGTTTTCACTTCTTCCCTCTCACCCTGAGGCTTTCTCCTCCCTCTGCAGGTGGGCATGACAGCTCCTGGGACCCGGCGGCACATCTATGACACCAAGCTGGGAACCGACAAGTGTGACAACTCCTCTATGTCACTGCAGATGGGCTACACGCAGGGCGCCAACCAGAGTGGCCAAGTCTTTGGCCTGGGCCGGCAGATATACGACCCCAAGTACTGCCCACAAGGCCCAGTGGCTGATGGGGCTCCAGGGGCTGCTGGTGACTGCCCAAGCACAGGGGCCCCAGAGTATCCCCCCTACTACCAGGAGGAGGCTGGCTACTGAGGCGCCTGTGCAGGTGTCTCCCCACATCATTGCCCCATCTGGGTTTTCGGGTTTTTCTGTGTTTTCATCTTGTTTTTCTACATGTCCAAGTGCTTCCAGCTGAGGGTCTGTGGGGAAGGGGTGAAGGCCAGATCCAGATGTATGTAAGGTGGGGAACCCTGCCACGGTACATCCAGGCAGCAAATTTCCCATCAGGCTTTCGGCTGACCTGTGTGTGGGGAAGAAACCTGGGCAGGGAGGGGCACTGGCCCCAAATGGCTTCCGGTTGCTTCTGCCCCTCTTCCCTTTTCTCTGCCGATCAGATCAGTTTGTGGTTTCTGTACCCACAAGTTTCAGGTAGTTTTAATGAAAAAAATTTTTTTTCAGGGGGATGGGGTGGGGATTGTGCAGGGGATTGTGCTGGGGAGGAAGTAGGTCACCTAGGAGATAACCAGGCTACAGTCCTGAGACATTTTAGGCATTGTGAGGGACTGGATTTACCCAGGACCCTCCCAGGGGCCCAGTGGGGAAACTGAGGCCCAGACAGGACAACAGAGTTCTGAGTGGTTGAGGCAAAGTTGGATACCCTCCTCCATACAGTCCCCTTTCCCCTGCCAAGTACTGCACAGGGCTCCCCCCCCCCCCAGGCCCTCCAGGGGACCAGCCCTACCCAGGAGCGCTGAGACCAAGAGATAATGTGAAATACTGGACCAAAGGCAATAAAAACCTCTTTTTAGGAAAATATGCTGGGAGAGTTGGTATCAGAGGCAGCCTGGGGGAGGTGATTTCTGGGGTCCCAGGGGCGGACACAAACATTTGGTCCTCACAGCTGCCTTAGGAGAATGAGAAGCTGAGGCCCAGGGAACAGGAGAGTCTGGGTCAAACTAAATGATTTGAGGGCCTGGACGTGGGGTAGGGAAAGAGGCTGGGGCTCCTGGCTGGTTAGAAAGGTTGGGGCCTCAACACCACTGCCACCCCCACACTGACAGCTGGGGCTCCACCCAGCACTCCGTCATTGAGCCTCAGGCTGTTTGCTTGTGCCTTCACTGGCCAGGAGTTCCTTCCCAGACGAACTCTTACACATCTGAAAAGCCCCAACAGCAAAAACCCCTCCTTCCTCCAAGGAGCCCTCCCCACACCGCTCACCCTTCCCAGTGCTTTCAGAGCTGTGGATCCACACCATTGTTTCATCTTCAACATGATCTTGTGAAACATACCCAATTTTGCGGAACAGGCAACCGATCCTGATATTTTCCTGAAAATCGTGGCGACTATTAAGACCCAGGACTATGATCTTAGACTGTTGGGGCCCCTGTGCCCCTTCTGCCATCAACTGTATCACTGGGCACCAGGGAATATTTGTGAAATGAAGAATAGTTGAAGCCCCGTTTTCCTGATGGACAAATGCAGGGTGATAGGGCGAGTCTGGCTAGGTCCGTCGGGAGAGTGGGGAGAAAGGACTTCCTACTACCGGAACTGCATTGAGGGCGTCTAGGGATCCTGGCGCCCCGCCACCTCGGTGATGCAGCAAGAGGCGAGTGGAGCGGTCCCTTTAAGAAAACCGGCTCGGTGCAGCCCCGCTGTGACCCCACCCGCTCACTCGGCGTGCGGAGCTCTGGCTGGCCCGGTTTGTGAGTGGCGGATATACCTACCAATAGTAGTGCGCAGAGGCGGAGCCCGACGTTGCCGCGGGCGCGGGATGCAACGTTCAGTCGGCTGTAGCGGCGCCGCTCCCACTGGGGGGGCTTCTCTTAAAGGGGCCGCGTTTCCAGGCGGCTGTCGGGCGGAGGGAAAGCGGCTAGCACTGGGGGCTGGAACGGTGAGACGGTCCCAGAGAGAAAGGAAGGCCTTGAGAAGTTGCGGGGGTGGAGATGAGTGGGAAGGAGGCAGGATCCCTGGGACTTAAGGGGTATGGGCCGAGTCCAGACTGGCTCACCTTGGCTCCTTGCCAGTTAAGTGTTGGGGGATAGCAGAATTGACCACTAATTCTCAAGGGGGAGATTGGGTATTAAAGTCAACTGAAAGGGGCTTTGCCATCGGGTGCCCCTTTTCCCCGTTAGAACTCCAAGCTTTCTGCCCCGGTTTTACAAATGGAGAAGCAGGCTGGTCCCCCAGATTCCACTCGATGTAAAGAAGAGTTATAGAGTAGGGGTCCCGGGTCTTGAGTTCTAGTTCCCTCTTCGTATGTGAGCTGTGGCAACTCCCTGCCCCTCTGGCGGCTTCAGTTTCCCTATCTGTGCAATCATGAAGTAGGCCAGAGCTGGACAGTTCCAAGCAAGGAACAGGTCAGGAATTGCTGGTTCCAGCAGCTTCCATCGCTGCTCCTTCTCCTAACCCATTTTCTGGATTTTGGGGTTCTTCTGAGTGATAAATAATACCAGAGGGGTGGGCAGAACTGGGGCCCTGCCTCCAGCTGGGTGACTCTGCTCGTCTCTTTGGGCTCCTGGGTTGGCCTGTGTTCCAGCCAGGCGTATCCAGCCAGCACCCAATGCTATTATCATTGGGGAAGAGCAAGGGGAATGGGGATTCTTTCCCAGGTTGGGGATAAGGCTGGGGGCCAGGATATGGAGGCCCCCAAGTGGGCTTAGGGTAGAGCCTGGTGATGAAAGAGTTAATCCGACCCCCGCCCCCTGAAGGATTAGAGGATAGGCGTTCGTACCACAGCTGCAGAGACCGACAGCCCTGGTAGCCAATAAGATGCAAGGATGTATTCAGGCAGGGCTCCCATTGGCTCACTTCACCCCTTAGGTGGGGTAGGCACTTACCGTTTGCCTGACTCAGGGCCGCTCATCCAGGAATCCTGCTCGACAGGATAGAGGAACGAGGTTCAGAGAGGGACAGAGAGTTGCCCGCAACCACACAGCATGTCCTCAGCTTGACCCCTCCATCCTACCTCCTATCCATTCCTGCCATGGCCTTCTGGACGCAGTTGATGCTGCTGCTTTGGAAGAATTTTCTGTATCGTAGGAGACAGCCGGTAACTCCCGGGCATTTGGGCCAGGGTGGAGAGGCCCAGGTGCCTCACACTGTTCCCCACCACCCCTCTTGTTGCGTCTCCCCCAGATCCAGTTCCTGGTGGAATTGTTTTGGCCTCTCTTTCTGTTCTTCATCCTGGTGGCTGTCCGCCACTCCCACCCCCCACTGGAGCAGCATGAATGTAAGCCCCCCAGGGTCCAGGTACTTTGTGTAAGGGGGGAGGCAAGGGGTCACCCTATCCACCAGTGAGCAAGCGCCAGGGAGCACAGACCCAGGAACCAATAAACAGCTGAGGGTGAGAGCTCTGGCCAGAGGGTGGGATCATGGTGAGGACTCCTGCAAGACCTTCAACGCCTGGTGTCCACACAGGCCACTTCTCCAACAAGCCGCTGCCCTCAGCGGGCACTATACCCTGGCTCCAGGGTCTCCTCTGTAATGTGAACAACACCTGCTTCCCGAAGCACACGCCTGGTGAGGAGCCTGGTGTCCTCAGCAACTTTAACGACACCCTGTGAGCAAGCGTTGTGGGTGCGGTGGCCATGGGCGGGTGTGGGGGTATCCGCCCAGCCCCTGCGTCCCACTCTCTCTCTGTCTGCAGGGTCTCCCGGCTCCTGGCCGATGTCCGCATTGTCCTGGGGGGCCCCAGTGCCCACAGGATGCTGGCCAGCCTGGGGAAGCTGATACCCACACTAAGGGCTGCACGCAGAGCAGGTGAGAGGGCTGGGGTCCTCTGGCAAGTGGGGCTGAGCTCTGAGCCTCCACTTGCCCAGCTGTGAAATGGGCATGGGGTGTGGGTTTAGGCCAAGCTTAGCCTAATCCCGTGCTTCCATGTATTCCTCCTCCAGACTGGCCTCAGTCGAGTGACCGGCCACAGGAGGGACCATCCCTGACCACTGAGCTACTGGGGACACTCTTGCAAGGGGTGAGGTGGAGCAAGGTTGACTCTGGGAGTCCTGGTACCACCCCATCCAGGTCCAGCACATTGCTTCCCTCCGAGGGCTGCTGATTCCAGCCTCCAGGCCTTTGGACTGTTTCTGGCACCAGGAGTGATGTTCTGTGGCCTGTCGGTGCCCAGACAGGCCGTGTTGGGCATGGTGGTGGTTCTAACCTTTGACACCTTGAATGAATCCACATGCTTCTCAGAGCCTCAGTTTCCCTATTTATAAAATGGAGTCTGTGATAGTATGGACTGCCTGGGAGCCTGGCAAAGTGCTTGACCCCTAGTGAGACCTCAGTCAAGGTCATAGTCACCTTTGTCATCTTTCTTTCCAGGAGTCCCTAAGGTCAGTGCTGGGCCGAGTCCAGGAGTCAGTGGAGGCAGCAGAGGAGCTGGCCCAGGAGGTAAGAGACCCCCTCATGCTCTACCCCGGGAGACTATAAGGATGAGCTTCCTGATAGGGAGGTGACAGGACAGCCCTGGGCACTTCCCTTGGGTAAGCTTTTTTTCAGGGGACTTGAGCAGAAAGAGCCAGAGAAGACATTCCTGGCAGGGTGCCCTGCTGTGGTTAAGATTTGGTGGTGGAACCGTGCAGGAAGGACGACTGACAGTGCCCTTGGTGACCTCTCTCCAGCTCCGGGGGCTGCCCAGCCTGGCAGAGCTGCATGCACTGTTACGGAGACTCCGAGAGACAGGTGGTCCCTTGGAGGCAGTGTCAGAAGCCCTCTGCAGTGCCAGGGGGCCTAGTGTCCCTGGGGGGCCCTCTCTCAACTGGTATGAGGCCAGCGACCTAAAGGAGTTGGTGGGGCAGGAGCCTGTCCTACCCGACAATGGCCTGAGTGAGTAACTGACCTGGATTTCCCAGTCTGGGAAATGGAGTGGTGGGTGCGGGGGAAGGGCCTCATGGCACCCCCCCATCCCAGGCCCTGCCTGCACTGAGTTCATGGGGGCCCTGGACATGCACCCACTGTCCCACCTGCTCTGGAGGCGCCTGAAGCCGCTAGTCCTGGGGAAACTGCTGTTTGCACCTGACACGCCCTTCACCCGGCAGCTCATGGCCCAGGTGAGGGCAGGAGGGGTCCTGGGTCCTTCTTCAGCCCAGGTGGATAAGAGGCCAGGCTGGGGATGGCCCCAGGAGGCAGGTGCCAGCACTCAGAGGAGGGGTTGTGAACTGGTGAGCCTGGCATTGATCTTGATTCCTGACACCTGCAGGTGAACCGGACCTTCCAAGAGCTGGCTTTGTTGAAAGATGTCCAGGAAGTGTGGGAGGTGCTGGGACCCCAGTTCTTCAACTTCATGAATGACAGTGCAAATGTAGCCATATTGCAGGTGGGGCCAGGATGGAGGGCAGCAGATGCGTCTACAGCCCCCCCACCGCCGTATCACCCCCTGCTGAGGGTTAGGGTGCGGGGCAGGGCCTCCTGGACAAGGGTGTGGAAGTGAAATGTGGCCTCTATCATGAGGACAGGCCCCAGGGATGGGAAGAGGGGTGATGAGGCATTGAATGCCCCATGCAGACCCCCGCCTTCCCCCACCACCCTCCAGAGGCTCCTGCAAATTCAGGATAAAGGAAGGAGGCAGCCAGGACCGGGAGGCCAGAACCAGGTGAAGGTCCTTCAAGCCTTTCTGGATCCCCACAAGGGTGGCCACAGCTGGCAGGAGGTGTATGCTGATGTGGGGCACCTGCTGGGCATGCTTGGCCGTGCAATGGAGGTGAGAGACCGTCCACTTGGGGAACCAGCCTGCCCTGTGGGGGTTCTGATGCAGGCGCGTGCCCTGCACTGGGGCTCCGAGTAAGCTCTGCTCAGCCCAGAGGTGGGGGGCAGCACCCCAGGTGTCTCGGACCCACGCCTAGGCAACACCCCCATCATCCCTCTCCCAGTGTGTGACCCTGGACAAGCTGGAGGCAGTGCCTTCAGAGGCAGCTCTGGTGGAGCGGGCTCTGGAGCTGCTTGCTGAGCATCGCTTCTGGGCCGGTGTTGTCTTCTTGGGCTCCGAGGACCCTCCGGAGCCAGAACACCTCCCAGGTCCCGGTCACGTGCGCATCAAGATACGCATGGACATAGACAATGTCATCAGAACCAACAAGATCCGGGACAGGTGAGGATGCGGCCACCTGTGGGAGCTGCCGAGAGCGTAATAGGCGGGACCGGGGCATCCAATGGCAGGCAGAGCCCAGAATTCCTTGGCTCAATTGGGCTCCGTGGTGGGAGGGACTAAGCTTGCATAAGGGGCATGCCCAAGGCCTTGGTGGGCGGGCTCAACACCTTGGCTGCTGGGAAACATGGAAGTGGCTGTGCGCTTATGCTTGGCTGGCACTCAGTTGAACTGGTGGGTATGGAGCTAAGGTTTCGAAGGACAGAGTCCTGAGAGTTTCCAACCGTTCCCTTTGCAGGTTCTGGGACCCCGGCCCCGCCGCTGACCCCCTGACAGACATGCACTATGTGTGGGGAGGCTTTGTGTACCTGCAGGACATGCTAGAGCATGCAGCCGTGCGAGTGCTGAGCGGCAGTGCTCCCCGCGCCGGCCTCTACCTGCAGCAGATACCCTACCCGTGCTACGTGGACGATGCGTGAGTGTCCGTCCCCACTCACTCTCCCAGCTGCCAGATTCCTGAGTGTCTGGTGGGACCCAGGCTGCTTTTGGAAAATGTATGCAGTTAAGGCTGCGGACTGCTGCTTTAGGCGGACCATACCCCCTGTGACCCGTGTGGCAGGAGGAGCAGGAATCCGCGAAAGTCTGGGGTCTCTGGGTGTAGGGATACTATGGCCTGTGCTGACAGCTGGGATCCTGAGATTGAACGAGGGGCCTGAGGATAAGGGAGGACGAACGTGTGTGGCTGAACCATCATGCCGGATGGGGGCTACACAGGGTCTCTAGCCTCCACCCCTGCTGCCCCAGGTTCCTGCGCGTGCTGAGCCGGTCGCTGCCACTCTTCCTGACGCTGGCCTGGATCTACTCTGTGGCGCTGACAGTGAAGGCCGTGGTTCGCGAGAAGGAGACACAGCTGCGCTACGTGATGCGTAGCATGGGGCTCAGTGGTGCTGTGCTCTGGCTGGGCTGGTTCCTCAGCTGCCTGGGGCCCTTCCTTCTCAGCACTGTGCTGCTCGTGCTGGTACTCAAGGTGGGCGTACCTCAGTCTTTCTGGCTGCAGAATGGACTTGCTCACAGGGGAGGGTAACAGGCAGGAGGTGCCTTGCGTGGGTGAGCACCGCTGGGCAAATCCATGCGCCTGACCCTGACCTCCCTTTGCTTCCTGCAGCTCGGGGACATTCTCCCCTACAGCCACCCAGTTGTGCTGTTCCTGTTCTTGGCTGCCTTCGCTGTGGCCACAGTGATCCAAAGCTTCTTGCTGAGCACCTTCTTCTCCCATGCCAACCTGTCGGCTGCTTGTGGAGGCCTCATCTACTTCGTGCTGTATCTGCCCTATGTGCTGTGCGTGGCCTGGAGAGACCAGCTACCTGCAGGCGTCCGCGTGGCCGCAGTGAGAGCTGGACCGGGGTGGGGTGGGAGATTCTTTCAGCTGTGCTTAATCGCTGACCTACCCGCCCCCATCCACAGAGTCTTCTGTCACCTGTGGCCTTTGGCTTCGGCTGTGAAAGCCTGGCGCTGCTAGAGGAGCAAGGCGAGGGTGTGCAGTGGCACAACATGGGTACCAGGCCTGCGGTTGATGTCTTCAGCCTGGCCCAGGTCTCGGGCCTTCTGCTGCTGGATGCCATGCTCTATGGCCTCTCCACGTGGTACCTGGAGGCCGTGTGCCCAGGTGAGCCCTATGAGTAGGGACTCCCACTGTGTGCACCTGCACCAAGGAGGCTGGGCTGAGGGATGGGGCCCACCCAGGATGGGGTGGACCCTAGGCGAGAGGGTGGGGATTCCTAGTACACGCAAACATGTGGTTGCATCTGAGGGATGGCCTGGGGCAGGTGGATAGGGTTTCCTAGTTGCCTCCTACTTGGATGCCATGATCCCAAGTGTGTGGCCAGAAGCTGGAGTGCTCCAGGGGAATAGGCTCAGAGGATAACTGAGCACTGCTCCCCCAGGCCAGTATGGGATCCCGGAACCGTGGGACTTTCCGTTCCGGAGGAGCTACTGGTTTGGGCCTAGATCCCCCAAGGGACCTACCCTGCCTCCAGACCCAAAGGACCCGAAGGGTGAGGAGATAAGCCTTAATAGCCAGGTCCCCCAAAACCCAATAACCCCCAGGTCCCCTAAAAACCCAAGTTCCCACAGATCTACCTCTGGATACTCCCAGCTCCCCAGGCCCATGTGGGTTTCCTTTACTCCTATGGACTGCAGCCCAGAAGGCCTCTGCCTCCAAAGACTAGTTCTAAGGGCCTCCCAAGGGCTCCTGCAGCTGATTACCTTTCTTCCACAGAGCTGGTAGAAGAGGCTCCACCTGGTCTGATTCCAGGGGTCTCCATACGCGGCCTGGAAAAGCACTTTCCTGGCAACCCGACACCTGCCCTGCGTGGGCTCAGCCTGGATTTCTACCAGGGCCACATCACTGCCTTCCTGGGCCATAACGGCGCTGGCAAGACAACCACACTGTGAGTGGCTGCCACCCCCTTCCTTCCCCTGGGCCTCGGTTTGCACCTGTGTTCAATGGAAAGGCAGTTGGGCCTTGAAGGTTCCTGTCTCTGCAGTGGGGGATGGGATCCCAGTTCACTTTACATACAATAGGCAGGAGATGACTATGTTCTCTGAGCTTCTCATTCTTTTCTGTAGAACAGGGACAGGACGTGCCTTTGGCCTGGGCATACAATAATAGGTGCTCTATAAATGCTGTTGCCGCTTCTTTGGGGGCTTCAATTTCCACTTTTGAAGGAATAGCTGCTCTGTGACCCTTATACCCCTAGGTCCATCCTGAGTGGCCTTTTTCCACCCACTGGTGGCTCTGCCTGTGTCCTGGGCCATGATGTCCGGTCCAGCATGGCGTCCATCCGGCCCCACCTGGGCATCTGTCCCCAGTACAACATGCTGTTTGACATGTGAGTCCCCACAGGCCTGGGAGGGACTGGGTGTCGTCCGTTAGCCTGCCCGCCGTGGTGGTCATTGCTTTCCTCTATGGCTGCAGGCTGACCGTGGAGGAGCACCTCTGGTTCTATGGCCGGTTGAAGGGCCTGAGTGCAGCTGCCATTGGCCTAGAGCAGGACCGTCTGTTGCAGGATGTGGGGCTTGTCCCTAAGCGGCATGCACAGACACGCCACCTCTCTGGTGAGCCCAGCCTGGGGAGGAGTCTCCAGGTCCACAGGAGATGAGGCTTGGGAGGGAGCTGGGGTTTTATCCCCAGGTTAGTGGGAAGCCAGAGGAGATCTAGGGGACCCAGAAGGAGCCAGGCTTTGAGGTCTAGGTGGGTGGGGAAAGGACTGTGGAGAGGGGAGGCAACCCTGCCCAAGACTGGGGGGTCATGCTGAGACCCCAGTCGCTGTCCCTGCCCAGGTGGGATGCAGCGGAAGCTCTCAGTGGCCATGGCCTTTGTGGGTGGCTCCCAGGTCGTTATCCTGGATGAGCCCACAGCTGGAGTGGACCCTGCTTCCCGTCGCACAATTTGGGAACTGCTACTCAAATACCGGAAAGGTAAGTGTTGGAGGTGGCCTAAGGTTCCCCTGGATTCTGCTTGAGGGGCCAGAAAAAGGTTTCTGATGAGAAGAAAAGGTTTCTAATGAGGAGGTGCTGGGGTTTTTAATGAGGAGGATGGGGTTTTGAGGGATGAGTATGAGTTTGCCATGTGGGGCAGGCAATTTCTGGCAGAGGCTATAGCTTAGCCAAACACCTGAGGGCTCAATGGTACATGTGGGTTGGGTCCCTTTGCCCAGGTTGCACACTGATTCTTTCTACCCACCACCTGGATGAGGCGGAGCTCTTAGGAGACCGTGTGGCAGTGGTGGCAGGTGGCCGCTTATGTTGCTGTGGCTCCCCACTCTTCCTGCGTCGTCACTTGGGATCTGGCTACTACCTGAGATTGGTAAAGGGTGCCAAGCCCCTGGCTGCCAGCACAAAGGTGAGGACTGGAGGTGACCTCTGACCCTTGACCCCTGATGGCCCTGTCCAGCCCTGATGGCCATGACAGTTGGTGCCCCTCTGCCCACAGGGTGGTACTGACTTGGAGGACAGCATGGATGCCGGGCAGGAAAGGGAGCCAGGCAGCCAGGGAGGAGGGGCCGGTAAGGGCTTCTGTGGCAGAGCCAGAGGGAGGGTCTGATGGGTGGCAGTGGCTTGGTTCGGGGCAGCAGGGCTTTATGATCCCAGACTGGACCCCTGACCCTGAGCTGAGCCCAGAAAGAAATCTACGTCTGAGCCTGGATGACTCCAGCTCTCACCCCAGATCAGGTACTTCCCTCAGGTGCTTAGCCCTGACCTCCTCTGCCTGCAGGCACAGGCCCCTTATGGGTCACCCTAGCCCCTTTCCCCAGGGAGGCTAGGATGGGAGGGGTGAGGCAGAAGCTAGGGCTTCCCACCCTGCCAGGGCTCCTGATGTATCCCCCATCCACCCAGGTGTACCCCAGCTGCTGGCCATGGTGCAGCGTCAGGTTCCTGGGGCACGGCTGGTCGAGGATCTGCCCCATGAGCTGGTGCTGGTGTTGCCCTATGGAGGCGCCCTAGATGGCAGCTTCACCCAGCTCTTCCATGAACTGGACCAGCATCTGGGGGAGCTGGGGCTAGCCAGCTACGGGATCTCCGACACCAGCCTCGAGGAGGTATGGTGAATGGGGAAGGGCTGCCTGGAGGAGGTGGTGCTTAGAAGGGGGAGGAGTCTGCTTATTGGCCGAGTGGAGGCCTGGAGACTCAGAGTCCCTTGGGGAGGTTAAGGGCTCAGTGGTACTTGAGTCCCCAGCTCCCTCCTGTGGTTTCCCCGGCTCTGAGCCCCCTGCTTTGTTTCCCTAGATCTTCCTGAAGGTGGTAGAAGACTGTGCTGTGGACACTGACCCAGAGGGTACAGCCACAGATCCCTGTCCTTGATCCCTAACTGCAGTCCAGGGTTGGACCTGACTTTATACCAAGTCCCGATTCCTGGCTGAATCTGCCCCAAGGCATAGCCCTGACCTCCATCCCTGAGTCCTAATCCCCTTCATCTGTGTCCCTTGACCTTGACCCAGACCCCAGGCTGAGCATTAACCCCTGACCCTGGTGGCCCCACAGCTGGCAGCCGCAGGCAGCACCTGTGCACGGGCATTACTCACCCAGATGTGACTACGCGGCTCAAAATTCTGCCCAGGGAGTCAGCCCTGGAGAATGGAGAGCCGGGTAAGTTGTCCTACCCTGACCTTGTGGACCTATCCTGTGGCCCCTCCTGGTCCTCTTGGCATGAGCAGTGACCCTCCCATCTTCCGCAGTACGGTCTGCCCCAGAGACACAGGCCCTGCAGGGCTCAGGGCCCAATGCCACGGGCCGGGTACAGGGCTGGGCGCTGACCTGCCAACAGCTCCGGGCCCTGCTACTCAAGCGCTTTCTGCTCGCCCGCCGCAGCCGCCGTGGCCTGTTTGCACAGGTGAGGGGTGCTAAGCCACGGGGAGGGTGCATGGGAGACCCTGGATGCCTGTTCTCCACTCTGCAGCCTCATTCAACTGCCTAACCCAAGGTGTATCCCCTGCCCTGCACACTTTTATTGAGAGCACTGAGGAGCCATGGATGGTTGTAGAGCGGGAGCAGGAAAGGGTACGGCAGACCTGGAGGGTGGGTGGGGAAGGTAGCTGATGGCTGGTCTTTCAGATTGTGCTGCCTGCGCTGTTTGTGGGCCTGGCGCTGGTGTTCAGCCTCATCGTGCCTCCTTTTGGGTACTACCCAGCTCTGCGGCTTAGTCCCAGCATGTACGGTGCCCAGATGTCTTTCTTCAGGTGAGGGGGAAAAGGAGAGGGGCCTGGTGGCGAGAGGGCCAGGAACCCATGGGCATAGCCCTGACCTTCCACCTCCCACAGTGAGGATTCCCCAGGGGACCCCGAGCATGCCCGCTTGCTGGAGGCGCTGCTGAAAGAGGCAGGATTGGAGGACCCCTACCTGCAGAATAGTTCCCACAGGTGAGGCCCCCGGACTGGACCTTGCCTCTCTGGCGTCAGTTTCCCTGTCTGGGCTCTGACCAGTGGTCCTCAAGGGTGCCTGCAGCATCCCCCATCCCTGCTTGGGACCTGGGAGCCTCCACATTTCAGCATCCCTGGAAGCAGGGTGCCCATAGCCCTGCCCCACCCCCCAGGGCACCTGAGTGCACACAGCCCACTGTCTGCTGGTTCTCGGTTCCTGAGCTTCCTGCCGACGTGGCCAAGATCTTGGCCAGTGGCAACTGGACCCTGGAGTCTCCATCCCCTGCCTGCCAGTGCAGCCAGCCTGGTGCCCGCCTCCTGCTGCCCGACTGCCCTGCCGCAGCTGGTGGCCCCCCACCACCCCAGGCGCTGACCAGCTCAGGTGAAGTTGTGCAGAATCTGACAGGCCGGAACCTATCCGACTTCCTGGTCAAGACCTACCCGCGCCTGGTGCACCAGGGGTGAGCCACAGCTGGACTCGGTGTGCCTGGCTGTCACATGGGTCCTCATGAGATGGTCTGGTATCCAGGGAGGTCAGGGTGGATGTCAGGCCTGAGGGCCTCCTGAGTGCCACGCCTCACCCCTTTCTGTTTGTCTCCCCCGACCCCCCCAGCACCCGGCACTGTCTGTCTCCCTCACATCTCTCTCTCTCTCTCTCTCTCTCTCTCTCTCTCTCTCTCTCTCTCTCTCTCTCTCTCAGCCTGAAGACTAAGAAATGGGTGAATGAGGTTAGGTGAGGCAGGGCCCCTGCCCTGGGTTCCCTTCCTGCGCTCTCTGCCTGCCCACTAGGGGGCTCTCCCATCTCATCCGCCCTGGCCAACAGCTCCCACTACCTGCTCCCACTCCCCACAGGTATGGGGGCTTCTCCCTGGGGGGCCGAGACACAGGCCTGCCCTCAGGGCATGAGGTGGGCCGCTCACTGGAGGAGCTGCGTGTGCTGCTGAACCCCCAGTCTGGTGGGGCGCTCGACCGTGTCTTGAACAACCTCACAAAGTGGGCTCATGGTCTGGACGTGCAGGACAACCTCAAGGTGGAAACGGGGTAGTGGGCAGGTGGCTGGCCAGGGGTAGGGCTGACCCCATCGTCTTACCCCTCGGCCCTGACCCCACCCTAGATCTGGTTCAACAACAAGGGCTGGCACGCCATGGTTGCCTTTGTCAACCGAGCCAACAATGCCCTCCTACACGCCCGCCTGCCCCCAGGCCCTGCCAGCGGTGCCTACAGTATCACCACACTCAACCACCCTCTGAACCTCACCAAAGAGCAGCTATCTGAGGCCATGCTGTGAGTCCCTCTGCCCTGTGTGTCCTCCCCCACCTGTTTCCCGGTTGTTTTTAGATGGTGGAGCTGGATTTGCACTCTGCATGCTCTTGCTTTATAAATGGGGAGCAGAAAATGCCCCTGTCCACTCCCTAGGCCAGGGTGATGGGACATCGTCAGGCTCAGTGTACTCGTCTCCCCCAGCGGCCCGCACGTTCTTGTTACATCAACCTTTATCCTCCTGGAGACCTGTCCAACCCCTCCCTGCCAAGTGACCCACCCGGCCTCATCCCAAAATGGCGTGGGCCATCTCCCACACCAGTGACCAGCCCTGTAGCATGTACAGTTCTGCCCTGAGTAGCTCATGCACCCCTGCCCCCAGGATGGCCTCCTCTGTGGACGTGCTTGTCTCCATCTGCGTGGTCTTTGCCATGTCCTTCGTCCCGGCCAGCTTCACCCTTGTCCTCATCGAGGAGCGCGTCACCCGAGCCAAACACCTGCAGTTCATGGGCGGCCTGCACCCCACACTCTACTGGCTTGGCAACTTTCTCTGGGACATGGTGCAGGGACTGCCCAGAGGGGTGGGGGCCCAGCCACCACTTGCCACTGCCCCTTCTGGCCCTTTTCTGGGCAGGGACTTGTCCAGGATGGCCAGGGTGAAGTTTTGGGACTGTGGGAGACCTCATGTCCTGCTACCCCAAACACAGGGTGGTCAGAGTGGGTTATGGGGCTAAGGGTGTCAGTGCCCATCCCTGCACAGTTGAGGGTAACTGCCATTTCTTATGCAGTGTAACTACTTGGTGCCAGCATGCATTGTGGTGCTCATCTTTCTGGTCTTCCAGCAGAGGGCGTACGTGGCCCCTGCCAACCTGCCCACCCTTCTACTGTTGCTGCTACTGTATGGGTGAGACCCCCAGACCCTCAGGGCCTATTCTTACTGACCTCCCCTCCCTACCAACACTGTTAAGTGAGATGGGACTCAGTGGCAGCGCCCAAGGAGAGGAAGGAGGACATGGAGGTCTGAGGTGACCTCAAGTGAGATCTAATTCAATAGTGTGCCAAGGTGACCTTAAAAGCTCATCTTAATTCACGTTAATAGGGGTCTGCAGTGCAGAAGATGGGAGGAGAGCTCTGTATTCATCTCATGGCTGCTCAGCGCTCTTGAGTGGGTTACCTGACAACTTCTTTTGCCCTTTAGCTGGTCAATCACGCCGCTCATGTACCCAGCCTCCTTCTTCTTCTCCGTGCCCAGCACAGCCTATGTGGTGCTCACCTGCATCAACCTCTTTATTGGCATTAATGGCAGCATGGCCACCTTCGTGCTTGAGCTCTTCTCTGATCAGGTAGGACCCTGTAAGGCTGGGCCTCAGGCTGGGGCGGGGCTGGGGCCTTAGCTCTTGACCCACCTCCCTCTTTCTTCCCCTGAACAGAAGCTGCAGAAGGTGAGCCGGATCCTAAAACAGGTCTTCCTTATCTTCCCCCACTTCTGCCTGGGTCGGGGGCTCATCGACATGGTGCGGAACCAGGCCATGGCTGATGCCTTTGAGCGCTTCGGTGAGAACTTCCCTCAAGGTGGGGAAGTGCCAGCAAAGAATCAGTTATACAGGATAGGGACAAACAACAGCCCCCAGGAAGAGAACTGGAGGTCTTAGATGGCCCCAAGTTTGGGTCAAATTAGAGGTACAGAAAAGCAGCCATAGAAGCTAATTCTATCTTGGGTTTTATCACAAGAGGTCTAAGGCCCTAAATACGGGAGGTTGTGATACCACTGGTCTATATCAATTAGACTCCAGTTGAGTGGCCTATCCAGTTCTTGGTTCCTTATGAACTCAAGCTGACCTAGATGGGGAGGGGCTCAGAAACCAAGCCCCTTTAAGCACACAGTCTCTCTTTCCTATTCCCACAGGAGACAGGCAATTCCAGTCACCCCTGCGTTGGGAGGTGGTCGGCAAGAACCTCTTGGCCATGGTGGTACAGGGGCCCCTCTTCCTCCTCTTCACACTCCTGCTGCAGCACCGCACACACCTCCTGCCACAGTCAGTGGGGACCAGGGCAGTGTGGCAGGGGCCAGGGTCTGGCTTTGGGCCCACTGTTGTATCTGTCCTTAGACCCAAGCTAAAGCTGCTGCCCTCCCTGGGGGAGGAGGATGAGGATGTGGCCCGTGAGCGGGAACGTGTGGTCCGAGGGGCCACCCAGGGAGACGTGTTGGTCCTGCGGGACCTGACCAAGGTTGGTGCAGAGCGCTGGGTGAGGGGGCTTCCACTGGCCCACCCACCTTTCTCAGGGTCCTGCACTCCTTCTAGGTGTTCCCTGGGCAGAAGACACCAGCTGTCAACCGCCTGTGTCTGGGGATACCCCCCGGTGAGGTGAGTCCAGGGTGGAGATCCTGGTGCAGGGGCAGTGAGAGGCTGCCCTACTGCATGCCCACTGCCCTATATTGAACTCCTGTGTGCCTTTTGCCCTTTATTTACAACCTACTGGCTGTTGACATTTGAGCTTCTGTTTTAAGCCTAAAAGCTCTCATTAAGCACCAACTGCATGCTTGCATTTAGAGCCCTACTGTGTGCAATAAGGTATTAGTAAGACCATACTGAGGACAAGCATATTCATTATTGAGCACCTATTGGGTGCCACCACACATGCCAGTAACCTTTATCAAGCACCTACTGTGTGCTAGCCAACATCTCCACCTCAGGCTGACTGCACTCAGCCTGAGTACTGCCCCACCCCCCCATGTGGCAGAAAACATTCAGAAATCTCGAGTTCTGATATGTATGGCACACTTGCTATTTATGACCTTTATAGGATACCTACTGTGTGCCAGGATCCCACTTGCCAATAATCACTCCTTGCTAAGTGAAAGCCTTCTGCCTCCCTCCACACCCCAGTATTTGTCCCAGGGATCCCTCTTCCCCAGAGCCTTCCATGCAGAAACTTAGAAACCCACCCAGAATCAGAGGCACTGGATCAGAGGCCTTGTCAAATGCCCTCTGTGGATGTCATCACAGTGTTTCGGACTGCTGGGCGTGAATGGAGCAGGGAAGACATCCACATTTCGCATGGTGACTGGGGACACACTGCCTAGCGGGGGTGAGGCCATTCTGGCAGGCCACAGGTGAGGGGACTCTGGAAGGGGGCGGGGGCCCTGAGCCCGCAACATTCCCACACAGGGTCAGGGTGAACCCTGAGATACCCCACCCCTTACCAGAGTGGTCCGAGGTAGGTGGGTCCCTGTGTTTGTCCTAGCATGCCTGGGGCCT
This sequence comes from Rhinolophus hipposideros, assembly GCF_964194185.1. Taxonomy (NCBI): domain Eukaryota; kingdom Metazoa; phylum Chordata; class Mammalia; order Chiroptera; family Rhinolophidae; genus Rhinolophus; species Rhinolophus hipposideros. The sequence continues at coordinate 60,849,571 of NC_138062.1, read as the reverse complement.
AGCCAGTTCCCTGAACCCCCTGTCCACCATCCTCAGCGTGACCCAGGAACCAGTCACCGCACACTGCCACATGGGTTACTGCCCTCAGTCGGATGCCATTTTCGAGCTGCTGACTGGCCGCGAGCACCTGGAGCTGTTTGCACGCCTGCGTGGCGTCCGGGAGGCCGAGGTTGCCCAGGTGACCCACTATTCTGCCAGGGCCTCTGGATCCCAGCCCAGCCCTCACTGGCTCTCCTTGGCCGTGCCCTGAGCCAAGGTCTACCTGCCTTCTATCCTCTGGACACTGCCCCTGTCCTCCCCTAGCTCCTACATTCATGTGGGTCGACTGCTGCCTCCCTACTCAGGGAACTGCCCGCTCTCCATGACTCCACCTCTGGCTGAGGACTTAGAACCCCCCACCCTATGCTTGCTCTGGCCCCAACCCCTTTATTTACCTTCTCTCCATCCTAGCCCCAGCCCTACCACTCCCATCCTCTCTGGTCCTGCCCTTGGCTCGGGTTCCACACGCTCACTGTGCCCCTTCTACCTGGCCCCAGTTTCACTCTGATGTCCCAAAGGTCACTCTGGTGACCCCGTGCTCTGTCCCTCCACTCCTACTGGTCCCAAGTTCACTTTGGTACCTCCTGCTCACTTTTCCCCCAACCCCCGCTCACTCTGGTCCCTCTAACTCTCATTTGGTCCCCCCACATTTATTCTGGTCCCCTGCTACTCTGGTTCATCCATAGACAGCGAGCCTGGGCCTGGCACACCTCGGGCTCCAGCAGTACGCCGACTGGCCTGCGGGCACCTACAGCGTCGGCAACAAGCGGAAGCTGGCAACGGCTGTGGCTCTGGTGGGGGACCCGCCAGTGGTCTTTCTGGTACGTGTGTTTGGGGCTTGGGTGGGGGTGGGGCCAGTCTTACTGCATCTTACCTTCGCCTCCTCTCAGGACGAGCCAACCACCGGCATGGACCCTGGTGCACGGCGCTTCCTCTGGAACAGCTTGCTGGCCATAGTGCAGAAGGGCCGCTCAGTGGTGCTCACCTCGCATAGGTGGGGCCCGTGCCTGGATCCTGGGGCTGTGGGCCAAGGTGGTCCATGCTCTGGGGGGAGAGGTAGACAGTGAGAGGATGTCAGACAGCACATGGACACACTGGGCGGGGCGGTCCTGACCCTGGGGGCGGATGCCAAGCCCAAGTGTAAGGACACGGGGCAGTAGACCCTGACCCCCAGGACCAAGCGATCTACAGATGAGTGGGAAGTATTCAGAGTAGAAGTGTGGTCCAGGCTGGAGTTCATGGCACTTGGTCCCCAACAGCATGGAGGAGTGTGAGGCGCTCTGCACACGCTTGGCCATCATGGTGAACGGGCGGTTCCGCTGCTTGGGGAGCCCCCAGCACCTCAAGGGCAGGTGAGAAGGCAAGGTCTCAAGGGCCAGGCCTGTGTGATTGAGGGCAGGAGTAGGCTGGGTGAGGGTGATGGTGCAGGTGGGGCCAGAGGAGAGGCCAGCATGGCTCTAATAGGGGAAGGAGTGGCGGGTCTTGGGAGAGGCCGTGTTCAAGAAGGAATGAGTGCTTTCTGGAACAAGGGTTGGGGATGGTGGGGTCAAGAGGGGCCAGGTATTGAGGGTGGAGCCAGAAGAGAGCCGAAGGGTGGTGTGGGTAGGTTGGGCTGTGGGCCTGCCTAGTATCCCTGGCCCGCCCACCCCCCCCCCCCCAGATTTGGTGCTGGCCACATGCTGACCGTGCGAGTGCCCGCAACGAACTCTGAACCTGCAGCAGCCTTTGTGGCAGCAGTGTTCCCAGGGGCCCAGCTACGAGAAGCGCATGGCGGCCGCCTACGCTTCCAGCTGCCAACGGGAGGGCGCTGCGCCCTGGCACGTGTCTTTGGGGAGCTGGCCACACAAGGGGCAGAACACGGCGTGGAGGACTTCTCAGTGAGCCAGACCACACTGGAGGAGGTGCCCACATCATCAGGGAGGGCCTGGGGGCGAGGGTGGGGCTGTAGCCCAGCCCTTCAGGCTGACTTTCACTCCTGTCCCCTTGGGTGGCTGGGCTGCCCGCCTGCTAGGTATTCCTGTACTTCGCTGAGGACCAGGGGAAGGAGGAGGAGGAGGAAGACCAGCAGGAGGCAGGAGTGGGGGTGGAGCCCAGGCCAGGCCTGCAGGGCCCCAAACTCATCACCAGGTTCCTGGCCAAGCCCAGCGTGGCAGAGACAGTGCTGTGAGCCCGCTCCTCTGTGGGACTGGTGGGAGGCCCTGGGTTTGACAAAGGCAGGACAGATGGCCCAGAGTTAGCTCCCAGTCTCCCAGAGGGCCCACTGCCCTGGAGGAAATAAAGCCGTCGTGGAGGCGGCGGGATGGCTCAGTTGGTTAGAGTGCGAGCTCTTAACAGGGTTGCCAGTTCGATTCCCACATGGGACATGGGATGGTGGGCTGCGCCCTTGCAACTAAGATTGACAATGGTGACTGAATTTAGAGCTGAGCTGCGCCCTCCACAATTAGATTGAAAACAGTGACTTGGAGCTGATGGGCCCTGGAGAAACACACTGTTCCCCAATTTAAAAAAATAATAAAATTAAAACCGTTGTGTGAAAGTGTGCCTGTGTATCTGTGTGCTAGGCTCCATGCGTGTACACCCATGGCTCTGTGCACACAGCTGGGTCCAGCTTGAGTATGTGCACATGTGGGCTTATAGACACAGACAACTCACAGCACAGGTCTCACAGAGTACAGGTGAGAACCAGCTGACTGGACCCCCAGCTACAAAAACCTCTGGTGGGCCCTGGGAGTGGGGGGGTCTCACATGCAAGTGTAGGCTTAATAAGAGCCCAGACACTGGTCTCCAGGATCCCCGAGTGCCACATGGGTCTGGCGCCTGAGGGTGGTACCTATGAGTGCCTGGCCAGGAAGTGGGCCTGCGATTAGGGCTCAGGAATGTGTGGCATAGCTTAGCCCAGTGCTGGTGGCCCAGACCTCTGGCCTTCCCACCAGGCCAGAAGCCTGCCAGCCAGCCCTCACCTCCTGATCCCGGCCCCAGAGCAATGAGTGGTGGGCAGAAGACCCTCGGGACTTCTAGGCTGGGTTTGTGGATGGACCCAGGTCTGTAGAGCTGGGTTTGGCATGAGGTGCTGTGGCCCATGTGCCCTATGCCCTGGAGATCCACTGCTCTCACCTGAGCTCAGTGAGCTCCCGAGCTCCCATGTTGGGTAAAAGTGTTGGGGATTGGGGGTGGGACTGCACAAGGGGAGCAGAGAAGGCTCAGACTGGGGTGGGGGGCCCCGAGAATAGGTAGTCATGAAGGGAGGAGATGGGAGTCCATGGAGCGTAGAAGGAGTGGGGATCTCCTCATGGCTGAAGTCCCACCTATTGGCTGAAGCTGGGAACAGGGAGCTGAGGCAGTGGGTGGCAGCCTCAGGTGTTGTCAGCACTGCTGGCAGCATGTGGGGGGTTGGCCTGTGTGTCCCTGGATTGTATGGTGTGGGTGGGAAGCTGAACTGAGGCCAATGCAGGCACTAGGCTAAAGGGGTGACCCACTATGCCCTGCATGGCCCAGGCCCTGCAGGGGGCCATTGCCAGGGCACTTTGGGGCCACCACACCAGGGAGAAAAGGGGTCTAGAGGATGGATATCTGTGTCCCAGGTTTCAGTGCAAAGTTCTGGGTCACCCATTTAATCTGTGGAGCTTCCTGGAGTCGGAGCACGTGTGTGAGTCTTGTCCTTGTGTCCCTGTGTCCCAGTGTCCCTGAGAGTTAGTGGACCTCTGCATCTCTGCGTCCCCATGTCAGTGTCTCTCCGTCTCTGCATCCCATGGTCCCTGTGTCCCTGCATCCAAGTGACTTGCATCACTGTGTATCAGTGTCCCTGTAGCCCCACGAGTCACTGCACTTGTGCGTCATTGTCCCTTGGTCCTGGCGCCCCTCTGTGTCAGTGTCCCTGTGTCCTTGCATACCTGTCTGTCAGTGTCCCTGCAGGGGTCACTGCAACCTTGTATCCCTATGTGTCAGTGTCCTTGAAAGTCAATCTGCATCCCTGTGTGTCAGTGTCCCTGCAAGTGTCACTGTGTCCCTGCGACACTGTGTGTCAGTATCCTCAAGGGTCAGTGTCCGTGTGTGTGTGTCAGTGTCCCTGTGTGTGTGTCAGTGTCCGTGTGTGTGTCAGTGTCCGTGTGTGTGTGTGTCAGTGTCCGTGTGTGTGTCAGTGTCCCTGTGTGTGTGTGTCAGTGTCCGTGTGTGTGTGTCAGTGTCCCTGTGTGTGTGTCAGTGTCCCTGTGTGTGTGTGTCAGTGTCCCTGTGTGTGTGTCAGTGTCCGTGTGTGTGTCAGTGTCCGTGTGTGTGTGTGTCAGTGTCCGTGTGTGTGTGTCAGTGTCCCTGTGTGTGTGTCAGTGTCCGTGTGTGTGTCAGTGTCCCTGTGTGTGTGTCAGTGTCCCTGTGTGTGTGTCAGTGTCCGTGTGTGTCAGTGTCCGTGTGTGTGTGTGTCAGTGTCCCTGTGTGTGTGTCAGTGTCCGTGTGTGTGTCAGTGTCCGTGTGTGTGTGTGTCAGTGTCTGTGTGTGTGTGTCAGTGTCCCTGTGTGTGTGTGTCAGTGTCCGTGTGTGTGTGTCAGTGTCCCTGTGTGTGTGTCAGTGTCCCTGTGTGTGTGTGTCAGTGTCCCTGTGTGTGTGTCAGTGTCCCTGTGTGTGTGTGTCAGTGTCCCTGTGTGTGTGTCAGTGTCCCTGTGTGTGTGTCAGTGTCCCTGTGTGTGTGTCAGTGTCCGTGTGTGTGTCAGTGTCCGTGTGTGTGTCAGTGTCCCTGTGTGTGTGTGTCAGTGTCCGTGTGTGTGTGTCAGTGTCCCTGTGTGTATGTGTCAGTGTCCCTGTGTGTATGTGTCAGTGTCCCTGTGTGTGTGTGTCAGTGTCCCTGTGTGTGTGTCAGTGTCCCTGTGTGTGTGTGCGTCAGTGTCCGTGTGTGTGTGTCAGTGTCCCTGTGTGTGTGTCAGTGTCCCTGTGTCTGTGAGTGTCAGTGTCTCTGCTCCTGAGTGTAATCATGCTCACGTTATTGTGCCCCTGTCTGTACTCCTGGTTGCGTCTGTGTGTCTAAGTGAGGGTCAAAACCTGTGCAGTCAGCCACTGTGTGCTTCCCCTGTGCTTGCAGGGGCACCAGTGCCAAGTGCCAGTGCCCAGTTCAATGCGTACAGAGCTGGGAAAGTGGAAGCTGGAGGTGGTGCCTGGGCTGGGGGTGGTGCCTGGGACCCCACCTTCAAGCCCACTCTGCGGAGGGGCAGGCTGAGGCTGGGATAGATGGGAGGGTAGGTCTGCGTCACCACCTCCGGAGGCCTTTTCCTGTGGGGGGAGGGCCCGCCAATGAGGGCTGGGCTTGTCACGTGGGCCTGACAGCTGGGGAAGGGGTGGCTGGTGACAATGTGGTCCTAAGGTGGTCAGCTCCAGGAGCTGCTGCGCTGAGACCCATTGGCCTGCCCACCCCCAGCCCACCGCCTGGGCTTCTGGGCCGGCCCCACCATGTTCTCCAGGAAGAAGCGCGAACTCATGAAAACCCCTTCCATCTCGAAAAAGAACCGGGCGGGAAGCCCCAGCCCGCAGCCCTCTGGGGTGAGTGAGCCTCTTTGGGGAGGTGGAACGGGCGGGGACGCACCCTCTGCTTGGGCAGCAGGGCAGAGGCCTGGCAGCAACATGCTGGTCCGGTGGTGGGGGGCTCAAGCCAGCTACAGTCCCCACCAGGCGGGACTGCAAGGGCCAGGCAGGACTGGTGGGGACCCTGGCGTTCAGCTCATGGTAGGAGCCCTTTGGGATGGCCAGTGCCACCCCTGTCCTGTCCAGGGCCCACTGTAAGGCCGGGGTGTAGAGTGCCAGGGTTGGGGGGTATTGAGTCAGGGGCTCTGTAGGATGGGGTCTCAGGCAGTTTGGGGGCTCCGGCGCCATTAGACGTGAGAGATATGGCACAGCCATTGGGGCAGATGGTTTAGAGTGTAGCAGAACCTCTAACAGGATCCCTGGGTATAGGGCCTCCACGTCCCAGGGGGTCTGCACAGTTTGGGGGTGTCCATGGGACTCAGGAGTCTCAGGGACTCTTAGGGTATAGGAATCAACAGAGGTATCTTTACCAGGGAGTGGGTGTGTCTGCAGCAGCCTGAGGGGGGCTACAGAGCTGAGACCCTACTCTGGCCCTCCCTCCCCCCACCAGGAAGTGGGGTGCCCGCGCCCCCGCAGGCCCCGCCCCTGGCTGTGGTTTGGGCAGAGACCGTTGTTTGTGAAAGCTCTGGGGAAGAGGATGTTGGGTAACAGGTGTGGGGGGGCACGGCCCAAAATCTCAGCCCTCTGACCTCTGGCTTTTGACCCCTGTGAGGTGAGGCTGAAGACCCTCCAGAGCTTCACTTCACTTCTGGGGAAACTGAGGTAGTGTCTGGGCCAGAGCACCTGCTATACCACCCCCCCCACCAGGAGCTGCTCAGGAAAGATGGGTCCGATGCTGTGTACCTGGGACCCAGCCTGGAGCCACTGAGCGTGGCCTGCAATGCCAAGGCCACAGGCACACTCAAGAGGCCCACCAGCCTAAGCCGCCATGCCAGTGCTGCTGGCTTCCCGCTGTCAGGCACCAGTTCCTGGACACTAGGCCGGGGCCACCGCAGCCCACTGACAGCAGCCAGCCCTGCTGAGCCGCCCATTGAGGGGCCCTGCACGGACCCTGTGGAGGACATCTCCCACCTCCTGGCGGATGTGGCCCGCTTTGCTGAGGGCCTGGAGAAGCTGAAGGAATGTGTTTTGCATGATGGTGAGAGCTGGCAGGGACACGGAGGCCTGGGTGGAAGACAGAGACAAACGCACATGTCCCAAACCCTGGAGGGTCAAGGCAGGGAGGAGGGACGGACTTGGGGAGGCTCAGAAGGGGGTCGCAGGGAGGGCTTCATGGAAGAAGCCACTGTCGCTCAGGCAGAGGGATGTATGGCAGTGCAGTGGCAACTGGGAGGGAAAGGCATTGAGGCAGAGGAAATGTCATGCACACAGCCTCAGATGCATGAGATGAAGTTGCATTGGGGGGAACAAGATTTGGTGTCAGTGGTGTGTGAACTGTCTGAGGCTGACGGCATGGAGGACGTCAGGCAGAAGGACCCTGGGTAACTTTACCCTGAGGGAAGTGGGGAGTCACAGGAGATGTTAGAGCAGAAGTAGGACAAAGTCAGATCTGTGTGTTGGGCCGAGGTGGACTGGAGACAAGTTGAGGTCTGGATGGGGAGAGTCAGAAGGGACAAGGGACAGGACAGCTTGTGAGCTACAGGCGTGAGCAGTCTGTGGGATGGCAGTTCCGTTTTCTCCTCCACTCAACTGACAGCCTGGCTTCCTGCTGGGTTATTTTCATCTGTTTCCTGTTTGTCCCTGGCAGCCCTGGTGGGCAGGCACAGCATCTCGTGCACTGCCCACTCTCCTAGAAATTGCAGTACCAGGGCTCTGCCAAATACTCTAACCCACTGCCCCCAGGTGCCAGTTTTACAGACGGGGAAACTGAGGCCTGCAGTGGGGCCCTGACCAGCTAGGGAGGGGCCAGAGCCAGATCCAACCTCAGTCTGCAGCCTCTACACCTTCAGGGCACTAACTAGGGACTCTGTGCAGAGACCAGCCCTGCTGGGTGGGGGTGGGAGCCTCCAGGGTTATCTGGTCCCAGAGCTGAGGCCAGAGCTGTTTCCTGGAGAAACTCTAATCTCGGTTCCTTTCCTGGCACTTCCTTGGAGGCCACGCCTGGGTGGGGCTGAGTCCTAAGGGGTGTCTGGGGAGAGTGTCTGGATGAGGGGGGATGCCCTTCTCTGCCCCTGGGGCATCCTAGGCTGGGGGAAGGGCTTGAGCAGAGGATGCCCGTTCCAGGCCTGATGCCGCCCCTGCTTGCCCAGCTGTGAGACCCTGGGCCCGCTGCTGCCCTCTCCAAGCTTCAGGTGCCTTATCTGTGAAACGGGCGACGATCCTCCCCAGGTTAATGACTGGAGCCAGGTGTTTTCCAAATACTGTGACTGTAGTGGGGACAGTGAGATGCACGCCGTGCCTTGAAGACCCTCTTGCTGTCAGTCCAAGAGGGGATGAGCGCACGCGGGTAGGGCAGGCTCTCCCGGTACCTCCTTGCATGCTGTGCTTTGGTGCTGGGCCTCAATTTACCAGCCTGCCCTTGGCACACCCCACCCTGAATCCTGCTGCCTAGGGTTCCAGACTCCTGCACCCTGCCTGAGTCAGGGGGAGCAAAGGACCCTGGCCTGGGCAAGCAGGATTCTGGGGCGGAGCAGGGCTTCTCTTGTTGGGGGCCAGACCTCTGGACCAGCCAGAGCTGGTTTGGCCCCAAGACCCCTGACTGTCCCTCATAGTCCCTGCACCCCAACAGCAGGGCCATGTGCATCTGCGAGACTGTGCACCGCGCGCTGAACCAGGGCCTAGTGTACTGTTGCTCTGGGTCCCAACGTGAGGGGACAGGGCCGGGTGTGGGGGTTCCCCAGCCTGGTCAGGAGCACCTAGTCCTTGGGGCATTGGTGGCGGCCACTCAGGACGCAGCAGCAGCTACATGCTTGGTTTGGCTTGGCTGTGCTGAGCTGGCATGTCTGGGCTTTGCCAGAGTCATACCAGCTAGCTGTCAGCTTCCTGGGTGGTGCTGTAGGGACCCAGGTGGCTGAGGCCAGCCAATGTGAGTGGCGGGGTCCGTGAAAGGAATGTCCTGGGAAGGTGTATACCTGGCTTTTCCAGAGCTGGCTTCCCTGGATTCCTGCAGCCCCTTCCATTTTTTTGAGTTGGCCACAGATTCAGGTTCCAAGGCTGGGGCTGCCCAGGTGGAATCTCGGGCCATCCAAAGGGGGTCTTTAGCATTGAAAAGAGGGCACCTATTTTCAGGTTCCACTTACGTTTTTGAGCAGCTCCTACCAGGCACAGAGTCAGAGGGCCCACAGGTGTCAAAGCTGTCTTCCAGCTGGCCTCCAGGCCCTCCTTGGTCTCAGTGCCACCCACCGCTTCCATGCACTGCACAGTTTTGTTCCCACTAGATGGTGTGTGTTTTGCCCGTGCTGATCTGCCGGCTCACGTTGCTTTTAAGAACATTTGAGGAGGGCATATTGAAGCCACAGGTCTAAGATGCAGTGTTGACCTCAACCCTCCTTTGCTCTACCATCTTCTGTGGTTCCCCACTGACCTCAAGATAAAGCCAGACAGGGTCTTTCTACCTGGCGGTCTCCCATTTTCATAGTGTGGATGGAAAAGCTTCATGATCCTTGAGAAATGGCTTCCCTTCTCTTTGCTTCGCCTTCTTCTTCAGTGCCTGCCTCACGGGGTAGCTTTTGGTAGAGAGTGAAATAACAGGGCACCTGCTTCCAGGTGCCCAGGTAGGCAGGGAGAGCTGGACGGAGCCTGGAGCAGCCCTGAGGGGTTGGGGAAGGAAAGGGGCCAGGTGGGCGGCATGGTGGAGGAGGCACCAGGACAAAACTTGAAGGACAAGCAAGTTTCCTTTCTGAAGGTACAAGGAAAGTGTTCTGAGCAAAAGGAACCGCCTAGACCAAGGTCTGACTTTTGTTGCCCCGGTCATCAGCCCAGAGAGGGACAGTGCCCCATCTAAGGTTCCACAGTGAGCCTCAGGCAGCTGTCCTCGCTCGCCTGTGCCTCAGTTTCCCCACCTGGGGACAAGATCTTTGAGGAACTAATAGGTAGGCTTTCCCTGGAGCCGGACTCCTCCCTCCCTTCTCATGCCCACTCTGCTCAGCAGAACTCCTAGAGGCCCGCCGGCCCCTGGCCCATGAGTGCCTGGGCGAGGCCCTGCGAGTGATGCGCCAGGTCATCTGCAAGTACCCACTGCTGAACACTGTGGAGACGCTCACAGCTGCGGGCACCCTCATTGCCAAGGTCAAAGGTCAGCTGGCCAGGAAAGGGCAGTAAGGGCTTTCTGCCCAGGAGGGCTTCCTGGAGGAGGGGATGTTTGAAGTGGGTTTTGAAAGGCACTCTTGCTCCAGTGCTCCCCCTGGGCTAAGGGTCCCCTTCGGTTGGTTGCACGGTGGGCACCTCCCAGAGTGGGCTAACCTTCTTTCTCCTTGTCTCTTCTGGCCCCCAGCCTTCCATTATGAATGCAACAATGAGGCAGATAAGCGGGAGTTTGAAAAGGCCTTGGAGACCATCGCTGTCTCCTTCAGTAGCACGTGAGCGTGGGGGCCTTTGGGGCAGGGGCTCGGGGATGTGGGCTGTGTGCTCCTGGGCCTGACCCCCGCCACCCTGCAGTGTGTCTGAGTTCCTTATGGGCGAAGTGGACAGCAGCACCCTCCTGTCGGTGCCTCCTGGGGACCCGAGCCAGGTGAGCAGAGGTGGCCTCTTGGGGCGGTGGCAGTCTCCTGCAGGGTGGGCAACAGACAGTGACCAGCACGGGGCTGGACTCACCTGGGTCTCCCCTTGCACAGTCCATGGAGAACCTGTACGGACAGGGCACAGAGGGTACCCCTCCCAGCACTGAGGATTGTGATGCAGGTGAGTCCCTGAGCTGCACACAGGCAGGCCAGCGCTTGCTTGACCGGTGGACTGAGGGGCAGAGCACTGGGGCTGAGGGTGGGCTGGGGCCAGAGCCCTGGCTGAGTGGCTACCCCGCAGGCTGCCTGCTGCCCGAGGATGTGGACAAGCTGCTGCAGCGCTGTGAGGGCGGGGTGGACACAGCCCTCAACTACGCCAAGAACATGGCGAAGTACATGAAGGACCTCATAGGCTACTTGGAGAAACGGACTGCTCTAGGTGAGAACTGCCCCGGGGTGTGGTCAGGCCAGACATCCCACCCCGGCCCTCCTCCCCTGCCTTGTCTCTTCACCCCTGCTCCTGCCCCGCCCATGCCCTCACTCCCCTCCCCTTCCCGCCCAGCAGAAATGGACTTCGCCAAAGGCCTGCAGAAGATTGTCCACAACTGCAGACAAAGCGTCATGCAGGAGGTGGGGTCACGGGACACATGGCAGGGGTCCCTCCGAGGAGGAATGAAGGGAAGGGGCTCCCTATCTCTGCTCTGCGGCTAAGGGAACAAGGGAGGGCTTCTAGGAGGGCCAGGTGCTGTCCGCTGACCACGTGCCCCACCCCCACAGCCCCACATGCCCCTCCTGTCCATCTACTCGCTGGCCCTGGAGCAGGACTTGGACTTTGGCTACGGCATGGTGCAGGCGGTGGGCACACTGCAGACCCAGACCTTCATGCAGGTGGGCTGTGCCCGGGAAGCCAGGCTGCTGGGTGGTGCTGGGGTCCCCCACTCACGGCCTGTCTTGTTCCAGCCCCTGAACCTGCGGCGGCTTGAGCACGAGAAGCGTAGGAAGGAGATCAAGGAGTTGTGGCACCGCGCCCAGAGGAAGCTGGTACCTGTGGGGACAGGCAGGGGGCGGGCAGGCTGGCCTCTGAGCAATTGCAGTCCCAGGCGCAGACTGTGCAGTGGTTTCCTGTTCCATGGGCACAGGGCGCTGTGGCCTGTGCCTTTGTGGGGCTGGCCATGCTATCCCAGGTTGGAGTGGGTCCTGCCTTAAAGATGCTCCAGCCCCATCAGCCCTAGTGCTCATGGGAGCCCCAGGCCCCCAGCACCCGCTGTTGTGGGGTCAGACTTAGGGAGAAAGAGTGCCACTGTGGTTGGGAGGAGCAAGTCTGGGTTGGAGGGAGACTGAAGCTCAGGTCTGGTGGACGCTTCAGATCCCTCCATGTTATTCTCTTGTTTTTCTTCTGGGCCATGCCCCCCCACCCCCACCCCCACCCAGCTCTGACACGTACCATCAAATCCACGTCCCCCCCCCTCTTGTGTATTTGATGACAGCTGGCCAAGCACCCTGTGCTTGTACACTCACCCCACAGAGGTTTGAGCCATCTCAGTCCACGTGAAGCACCCTCTCCCTTTTCTCAGCCCTTTACAGGTGCCCAGCTGGAGGCCATGTGGCTTATTTCACTAAACCCTGGCTGATGGACATTTTAGTTGTTGCTGAGCTGCTGCTGTTTCAAACTCCACTGCTATGACAAGCTTGTGCCCGTCTCTCAGCTGTGTGACCAAACATTTCTTCCAGATCTGTGCCCAACAGGGGAGGGCTGGGGCAGGGTGTGAGCGTACGAACTGTCTGCCTGAATCAGAGGCACGTTTTCTCCGTCTGAGAACTCTTGCCCATACCCTTTGCTCCCTTTGGACGGGACTGTGGCCGCTTCTTACATGTTAGAGAACTCAGCCCCTGACCCCCCCACCCCAGTCTATTGTTCGGCCTTTTGAATTGACCTGTGACCTATTTTGCCAGGTAGCAACCCATGATTGCCAGCAGGTCTTTTATACTTTCTGGGCTTTGTGTCTCGCATGGAAAGTCCTTCTCCACACTGCAGTTATTTAAAAAAACTACCCCCTCCCTGGTTTCTCCTAGTACCTGTATGAGTTCTTTTCTTTATGTTTAAGCCTCTGATAGTGTGGGCTGTGAAGTGTGGCCCCGGAAGGCACATGGGTTTTGACTAAGTGCTCCACTTGCCAATCCAGAGAGTTCTTGGCTTCCTGCCTAGACGGCTACACTGTTCTTGCCTGCAAGAGGGGAAGTGAAAGAGATCACACGTTGCCCATCACCCACCGCTCTGGCGGGGATAGGCATTGGTGCCAGGGGGTGATATGGTCTGTGCCTTATTCAGGTCTTAGCTGGGCCTCAGCTTCTGGCTTGTCAAATGGGCCCAGCAGATGCTGCTTCCTCCTGGGGTCCTGCTATAGGCGTCACTCCCTATTCTTCCACTGTTAGTGCTTAGGCAGGGGCCTGTTTGCCTGACTGGGCCATGAGATTTCAGGGCGAGATGTGGGTGGGAGGTCCCTGCCTTGGTGTCTGTCTGTCGGGGTGGGAAGGAAGGGGAAAGCAGGGACACTGAGTCCAGTTAGAGGACAGCTTGGAAACGGTCTCCCCACTCCCACGCCCACAGCAAGAGGCAGAGTCCAACCTTCGCAAGGCCAAGCAGGGCTACGGGCAGCGCTGTGAGGACCACGACAAGGCCCTCCTCCTGGTGGCCAAGGCGGAAGAGGAGCAGGCGGGCACTGGGCCTGGGGCGGGTGGCACGGCCTCCAAGGCCCTGGACAAGCGGCGGCGCCTAGAGGAAGAAGCCAAGAACAAGGTGAGGGCACATGGGGAGGGGACAACACAGGATGAAGCCCCATAGTGGCAGTCACCTCTGGGCCTTTGCCCAGGCTGTGTGTCCTGCCAGGAAAGCCCTCTCCTTCTGCTGACTGGGTTTCTGCGTGGGGCTTGCACCCCGGGCTGAGGCCTCACTGTGTACCCCTCGGCCCTATCCCAGGCAGAGGAAGCCATGGCCACGTACCGCACATGTGTGGCAGACGCCAAGACACAGAAGCAGGAGCTGGAAGACACCAAAGTGACGGTGCTCCGGCAGATCCAGGAGGTCATCCGGCAGAGTGACCAGACCATCAAGTCGGTGGGTGCCAGGTGCCCCCATGCTCTGGCCGTGGGCAGGTGGGGCTGCCGCCTGCGCAGCCTCCTGACCCTGCCGCATGCGCACCCCGCAGGCCACCATCTCCTACTACCAGACAATGCACACACACACGGCCCCGCTGCCCGTGCACTTCCAGATGCTGTGTGAGAGCAGCAAGCTGTACGACCCGGGCCAGCAGTATGCCTCCCACGTGCGCCAGCTGCAGCGCGATGAGGAGCCTGACGTGGACTATGACTTTGAGCCCCATGTCTCCACCAACACCTGGTACAGCCCTGGGCGTGTACCTGGGGAGCTGGCTTCCCGTCTGATATGGGCACGAGCGTGACCCCCTTCACAGCCCCTCCTGGCTGTTGGTCTCACCAGGTCCCTGGTCGTGCGAGCCAGGAAGGGCAGCTTCAACGTTGGTGATGCTGTGGGAGCAGAGGCCACCGGCAGTCCCCCGGAGGAAGGTGGGCCCAGCGATGGGGCACCTGCCAAGGAGCGCAGGGGTGAGTGCCGGGCAGGGGTGGGGGCAGAGGGGTGGACAAGGCCTCCAGCAGCTCTTCTTTGCCCTTCACTGGAGACGCCCCCTTCCGCAGGTGGGCGCGGACACCAGGTGCACAAGTCATGGCCCATCTCCATGTCAGACTCCGAGGGCAGCCTGGACCCCAGCCCTGGCTCAGGTGGAGGGCCCACACAGTTGGCTGGGGGCGGAGCTTGCCATGCGGGCGGGTGATGGCGAGTATGTGTCAGCCCAGGGCTCGTGAAGCATCTGGCTGACAGAGGCCTGGCTCCTTTCTGGCTCAGGGTGTCTGATACCCCTATTTCCTGCTCAGGGGACTTTAAGAAGTTGGAACGGATGTCGTCCAGTGGCACCATGTCATCTAGTGAGGAGCTGGTGGACCAGGAGGGCAGTGCAGGGCCTTCAGCCTTTGAGCAGGGTGAGGGGGCCCTTGATCCCCACAGTGGGGCAAGAAGGGGTTTGGACTCGGTCTGTGGGCCTGGTCCTGACCTGCCTCCGTAACACTGACCGTCTGTCCTGTCCCCCAGCTGATCTCGATGGCATGACCCCTGAACTCCCAGTGGCTGTGCCCAGCGGGCCCTTCCGCCACATGGGGTTGTCCAAGGCAGCCCGTACACACCGGCTCCGGAAGCTGCGCTCGCCAGCCAAGTGCCGGGAGTGCAACAGCTATGTATACTTCCAGGGTGCTGAGTGTGAGGAGGTGAGTGGGGGCCCCAGGGACAGCTGGGCCCCAGGGGAGCCAGGCACCTGCATATGTGCTCAGGAAGGTCCCATGCAGACACGGGGGACTTTGAGAGGGACAATCGGGATTGTGCTTTCCGACGCTGCCGTGTAGGGAGGTTCCTGAGGACTTCAGAGGGGGGGGAGGGGTCCCCAGAGCTCTCTTCTCATTTTGCACGGTCCCCAGTGCTGCCTGGCCTGCCACAAGAAGTGTCTGGAGACCCTGGCCATTCAGTGCGGCCACAAGAAGCTTCAGGGACGCTTGCAGCTCTTTGGCCAGGACTTTGGCCAGGCGGCCCTAAGCACGCATGACGGAGTGCCATTCATCATCAAGAAATGCGTCAGCGAAATAGAGCGGCGGGCGCTGCGCACCAAGGTGATCACGGCCAGGGGGCAGCGGGGGTGGGTACTGGGGACGCAGGGAGGTAAGCATGGGAGGAGGCTGAGCGTGAGCCCCCACAGGGCATCTACCGCGTGAATGGGGTGAAGACGCGTGTGGAGAAGCTGTGCCAGGCCTTCGAGAACGGCAAGGAGCTGGTGGAGTTATCACAGGCGTCACCTCACGACATCAGCAATGTCCTCAAACTCTACCTGCGTCAGGTGAGCCCAATGGGGCTGGAGCAGAGCAGATGCTGGGTCGGACCAGTCCTGTGCTTGGCAGAGGCGTGGCCAGTGCGGGTTGGGCGGGACCAGTGCCTTGCAGAGGCGGAGCTGATGCTGGGGGCGTGGCCAGGGCAGCGGCTGGTTTGATTGGGGGCTGGGGGCGGGACCCATGCCCGGCAGAGGCGGGGCTGCTGGGCCGGGGGCAGGGCCAGGGCAGGACCGAACTGGGCTGGGGCAGGCCCGCTGACCCCCCGGCCTGTCTCCCGGTAGCTTCCCGAACCGCTCATCTCCTTCCGCCTCTACCACGAGCTCGTGGGGCTGGCCAAGGACAGTCTGAAGGCCGAGGCCGAGGCCAAGGCGGCGGCCCGGGGCCGTCCAGACGTGGCCGAGAGCGAGGCTGCGGCCCTGGCTACGGTGGGCCGGCTGCGGGAACTCATGCGTGACCTGCCGCCCGAGAACCGGGCCTCACTGCAGTACCTGCTGCGGCACCTGCGCAGGTGAGGGCGGGCCGGGCAGGGGACCAGGGGGTCGAGGTCCAGGGAGCCGTTCTCACCCGCTCCTGCCCCCTACCCCTTAGGATCGTAGAGGTGGAGCAGGACAATAAGATGACACCCGGGAACCTGGGCATCGTATTCGGGCCCACGCTGCTGCGGCCTCGGCCTACCGAGGCCACCGTGTCCCTCTCGTCCCTCGTTGACTACCCCCACCAGGCCCGCATCGTGGAGACCCTTATCACCCAGTACAGCCTGGTCTTTGAGGAGGAGCCCGAGGAAGTGGTGGGGGGCCCGGTGAGGCTGCAGGTGGACCCTTGGGCACCCTTGGGGAGGGCAAAGGGCCATGGTTACGTTATTGAGGCTGGACCCTGCCTGCTGTGGGGTACAGAGGAAGGGCTGGGAGGTGTCTGGCTTCCCCCCATTCTCAGAGGCAGCCTCTGAGCAATCCTTTAAGCAAAGAACTGATGAAGTGTGGGCTCAGATCTGGGGGAGACACCTCAAGGCCCCCACAGCTCACCCAGCACTGGCTCCTGTCCCTTGGCTGGGTCCAACCTACCACTTGACCCAGCTGATGGGTTTTAATTTCAAGCCCAGTGTTTCGGTTTCTGCAGGTACTGTCTGTTTCTTGTCCGAGCAGCTGCTCCGGGTTTAGGTTCCTTCCCCCGGTGCCAGGGCCCTTCGTGACGTGGAAGCAGGGTCCTCAGGTCCTCAGCTGCAGTGGGTGGTGACAACTGTTAGGGTCTTTTGTAATGTGGCTAATTCATGAGACAAGAAACACAGCTTGAATGGGCTGGACGCCAGGTTCCTCCCTGAACTCCCTGCCACCCCTGTAGGACCAGACGACCACCCAGCGAGCCGAGGTGCTGCTCCAGGTGCCCTACTCGTTGACCAGTGAGGGGGCTGCCTTTCCCCTGCAAGAGGAGGCTGGGGATGGGGGCCTAGGTGAGTGGTGCTGCCTTGGGTGCCCAGTGGGGTTCCTGTCTCTGCCTCTCCCTTTCCCTCCCTCTCTCCATCTCTCTCTCCCTTTGCATCTCTCCCTCCCTCTTCCTCTCTTTCCATCTCCCTCTCTCCATCTCTCCCTATCTCTTCCTCTGTCTCCCCTTCTCTCTCCGTCTCTCCCTCTCTCCCCATGTCTGCCTCTGTCTCTCCAACTCTCTCTGTCTCTCTCTCCATCTTCATCTCTTTTTCTCCATCTCTCTTCCCGTCTCCCTCCATCTCTGTTGCCCCCTTCTCTCACCATTTCTCCTCATGTGTCCCTCACAGACCCACCAGAATCTCACATCGCCTCCAACGACTCTGACTCAGAGCCGGAGGAGGGCCCAGACGTGTTGTCCCCGGTGTCTGGGGGTAGCCTGCATGGCCTCAGCTTTCTGGAGATGCAGGGCAGCGCAGCCAGCATGGAAGAGGCCCGGGACAGCAGCAGTGAGGAGCCACTGGGGCCCTCCACTGGGGAGGATGGCAACTGGGAGGGGCTGTCCCAGAGCCACAGCGGCCAGTGCACCAGTGTGAAGCTCCATGGGCCGGGCAGCAGCCGGGACAGGGGGCCGGAGTTTGTCTAGCTGGGCCTGAGTACCACCCCATTGTTGACCCATCCCCGTGGCTGTCCCTGGGCCCCTCCCAGGAGTGGGGGGCGAGGCTGGGTCTGCCCCCACGTACAACTTGCCCGGCTGAGCTGGGGAACTCTGCTCTTGGGAGTCACCGGAGGGCTGTATGGACAGAGGAACCCGCTGCAGGACCCCCGCCTGTGACCTTCCATCACCCGGCTGTGGGAGGCCACACTGACAGCCAGGTGGCCAGCAGGGGCTGGGTGGGGGCACTGGTGCTTGGATACATGGTGGGGTCTCCCCTTGATATGTGCCTGTATTTTGCTTAAAATAAAGCTGTTAATTTGAGCCTGTCTTCTCTGGTAGTGACAGCCCGGGAGTGGGGACATGGGGCCCTTCAATTCCTCCCTGGGAAGGGTGTGAGGGAGGAAATGACCCCAAAAGGTGCAGCAGGGTGCATGAGCCCAGGGTCCTTGAAGCGGCCATGCAGACACGCAGGTGTCAGATGACCACAGAAGTGTCCACTCAGTGCTGCCCAGGGGAACCTTCCAGAAGACACAAACACGATCCATCTGTTAATTCTTTAAGCCTGCCTGGCTGCTGAGCACTGGAAGTGGCCTAGCATGCCCGAGGACCAAGTTCACATGTCATTTAGTTTGCTTAGAATGAAGAGCCTTGGGAGGTCAGGGGCCACTGTCAGGGACAGGCGAGGACTCGCCCCAGTTACTTACTCACCATCAGTTCAGAGACCCCACAGCAAGTTTATCCTGGAGGGTGGCCCAGCAGAGAGGAGCCCCAATTTCTTGGTGAGAAGAATTAGGCAGAAGCCATACCCAGTCGTGACAAGGTAGCCAGGAGGACAGGTGCCTCCCCTCCCACTTCAGAACAGCCCCCCAAAACCATAGCATGTCCCAGCCTCAGATAAGAGCCTGTTAGGGTGCTTTGCCACAGCTGGCCTTCCCCTGCAGAAGTTTTCTAAGAAAGAACTAGAAAAGGAGACCATCTGCCGACCAACTACAGCCCGATGCCGGCCACATGCTCTCGTTGACACGCTGGCCATGCCACTTGTGCCCTGCAGAGCTTGGTCACTGCAATGCCGAAAACATTTACTGTTTGGCACTTTGCACAAAAAACTTGTATTCCTAATCTATGTGTGTGTGTTTTTTAATTATTTAATTATTTAATTATTTATTTATTTGTTTTTCCAGGACCCATCAGCTACAAGTCAAGCAGTTATTTCAATGTAGTTGTGGAGGGCGCATCTCACAGTGGCCCATGTGGGGATCGAACTAAAAACCTTGTTGTTAAGAGCACAGCGCTCTAACCAATTGAGCTAACTGGCTGTCCCTGATCTATGTTTTTGAAAGGTCAGAAGAGTTAACAGAAAAAAACTACCTGATAGTCCAGAGTTCAGCTGGACGGCAGCTTCCCACTGACTTGTCATGAAAAGCACCCCATTCTCAGGTGTGAAGCATCTCAGGAGCCTGGCGGCCCTGCAAACACCAGTCTCAACCTGTTACAGGCAACTTCACAGTGGGCCCATCCAGCTTCAGGCTCACAGCATGGCTGGTGGGGCAACAGGCGGCGATAGTGCCAGACCCCCTCTCCACCTCACCCACTACCCCCCAGGAGGGGTTCCCTCCTCCGACCCAGAGGTGGCTGTCAGAGCAATGGCCCACCCTGAGCCAACCTCAGAGGAGCTTAGAACAGGCCGTGCTTGGCACAGGCAGGATCGGTCCCCAAGAAACAACAGGGAGCCAGGTGCTGCTGGGGTGAGGGCACTGTCAGCCAACTCTCCAACAGCTGACAGCCATGTCCATGCTCTCTGGCTGGAAACCTAACTGAGGGCAGCTGGACCCTTCACACAGGGACACAGCAGGTACCAGCTTAAAAGACATGGCAAACCCAATCACAGCACGGGACTTTGCACGGACACTTGTCAGCTAACTGTATTCAGAGAGCCAGGAATAGCCAGGACACTTCGTGTGTGGTAAAGTATACATAAACTTGACCATCTTAACCATTTTAAGTGCACAGCTCAGTAACATTAAGCACATTCACATTGTTCAGCTGTCCCCAACATCCATCTCCAAAACTGTCTCATCTTCCCAAAGAGAGGATGGGAGGCTCAATGGGGGTTCGGGGAGCACTGGCTTTTTCTCTTTGCAGCACCCAGCTCATTCTACCCCAGGACCTTTGCACACCTGCTCCCTCTTCCAGGAAGGCGCCCTCCCAGCAGGGCTGGTTGCCTCCTCAGTCTATTCACACTGTTCCTGGTGTGCTTGGGTTGTCCTCTGCCGTTTCACTAGTCATGTGTCTTTTTGTTCTTTATGCCCGTTAATCCTTTCTTTCACATTAAATGAGTATTTTCTAGACTAGCATTTCAGTCCCTTTAATAATTTTTTTTAAAGATTTTTTTTTATTGGGGAAGGAGAACAGGACTTTATTGGGGAACAGTGAGTACTTCCAGGCCTTTTTTCCAAGTCAAGTTGTTGTCCTTTCAGTCTTAGTTGTGGAGGGCGCAGCTCAGCTCCAGGTCCCATTTCTAGTTGCAGGGGGCGCAGCCCACCATCCCTTGCGGGAGTCGAACCGGCAACCTTGTCTCCAACCAACTGAGCCATCCGGGAGCTCAGCAGCAGCTCAGCTCAAGGCGCCATGTTCAACCTTAGTTGCAGGGTGCGCTGCCCACCATTGAACCGGTACCCTTGAGAGCCCACTGGCCCATGTGGGAATCGAACTGGCAGCCTTCAGAGTTAGGAGCATGGAGCTCTAACCGCCTGAGCCACCGGGCCAGCCCCACCTTTAATAATTTTTTCACCTTATATTTTTTGAGTGATTTTCTTTGTGCTCTAAGCACTTACCATATACATCTGTTTGGTTGTTTTTATTGTGGCAAAATACACGTAAGATTTGCCATTTTTAAGTGTACAACTCAGTGGTGTTAAGTCCATTCATTGTTGTGCAGCCATCACCACCACCATCTCCAGAGAGTACTTTCCATCTTCCCAAACTGACACTCTGTCCCCATTAAACACTCACTCCCTTCTCATCCCCCAGCCCCTGGCCACACCATCTACTCTCTGTCTCTATGAATCTGACTCCTCTGGGGACCACCTATGAGTGCAATTACACCATATTTGTCCTTTTGTGTCTAGCTTATTTTGGCCAAGATGATTTTGGAAAACAATGTATGCATATTTAGGGGAAAAAGGGAGACTTTCTACCATTAGACATACTGTAAAACACTACTTTTTAAAACCTAAATTGATCAATGGAAAAGAAGAGAGAATCATTTTTTTAAAAAAGATTTTTATTGGGGAAGGGGAACAGGACTTTATTGGGGAACAGTGTGTACTTCCAGGCTTTTTTTTCCCCAAGTCAAGTTGTCCTTTCAGTCTTAGTTGTGGAGGGCGCAGCTCAGCTCCAGGTCCAGTTGCTGTTGTTAGTTGCAGGGGGCACTGCCCACCATCCCTTGCAGGAGTTGAGGTATCGAACCGGTAACCTTGTGGTTGAGAGGATGAGAAGATGCACTCCAAACAACTGAGCCATCCAGGAGCTCAGTGGCCGGTCAGCTCAAGGTGCCGTGTTCAATTTTAGTTGCAGGGAGCGCAGCCCACCATCCCTTGTGGGACTCGAGGAGTAGAACCAGCAACCTTGTGGTTGAGAGCCCACTGGCCCATGTGGGAATCGAACTGGCAGCCTTTGGCATTAGGAGCAAGCAGCTCCAACTGCCTGAGCCACTAGGCCGGCCCCAAGAAGAGAGAATTTTGAAACACCATCTGTGAGTCTACATGGGACAGCAGCCATCCAGGGCGGCTACCAAAGGACCTGCCAGATATTATAGTGTCAGGAACACCATCTGGGGGGAAGGTGACATCCCTGGGTCACATGGTGCCCAGAAGCAAATCCCAGGGTTCAAGACATGTGTGGAAAAACCACACCTAGGAATAGGTATTTAAGCAATACAGAAAAACAGGGATAATTTTTGCAAATTGTGTATCTGATAAGGGACTTGTATCCAGAACACATAAAGAACTCTTACAACTCAATAATAAAAAGACAAAAAAACCCAATGGGCAAAAGACACAAGTACACATTTCTCCAAAGATAACATGCAAATGGCCATAAGCATGTGAAAGACGCTGACATCAGTCATCCGGGAAAATCACTGTAACCATAGGAGACGCCCACTCACTCCCACTCCAGGGTGGGCAATAACAAGGGTCCCACAGATATGGAAACAGTGGAATCTTTGTACGGGGCTCGTGGGGATGCAAAACGGGGTGGCCGCTTTGGAAAACAATCTGGCAGTTTCCACTTGACCCAGCAATTCCCTTCCTAGGTGCACACCCAGAGTACTGAGCACAGGTCTGCACAAAACCTGGGCATGACGTTCACAGCAGGACATTCACAGTAGCCAAAAAGTGAACAAGCCCAAAGCTCCCTCAGCTGATGATGGACACACACAGTGTGTCCTGTCCACACACTGGAGTGTACTCGGCTGTAAAAAGGAGGGAGGCGCTGACACTCGCCACCACGTGGATGGACCCTGAACACACGGTGCTCATGAGAGAAGCCGGACACACAAGGCCACACAGTGTGTGATTCCAGTTACGTGAAACTTCTAGAACAGGCACATCCACAGACAGGAAGTGGGTTAGCGGTTGTCAGGGGCTGGGGAGGGGGTTGAGGGGTGACTGCTAATGGGGTCAATAATTTTTTTTTCCATTTTAAAATATTAAGGGCCGGCTGGGTGGCTCAGGTGGTTGAACGCCGTGCTCCTAATGCCCAGGTTGCCGGTTCGATTCCCACATGGGCCAGTGAGCTGTGCCCTCTACAGCTAAGACTGTGAACAACAGTTCTCCCTGGAGCTGGGCTGCCGGGAGCAGCCAGAGGTGGACATGAGCTGCTGTGAGCTGCGATGAGTTGCTGCAGGCGACCAAGCGCTGCCAGGAGCGGCCGGCAGCCCGCATGAGCTGCTGTGAGCTGCTGTGGGCTACTGTGTACCACCATGAGTGGCCGGTGGCCAGCGTGAGTGGCCGGCGGCCAGCGTGAGTGGCCGGCAGCCAGCATGAGCTGCCATGGGCAGCTGCGAGCGGCCCAACGACGGCTGGCAACCGACGACCTCAGCAGGGTGGGGGCGCAGCGCAAGGCTCATAACAGCAGCAGGGCCAGGGAGCTGCGGCCTACACAACTAGACTGAGAGACAGCGGCTTGAACCGGACTGGGGGTGGGGGAGGCGGAAGAAGGGGAAAAAAAGAAAAAAAATCTTCTGCAATTTATTGGTCAAAAACACATATGCAAATATTCTTGACAAATAAAATGAATAGTGAACTCAGTCCTTACAGCGAGGGGGCATTATCAGGTCATATTAAAGGTTTATTTGGCTACCCTACAATGTAAGAATTGACAAATCCAGGAGATAACCATGAAATAGAAAGCCACCGAAATCAACTGATTTTAGACACAAAGATTTAAAAACATAAGAGCAAAATAAATGGATGGTGTTGAGGAAAATAATTATTAAGGAAAAAAACCCCAAGAAACAAACACGAAGAATAAAGATAATGAAATCAAGAAAACACTAAGATTAGGTTAATAGAGTCTACGCAAGATCTCAACTTTGATATGCTTTGGAGCCATTTAATTCTAAAGCTGTTCTTAAGATTGATGGGTAAACTTATAATCAACAGATTGTTGGATTTACTAAACAATGTCTAATTAATTGTGTTAATGGTTACAAAATCACCATCAAGACTGTTTTTTGCCCAAAAACTCCACGATGACTTGTAACATCCTAGCCCAAGGCTTACTGCGCGTAAGCCTTACTACTTTCTCTAGTTTACTGGCATATTTATTTTCATCCAAAAGGCCTAGTTTTCTAGCCACTAGGAAATAAAAATGCTGTTTGTTGCATAGTTTTCAAAACTTGTCATCAATTCATTGTTTGGTGTACCTAGTGTAAGTGAACAGCTAAGGAGAAGGTGCATTCAAATACCGCGCTTCCCCGAAAACAAGACCGAGCCGGACCATCAGCTCTAATGCATCTTCTGGAGCAAAAATTCATATAAGACCTGGTATCATATTATACATTACATTACATACCCGGTTTTACATTAGAGTAAAATAAGACCAGGTCTTAATTTTTGCTCCAGAAGACGCATTAGAGGTGATTGTCCAGCTAGGTCTTATTTTCGGGAAAACACGGTACCCACAACTGAGCTTAATGGGTAGTCACCACAGCAGCCATTGTGGTCCTTTACGTAAAGGGAACATGTGTTTTGCAAGAAAGTGGCCGGCAGGGGTGAACCCACACTTTGGCTCAGGGGTGAGCAATACTAATGGGTCCAGTGTGTCTGTGACCATGGGACCCATTAAGCAACTGTCTGCTGTCAAGTTCATTTACAGAAACCCACAAAAATAATCACCCCTATTGTGTGGGCTTCTGGTGTGGGGAGGGCTTTCAATTGTCTACACGGAGTTTTCTTTTCTAGAATTATCATAAACTTACCTTTTTTTTCCTTAGATTCCCCCCCACCCCGTTTTCAAAAATCTTTCCTAAGGTCTCTGTAGCATGTGAATCTATATACACATATACCATGTTTCCCCGAAAATAAGACCTAGCCAGACAACCAGCTCTGATGCATCTTTTGAAGCAAAATTAATATAAGTCCCGGTCTTATGTTATAGTAAAATAAAACCAGGTTGTATATTAATTTTTGCTCCAAAAAATGCGTTACAGTTGACTGTCCAGCTAGGTCTTATTTTCGGGGAAACGCGGTAGGAAAAGACAGAGTTCAGGAATTGCTGTGTGGGAGTCATGGCCCTCATGGTCGTCATTCCTTAAATAAATACTGAGTATCGACTACATGTCAGGCATTATTTGAGGCATGATTTATCCACAAAATGCTAGTGAAGAAAAACCGACCTCATGCCCTCCTGGGCAAAACAGAATTAAAATAAGTGTGTACCATACATAGGCTGCCGGAGGGAAATAGGGATGGGGAACTTGCAGTTTAGAGCGGCCACGGAAGCCTCAGGTGACATTTGAGCAAAGTCCTAATGGCCAGGGAGCCGGCCCTGTGAACACTGGGAAAGGAGCCTGGCAGAGGGCACAGGTCCTGCCTGCTGGGTGCCGACAGCTCCCCTGTTCACTGCATGGCCTTCATGCACCCCATCTGAGGAAAATCCGCTCACCTTTGCGTTTCATCTGAAGACCAGCCCTTTTCATTTCCACAAGAAATGTAATAGGACCATGGGCTGAGCAATTTTTTCCGTGTTACAGTCAGAGATCCGTCATCACGTCTGTACCCCAGCCCGACCGGCACTGAGGAATCCCAAGCACCACCAACAGCATGATCAGAAAACGTTGGAGTTTTCAAAAACAAATGCAGCACAAACGGTTGCAATTCTGTGCAGCTGGCAATCTTCTCCACCTCCAAGACCAACGTTTGTAAAGAACACAGGGTGAGGGTGAAGTCTGGCCTCATCAAAGAGGAGGAGGCGTGGACACATCCACCCACTAGGAAAACACAGACGGATTCACAATTCAATGCAGCCCGCGCAGTGCCTAAGTGGTGACAAGGTGGAAGGAGAAGAGGGCATGCTTCCCAACAGGGGACAGGTTGCTTGCTTTTTGGGATGTTGGAATGTTCCAGAACTGATGGTGGTGATGGGTGCACGGCTGGGAATGTACTAAAAACCACCGAGTCGTGCACTGCAAATGGGTGAATTACCTCAATGAAACTAAAAAATACACGACTGCTTTTAACCTGGGGAGGGAAGGCCCTAGGGAACAGACACTATAAGGGGTGAGGGGCTCATCAGATCCCAAACTTCTACATAAGCATTGCAGAGCACAGCCGGAAGCCAGCGCTAGCCATTTTACTCCTGCCCTTTGTGCAAGGTGAGGGAGGGGACAGACACACATTTGCACTGTGGATACTGGACAGCCAGCCAGGCATGGCTGTGGCTGCCCCCAGTGGGAGTGGGGCTGGGACCACGAGGGGACATGGAGACCCTGCCTCAGCCCAAGCATGGCACCCATCGCAAACCTGTTCTCTCGTTTTAGTTTTTCATACAAGCAAACTTGTTTACTCAAAATATCTTTTCTTTTTTTTTTTAAGATTTTACTGGGGAAGGGGAACAGGACTTTATTGGGGGAACAGTGTGTACTTCCAGGCCTTTATTCCAAGTCAAGTTGTTGTCCTTTCAATCTTAGTTGTGGAGGGCACAGCTCAGCCCCAGGTCCAGTTGCTGTTTTTAGTTGCAGGGGGCGCTGCCCACCATCCCTTGCGGGACTCGAGGAATCGAACCAGCAACCTTGTGTTTGAGAGGACGCGCTCCAACCAACTGAGCCATCTGGGAGCTCAGCGGCAGCTCAGCTCAAGGTGCCGTGTTCAATCTTAGTTGCAGGGGGCGCAGCCCACCATCCCTTGTGGGACTTGAGGAGTTGAACTGGCAACCTTGTGGTTGAGAGCCCACTGGCCCATGTGGGAATCGAACTGGCAGCCTTCAGAGTTAGGAGCACGGAGCTCCAACTGCCTGAGCCACCAGGCCGGCCCTCAAAATATCTTTAATTTAAAAACACTCAGCATTCAACAGCAACTGAGAATCCAGACATGTTTTAATCTTGCTGCTAGGTGCCCTGAGTGCTCACAGACGGTTGGGGATACAGCCACCATGAGGAGGGCACGGCAATGTGAAGCTGAGAGGAAGAGGGAGCTGACCAGAGACTTGGACCCAGGCCCCACCTGGGGGGAGGAGCGCAGGAAGGACCCAGGGCTGCCTTGGTCACTAGCTGCCTCAGCAGCCTCCTCTCAGTGTCCTATCCCCTCCTGAGTCAGTAAGGATCCCAGGTGGGCTCCGTGTCCAGGTGAGGCCACGATGGCCCTCAGCCCAGGAAAGGCAAATGGGTGGTAGCCTGCCTTGGGGTCAGGTCGAACAGATTCTCTCCAGGCGGGCTGCCAGCACACCCACTGCCAGGGTAGGGTGGTCACAGTCCATTTGTCCATGTCCCAGGGCTGGGAAAGAGTGGAGAGGGTCATTGGGTGGTACGGCTGTCACTTGGGCTGGGCACACACAGGCTGGACATGCCTCCAGGACCCACAGGTGGGCAGTGAACAGCGGTGGCCTGAGGGCTGTAGGGGAACGAGGGAGGCGAGGGTAGGAGCGCAGAGGAAGGCAGTGCAGGAAGCAGGGGTGTGTAACCAGCGGAGCTTGCTCGGGCCAGGGCCAGGCCCTTCCTGCACCCCCACCCTCTGGCAGTCATCTCACCTGTGGGGCAGCTACTGCACCAGCCGGTAGGTGATGTACCTGCCTGCAGTCTCGCTGGGCCGAATGATCTTCACCACCTGTGTAAGTGAGCGAGTAGGGCTGGGTGGGGCCTCGCCAGGGACTCAGGTCACAGGGGTGGGGGGGTGGCAGGGCAGGTGGCCAGCTCCCGGAGACCTGGCGCCCTGCCCGGCAGCACTGGCTCTAAAGCCGGCTGGAGAGGGCGTCCCAAGGTCCCTACCCCAGAGGAAAAGAGCCCGGAGGGGCCTCTCACCTGTCCCCGCTTTATCCCAAAGTAGCGCGCCACCGGGTCTCCAGCCTGGATCCTGGGCAGCTGGTTCTCTCGGAGTTTACTGGGAAGCTCAGTCAGGGAAAAAGCCACACTGGACTGACTGGAGGGGGTACTGGGATGGAGAAGCAGGGAGGGGATGGGATGAGGGAGACCAGAAAAGATACTACCGGGCCAGCAGCTCTGTCACCTCCTCTTTGGTCATGACGACGTGCTCTGGGACCAGCTGCCAAAGAGAACCCAGGTCTCCAGGGGGCCGCAGCGGCCTCCCACTGCGTCCCCCACATGTGGGACGGGCCTTGGGGGTGCCTCTCCAGCCGGCCCCTTCCCCACCTCCCCCAGGGCCCCACCTCGTGCTCCGTGATGTTGATGAGTAGCTCCTGCTGCAGAAACTGCTCCAGAATATACTTGGGGGCCATGTCGACCAGAGACTGGAAGAGACCACCGCCCAGGCTCAGCCATATCCCCAGCCCAGCAGCCGGAGCCGGGTGCTGCTGCTGAAACGCTTCCCTCTAGCACTTTTAACAAGCTGCCACCGCGCATCCAAAGCGGGGAACACCCACCTGGTGGGGGGTTTCTCCCCTGGTGGAGCCCGCAGGCCTGCCCTCCACACATCTCTAGGCTTTAGCCCGTGTCAGGAAGTGACAGTTTCCATCAGTGAAACACACCCAAGGGTGGTCCCCCAGCTGGTGTGGTGGCCCCTTCCCAGCAGAGTCCCTTGACAGGACTCTGCATCCCCCACAGGCAGAGGGACGAGTGCTTGTAGCTCCTCCATCCCGATCGCCAACCTCCCTCAGACCTGTGCAGCCAGACAGGGACACTGGGCCCAGACCCCCCAGGTGAAAGCCACGGCGCCACACAGCAAAGGGAGCTGCGCGCTGGCCACTTCCTGCAGGGGGTGGGCTCACGCGGGGCACACCTGCTTGGCAGAGGGCGTCATGCCCTGCTGGACCACGATGAGGGCGCGGGTGATGTTCTCCTCCTGCATGCGCTGGCAGTACACCTTGATGGTCTTGATCCCCACCTTGGGCTCCTCTGCAGACACAGCACTGGTCCCCGCGGGCCCCTGCTCCGCCCCCACACCCTGCACACCCCCCTCCGGGGCCGCAGGTGCTCGGCGCGCAAAACAGGTTGCCTCCAGGTCAGCTGGCAGCTGAGAGGACCCTCGGGAGTTCCTGTCTGGATGTGGGGTCTGGGGGTCTGGGTTTGGTCAGGTGCCTCAGCGGTTGGGAGGTGTGGGAACCCCCAGGTTAAGCAGTCTGCCCATGAGACGGTGGCTGGGTGTTCAGAGGTGAGATGAGGTCAACTGACCTCCCAGAGACAGACTGCCCATCCCCCCAGGGGCGGGGGTCCCCCTGCTCTTGGTACCAGGGGCCCAGGGCTTTGTCGCTTGAGAACCACTGGACCCTATGAGCCTAGCAGGTGAGTGACTGGGCTCTGGCCACCAGGATTTGGGCAGGACTCCCTGAAGTGCGCCTCACTCCATGGATGGGCAGTGCCTCAGACCCAGTTGTTTCCCCCCAAAACCCCCATGTTGGAGTCCTAATCCCCAGGATCTCAGAATGTGACGGTGTTTGGACACGAGGCCTTTAAAGAGGTGCTTAAGGTAACGTGAGATCATGTGTGTGCCCTGATCCAATCTGAACGGTGTCCTTCTGAGATGAGGACACAGACACACACAAAGGGATGACCCTGTGATGACACAGGGACGAGACGGCATCTACATGCCAAGGACAGAGGCCTCAGACGGAAGCAACCCAACGCACACCTTGAGGTTGGCTTCCAGCCTCCAGTGGCAGGGACAGCAATGGCTGTTGTTCTGTGCTGGCGTTATGGCAGCCGAAGCAAACCAACAGAGGCAGGAGCCTGTTCTGCAGCACGTCCTGGGGCAGTGGCCCCAGCATCACCAAAGACCCACAAGAGCCGTAAAACCTCCTAGTCCTGGCCCTGAAGATCTGGAAAGGGCTCCATGGGACGCCAATGAGTAGGCATCAAGGGCTGCAATAACCACATCTCATACACAGGACACTTTTCTTAAAAAGTGCGACAAGGTTCCGCTCTGCAAACACTGTCTGCCCACCCCCTTGATTCTCGGTGCAGGGTGCCCCAAGATGCTGGACATTGCTGGCCCCTAACTTCTGCAGGCCTTAGAGCCAGTCAACACCAGAGAGTTAGACACTAAGACAGAGGAACAAGGGGTCCCTGACACACCCCTAAGTGGGCTCTTCACTCAATCCGGGGCTCAGCGGGGGCGCCCTGAGCAGCAGTGCAGGAAGGAGCTGGTGGGAATGAAAGCTGCACTCATAGGTGGGAGGTGGGCCAGAGAGGACAGGGTGGGTCTGAGGTCAGGAGTGGCTAGGGCCCTGGCGGGAAGGTCTATGATAATCCTGGTCGGGAATAAACAGCTGAGGAATAGAGAATGGGGAAGTGGATTGAGGAGGAAACTGGAAAAGGCACTTAGAGGGGTCAGTGGTATCACCCACAGCATGAAGGAGCTCTCTCCTCAGGGTGGGCAGAAGGAAAAGGGCCACCGTTGACTCTGAGTCACACAGCACGGGGCTGCTATGAGCTGGACTCTGAGCTGGTCCTCGGTTGGCCCCACTAGAACCATGACACCTCAGGCACTGGCAAGGCCCTCACCTGGGAAGAAGACAAACATCTGGTCAGTGGGGTCATCATTGTGGGCCACCAGCACTGTGAGGTCTGTGCGCCGCGGCCGCCCTTCACTAGGCTTGTCCCCGAATTGGGCCTTGAACTCCTCCAGCGTCTGGTCCAACTCATCCTGCGTCACCAGGTAGCCACGGTCATGGCACAGCTGTGGACAGAAAGAGCCCGGTGACCCCAGGGCAGAGGGGGAATCGCAGCAAGAGCCTGGGGGTGATGAAGCCACTGTGAGTACGATGCAGGGAGTTTGGGGCCGTGTGGCAGGTGTGTGTAGAGGCCAGAGAAGAGGGACAGGGCAGGTGGGGACAGAGAGCGGGTGCCTGTGAGGCTGCCCCTGCACTGCTCCGGTGACAAGCGCCATCCACACTGTCATTTTACGCAGAACCTCGGGGCAGCCGAGATTGGGGAGCAACAGCAGGAAGGCTGGAGCTTCAGGTGGGGCTCTTTGAGGCCAGAGCCAGCCCTGGGGTCTGGGGCAGAGGAAGACAGCCAGGCGGGGAGGGGACTCTAGGGAGTCTGAGGGCTGGCACTTCTGGGTCTCAAAAAGACAGCGGGGCTTTTTGAATGGGCTGACTAGGAGACCTGTACGAGGAAAGGGGAGGTCAGAGAGCAGGCCTCCACCCATCCCCTTTCTTCTGCGAAGTCCCCACAGCCTGATTCCCTTGCAGGATCCCCAACACCCACGTCAGCCTGGAGCACATGTGCTTTGGGCCCGGTGTTTGTCGGAGCCGTGGAGAGGAGGGCTGCGGCTGCGCAGGCTTAGTCCCCGCAGCATTCCTGCGCCGCGGGTGCTCTCGGTCAGGGCCCCACACCTCTGTGGGCCTCCGGGGATCGGCCTGGCCTCTTCCGGGGGGTGCGTTCAAGTACGTGGCATATGGTGACTGCTTGGGCAGCTGGCTGCTGTGACTAGCATGTAGAGTGACTCCAAGTTGCTGGCTGAGGTGTTGAAGGAGCCACCAGACACAGGTCTGAGAGAGATGCCTGCACTGGACGCCAGGCCAGACCAGCGGACCCGGGTTTCCTCCAAGCCCCGGAGGCTGGGATCCTGCGTGACGTACTTGGGGTAATGCTGGAGGACTCCAGGGAGCAAAGACGTGGAAGACCAGGGGGTCTTCCGTGTACCCTCTGTCTCCAGCTCAAGTAAGGCTGTGGGTGAAACACGGGTTCTATGGACGTTAACCTCACAGGGTGACCTGATCACAACCCCCTGACTGGGGCGGTCCTGGGGGGCAGTCACACCCCTGGTGCCCAGTCTTCTTAGTGAAAGGCTCGCCTTTGCCTTAAGCAGCCCTTGTCCATTGTTCACGTGCGTCTGGGTTCACACACCTTTGACATAAGCGTCACCACCCTCCCAAGAGTTAATGTCGTTACCTATCCCGTGATCCACTTCCGCCCGGCTTTCTCCCACCTGCCCGGCATCTTCCTTACCTTCCCTCCTTAACTTAAAATGCACAAGAGACACTGCAGAACTCGAAGCACTTGGGACGGAAGCATGTGCTTCCTGGCTTGTCGTCAAAGAAACTGTCCTGAGCCGTTAGGACCTTTCTTACTGCACAAGCCCCGACTCGGAGCGGGCGCCCACCCTGGGCGGACAGACGCGACTCCAGCACGTGGGACTCGGACCGGGCCGCCGGCCTGTGCGGCTCCTGAGGCCAGGCCGCCCGGGCCCCGCCTGCACCGCGCCGGCCGCTGCCGTTTGCAGCCCGTGCGCTCGTCGTGTCCGGCTCGCCTGGCGCAGCGAGGCCGCCGCCACCGCGCTCACCTGCATGATGGTTTTGCGGATCTTCCACAGCCGGTAGGTCTCCTCTTCGTCGTCCATGGCCGCCGCCCACGCACGCTCACGGCGTCTGCGCCCGCGGGACCCGCGCGCACCGAGCCCGGCCCCGCCCGGCCGGGGCCCCTCCGCTCGGGGCTGTCGCCAGCGAACGCCTGAACGCAGCGACCTCCGGGCAGCCCGAGCCTCCCGAGGAGACGGGCGGATGGCGCCGCCCGCCGTCGCCCCGGAAGGTCTCGCGCGGTTCTGGGCGCGAGCTGTAGTTTCCGCTCCACGCCCGCCGCGGGCCGGCCGCTGAGAAGCCCTGCGGGCGGAAGCGGGAACGCGGAGGGCGGGGCCACTGAGGCGCGGGCGGCTCGGGGCGGCTCCCCTCCCGGGGACGGTGGGTGGCCTAGGACACGCTACACACCCAGTTACGCATCCGACTCGGGGGGCCTCTCGGTTGGCTCGCGATCACGTCCAACCTGATGGCCCCAGCTTCGCGTTTCCCCGTCTGTACTGGAAATTATAAACTGTGCCCATTTTACAGGACTGGCTGAGGATCGAAAGGGGCGCCCGCGCGTGGGAGGACGTGGCATAGCACCTGCTGCTTCTGTTGGGCTCCCCGCTCTGTCCGCCCCACTCCGTCCCCTGAACCCCAGCCCGCCTCCGCCTGGGTACCCCGCCACCCCGTCCTCACAGGAAGCCCACCCGGCAGCCCGGCCCCTGACACGTGGGAGACCGTGAGTAACCTCTCCTTCACGGATACATTCGTTCAATCAGATACCAGCCACCACAGGGCAGGGAACAAGCCAAGCACCCGCTTCCATTCCAGGGAGAGTATACACAGTGAACATAATAGACTGTGGACGGAAAAGGGGCCACATATTAAAGCTGACAAGCTCAGGAGACTGAAAATGCCCACATAAGATGGCATGAGCATAAAAATAATTCCATAACTAAGTGGGCCATGGGAGGAAGTCATGTCTTTAGCCAAAAGCTTCCTTCATAAAGTTAATCTGTGCCTTTAAGAGGGCCTGTCTATTGTCTTTTTGCACCTAAGATGACATCCTTGGAATGTCAGTAATCGCTTTTTCCGGACCAGAGCACGAAAGTACACGATCATTATTATTCTTGTCCGTTTGGTTAACATCTCTATGAGAACTATTAACTATCCTGTACCCACCTATGTGAAAGAAGTACCTGTCCGTCCAATTTACTTTTATCCAATCCCACAGATTTCCCTGCTTTGCTTTCTCCCACCTCCTTAATCTACCACCAGTGGATTTCATGTAACCCTCCTCCTTTGTTTCTCTGTATAAAACAAGCTGCAAACCACCATTTCATGGAGCATTTTCTCAATCTGTTGAGATTTTACTTCCCAACAATTGTCGTCAGTTTGACTCAAGTACACTCTTATAAAGCTTTTTCTTAGGCTGGATGTTTTTCGTTGACATTTCTTGGCGTAGTCA
Source organism: Rhinolophus hipposideros (assembly GCF_964194185.1). Taxonomy (NCBI): domain Eukaryota; kingdom Metazoa; phylum Chordata; class Mammalia; order Chiroptera; family Rhinolophidae; genus Rhinolophus; species Rhinolophus hipposideros. Next base: position 60,816,862 of record NC_138062.1, on the reverse strand, counting down.
GCAGGATTCCAAAGAAACCCACTCAGGACCACCCTGCAGACCAGGATTCGGTGCTAGCTACCAGCAGGGGCCCATTGCGCCCCACTGTCTTCCTGCTTCTCATCAGGTGAACTTGGGTGAGTTTTTCTTGGAATTCTGGACCTCCCTGTTTTAAGGTAGGAGGTCCTGACTTTATTTGAGGTGTTTGTTTGTTTTTTAACCCTCAACTTGGCGTTAAAAGTTAAGGGTTGAGATAACCCAGGTTAAGGACAAAGAGTTAAGATAACTTGGGGACAGGAGGAATAATGGGTGGCTGGTTTTAATTTTGGCTTTTCAATTGGAATCGTTTACTGCGAGTCTGAACAAAACTTTTTGCTGGATAAATGAGGGTCTGAACTTGTTGAACTCCGAAGATAAGGGGCATTTACTCCCTCCAGCTCGAATTTCAGGTATTGTTAGGTGACTAAGAATCTTTGTGGTGGTGTTTGAGGGTACTCCTCAAAAAGTGCAGTGGCCCCAGAGGGAATTCCAACACAACTGCAATTAAATAATTGACTCGTCCGGGACGCCCACATAAAGGCTGCTTACCTAGCACTCCGAGTCCTCACGGTTGTACTAGACAGCCAGAGAGAGAAACTGAGGCATGTAAGAGGGTTGAAACGACTTGGGAGGTGACAGCCCCTTGGAGCTCAACCCATAAGCAGCACACTTGAATTCACTACACAATATCACTAGAAATTTGTTCAGACTCTGCAGATCTCAAAAGAAAACTAAAAATTAACATGGGAAATAGTGCCTCTAAGGCTGACAAGCTCCCAGACCCCACCCCCATCAATTCCCCTGCAGATGTACAGTTCATAGGGAGTCTACTTGCAAGTACTTACAGACATGGAAAGGTTCAACTTGAAGTGATATCGACTTAAGATGGCCAAAATGGAGCTCTTTCGACATCTAAATTAATATTTTTTGTGCACAATTAGAAAAAGCCAGCTTAAAAACCAAACTAAATGGAATGGGATGCTTACCTCAATTGGCAAATAGAAAGAAGCCTCTGAAATGGAATAGAGAGACATTCTTCTCTCCAGGAAGTTAGTAAGATAATTTTAGATACCGTCTCTGAACTAAAGAAGGTTTCTGAAGCTGCTCAATGTCAACACCCCACTTTTCCCTCTTCAGCTGTCCCACTGTGTGCTTTACCTGTCTGGACCTGCTCTCCTTTTCCTCCATCTGTCTTCTGCAGCTCTGTTGCAGCTCCCTTTGGAGAGGAGCTGGTCTTGGGCGGAGGGGAATCCGCGGTTAAAATTTTGCTAGGGAAAGTCCTGTAGAGGAATCTTCTTTTATTGTAAAAAGACAAGTCACCTTAAGGATTGTAGAAAACTAAAATAAGATTAAGAAAAATAAAAGAAATAGAAACAAGCATAGGGCTGCTCCAAGAACTATGAGGGCTTTTCCTCTTCTTACTAACACTGGGGCTACTTTCTCTGTTAACACCACCAGGCTAAGTTGCCCTCTCCCTTGGAGTAAAGCTTCTGTACAAATGGTAGGGACATCTAATCAACCGATGTCTGTTTAAATCAGAACCTATTCCTCTCTAGCTAGGAAATGTTAAGTGGCAACATCTATTTTTACTACTCGAATCTGCCCCAATTCAGCTGATAGTGTGAGACTTTCTCACCAATGATACTCACGTATCCTCCCAGAAGGATGAAATGTATTTAGGACTAAATGAATCAGATTGGGAAAATAATGATTTTAAAAGAAACAATATGAGAGGAAACTAGTCTTGATACTGACGGAGTGTTTGTTACAGGATGTTCCAATACAATTTTAGGCTTTTTCCAGTATAGATATTGATTGGCAAGATTAAGTTAGCCACTCCCATTAAAGTAGCTATTGACAGTTCTTTGCCTCTACCCAGTTATTTGCCAATATCCTTTGAGACCTGATACACCAGCTGGAATTAGCTCATTATACAAGAGTACCTTTAAAAGGGGCTTATCATTCCAGGTATGAGCACCTGTAATTCTCCTATCCTTCCAGTAAAGAAACCCAATGGCAAAGGATGGAGATTTGCGCAGGGTCTCAGAGCTATAAATAGATATCCTGTGGTTCCAAATCCACATACCCTATTGTCAGCTATTCCTGTGTGTACTGCCGATATTTTCAGTGATAGATTTATGTAGTGCCTTTTTCAGCATTCATGTAAAAAAAAGAAAAAGAAAAAGACAGGAAACAATCTCTGCTTTTCCACCTGGGAAGATCAGAGTTTACTTGGACAGTAATATCCCAGGGGTGTACACCTATTTCTCTCAGATACTAAAAGCTTATTTGAATAATGTTGAATTTCCCAGAAATTCTACTCTAATCCAATATATGGATGATTCATTCTTTTTTTTTTTTTTAACAGTTCAGGCATTTAATTAGGTTCTTTTTAATTAATTTAGAACACCTGTTTGTGAGGGTAAACCCCCATTTGTGAGAGCAAACACAGAGCGGAAGTACCCGTGGAGCTGAGGAACAGCTTTGATTTTTGGCAGAATTTGCGAGTCCACGGCTTTCTGATCAATTTTGCGCTGCTCTGTATTCTCGTATTTCTCTTTCTCTGTGGTGAAGATCTCCCCCTCCTGGTGCCTGGGCTTACGCAGCTGTTGCTTCTTGAAGTAAGCCTCAGTGAGATGTTTGGGGATTTTCACACCACTGATAGCAATTTTGGTGGAGGTGGCGATGACAGATTTCTGGTGTGTTCTACGCAGAGGAACTCGATCGAGGGACAGAGGTCCAGTCACACGTAGCCACTGCTCAGCTGCTTCAGGAAAACCACCCTCTTGCCTCTATGGCGCCCAGTGAGGATGATCAGAATGGTCCCGGGAGTGATGCTGGCCCGCAGTTTTCGCACGTGCTGACTGAAGGGCTTCTTGCCGCGGCTCAGCAGCTTTCCAGGCACATCTTCAGTAGGATAGTATCTAGGCATTTTGCGAAGTTTAATCACTGAGGTGCCACCATTCTTGTCGCCACCAACTGGTTTTGTGACAGTAGCAAGAACCTTCTCCTTTTTCTTTTCAATCCTGGATTTAGCTGCTGAGTACTTCCTCTTGTACATGGCCTTTTGGGAATACATAGCTGATCGGGAATACCTGCCGATTCCTCTGACCAGGACAGGGTTTCGGCTACAGTGTGGCTTCCCCTTCTTAGGCGTCTTGGCCTTGAGGTTCGCCTGCTTAACCCTGCCCCAGCATCAGCCTTCTTGGCTTCAGGTTTCTTCTCCTTAGTCCGGCTTCCCAGCTTTTTCACCCGCCATCTTGCAAGTTGGGAAAGAGAACTAAGGCCCCCGGATGATTTATTCTTGTGCTATATGCAATAGCTTCCATGGTAAACATAAATTTGAGTTTCTTATTTACTTGAATAAGATCAGCCCAACAAGCTGAATTAATTGATCTAACAGGAGCTTGTAAATGAGCCAAAGATCAAATAGCCAATATTTACTCTAATAGTTTCTATACATTTGGTGTGGCTCACAACTTGTTGTGGAAGCAGTGAGGCTTCTTAACTTCCTCAGGACAGCCCTTAAGGATGGAAAACAGGCTGCAGGGGGAGGCAGAAGAAGGGGGTTGGGAAAAACAGGCGGCAGAATTTAATTTAGATGTCATACAGCAACCAAAACAATTGGCAATTATCAAAATTCCAGGACATTCTAAGGCTGCCATCATAGAAGGAAAAGAAAATAATTTAGCTGATAACTGCAGCTAGACTGGCAGCAATAAACAGCCAAATTATCCAGACTTGAGAATGTTTCTTCTCCCTATTAAATCAATAAAAGACTTTTACAGTTCAAATGGGCAGCTGCAGAAGAAAAGAAAATATGGCAACAAAAGTGGGAACTTGGACCCAAACAGATATAGCTTAGCATGTACGTAAGCTAATGCATTGGGGTCTTGGAAAGATAGTTTCATGGAGAAAAGAATATTAGAAACCTCCTACTGTAGCGCATAAAGTGTATAGCAGATGTCCTATCTGTCCAAAATATAACCCTGGAAAATCACTCCAGGGGTCCCATGGACATTTCCCATTTCCTTTAGGTCCATTTGAGGTATAGTAATTGGATTTTATCCAAGGGCCACCATCTCAAGGATACAAATATGTATTAGTCATGATTTGTATGTCGTCTCATTGGGTTGAGACATTCCCTCGCAGGAGAGCAACAGCCTTAATGGTAGGGAAGTTATTTAAAATAATAAGGGGCTGCTGGATGGCTCAGTTGGTTAAAGCGCGAGGTCTGAACAACAGGGTTGCTGGTACGATTCCTACATGGGCCAGTGAGCTGCGCCCTCCACAACTAGATTGAAGACAACGAGCTGCTGCTGAGCTTCCAGAGGGGTGGCCGGATGGCTCAGTTGGTTAGAGGACGAGCTCTCAACAACAAGGTTACCGGTTCAATTCCCGCATGGGGTGGTGGGCTGCACCCCGTGCAACTAAAGGTTGAAAATGGCGACTGGACTTGGAGCTGAGCGGCGCCCTCCACAACTAGAGGACAACGACTTGGAGCTGATGGGCCCTGGAGAAACACACTGCTCCCCAATATTCCCCAGTAAAATAAATAGTTCGGCTTTGACTGCCATAACCTTAGACCATAACCTTAGATGGCCATAACCTTAGATGGTCTTGCCCCACCCACAACGGTCCAACATTCAGCAAGACAAATGCTGACACTAAGACTTTCTAAGAATGAGCCTTTCTAGCACCGTGGGACCACACTATCCAACCAAAAGGTTGGTCATCAGTGCATCCTTCAGACTGATTTATGACCAAAATAGGAAACAGTGGATGAAAAAGGGACCACATATTAAACCTGACAAGCTCAGGAGACTGAAAATGCCCACATAAGATGGCATGAGCATAAAAATAATTTCATAACTAAGTGGGCCATGGGAGGAAGTCATATCTTTAGCCAAAACTTCCTTCATAAACTTAATCTGTGCCTTTAAGAGGGCCTGTCTATTGTCTTTTTGCACCTAAGATGACATCCTTGGAATGTCAGTAATCGCTTTTTCCGGACCAGAGCACGAAAGTACACGATCATTATTATTCTTGTCCGTTTGGTTAACATCTCTATGAGAACTATTAACTATCCTGTACCCACCTATGTGAAAGAAGCACCTGTCCGTCCAATTTACTTTTATCCAATCCCACAGATTTCCCTGCTTTGCTTTCTCCCACCTCCTTAATCTACCACCAGTGGATTTCATGTAACCCTCCTCCTTTGTTTCTCTGTATAAAACAAGCTGCAAACCACCATTTCACGGAGCATTTTCTCAATCCGTTGAGATTTTACTTCCCAGCAATTGTCAGTTTGGTTCAAATAAACTCTTATTTGCTTTCCTCCTTATAAGCTCCTTATAAGCTTTCCTCCCGTTAGGCTTCCTCCTCTTAGGCCGGATGTTGTTGTCAACAAGACAATGATGTGAGAAGATGACAATGCTGTGGAAGGACAGCCAGGGCCGGCTAATGGGATTGTTGCAGTGGCAACTGGGAGGTCAGGAAAGGCAAAGAGTTGTTCCAGCAAAGGCCCAAAGCGGGAGAGGAGAGGGAGGGAGGCGTGGGTCTACGTGTGGGAAGGTGTATCAGGCAGAAGGTACAGCTGTGCAAAGTCCCTGGCATTTGCAGCATGAGGCCTGTGTGGCGAAGGGTAGGAGGGGAGGTCAGAGGGTGAGGTGGGGCCGATGCCGGAGGCCTTGTTGGTGGGGTGGCAAAGTTTTCATTTTCAGACATTTTCAGGAAGACCAGGGAAGGGGCTGGGGAAGACATCCTACCTGGAGATGTGGGGAATGGCAATGGGCTGGTTCTGGGTGTTCTGAAGTTCTGAAGGTGGGTTGTGGAGATGAGAGAACGGGGGAGCGGAGTTGGCCTGACTGGGGTGGGAAGACCCAGAGGGCAGATGGGGAGGTGGTCTTGGATGTGGTGACCTTGGGGGGCTCTGATGGAACCCCAAGGGGAGATATTGCTGAGCTGGGAGGATAGGAGTCCGGAATTCAGGGTGAATTTCGAGTGAAGACAGACGAGTAGGCGCCTTGAGCACATGGTAGACATTGGAGCTGGGAGCCTGGATGAGGTCACTGAACAGGTCTAGACCAGAGGCCGGGAGGGGGCAGGGAGCAGCAGGAGGTGCAGAGGTGTGCACAGACACTGGACAACCAGCCTGGGCTCCAGTCTTGGCTGTGTGATCTGAGGTACTTTACTTAACCTCTCTGCGCCTCTGCGCCCCCCGCCCCTTGCCAAGAACAGCACCCACTTCCTAGGTGACTCGGCTAATGACTGCAGCGCCTGACACTGGTGTTACATAAGTGCTCTTACATAAAATAAAGGGCAGTAGGAGGTTGCCAGGTGTCCTGCAACCAGGTGAAGAAGATGTCTGGAGGAGGAGGAGGAGGAGGAGGGAGTAACTGTCAAAGCCACCAAGCAGTGAGGCTGAGCAGGCCTGAGGATTGGGCAGGGGTTTAGCCAAGCAGACCTTGTCCGTGACCATGAGGAGCGCAGATCTAAGGAAGGGCCGGGGTGGGTTTGCAGGAGGAAAGGAATTGGAGGTGTAGACTAGTTGCAAAGGGGAATACAGGGGACAAAGCTGGAGAGGGAGAGGGTCGGGTGGGTCTTGATGGGAGAAAGGCATCAGACTACTGGGCGCCAGCAGCTGGTAGCAGCTAACTTGAAGACATTCCGTCCTCCTGAAAAACAATCTCAGAAATTCTCGTGGCCCTGGAGTTATCTCATCCTGTTTGACAAAGAGACAGCACATCAGCAACCCAGAATTATACTGTGAGAACAAGGGGAGCTGGGTTGAAGAACCAAGAGTCTGCAAATACCAGTATATCTTTAAGCAAAAAGCAGAAACTAGACATCTGTGATGATTGCCATTGTTTAAGCTAGAGTCATTTTGTGCTTAATAGCTACATTTTTCTATTATCTCAAACAAAGTGTACTTTCAAAAGTTTTTCCTGGGATTTGCGTTTCTTTGACCATAAGCTACGTGACAATCAAAGCAACTGAAACATTTAGTTAATCCTATAACTATATCCTAATTAAGAATGAAATTATTTAATTCTAGCTGCCGAAAATACTAGGAGCATTATAATCACAAGGACTTAGCTATGGTGAAGGTCAGACAACATTGTAAATATACTAAAAACCACTTTAATTGTACAGTGCAAAGTGATTAAAATGGTGAATTTTATGCTATGTGATTTTTATCTCCATTTTTTAAAAAGAAGAAATCAGGCCACAGGACAAGTCCTATCCAGTCCTTCCTGGAGCTGGTGGCCACTTGAAATGTCTCTGGCCAGTGGGCAAGTCACCTTATTGGGGGAAACACTGCTACTTCAGCCATGGGGGGGCTCCATGGAGCCTTGAGACCTCCCCAAAACTCCACTACCCCATCTGTAAAATGGGTTCCCTCTGGCAATAGCTGTGAAACTCCAAAGGCAACCCCCCCACCAGAGACTGGCACCACTTGCCCCTCCTCCAGGCTCTGTCTCCCCACCTCTGCTCTTACTTCCTTCACAAATCAGGAATGGGGTGGAGCCGGTTGCTGAGTCTCTCACCCTTGGTGCCATTGCCCTGTGCTGTTTTTCTGGCAATACTGAAATGAGTAAGAGCAAATAACAGATCACAACTGAATCAAAACGAGTCTTCCCCAGGGCTAGACAGACTGGCCAGTGTGGCAGGACACCCAGTGCGGCTAGGGGTTGGAAGTGCGGGGGTGGTTTCCTGAGAAGTGAAGAGGCCCAGCTGAGACAATAGGGCCTCCCTGCCAAGTGGTGACATAGAACTTGATCTCTGGCCTTTGGTCACCAGGCTGGAATGAAGAAGCCACATGAAGACGGTTGTGCAAGAAGGGCAATGTAGCAACCGGCCCCAGGGATTCTCCCTCCATTGCCTTTTACCACCCAACCTAGCCATCCAAGCCCCTTCTCCCTCTGACAGGCCTGGGTCAGGGGTTAAGGCAGGGAGGGTTCAACGGCTCCCCCAAAGGACCGCACCCCCAGAGTCCTGCCTTCTGACCTCTGCATTAATATTCATGGAAGGGTCCGAGAAAGAGATAAGATGCAGATGGGGCACAAAAAGCTGAAACCACGCCACTGTCCAAAGGTCAGCGCCCTGTCATGGCTGGGGTACGGGGTGCGGCGGGGAGCAGCCGGGCTTGCTGTGGAATTCCAACTCAGTTCAGGTCGTTTTTCTGCCCCCAGCAGCCAAGCGCCTGAGCCTTGCCTGAGTGACATTCAGGGGTTGTGAGCTCAGACTTGGGGTCCCTCCTGTGCCGTGTGAGTACCTCCTGTAATGTTAGAAGCGGAGACATCACTTTGGGCTTGTTTTTCCATGTAAGTACACACCTGGGTGTCCCCACGTGACCGCCCCCAACACACACACTGGGCTCACAAATTATACAAGGGGCTAAAGCGACGGTTCCCAAGGACGGCGATGCCCCGGCCACGGCGCGCTGCGGCGGACACTGCCCGGGCACCCGCCACTGGGTGACCCCCAGGCCCTCGCTAGGTGCCGCAGGTGGGGCTGAGGCGACCCCCAACGACACGGCAGCCTCGAGTAGGCGGGAGTTGGCCCCCAGTTTGGTTTTATTTACATCAAAACCCCCCAGTTTTCAGAGTTGGCTCGATTTCTCTGCGAGTTCGACCCTCGTCCCCACGAATTCCCAGTAGTTTCTCAAACTCGTGCATCCTGCGGCGTCAAAGCCTACCACCCGCACGACGATCTCGGAGCCACCAAAGACACCGCCCCCGTTAACGTAGCCACGCCCGCGGCGAGCATGCGCAGTCACACACAACAACAAAGCAGCCCTCCCGACCCTCACCCCGGCCTCCCATTGGCTGGCGTGACCGTGCGTCACAGGACCCGAGCGGCCGACCACTGATGCTGGTGGGCGTGGCCGAGGGAGGGGAGGAGAGGAGAGGAGAGGAGAGGAGCGCCGGCGCGCGTCCATTGGTCCGCTCGGTGAGGGGAGGAGCCGCTGCTTCCCTGTAACCCCGCCGCCGCGATGAGCCTCAGCCGCCTGTTCCGCTTGCTGAAGCCGGCGCTGCTGTGCGGTGCTCTGGCCGCGCCCGGCCTGGCTAGCACCATGGTGAGCGTTGCGCCGGCTGCCGGGCTGGTGGGCCGTTGGGGCGGGCGCGCGGCCTTCCTCGCGGCGCTGCGCTGACCTTGGGCAGGGGGCGCCGCCTGGGACACACGCTGGGCGGCTGTCGGAGCCGTGTCTAGCGGGCGGCCGGTCATGGCTTGGGGCGGGGAGAGGGGTCCAGGGCTCCGTAGGTCCTGGGACGGGACTGGGCGGTCGGGATGTTTGGGGCCACCCCCCGGCTGTGCAGAAGCTGCTGCGTGCCGGCAGCTGGGGATGCCCTCGGCCACGGGCGCAGTGGCTGGACCCTGGAGAGCGGAGGCGCCCCTTGGGCTGGCAGTCCGGGGTCACGCGCCGCGGGGCGTCACCACCTCTCCCGGCCCTGGGGCCCTTGCGCGGTGGCGTCACAGATGGGCGACCGGCAGCCCTGGCTACCGGCCTTTTGTCCACGGGTAGAGGCGCTCGGTGGGCACAGGCGCATCCGGAGAAGGGTGGGCATGGGCCGCGCAGCCGCCGGCTCCTCGGGTCGCTGCAGGCAGCGATGCGGGTTGCCGGGCAGGCGGCGGCAGCGCCGCCCAGCCCCGGGGCGGCGGAAGGCTGCAGCGTACAGGCGCAGGAGGGCGCGCCCCGGGCGGAAGGAGGCCTGTCCCAAGAGCCTGGGGCAGGTACAGCGCGGGGCCTCGGACAGTGGCTGCTGTGTTGTGTACCAGGAACCGGGGCCCCTACACCCACCGGCGGCGTCCCCGGCCCACTGGGCACCTGGCGGCGGCAACCCCACTTACTGGGGCACCTAGCGGGGTCCCCAACCCTCCCCGGGCCTCGGTGTCTCGAGTTAAATGTTCCCCGCTGCACAGGGTGCGTGCACCTTAGAGGAGCCCTGATTTTTTCCTTGCCCCAGGTCCCTGTCATTCTCGGCAGGGATCTGCCTGGGACCCCCTCCTTCCTGGGGACCACAGGCTGTACGAGTGGTCCGGGGTTTCCACGCCCCGCCAGCCGCTCAGCGCACCTTTGCCTTGCAGTGTGCGTCCCGAGACGACTGGCGCTGTGCTCGGTCCATGCACGAATTCTCAGCCAAGGACATCGACGAGCACATGGTTAACCTGGACAAGTACCGGTGGGTACCTGCCTGCCTGGTGGGATAGACGGGGGAAGGTCAGTTGCCCTGACCTAGCCTTACTGCCCTATCCCACCTCCAGGGGTTTCGTGTGCATCGTCACCAACGTGGCCTCCCAATGAGGCAAAACAGACGTAAACTACACTCAGCTCGTCGACCTGCACGCCCGATATGCTGAGTGCGGTTTGCGGATCCTGGCTTTCCCTTGCAACCAGTTCGGGAGGCAGGTGTGTGGCCAGCCTGTGTCCCTTGGTGTCCCTGTATTGGGGCATGGGGAGAGGGCCTAGATCTGTGGAAGTTTGGACCAAAAGGGGGTACAGGCCCCTCCCTACTCACCCCAGCACCCCGCTTATCACAGGAGCCAGGGACTAATGCCGAGATCAAAGAGTTCGCCGCAGGCTATAACGTCAAATTCGATATGTACAGCAAGATCTGTGTGAACGGGGACGATGCCCACCCGCTGTGGAAGTGGATGAAAGTCCAGCCCAAGGGGAGGGGCACCCTGGGAAAGTGAGTGGGAGAGGGGAGGGCAGGATGGCTCGCCATGGTAGGCGGGTGGGGGGCGGGGGGGCGGCACAGTTGTGGGGTTACTCACGACTCACCTTATTTTGTAGTGCCATCAAATGGAACTTCACCAAGGTAAGGGTGAGCTTTGGGGGGTGGCAGGCCAGGACTTTCCAGGGCCATCTCAGTGCCCCGCCCTAACGCCCCAGGCCTGGCCCACATGGGGCAGCAGGTGGGGGCTGCTTGCTTGTCCCCAGCCCCCCTGCTGGGCACCCCCTTCACGGTGGCCTGTGCTGCCTGACACCATGTGTTCTGGCAGTTCCTCATTGACAAGAATGGCTGCGTGGTGAAGCGGTATGGTCCCATGGAAGAACCCCTGGTAGGTGCCTCAGCAGACAGGCCGCTCTGAGTAGGGCCATGGAAAGAGGCGTCCCTGACCCACTCCTTCCCCACAGGTCATCGAGAAGGACCTGCCCTGCTACCTGTAACCCCACAAGTGTGCCCCCCTACCTGAGCCCACCACCCGTGCCCCTCGGAGCCTTCCACCCGGCACCCATGACGGTCTGCCTGGAAACCAGCCCACTGGTGGGGCAGACCCGAGAACCTGGCGTGCACTCCTGCCGGAGGAAGGCCCCTCGGCCCGGCCTGGCTTGCGGCTCAGTACCCCCACCCCTGGCTGCCTTGTGGGAATAAAACATACAAATTGGCCTCTGAGTGCTCCTGCCTCCCTGGGAAGTCCTCGGGTTGAGAGGGCAGCACCGCCCTGTAGCCCTGCCCCTAATCTAGGCAGCTCTGTCCCTTGGGGCACAGGCTGATTAATCCTGGAGGTATGTTGATCCTGAAGGTGCTAATTCCTCGTAACTGGCACTGTTCCCAGACCAGAGCCTTAACCTGATGGGACAGCTGTTCAGGGCCTGCATAGGGCCTTGGTCTTACCCAGTGAGCCCCTGGGGCCCAGCGTCAGCCAAGCTGCTCTGGACATAGCCTCGCCAGGCAGGGCTGACTTTGTGGTGGGGATTCTGAGCCAGGGCAGCCAAGCCTGCTCATGGGCCTCCTTTGGTGGGAGCAGGGCTGTCATCCACGGCCCCTAGGAGGGTGGGGAACGGCCTGAGCCAAGAGGCTCCAGTACCAGTTGATGTTCTGGAGGGTCTGGGAGGCTGTGGGCATAGCTGGCCTGTAGCTTGGGGAGCTATGCTGTGTGTGTGGGGGCGAGTTGGGGTGGCATGGCTAAGCCACCCCACTTCCAGTATTCCCAGGGAAGGACAGCAGCAGGAGATGGGGACCTGCAGAGCGAAGTAGCTCCCACCCACTTGTCTGTCCCCTGGCTAGAGGCAGCCCCTTCTGGCCAGAGGCCTGGTGTGTTCCCCATGGCTCCCCAGGAGAGGTCTGGCATCTACTCCTGCCCTCCCAACTGGACCCATCTCTTGGCCCCTCCTCCGCCATCCCTGTGGGAACCAACACCCCCTGCAGAATCTCTGGGAGGAATACAGCAGGGGATCTGAGGAACTGCTCTTGGCACCACTGTGAGGGTCCCAGGTGGGTTTCGTGTCTAGTGGGCAGGAGGCAGACAGTATGGTCCAAGACACCATAAGCCTGGCTCAACTGGTACAGGACCACATGGTGGGCTATGGCCCTGCTGGGTAAAGATGTCTTCCCCCACCTGGCCCATCATCCACACTGCCACTGAGTGGGAGGAGCCCTTGTGACTGAAAGCAATGGCCTCAAGGGGTGTGGGCTTGTTTCACACACACACACACCAGCCTCCCATCCTCCGCAGGCAGCAGCCACTCTCTGACCTCATTCCCCAAGGGGGGGCCAGGCACCTCTGCCTCCTAAATGCCCCTCCTGGAGGAGACATGCAGGGCTCCCCTACCTTCCCTCCTCACTGTCCCTGTGGGCCCGAGGAGCAGACAGCCTGGGAAGTAGTGAAAAGGCACATATATTTAAAAAAGATCTCTTTACATATATACACTTGAATTATAAATACACATAGAAACCAGGGGTCACCCACCCCACCAGCTCCACAGGCAGATTCTGAGCCCTGGGAGAGGCAGCTGGGCAATAATTTAGGGAGCAGATAGCAGGGAAGGGGGATTGCATATATTAATGGGGGTCTGCCCCAAACAGGCCCCCAGAGAAGGTGGGGCCCTGAGCACCGGGGGTTTCCTGAGTTTCTAGCTCTTGGGGCCACCCAGTTTTGTGTATTTCAGGGGTTCCAGCCTTTCCAGGCCGGGAGGGGAGTCTGGCCCAGGCCTGGAGGGCAGGAGAGGAGAGAGGCACAGAGGGTGGGTGGCCCCTGGGCCCCACCCTCAGGCTCTGCCAGAGCCCCTGGCCCGGAGTGGTCCTGAGTGGGACGTGCAGATCCGCTGCCCCACCAGGCAGGGCCTCAGAAGGCCCCACAGGATGGCAGCATCTTGAAGGGTCTGCCCAGGCACTGGCGGGGGAAAGGCACTGCAGTGGAGGCCTCGATGGGCTGGACGAGGGGCGCCCCGCCCCCCTTCCTCTCAGTAGTCGGCAGAGGGACCTGAGCCCTGCTCACCACCCGCTTAGGTACAAGACCTTGCCCGTGTCCATGTAAAAGTGGCTTACTACAGATAAATAAATTGCATCCAGGAAGCACGTCCGCGGCCCAGGCCTAGGAGTTGGGGAAGGGGGGGCTGAACTGGATGACACTCTGTCGCTCGCGGCCCCCGCCAGCTCCCGGAGCGCCCGCTGGCCCTGCACCACCACCCAGCGGCCCCAGGGGCTCCGGGGGCGGCACGGCATTGAGGGAGCGCAGCATGTCCTCCAGCACCTCCTTGAAGTTGATGTCACAGCCCTGGCGGTGCACGAGGGCTGCGGGGTCGGGTGCAGCGGGGGCGCCCAGCAGCAGGCTGGCGGTGGGGCCGGGGGCGGGCTCTGCCGGCAGCGGGAAAGTAAAGGGCGAGGGCGCTGGGAAGGCCTGGGCCGGCGGGCTGTACGTGAGGTCCAGGACCTCGCCAGGGCCGCAGGGCAGCGTGAGCGGGCGCAGGGGCAGCGGCGGTGCCGGGAAGACCTGGCCCTGGCTGTTCTTGCGCTTCACGTCCGCGTCCATGAGCTGCAGCTCCTGTAGCACACGGTGCACACAGGCCTCGGGGATCTTGATGCCTGCGGAGCATGCGGGGGAGGGAGGAGGTTGCAACTCAGGAACTGGGATGCGGCCCCACCTCCGCACATGCAGCCCAACCCATGCCAGCAGGCCCACCCGCCTGCTCACCAACTTGCTTCTTCTTGTCCTTGGTCTTGAGGCGCACGATCTGCAGGTAGCTGCTGCTGGTGACGTCGGCGATGACAGCAGCAATGCGACCCCACACGCGCAGCAGCGCCCCGCACAGCATGTAGTGGTGCCGCAAGCGGAGGCCCTGCACGCAGTCCTTGCCCTCCTGCACCAGCCGGCAGTGCCGGTTCCTGCACATGGGGCAGGAAGGGCGGCTCACACACGCTGATCCCACGCGTCCACCCCACACACCCCGCAGGCTCCATCCACAGACCCCTCCTGGACGTCCTGCCCCAATCCTTCCCTCCACCACCCTCCCAGGGTCTGCACGACGCCTGCGGGCTCCTCCCCCCTCCTAGTTTGGCTCATAGCTTCAATCTGGGCTGCGGAGCCACCTCTTCAGGGGTGCTGGGATGTCCCAGATGCCCAATGGGCCCCCTCGCCTATGTGGTGCATAGGGACCATTCCTCGTAAAGCTGCCCAGAGACGATGGGGTAGGGATGTCCAACACGCCTCTCCTCCCTCCACCACCGGTCCTCACCAAGTGGTGTGGCTGCAGTGCCTCAGCGACAAGGTGTAGCTGTTCTCCCAGGGCTCCCTGGCCTCCTCTGCAGTCACCTAGGGACACACAGCCAAGTGAGAGCCTAGACGAGCAGCCCATCCATGCTGTCAGTGCTTCTAGCGGGGAAACTGAGGCCTACAGTGCCTCAGGCTGGCTCATCCTGCACCTGGCAGCTACCTCCTGGTGGCCAGCTGGGCTGCGCATGGAGAGCCGGCTTGGAGACTGCAGCAGGGGCAGCTAAAGTAATAGGGGTACATATGCCCAGTGACATGCACATCCTGGGGCCTCCCTGCCTGCCTCCTCCCCTGCCCCTGCCCCTACCCGGTGGAACTTCCGACACAGGCTGTCGAAGGTCTCCAGCTGGCTCTGCCGGCCGATGTTGGGCTTGTACAGTGTGAAGAGCTTGCTGTGGTTCTGCTCTGCCAGGAGGCAGCTTGGCTTGTTGCCTCGAACCTGGGCAGGAGGGTGCGTGAGGCCTGCGTAGGCCGCTGTACTTCCCCAGTGGGGGAACCCCACAGCGTCCATGCCAGGAGGGTGGGTGACTGGACACCAGACCACAGCCCTCTGTGCTGTCCCCGCCTTCCAGCGCCCTTCCCCTTCCCATACCTGGGACCTACCCCCAGGGACATGTTGGACGCAGGGTGCCCACCTTATAGGAGAGGTAGAAGCCGTCATGGGGACCTGTCAGCTCCAGTGACCTGGCGTATGCCTCCTCCCACTTCAGGCCGCGGTCCACGCTGATCTGCCACCGCACATAGGCGTTAGGCAGGGCAGCAGCTGGGGTAGGGGCGGGGGGGGAGGGGAGGGCCAGTGTCCACTAACCTTGTAGAAAACCACCTGCCCATCCTGCGGGTGTCCAGGCGCCAGGAATACCTGCTGGCTCTCCTCGTAGATCTCATCGATGCCTGGCGCGAGGTCTGGGGAGAGGACACGGGTGAGTGGGGTCCCGTTTGGGGGCTGTGCAGTTCCTTGCTCCGTGGGTCTCAGCATGCCCTGGGCCTAGTGTGGCTCAGCAGGCTCCAGGTTCTGGGCTTTGGGGGGCATCAATCACAGGATCTTGGAGGTGCCAAGAGGTGGGGGTTCCTCCAGCAGTCAGCCCGTCCCCAACTTTGTCCAGCACCCTGGATGGTGAGTGGCCCCTGCAGTGTGACGGCCTGGGATGCTAACAGCTCCCTGCTGGCCACTTATGCCAGGTGTGACCACACACAACGTGCCCCTCAGTGCCCCTCTCTGCACAGCAGTCCTGGGGATAATTAAGTAGGGGTCAGCAGATTGACCTCTCCTGATTTTATGAATAAAGTTTTATTGGCAGGAGGCCCCTGTCCCTTGGTGTTCTTGGTGAGGGCCTGGACTGTGGGGTGCCAGCTGTCAGTTCCATTAGGCCCCACCCCCTCCCTTGGTGGCACTCACCCAGGATGCCCATGTCGTATTTGCCCTCCTTCTTATCCATCTCGATGAGGTGGTCGAACGTGTCAGAGAAGTACTGGAAGAGCGCGTTTTGCTTGTGCACCTCCAGCCCCAGGATACGGTTGAGGAACTTGGTGATGGAGCAGTCTGCGGAGGTGGGAGGGGCCTCAGGCTTCCTCACGTCCAGCACATCTCCACCCAGCCCACCTGGGCGGTGTGGGGGAACTCACCTTTCTCCACATCCAGGCAGCCGGACCTGGACTCCCGCCCGCCGATGCCGACTGACAGCAGACCTTGCTTCATGTCTGCAGGAAGAGAGGGCTTTCACACGTGCCCTTTGCCCCAGCCTGCCTGGGGGTTCCCTTGCCACCAGTGTCCCCTTGGTGAGTGTGTGTTGGAGATATCTTTGGACACAAATACAGTCTACCAATCCGGTGTCCCAAACTGCTCCCCCAGGGAGACTCCCAAGTGCCATGCACGCAGCTCACCCCGGAAGAAGGCGGTGTCCCCTCCAGGGTAGCCCTGTGGCAAGGGCACCTTGCTCTCCGTCTGGCTCAGGATGGTGGTGAGAACGCAGCTGAGGGCCCGGGCGCCATACTGAGTGGAGGGACTAGGTCAGAGGCTGGATTCGGGCACCGTGGACCCCTCTTCTCCCGGCCCCTTCTCTCCCAGGGTACCTTGTTCTCAAAGTTGTACTTGCTCAGGTCGCGGGACTCGGTGGCACGGCGGTCCCCATGAGTCAGAGCCCCCTAACCAGGATGAAGTGCTGTCACACACTGCCCACGCTCCTCCCTGCTCCCCTCCTCGGTAAGTTCCCCTCACTAGCCTCTGCCCTGACCAGCACTCCCCACCCCCACTCACCAGGCTCTCCAGCCGCTTGGCGACGATGGAGGCAAACCTGCGCTCCCCAGCTAGCTCGGATATGAGGAAGATGTATTCCGGCGCTGAGACCTGGTTGGACCGGTGGGTCCGGCCTGGAGACAGAGAGGCTTCTCAGGGACCAGCTGGCCCAGCAGGGCAGAGCAGGGTGGGACCAGGGCAAGTGCGGAGGGGGGGCTGGGCAGGGTTGGCCTGGGGCGGGGCTGAGGCTCACCAAACTGCTGGATGGCGCGGTCAGCACTCCAGGGCAGCTCAAGTGTCATGTGGACCCGGCGCCGCTGGTTCTGGACTCGGCGGTCGGCTTGGAGGGAAACACCAGAGCTGGAGGCCTCTGAGATGATGGCCACGAGCTGGGAGGATGAGGATGGGATGCGTTGGTAGGGTGGACAGCTACCTGCTCCTCACCAGAGGACCCCACACACCCTGGGTCACCCTGATGTGTGTGGGTGACCCACACAGCAAGTTGAGGCAGGTGTCCGTGGGGGGGGGGGGCATGTGGTCTTAGAATGGAGTGTAGACCATCCCCACGTTGCTCATGGAGGGAGTGGCCATCCGACTGAGTTTCCAAAGGTGGCTTCCACGGGGACTGAAGGTGGGGTAGCCAGGGAGGCCTGTGGGTGCCCACACATGGAATGCGGATGTGCGCACACACACGCGCACACACACACACACACAGACTGGGGTGGTGGGTGGTCCCCTCGCCAGCCCCTCAGGACTCAGGACCCCTGTGCCTTCCCCAGCAGCGGGACCACACAGGCTCCGCCCCCATGGCCTGTTCTTGCCTGGCGGCCCGCACCTTCTCCCCGCTCATGAAGCGTTCCTTCTCCCTGAGGTTCACGTGCTCGATGGAGAGGCCCTGCTCCCCCCGTGACTCGAAGGCCACCGTCCCGTCGGGCCTGGACACCACACGGCCCTTCCTGCCGGTCATCTGTGGCAGGGCAAGGGCAAGGGACAGGTTGTCAGCCTCTGTGGCTGCCCAGGAGCTGGTTCCCGCATGCTTGTTTTCCTGTCTCCCTTCTGTGCCCTGCCCCCACCTCTGGGTGTGTATGTGTGGGGGGGGGCTGTGGACTTGGGGTTCAGGCTGCTCACAGGGCGCATGACAGGGATTGTCACTACCTCAGTCATTTATAGTAAACCAGAAGTCTGGAGCCACAATGGATTTGAGGTGGCACCACAGGGACATCCCAGAAAAGAGTATAGTGCAGGTGGAAAGGGAAGATGGCCAGGGAAGACTGGTGGGGTTCCAGCCTGGGGCCTGAGACCACACCCATACCTAGAGGTCCAGGGGCACATGTGGGTGTCAGGTGAGGTGGGCATGCTCCCCCACTGAACACTGGACCCTGCAGTTGCCCCCTGACCTCCGGTGCTGGCAGGGACTTGGCATGGCCACCAGGGGGCGCCAGAGCCTGAGACAGGTGGGGGTAGCGCACCTCTGCCACATGCTCAGGGCCTCCAAGCTGGTCGATGAGCTCATCCAGGGTGTTGACGGGCAGCTCCCGACCCAGCGCACGAACCTTGGCCAGCAGGTCCTGTTTCAGCCGCTCCACCCGCTCCAGGACGCCGGGGCCATGCGGGTCTCGCTGTGGGGGGCACAGGGGCCCTGCGGGGCAGAGGGTCAGGGGCTACCGGCCATTTGGGCCGCCCACAGCCCCACTCCCAGTGGAACTGAGCCCTGGGCCCTGCAGGATGAGGGCCCTGCCAGTTCCGGATGCAGAGAGGTGAAGGGGTGCAGACATTCGCCCTCACGCCAGACTATCCCTGTGAGCCCAGCACTGCCACTGACTGACCCTCTGAGCTGAACCCGTGTCCCCCATCTGCAAAGTGGGGAAGCTCTGGGCCACGGGCCTCACCCCGGTCGTCAGCCGGGAGCCCCACGGTGTCCACGATGACCACATCGTCATCTGCCAGGGACTCGGGGGAGGAGTGGAAGTCGCTGTCCAGGCCAGCCTCCGACTCCGTGCTGCTGTCATCGCTGATGCGGATCACGCCCACCGCCTCGGACACCTGCCTGGACGCCTTGGCCCCTCGGCCCCGCGGCCGCCCTGCGGAGACCAGCCAGGGTCACCTGGGCAAGGCCTAGGGTCCAGCTCATGGCAATGCACACAGGCAGTGCAGCTGGGGGCTGCCCTCACGGGTTTCTCTTGGGAACCTATGGACAGCCCCCCTCCCCCGGTCCATCCTGCAAGAGGTCTGTGCTTTCCCCCTTCCCTAGCCTTCCTTTGCAGGAGGATGCCAGGAAAGGGGAGCCCCCACCCTAGGGCTGCCTGGAGGGATGAGGTGGGGTGGTGGTCAGGCCTGCAGTAGAGGGACCAGTGGGAGTGACTGTCTGGCTCGGGACATGCTCAGGAAGGAGGGGCTGCAGGGAGTCAGCGGGAAGGAGGATGAGTGGGAGGCCCAGGAGCAGCACAAGCTGAGGCAGGCAGGTGAGGTGGGGCACTTACGTTTTCTTTTACTGCCCACTCCTCTGTCTCGCTTTCTTTTAGTTGAAGGAAAATGCTTCTGAATTAGTGACAGAAAGACGCCCCTGAGAGTGAGAAGCAGTTTATTCTCACTATGAGGATGGTGTGCTGTCCGCCAGGAGACCGGAAGGGCCTCCACCCGTGCATGTTCTGAGGACCTTGGCGCAGGGTCTCACTCAACCCACATTCAGTGAACCCATGGCTACAGTGAGCAGTTTTGCTGCGATGGACTGTGTGGGGCTGGGGGGGGGCTGACCACTTCCAAGGGGCAAGGAGGTGGCCACATACAGTGGCTCCTAGGATTGGGGCAGGTGGGGTAGGTGTGAGGGGCAGGGGGCTTCCTGAAGGGAGGCAACGCTGGGCATGGAAGAGGAGCTGGGATGAGAGTGGCCTCACGCTGGGACTTTTGCTCACTATGGGCTGAGAAGAGAGGCTGGGGGTTTGGGGGAACTCTGAAGCCCAGCCCCTAAATTGCGAGGAGTCCTCCTTAAAACAGTACCATCCCCAAATTGGGGGATGGGCTCCTGGAAGCCTTGGTCTGAAATCTTGGGACCACCCCTGACACCCTCACACCCTTGCTCTGTGAGTGGCCATGATTAATTCTTGTGGCTTTACGACTAAGTTGGGCCTGAGGTCTCCAAGGACAGGGCTCAGCATCTCAACCCCAGTCTCCCACATGTGGGGTCACAGGGCAGGGCCAGGTCACCACCAGGGAGACCCAGTGAGCCACAGGTGACGGGTCCTAGGGGTGGCAACCCCTCCCTCCACAGGCGTGACTCACTCCGCAGCTGAGACGAAGCAGTCGAGCTGCCCGTCCTTCTCGTCCAGTACCTCCCGAGTCCGTGCCTCGCCAGTGGACTGCAGCCCGATGACCACGCACTGAGGGGGATGGGCTGGGGGTGAGCAGGTGCTGGGATCCCCATCCCAGCCACGGAGCATGGCCCCAGAGGGGCCCACAGGGAAGCCCCCACAGCCAGAAACCCAGTCTGCCTGAGTTTCTCCCTCCTTCCACCCCTTGTGTCCCACTGGACGCCAGGCCCTCAACACGCTCACTCTCACCTGGGAACCCTACGTAGCAGCCAGCCTCAGCCCTCCTGGGCCCCCTCACTAACCCCCAGCCTGTTCCTTCTGGGGCCGCGCCAGCCCAGTTTGGACAAGAACCAGGGGCAAGGCCACACGTGCACCTGCTGCACGGGGCTCAAGTCGGGCAGGACTGCTATCTTTTGGACGTCAGCTCCCCATTCCCACCCACCCTCCTGGGCTCAGCCCAGCCATGCTCTCTGGGCTTGTGACCGTGAGACAGACATGTGCCAGTCCTGCCTGCTCAGCCCTCAGGCACGGAGGCAGGGTCCCGGGTACAGCGATGTGGCCTCAGTCCCTGCCCAGCCCCGAGGGCCCAGCCGTCATTGCCACCTGCTCACCTTGTCCTGGGCCAGCTCCTGCCGGGCCAGCTCCACCAGCCGGCGCACCTTGGCGGCCACACACAGGTACTTAAAGAAGCGCTGGTGAGCAGACCAGAACTGACCCCACAGCGACTTGCGGGACTCCAAGCCGATCCAGTCGGCTGCCTGCTGGAACACGCCCAGGGCCTCGGCCCACTGCAACGACAGACACATGCTGACTGAGCTCGCCACTGCTCTGCTGCCCCCAGCTCCCACCCTACTAGAATGGGGGGCCGGGGCAGAGGCTCTGGAGATGCCTGAGCAGTCAGAAACGTTAAAAACACCAAGACCTATGGTGCCTGTAAGGCCACAGTGACACTGGCACAGGGAGGGTGGGCTAAAATTTCAGGAAGCCGTGGGGACATCTGCTGTGACTCCTGCCAGCAGTCACTCCACTCCTGCCATTTTAGACCAGGGGGTCGATTCTGACCCCGGGGCACACTGGGCACAATGTCTGGGGACGTCTGTGGTTGTCACACTGGGGGTGCCCCTGGCATCGAGTGGGTGGGACCAGGGAAGCTGCTCAGCCCCCACAGTGTGCGGTATGGCCCCCCCAAGAGATGACCCAGCCCCAGTGCGCGCAGTGCCGAGGGGCAGACCCCGTCTTGGTTTGAGCTAAATATACAGCACGGGCAGGGCCAATGCTCCAAGCTTGTCCCATGTGGGTGTGACAGTGAGGACACAGGAACCCGTGTGCACATGGAGGGGTGGTGAAGATGAGGTCCGAGCTACAGCGCACAGAGACGTGAACACTGCAAACAGCCTGGGGGCAAGTGCTTGTGACAGTGTGGTGGCGGGCCAGCTGTGTGCCGCCTCACTCCAGTCACTTAAGAATCCCTGCCTTGAAAAGAACAGAGTCGCTGGACTCCAGCCAAGACCACAGCAGGCGGGCTGGCTGATTCCTCCTTTCTGTGACCTGATGAACCCCTGTGGCATCTTTAAGGACAGATGCTAAAGGTGACAGGGCTGTAATTCTAAGGGAAATGCAGCGTGTCCACGACGTCAGAGACCCCAGACGCCTGACTCACCAGCAGCGCTGCACGGTTGTAGACACACTCAAAAGCCGGGTCCAGTGGGATCTCCTCAATGCGGAAGGTGACGCCATTGAAGCTGAGCTGGCGTGCGATGTACATGCCACTGACCTTCATGTCCATGGCCACGATCTCCATGGCACCCACGCCTCTGTGGAAGGAGACAGGACTGCCTGAGGATATGCTGGGTCTCGCCGAGTAATGAGCACCTCCAGGGCGGGGCTGACACCGGGAGCTGAGCCCTGGAGGGTGAGGAAGGGCCAGGTGCACAGAAGGAGTGCAGAGAGCATGTGCAAAGGCCCTGTGCTCCCATCAGCCTGATCTGCCTGGACTGAGGAGGGGGGGAGATGAGGGAAAAGCATGGAGGGGCTCTTTCCTCAGGAGTGCTGGGAAGCGCTGGGAAAAGAAAGGGTGGGATTTGCATTTTAAGATCCCTCTCATGGCTGTAGGAGTATGGGCCGGGACGCAGCACGGCACACGGACATCAGGCCTCGGTGGGCACCCCCGCTGCCTCCGTCATGGGCAGAGTGGCACTCACCTCTTCTCAATGGCATGCAGAAACTCCTCGAAGGTTCGGAAGGGTGTGCCCTCACCCCAGATGCCCAGGCGGCTCATGTAGATCATGTTTCGGGGCTCAGAGGCACCTGGGGATGGTGGGGGTGGGAGTCACTGTCAGCTCCTCTGGCCCAGCAAGGTTGGGGGGCCATGTACATGGCCCCAGAAATGACCCAAGGACAAGGTACGGGGCCCTGACGGTCCCAGGAAAGCAGCTACAGACAGAGGTGCTAGGGTGCTGGAAAGTTGGCAGACGGGAGGCTCTGATAGTGGTTGACACCTGAGAAGCTGTGGAAGGTACCACTGGCCTGGAGGGAAGAGCGCTGCCTTTGGGCCAGGTTGCAGGGTGCCTCCTAGGGCCAGAGGTGCAGGCCAGCAAGGCCAACAGGTGGCACATGGGACGCCCTCCATGGCTGCACCAGGACAGAAATCGCTAATCGATGACAGCACATGCGATCAGGCTCCCTCCCTGCCCCTGGCAACTGCCCCTCACCGGTGGCGCTGGCGTAGACCACCCTGGCCAGGGGCAGCTTGTTCTGCAGGTCCAGCACGGCCTTGCCCATCTTGGTGGAGCTGGCGTTCTTGGCTTTGTGGCACTCGTCAAACACGATCTGGGGCAGGCATGGGTTAAGGACTGTTCTGGGATGTGGCTGCCCCAGCCTGCTACTTCCTAGCTGGGGGAGCTCAGCAAGGCACCTGGGAGGCAGTTTCTGACCACAGGTGAGGGCCTTGGGGTGTGTGAGGCCACCAGGGTAAGTGGGAAATAGCCTCTAGGACCCCAGGTGACTGAAGGAATGTGGCGTGTGATGGTCTCGAAAAGACCTTACAGACAATGCAGACACAGATGCGTACAAATGAGCATGAAGAAAACAAGGCCCCTGAATAAGAGGGGTGGGCCATGACCGATTCCATGGGGAGCTGGGGTCTCTCTATGACTCTGCACAAATCTACACTGATCGTTAAAAAAGTGACCCTGAAGAAACAAACTGGAAGATGTACAAAGTTCTTAACATTTTAAGATAAAAAAGTTATAGGCAAGTATACCTATAATGAGCCTATTTTAAAAAACAAAGTGGGTGTCTATACATGTGTACACATGATGTGTGTCAAAGGACTGACAGAAGATTTACGAAATCCCAGAGAAAATGGGAATCTGGTGCTGACCTGGGGACGAATGTTAATAATTGTTTTTGTTTTTTTTTTACACTATCTTTCCCCCAAGCTGTGTAAGGTGTCACACAGGTTCCCAGGGTGCACCAGTCACCTCATTTCTTCTTTCTGCACTCGGGAGGTGCTCTGCGCTAAAGCAGGTGTCTAACCAGTAAATCTATGCACTTTTCCAAGTGACCAGGAAGTACACACAGGGCCCACGTCTCCCTTCTTTTTTCTGACTGGGACCAGGAGCGTCAGTTACTCCACTTCTGGGGATGGCCCCGAGGACACAGTGAGAAAGGGTGACGGGACGCTAATGCAGAGGCTTGGAAATTCCCAGAAAGTCCCCGTGATGGGGAATGGTCCAATAAGGACAGGACAGAGCAACATGAAGCGCAGTGGCCAGCAAACCAGCCTGGGGCTCAGGCGGGGAGAAGTGATGTGAGATGGCACGCGGGGGACAACCTGGGGAGGCAGCGCACAGGAGGGCGGGCAACCCACAGGATTCCCCCAAGGCCATCCGTGCACCAGGCCAGCCCAGGGCCGCACGCTGCAGAGCAGAAAAGTTATCCAAGTTTTAGGAGAGGAGGGAGAGAGAAACCCTCCAATCCTGTGGGGTGAGCAGGAGGAGATGCTATGTGCCCCACACCTCCCTCTGGGTGGCACCTTCCTGCCACCAAACACCACTCCGAGCCTGCGGTGCCAGTCTGTGGTGCCAGTCCCATCCTAGTCCAGCAGGATGGAGCCAGGAGGTGGAGCCACACCGTGAGGGGTGATGGCAGCAGTCACTGGGGGAGAGCCTCGGGAGCAGTCCTCTGACCAGAACTCCCGCACGCACCGGTGCGGTCCGGTGCGGTCCCAGGCAGCCCCGGCTCCCTGCATCCCTCCAGCGCCCCCAACTCAAGGCCGATCAGCCCCTCCGCTGAGCCCCCTCTCCCTCCCCTCGGCCCCACCCATTTCAGCCCCGCGCCTCGTCCTGCCAGGATACCACGCCATCGAAGGCCGCCCCGCACCACTCCAGGATCTGCCGGATGCGTGTGCGGTGCTGCCCGCCAGCCTGGCTTTCCCCGATCAGGGCGGAGTAGGTGGCGAACAGGACGCCCTCTGAGGTAGTGTTGTCGCCGTACTTGATCTGGGGAGAGGCGCAGGCCTGTGTGAGCGCCAGGGCGCAGGGGAACCCCCACTGGGCGACGGGCAGGGAGATGCACCCACCTTGTTCAACGCGTGCACTGCGATGCTGGGGGCGTCGATGTCCCGCAGGTCGCGCTCCGCATCGTACTTGAGATCGTTGGAGACGCTGAACCTGGGCGGTGAAGGCCGGCGGGTGTCAAGGCCCCGCTGCCCCCTCCCCCCACCTCCGCCCTGCGTGCAACAGGACGCTCACCACAGGGACTTCTTGCGGCCCCGCAAGTAGTTCTCCAGGATTATGCCGGCCACCGTGCGCCCCTTGCCCACGCCCGCACCATCGCCGATCAGGAAGCCCGCGCGCTGCCCGCTGGGGAGCAGGACCTCGTGTTGCTGTGTGTGTGGAGAAAGCAGTCAGGATCCCCCACTCAGGACGGGATCAGGTGGGCACTGAGACCACCCCCATGCGGGAGGGGGTCAGTTGGGAGACCCTGGGGTCACCTGGCAGGCGTAGGTGATAGCCTCCAGCTGCAGGGCAGACAGGACCCCGCTGTCCGAGGCAGGCAGGGCGAGGGTGTAGGTGATGTCCGGGGGCGGGACGCTGGACAATGTGCTGGTCTCTACCACACGGTCCGGGTGCTGCATCCCAATCTTGGCTGGAGGGATGTGGTCAGGGTGTCAGGGTCAGCAGCTGGGGACCAGGATGGGGGTGGGGACGCTCCCAGAAGGGTGAGGGGCAGAGCAGGATGGAGAGAGGGGGCCCATCACTGCTATGCAGCTAGGGTAGGGGGGCAGACCCATGGCACGCTCGCTGGGCTAGTAGGAAGTGGGCTTATTTTCCACTGAACCCTCTGTGCTACGTGGTTTTGTGCCAGGTTTGGATACGACTGCCCCTCGCCTTCACCCCTACCGGCCCGCCTTCACTGCTACAGGGACCACGGAGCAGGAGCCCCGAGGTCTGCTGGGGGTGTCCTGGGCATGCAAGGAGAAGGGGTGGCCACGGACTCACACTTGGATGGCACATAGTCAGCGTAGATCTCTGTGTGGCCCAGGTCCTCAGCCTCATCCTCCTCCGCCTCGTCCTCCTCCTCTGGCTGAGTCTGAGACTAAAGGCCGGTGTCCTCAGCGAGGGGACTGTCCATCCACCTAGCATAGCCAGCCACCCCCCAAGGAGCAGGGACCTGGTCCACCAGCCAAGCCAATGATGGGGGCAGTAGGGTAGAGGGCCTGCCTTTCCTCCCCATCCCCACAACATGGTGCCTCCCGGGACTTCAATTGCCCCATCTGTAAAATGGGCAGATCCAGCTTCTAAGCCAGCCCAGGGTCTGACACATGGCAGGTGTGTGTGTGAATGGCCCTCCTTAGTCCTAGGAAGGGCAGCGGGCAGGGCTGGGGAAGAGACCCAGCTCACCTGGTAGCTGACAAGAAGTGGGGTGCTGGGGAGGGAGGAAACGGGCTCTTCAAGGCCTGTAAATGGCCCGCTGGGCAGGAACAACTGGAGGGGAGAGTGGACATGAGCCTGTAGGCCAGCTGTGTACAGAAAGCACCTCAATGGGCCCACCGCCTTGGCCACTGGGGCTTTCCACGCCGTCCTCGTGCCCCTCCTTCGGCCCAGCTGCCTGCCAGCTGGTTCTGGTGAAGGACAGAGCCCTCCCCTTGAGGTCCAGGCTGAGGACAGGCCTTCCTGGGGTCTGGTGGCCAAGACCTACTGTGTGCCAGGCACGAGCACTCAGGGAATGTGGTAGGATATATGGGGGATGGGACAAGAGCCAGCAGGACCATCCTAGGGGCCCAGCAGAGGGGCCTGGGGCCGTGTGGACTGGGCCTCTCAGCCCTGTGACCCTGGCATGGTGGTGGCCACGCCTCATCGCTCCCTAACTGGCCCCCAGTACTTGGTGTACAGGTGGCCCGTGGGGGTGGGGCCTCTGCAGGGTGAACAGGCTGGAATGCCCTCATGTGGATGTCCCAGACCACAGTCCCACCCGAAGGACTGGGCAGACAGATGGGCTGGCACCGGAGACCCAAAACCATTAGGGCCAAGTCACACACTGGCTTTTAACCTGCCCGCCCCCAGGGAGTGGGGACACACATTGTCCGGTGGCCACACTGAGGCTGGGAGGGGTGGCTGTGTGAGTGAGGGCACGGCAGCACCCAGACTCAGTTCTAGGCGAGTCCAAAACATGCTCGCTCTCAAAACAAACCCTGAAAGTAACGTGGAGCCATCCTCCACCTCTTTGGCCCCATGCGGACCCCCACCATCATGAGACTGATGGCCCTGAGTGCTGGGTGCCCCGGAGCACAGTGTCATTTACAGTCTCAGGGGGACAAGGGTCACCAGGGGATTCAGTCACGTGATAACCGACTTGCTTTTCATGACTCCTGCTGTTTCCAAAGGTTCAGAACACAGCCAGTGCTCCCTTCAGCCGCACTAACATTGGAACGATACAGAGAATATTAACATGGCCACTGAGCAAGGATGACCCACGAACTCGTGAAGTGTTTAATTTAAAAAAAAAAAAAAAAAGTGTTTTTTAAAAAATAAAATAAAATGGAAGCGAAGTACAAGGAAGTCAGAATCCTATACTCAAGTCCGTCTCCTTATTTTTTGAATTAACAAAAACAAACAGCCTCAGCCAGGTTCCTGGAAGGCTGAGTCAGGGTTCCCAGTGGGCGTCAGGTTTCAGCTGCCCTCACGCCCTCCTCCCAGGAGCTCGGAGCCGCGGAGGCAGAAGGCCCAGGGAGGCGTGGCAATGCCACTGTCCCTCTGGGCCTCTGCACCGGACACAGGGACAGGCCTAGGCCACCTACCAAGTCTGCCAAGGGCAGGGAACCTCGCCGGGCTGCCTGGACACTTCCTGTCTACCTCTGGGCCCCAAGCTGGACACTGCACATCCGTCTGTTCTGCTGTCCAGTCACAGACCCTTCTTATGGGCCTGTGGGCACTGAGGACCTTCAAGGTGGCCAGGTGGGCATGTGCCATCCATGTCTACTAGTGTGTGGCCACTGGCAGGCTCTGAGGTCTCCATCCAACTACCAGATGGAAGGGGCTGCTCCCCTCAGAATCACTCAGCCCTCAGCCCAAACATGGTCTCTCCAGAGGGACCGTTCCTTGCCAACTGTCTCTAGCTCATCACGTGACTGTTTCTCTAGCCCAGGGTCTCCCCCTTGGTATAGCTGACATTAGGGCCTGTTACTCTCTGGTTACTGTGATGGGCCATCCTGGGCGCTGTGGGGTATTAAGCAGCACCCCTGCCCTCACCCCCTCGATGCCAGGGACACCCCCAGTCGTGACTATCACAGATGTCTTCAGACAGTGTTCCCTGGGGGCAAGACTACATTAGGTGAGAACTAGTATCAGAAATGACATTTAGCTCATCTCCTGCGGAGCCCTGTTTCACTAGCAGGCCCAGCACAGAGCAGGGCATGGAGACCGAGCCATTGGAGGCGGGTGTACGGGGTACCCGGCCATGACAGGACTCATGCTGAGAGGGGGCAAGGAGGCCAGGGCAGGGGCTTCCCCTGCACACCCTGCATTTTCTGAGCCACGTAGGAAACGGGAAGGCCCTAGACCGAAAGCCTCCCCAGTGTCTGATCAGCCCGTGAATGGGCCACTGACCTTGTCGTGGGCAGAGGGGCCAGTGCTCACATCCCAGATGGTGGGCACCTGGCTGAGGCTGTCGGCTGGCAGGAAGTCGGGTGTGTCGGCAATGTCGGAGAGGGAGTCCACAGACGAGGAGAAGATGGAGGCGTTGGAGAGGTCATCAAGGTACGAAGAGTCCTAGAAGACAGGTGGGTGAGGACGCAGCAGGGCAGCCACACAGCAGGTGCGCAAGAGCCAGCCACGCAGTGGACGCTGCTCCACCATGAGAGGAATGAGGCTCCCACACTCACTCCAACGTGGCCAAACCCTGAAAACACAACGCTCGTGAGAGAAGCCAGGCCCCATGGCTGTGCACCGGACCCCACTGAGGTGACACTGGGAGAGGGTTATAGCAGCCCTGTGCCCTCCTTGGCCCGTCACTGTGGAGGAGGGGACGCCAGTGCAGGGTTGTCAAGACTCAAGAGACCCCACATCTTCGGGGGAAGCCTGCTGCACAAAGGTTACACACAGTTTATAAAACTGAATTTAAAGAAACTCAGACACAGTACCAGAGGGGTCTGTGCGGCCCTCCCCTTCCCCTAGTCAGAGGTACCACGTGCCTGCGTGTGTCCGGCCTGCGCTGGACAAGGAGACATGTGGGGACCAGCCCCTCCGGCTCCCAGATCAGCGGGAACGAGCCCCTTACCACACCCCCCTGCTGTGCCTGCCACCTGGAGAGGGCAGTCAGTGCCCCGTTTACAGAGAGGGACCTGGGAGCTGAGGGAAGTACAGACCCAGATCAGGGGCGAGGGAGTACCCCTTGGCTGCCTCCACTGGGAGGGGCTCCAGCCCGCCCAGCTGTGACTGCAGGGGACCAGTCATGCTGATGTCTGGCCCTCAGACTTTTGGAGAGTCGAGTCAGGGAGCTTTTCCCCCGAGCAGGTAGGCCCAGTGGGTTTGACCAAGGCCACACCAAGGGGCCAGGGGAGCTGCCCCCTGGAGCCCCAGACCCAGTGCACCACTCACACCATCCCAGCCAGCCGGGGGCACTGGAGGGCCAAGGCCAGGCAAGTTGGGACCCGCCAATCAGCGGGGAAGACTAGGAAGATGGGCTGACCAGTACGGGTCTTGGGACCCGGGGGCTCAGTCAATGGACTCCAGGGAGGAAGGGGACACCTGTGCCTGGAGTCCACCTGTTGTGCCCATGAGGCCACAGCTGGGAACAGGCCCAGACCGGCCGCCTGCCCCAGTGATCGTTGCTGGAATCAGATCCCTATTGCTGGGGTGGCCAGGACGAGACAGGCTCTGCCACTGCACTAAAAGGAGAGCAGGGCCCCAAGGGAAGCGGTGGGGTAGAGATAGGGCTGGAGTCCACCCAGCGGCCTCCCTGGGGACAGCTGGTTGCAAGAGCCTCAGGCTGCCCATCTACTGGACACGACCAGTCCAGGCGCCAGCGGGGGTCAGGGAATATGCAAGAAACATAATCCTCGGCCAAGTCGGCTGATATGAGGCCAGGGCCTTGTTGGGCCTCTCCCCTGCCCGGGGGAGCCCGGGCCATGGGTGTACACAGGGAGCCACAGGGGCTGGTCGCTTGTTCCCAAGGTGAGCAAGGAGGGAGCTCAGACCACCAGGCCCGCTCTTACCCTTGCCTCCTAGCTAAGAGCAGCCTGGACCCTTGGCGGGCAGACCCAGCCTCCCCCACCGCCTCTAGCCTAGGACCCTGCGGCCTGGGCAGGTCCAGGAGAGGAGGCGGGACCAGCTCAGGCCGCCTGGATAAGTGTATAAAGGCCTGGAGCCCCAGGACAGAAACAGGAGAGAGAGGGGGCACACCTTGACGCTCCTGGGGCACTCAGCCCCCTTGTGCAGGACCCCGGCAACTCAACAGGCCAGAGCAGCTGCCTTGGGGAAAACTGAGGTGGCCGTGGGCAGGGCAGACCCTGCAGACCTGAGACCTGCCCTTCGCCCACTGGGACCTCCGCTGGGCCCTGCCCTCCCCTGGCAGCTGGGGTCAGAGGTGGTCCAGCACAAGCCTGGTGGATGACAGGCTGCAAAAGCTGGCCCCCCGGTCCCGGTGACAGGGGCAGAGACCCCAATAGGCTGGCCAGGATGGGGTCTGGGTGCAGACAGAGCTGAAGCTCCTCTGAGGCCACATCTGAGCACCCTCTTCCTGGGGGGCACTGCCCGAGCCTGGTCAGAGTGACACCAGCTCCTGGGGCCCTGAGAGCTGGCCTTGCTTCCTGAAGGCCATCCAGTCCCCGAGTAGTGGGCAGGATGTAGGGGCAGAGGAGGAGGAACAGCCCTAGTAAAAACTGGGTACGCAGGGGGACCCCATCTCTGTGGGCTGCACACTGCAACACTTCCAGAGAGGACAGTGTGGGTGATGAAGGGACTCTCAGTGGGGACGCCTGACCAGCACCCGGCCAGGAGACGAGGGTCAACGTCAGCCATGAGGACCCATGGGACAGCAGGGGCCCTGACATCACGGACGAGCAGGGCACCTTCCTCAGTGCAATCCTGGGGAAACACCTAAAACCCCAGAGTAGGGACGTCCTGCAGGACACGCCGGCTCAGAGCGTCCACACAGGAGAGGTACGGATCTCGTCTCAACAGGAGGGGCCAAAGGGGATGTGACAACTGAGTGCCACGTGGGATTCGGATGGGGCCTGGGACAGAGAGAAGCCGTCAGGGGAAACTGAGGAAATTCGAGTCAATATGGACTTTGGTTATTAATGGTGTCTCAGTCCTGGCTCGTCAGTTGTCACAAAGGTACCACACTGACGAAAGTGTGACCAGGGGGATGGGGCGGAGGACACCATCTGTCTGCACCATCACAGTAATTCTGTGCATCTAAAACTGTCCTAAAATAAAGTTTATTTAAAAAGTGGGAGCTCCATGGAAGCTGCCTCCAGTGGGGGACCCTCAATTCTCAGGTGAAGGGAGGAGGGGCCTCATGTATGTCACCTGGGGTCAGGGGATTGGGGCCCCCAAGAGTCCCCCCAGCTCCATCCCCTGTGCAGAGTGGCCAGCTGGGTGAGACAGGACCCCTCCCTGGTGGACCACCCACCTACCCGCCTCTGTGGAGACCTGACTCCCAGCAACCACCAGCAGACATCCAAAACCATCCGAACCCAGAACTGCCCTCCTGGGCCCCCACCGGGAGCATCTGCTCCCAGGACCCCAGGCCCCAACACTGCTCCTTCCATTGCAGCCCCCAAGTGGGGAGGGAGCCGGCTGGACACCCCAACAGTTCTGGGGGACCAGGAGGGTGCATGGTCACCGTATCTGCAGCATTTCAGGGATTCCTGGACCAGGAGAGGACCTGGCAGGACCTGGTAAAGCTGCCCGCACAGCATACCACCCCCAGCCCAGTGGGATAGGACTGGACGGCCCCCACCCAGACCTGGCTCTTGGCCTCCCCTGGGGGCCTGGGAGGGCTCAGCACCCCCTCCCGGCTGAAGCCAACCCCAGAAATGCCCTTCAGATGGGACCCGGCAGGACAGCCGCGTGGGTCCACAGGGGTCCGAGGAGGGACAGGCCCTACTCCTACCTGTCCAACCAAAGCCCAGCCCAAACAGCCAGCGGAACCCTGATGACTGATGGCCGTCCCAGAGAAGCCAGGGCCTGTCGGCGAGCAGACAGCCCCGCCCACCTCCCACAAGCACTTTCATTTTGAGGAGCCTCCCTGACTGTCCCTTGCGGCCCCACGTCCCATCCCCACCACTTTCGTTCAGGAAACTCCCGCAGCGCTGCCGCTGCCAACAAAGCTGCCGGGAGGCTGGGAGGAGGAGGGGAAAGGGTCGGGGGTCCTCATGTCCCTCCCAGTTCGCAGGTGGCCCGACCTGCCTGCAAGGTGGGAGGGGGCCAGGCGCACCCCCACCCAGGGCCAAGCAGGTTACCTTGTTGAGCGCTGCAAACTGCAGCCAGAACCGCAGCTGGGACATGGTGTGGCCACAGGCAGGTCCCCTGGAAGGCGCGAGAGCGCTCCCTCATGACCGCGGGTGCTGGGCGCGGATGGGCCTTCTCCCAGCCCAGCTGCATTTGCATGTTGGTTTAGTCACCACCGGCGCCCACTTCCCCTAAGGCCGCTGACTTTCAGGAAATGATGTCTGCCTGGTAAGTCAGGGCGATTACTGGCAGCGCGGACAATTACTGTACGGGGCGGAATCCAGCCACAGACGGCTGTCAACAACGCGCCTGCCCTGCGGGCTCCTGGCGCCCCTTCCCTGAGCACCCTATCCCCAGGAAACTGTCAGCCACGGCCCAGCCCCTCCGCGGGCGCTCGGGGTTCAGATAGGATGGGGGGGGTGATGAGGGGTAGGGTGGGGGGGCACAGGCTGGGACACCCAGATAGCCCCTCCCAGCCCTGGCCTCAGTTTCCCCAGACCACTGGTGCACTGGGTTCTGTTCTACCAGCCCCCCACCTCACTGGTAGGCCTAGTAGGGACCCACTGCTGTGCCTGAGGTGCCCACAGCAGTACTCTAAGGGGCACAGGCCCCCACGACACAGGAAGGAAACTGGGGCCCATCCCACGTCTCTGCACAACCCTCCCCATGCCCTCGCAGGTCCAACCCCCCCAGCCCCCAGCTCCTCAGCCTGCACACAGGTCCACGGGCCTTCACCAGCTGCGCTGGAGCCGTCTTCAACACTTCCCGGGCACTGCAGGTGGGCCCTAGCATGGGCAAAGGCCATGGGGCTGGGTCCCCCAGAGCACTTCCTGGCCACAGAGGCCCACGCTGCTCCTCCTCCTCCAGCCTTGCCAAGGGGTCTGCCTGCCCTTAAAGCCCCTTTCCTGCCTCCCACCTGCCCCTGCCCTCCTCAACGTAGCACGAAGGAGGCACCAGACAGGGCTGGTGGGCAGGGGCTCACAAAGCTGGCAGGATCAGTGGGGAACCACTGTGTTTTAGAATCCCCCACATAGGCCCAGAGGAGGGAGCTGGCCAAGGAGGGCCCGGGCCACCCACTGGCTCGAGGAGGGTGAGCAGTTGTAAGCCTACCTTCACAGCTCCTGCCCTGTCTTTCCCCCATAGCCAAGGGACAACATTAACGCCAGCAATGGAGTGAGCTCTGTGGGACACCCCACCAGGCCATAGCCACCGTGAGCAGGAAAGGAAGTGTACATATGGCAAGAAGCCCATGAAATGATGCTTGACACCACCAGGCAACAGGGAACTGCAGGTCACAACCAGTGACACCCACTGCACACCCACGGGACGGCTACACTCAGACGACAGTGACAAGTACTGGCGAGAACACAGAGAAATCGGAACCTCCAGCACACATGGGAACGTGCAGCAGGCGCCTCTGCCTGACAGTAAGCAGTTCCTCCCCCGAGGTCACGCTCCCCACACGACCCTGCAGCGCCCCTGCTAGGGGTCCACCCAGAGAAATGAAAACACGTCCACACACACCTGCACACGCACATCCACGGCAGCTCGCTTCACAATGGCCACAAGGCGGACACAACCTATGTGTCCACCCATGGACAAGCGTGGCCCACCCACACACATGGGGTGTCACTCGGCCATGAAAAGGAGGGAGGTGTGACACTCGCTACAACATGGATGGACCCTGAACACACAGTGCTCATGTGAGAAGCCGGACTCACAAGGCCACACAGTGTGTGATTCCACTTACGGGAAACGTCCAGAACAGGCGCGTCCACAGACAGGAGGTGGGTTCGTGGTTTTCGGGGGCTGGGGATGACTGCTGATGGGGACAGGGTTTCTTTTTGGGGTGATGGAATGTTCTGTTATTAAATAGAGGTAATGAGTGCAAAACCCTGTGCATGTATTTTTAAAAAGTGAATTTAAAGTTTTTAAATTGTCTCAAAATATATAAAAAACTGAAATGAAAAGAGAACATCCCAAGCACAAACACACACTTATTATTACTAGGTTTAACCGACATGAAATTTGTCAAGTTGCCAGCATAGTTTCTAAACTCTGACTCTGTCCCCAGTATCTTGTCACCAGATGGTTGGCTAATGGGCAGAAGTGATCCTGAGGATATGGGGAAGATCAGGGTACAGCTGGGGGTCCGAGGACAAGGAGGGGGTCCCTGCCTGGGGAGCTTGTCACCCACTAGGCACCTTGGCCACTCTAGCCTGTCCTGCCAATGGCCCTGCCACCCTGGTGGCCACAGGCTGTGGGTCTGTGACTGGACTGGATGGGGGGTGGAGGGCCTGAGTCAGGGTCCGGGCAGAGGCCCCGGTGGAGTGAAACGGGTGACTAGGGTGAGTGTGGGCAGGGCCACACCCGAGGACATGGGTACTAGTGGATCCTGCCCCACAAGCGCAATTGGTCCCTGTCTGGCTGTGTCTGAGCTATGGTGCTACCCAGCTAGTGGGACCCTCTCTGACTTTCAGGGTGACCCTTTCTTGTGTGGCCGGGCAGAGAGGCGGGTGTGGCCCAGGTGCCTCAGGTTTCCCAAGAACCCCTCCCCCCATTAAGTTCTTGGGGGTATCACCCCTTTGCCCTCCCTACCTTCCCCGCCAGTTTCTCCATATACATTTGAGGTCTCAGGCGTCACTGGCCTGTGCCGCAGGTGGCCTGTCCATCCCCAAGTTACAGCCAAGGAAACTGAGGGTGGGGGGTGGGCAGAGCTCACTGGGCAGTGGAGAGCGTGTTGCAGGTCCCCCCTCAGGCACACCTCACTGCTAAAACATTCCTGTTGAAGGCTGAATCGCATCCCCCAAAATGACAGGTTCGAGTCCTAACCTATGAACGGGGCCTTATTTGGAAATAGGGTCTTTGCAGATGAAATTAGCTACGAAGGGGTCACTGGAGTGGGGTGGCCCTAATACAATGACTGGTGTCCTTATAAGAGGGATATTTGGACGCAGACGCACAGGGAGAGGCCAAGTAACCATGGAGGCAGAGACTGGGGTGCTACGGCCCCAAGCTCAGGGACATGGCAGGCCCCCGAGGCTGGAAGAGGCAGGAAGGACGCTCTCCTGGGGCCTCGGGTGGGAGCGGGCTTCCGATCCCTTAATCTTGGACTTTTGGCCCCAAAACCATGAGAGTGTACATCTCTGGTTTGAAACCACCTGGTTTGCGGTGCTTTGGTGCTTTTGGTCCCAGGACGCTCCGATAGCTCCCCAGAGAGCTTTGCCCCGATAGGCCGTAGTTGGGGGCTGACTGCATCAGCAGCACACTGCCGCAACTGCTTTCCAGCACTGCAGTCGGGAGAGGACAACTGGACCACGGGCTTCTGTAGGGTCCCCTCTAAGAATCTGTTTGTGGGGCAGTCCCCAGCCTCCCGCTCACTTCGTTGTCCGCTGGGGCCCAGTCCCCCAACTTCCACTAGGGAACAGGGCCACAGTCCTCGGCGCAGACCATAGAAAGGGGTTCCCGCCCTGGTGCAGTATGCCCCAACGGACTCCTGTGAGAAGAAACCCCGCGCTCCTGTTCCCTTCTGGCCAATGCCGGTAACTGCTGGGAACCTGCTGGCAGGCAGGCTCAGCCCTCTGACCCAGTGAAATCCATTTGCCGCACGTGCGGTCGATGCTGCCTGCCCCTCGTGAGCAGGGAGCTGCCAAGAGTTTGCAAAGCACTTTTCTGAGCCGCGACCTCATCCTCGCTTCCCAGAAGTCCTGGGCTGGCAGACAGAGCACCTCACTGGGTGGATGTGGGACCCCCCTGAGATGCTTGGAGGGACCCTCAGGGTGGATGCCGCCACGCTGACTGTGTGAGTGGGTCAGCACGTGGGAAAGAGCCCTCCCTGGAGCCTGGCCAAGATTTTAGGGGTCCAGGGAGGAGGCGTCAGGGGGTCTAGAATGCTGAGTCCCTCATCCCCACCCTGACCCTGCATGTCCCCAAATATCCCCCCAAATCAGATTCACCCATGTTTGGAGCATACGTCCACACAAAGGACTACACACAATGTCCACAGCACAATTCACAATGACCAACAGGTGGACACAACCACCCACGGATAAACAGACAAACAATGTGTCCCGTCCACACAATGAAGTCACTCGGCCGTGAAAAGGAGGGAGGCGCTGACACTTGCTACAACATGGATGGACCATGAACACACAGTGCTCAGTGAAAGAAGCCAGATACACAAGGCCACAGTGTTGATTCCATTTATGTGAAACGTCCAGAAAAGGGACATCCACAGACAGAACGTGAGTCAGTGGTTGTCAGGGGCTGGGGCGGGGTGGGGGTGACTGCTGATGGGGACGGGGCTTCTTTTGGGGTAGTGAACATCCTGATAGAAGATAGAGATGATGATGACACAACTTTGAATTTACTAAAAGCCACTGAATCGTGGGGCAGCCGGATGGCTCAGTTGGTTAGAACGCTGTCTCTCAAACAACAAGGTTACCGGTTCAATTCCCACGTGGGATGGTGGGCTGCGCCCCCTGCAACTAAGATTGAAAACGGGCGACTGCACTTGGAGCTGAGCTGCGCCCTCCACAACTAGATTGAAGGACAACGACTTGGAACTGACAGGCCCTGGAGAAACACTGTTCCCCGATATTCGCCAATAAAATTTTTAAAAAAATTATATGTAAAAAAAGATGACAAAATACCATTGCTACATAACTTTAAAAAAAAAAGCCACTGAATCACACGATACACAAATCCTATCTCAATTTAAAAACAAAGGACAGAAGAAAAGGTGCTTGTCCATACCCCCCAATGTTTGGCACACTGCGTGTGGGAAACCCTCCATGAGGCTCCTTGAGCTGTTCAGGTCGCCCAGGTTGCCCACCCAGGACTTGGAGCCTGAACGAACCAGTACCAAGCGGAGTCTGAAGGACAAAGAGGCTGGCCAGCAGGGCCGGGTGACCCAAGGGCCACGGTAAGGAAGACAGGCAGTGAGCCTGGGCCAGCCCAAGTGGTTGCAAGGGAGGAAGTGCTCCAGATGGTGACACAGAGAGACACAGGAAATCCCGAGCAGACACTCCCGGTGGCCAACACCACAGCACCTGCTCATAGTCCAGGAGCCCACGCTGATACAGAAAATGACCGGATAGGTCAGGGGTGGAGACAGCTCTCCCTGTAGAACACCAGCTGATCAGTAGACCAGAGAGGACAATAATCTCTGCCAGACGCCACAGTCATCATCGTGGCAGCCGACACCCACCAGTGGATGAAATGGCCATCCCCGCCCCCACCATGAGGGGCCAGGACACTTACACGGCCTTGTCTCTCCCAGGAGGAAAGGGACAAGTGGCAGCTTAACAATGGGCAGTGAAGGAACCTGCCCATCAAGATCAACATCATTGGCAATGAGACTCATGGACAGAAGGACACGGCGTCTTGTGTGTGGGACTCCTGCTGCGAGTGCACAGCCCCGCCTCAGTGTGAGGCCCCAGCAAACCGGCACTGAGGGCCCTTCCACAGGTGACTAGTGTCCTTCAGAGGTGTCCGTACCCACCTGGCACTTGGTCTGTCACCAGCGTTACATAAGGCTCATTTCTGCCCTGTGACACATGGGCCGAGGTCACGCAGGACAATGACATGTGGGAAGCTGGGCAAATGAGTAAGGGTAGCTGGGAATTCTTGGTACTATTTTTGCAACTTTTCTGTCAATCTACATTTTAAAATTCATTTCATCGTGAAAATCTTCAAACATACAAAAACGCATGTCGGAGTTTAAATTTTCAGATAACCCTGGGTACACGTGCCCCCCCTCCCCACTGGAACCCAGGTCCCAGACTCAGGGCCAGGCAGGGTGATGGGGGCCACACCCAGCACAGCTGCCTCTGCAGAGCAGAGTCTGTAGTGGCTAGAGGCACCCCAGGATCTATGAACTGGGGGCCCCACAAATAGGCGTGGGCCTGGGACAGCTCATGTGCAGACTCAAGGGAGGAGGGACCCAGTACCCCTGGAGTTCCAGGGTTCAGCCCAAGAGACAAGAGAAGGAGCAAAGATCTCAGACAGCAAAGCCAGGGTCAAGACTAACAATCACAGGCCGGAGAACCACAGGTCCCCACACAGTGCCTGGGAGGTGGGGGCAGGATGCTGACCCCAGGAACTGCTCTGTGCCCCAAAGGGAAATCAGGAGAAGCTTCCTCCTTGCAGGTAACAGGAGTCACACAGCCCATCTCCTTTCTCTTTTTGCTTTGGCTGCCGGGAAACTCAGGGCTCAAGTTCAGTTACGAGAAGGTTATGTTGAGGCCTACGGATTTATATTCACTCCTTGTCCCCAGGCCAGCTCGGCATTCTCCACTACAATTCCTCTTAATTCATACAACAGCAGGGGACACTTCTAGAGTGTTCCTCTCACGGCTGCAATAAATTACTGCAAACTTCCTGGCTTAAAATAACACACATTTATTACCTTATGATTCTGGAGGTCAGGAGTCCCATACGGGCCTCTCGGGGCTAAACCCAGGTGCGGGCAGGGCCAGTCCTTCCAGAGGCCCCGGGAGAACCGTTCCCGGCTTTTTCCAGCTTCTAGAGGCACCGCGTCCCTGGCTCGTGGCCCCTCCTCCATCGTCACAGCCAGCAGTGCAGCGTGTTCCATCTCTGACTCTGAGCCTCCTGCCTCCCTCTTATGAGGACCCGGTGATGACACTGTGTCCCCTGTAATCCAGGGTGGTCTCCCTCTCAGGGACCTTGACTTAATCTACCTGGAAAGTCCCTCTGCCCCGAGACGTGACATGTCCACAGATCCCGGGACTGGGATGGAGACATCCTTGGGGCTGTGCTCTGACCCACCCACTCAGTGAAATGCAAACATCCTTTCTGTGGAGCTTTGCCAGATCCCACGTCCGGGGCCCTGAAACCAACTACATGCACTGGTTTTTATGAGCCGGGTGCCAGAAGGGTCTGGGGAGCACTTGGCCCAACCAGGAGCTGACACAGAGAAGCCCTCAGCCCTATGCCTCCTCCAGGGGCCAGGACAGAGGAAAGGGTGCCTCAGAGGTGACGCTCCTGGGCCCCCTGGGGAATCCAGGGTCATCCCCGTCTCAGGGGCCTTGATTTAATCCCATTTGCAAAGGCCCTCTGCCATGTGAGGAGACACGTCTGCAGGTCCTGGGGCCAGCATGGGGACATCTTTGGGGCTGCCCCTGAGAAAGGCACCATGGTGGGAGCCGAGCGTGCCTGTGGTCGGCTCGGTGGGCTGGGCCTGGGATGTGAAGGGCTCTGGGTGCCAGACTTGGTTTGGACTCCTTCCTGGCTCAGCCTGCAGGCCCAGGGGCCCCAGGGGCAGTACAGGAGCCTGAGTGACAGGGCCTCAGGACACCCACCCTTGAGTGAACTCGTCTCACGCATGTCGAATCCCACACTCGGCACCAGGGTAAGATTTCAATGGCAGGTTCTACTACTTTAAAGGGGAAATCTGGATGGAAGGTGCCACAGCAAGGGGCCGGGGGGGGGGGGTCACTGTGCGTTCAGCAGGCACTCAAACAACTGGGTGGACACGTGGACTCCGGGTGCTGCAAGACGTGCCCAAGGCGCTCGTGGCTGAGAAACCACACGATTCTTAGCAGAGCTGGAGAGGAGGTGGGAGCCACACGCATCAGTGAGAGAGACAGAGTGACCCCTAGAGGTTGGCTGCAGAGGTCCAGAGGCTTCTGTGGGCCCTGGACTCTGCAGGCCCCGTGCCTCAGTTTCCCCATCCAGACGGTGCGTGATGCCCCAGTTGGGGAAACAGTGTCAGGAGATAACAAGTCTGGATGTGGAGTTGAGTCTGAGACACATAGAAGAAACTTAATCAGAGCTCCAAGGAGCTGAGCCAGGTGTGGGGCCACTGGCCCTGCGTGATGAACCAACACCCAGAGATGAGGCAAACAGGGGAGGGTCTCGGGTCCACAGCCAGGGTGCCCTGGGAGGCTGACTACCACGGGGCCTTCTTCTCTGGACACCTGGGCCTCCCTGGGCTGGGGGATGACAGCGTCCAAACCAGAGTCCCAGGGTGTCCGTGTAAG
This sequence comes from Rhinolophus hipposideros, assembly GCF_964194185.1. Lineage (NCBI taxonomy): Eukaryota > Metazoa > Chordata > Mammalia > Chiroptera > Rhinolophidae > Rhinolophus > Rhinolophus hipposideros. The sequence goes on along the minus strand of NC_138062.1, from coordinate 60,776,838 downwards.
CTGGAGGAAGCAACTTACAAACATTTGCAAGACAACTTGCAAATGTGTCTGAAAAGGCTGGTGGGCCACGTCCACAGGGGCCTCTTATGTCTGTCACACTGCCACCCTCACCCTGGTGAACTCAGAGGCCCAGACAGCATCTATGGGATTCTCAAGAGGCAGTTGTACCCAGCGTTCCCATCTCTGCGAGAGCCAGCCCCACTGTTTCCTGGGTAATCACAAAGGGTCACTGAGGGGGGCTTAAACAGCAGCCACGTGCTCCCACGGCTCTGGAAGGTAGACGCTCCCGGACACAGTGTTACCCCTCACTCCCCAAGGCTCCAGGGGAGGGTCCTTCCTGCCATTCCCAGTTCTCGGCGTCCTTGGCTGTGGCAACAGGCCCAGTCTCTACCGCTGCGGTGATGTGCCTTGTCCTATGTCTGTGTCTCCTCTTCTGTCTCTCTAGGGACTCGCTGAGTTTAGGGCTGGTTGGGATAACCGGGGCCCTCTCACCTCCATGTTTAGCCGCTTTGGCAAAGAGTCTAGTTCCAAACAGGCCCCATTCTGAGGATCCAGGTGGGTGTGGATTTGGGGGGACACTGGTGACCCAAGAACACAGTCCTTGGTCTAGCACTCTGCCGGTCCCGCTGTGGCCCCCGGTGCGGAGGATGGCTGGGCGCCTGTCTGGGTCCGAGCCAGTTCAGTGGGTTTAAACTGGCTGCTCTGGGCCACGTCCTTCCACAGCCCTTTACCTGCTGGGCCCTACTGCCCCCACTTCATAGGGGAACACCACGGCAGGGGAGCTGAGAGCCTGCGACCCCCTTACCCCCTGATGGGGCTCGGAGCTATCCCACCTGGATAGTTCCCAAACTGTGCACTGAGGCACCCCGACGCAGAGAACCCACTTGGCCCGAGTATTTGGAATTTCCGAGGGAAACAGCGCTGAGACTGCGGGGCCCCCAGCAACTGAGTGAAGGAGTCAGCATTGAGTTTTCAAGGAATGCCATGAGGAAACCCGGGCACAATGCCAGAACCCCGAGGGTAAGGCCACGAGGGTGGGGTCCGCCTGATCCCACTGGGCTGAGCCACTCCATGTTTCCCGAGAATGGATCACATGTTATCTCTTCCTTCAACTGGTGTGGGTCATGTTTTCAAATGGCCCCTGGGTTTGGGGACACAGACTCTCACTGATGGGCATCGCTCTGGCATGAGGGCATGGACACTAGGGACACTCCCAGGGACATTAAGATTCTGGACCGAGCAAGCTTGGGCCTCTGCCGGGAAGGAGATGCTGAGAGAGAGGAAAGTGAAACAGGTGCTCTGAGAAGTGACCCCACCAACCACACACCGGTGTGAGATGGAAAGACAGGGACATGGGGACGGCCCCCATCCTTCCTTACGTGACCTCCAACCAAACGTTACACTGCAGTGAAGTGGCCTCCCACAAATTGGAAGGTCAGGGCCAAGATTCAGACCGGCGGGGTGAAGGGAACCAAGGTTACCCAAAACAAGCCATGTCTCCACATGATCTGTGGGCCAGCTGAGGTCCTCAGTGCCACCCTGGGACACAGCGGGGTCCTGCGTGCAGGCAGGCGCTGGGCCCTGGGGGCTTGAGTCTCCTACCTGAGGAAAGTCGCTCTTTGGCAGGAAGCTGGGGGTGGCAGCCGCGTGGCCATAGCTGGTGTCCGCACAGGGCTGGTCCAGGAGGAAGGAGGTGGAGTTCATAAACTGGCTGGAGGGACACAGGGAAGAAGGTGAGCTGTGGGGTGTGGCAGGGGCATTGCTCTCCTACCCACATGCAGGTCACTACCCACAGGAGGAACTCTGACCTCTCAGAAACTCAGCTTGGAGGAAGGGACCACAGGCCTGGATCTCAGGACATGGTGCTGCGGAAAAAAGAGGCTGCAGCTACACGTGTCTCCAAGCCCCACGCATAGGCCGTTCCTTTGCCTGGTTCCAAGCCTGCTCCCTGCAAACTCCCATTTACCCCACAAAATCCAGCTCCCTGCTGCCCTCTGTAGGAAGGTACCTTCCTGGCTCCTTTCACCTCTCCAGCCCCCCCAGAGTTTCTGAGCCCCCTCACCCAGTGACAGCCCTGCAATACAGCCCTCCGTGGCCCCTGTCCTCACTACCCGCCCTTTACCCTGCTAGCTTCTCACTAAGACAGACCACAGCTGGTCCGTCTCAGCTGCCTCTGAGCGCCTAGGACTGGGCTCAGAGCCCCCTCAGCAGAATGCTAAAGTCCCCGCAGCTGCGAGCCCTAGTTTTGTTGAGGCCATGACTGCAGAACCAGAAGTGGAGTGAAGTCCCCAAGGGTGATGTGGCCACAGGACGTGGTGGGGTTGGCTCGGAGCCCAGGTTGAGGCACTTACTGGCTTTCGCTGGAGAAGGCTGGATAGGGCGTGGGCGGGAAGGTACTCCACCACGGGTAGTGCAGCACGGCGCTCTGCAATGGAGCAAGCGGTCAGAGGGGGAGGGGCTGGGTGGGCAGGGAGCAGAAGGGGAGAGGGGAGGGGGGAGGGGAGGCTTCTAGCGGTCCAGAGCCAGGGGCTCCACTGTCCAGGTATGAACCCGACCTCTGGCTCCCAGCTGGGTCACCTGGGAGTCACTCAATGGCTCTGTGCCTCAGTTCCCCACGTATATGGGAGAACCCACTGAGGGGGTTGCAGTGAAGATGAAGGTATGGGACGGGATGGGAAAGGATAGGTGGATGTGATCCCAGAGGCCTGGGGAGCCAGCCACCAGAGGTTCTAACACCCAGACCTGGGGCCCAGGAACCTGCATTTCCCAAGGACCCAGGTGCTGGTGACCCAGGACCCTACTTGGAGGCCTCCCCCCAACCCCCATTCTACAAAGTGCAGGATGGGACCAAATGCGAATCCAAACAGTGTGAGTCCCTGTAGGGACACGTGCAGCCTGCCCGGGGAAAGGGGAGTTCTCAGAGGTTAAGGCCAAGGCCAGGGGCTCCATGGATGGCTCCCTGCATTAGCCAGTCCCTCACGGCCCAACCCCTCCCAGGCACGTCTGGAGGCCACACTTCCTACAGCTCCCATGGGCCGAGGGGCCTCCTGGCATCAGCCAACCTTGTCTGGTCTGAGTGCACAGCACAGGCAACGGGTCCAGGGAACCTACTTTGGGGAAGGCCAGCGGTTAGCTGAAAGGGTGAGCCTGAAGTCAGCGGGGGCATGAGGGGCCTGCACTGGAATTTGACAGCACCAGCTTGGGGTGTGGACACTTAAGCCGCTCTGTAGAATGGGGGTGGCATGTCCCACCCTGACACCAGGCCAACTCAGCAGGGGTCCCCACCCCTAAAACAGGCCACAGCCCCACCAGCGGGACCCCATCAGGGAGGTCTCCAGCTATCCCTGGGGAGAGGCCTACTGGCTACACTCACTGTCCTCACTTGTCCCAGTTGGACGGCGAGTCTGGGAAGGGAGCCCAGAGGCTGGCAGCCACTCCCCACCCCGCACCACCCAGCCCATGCAGGTCCTGCCCTCAGTCAGGCCACGGGGTGCGACTCCCCAGGCTGCTGCATCCTCCCTCTTTCAGACCCTAACCCAGAGCTGGCTAGGAAGCAGCCTACACATGCTCCAGCATATCCCAGCTGGAGCCTCACTCGTCCTGCTCCTGCGACCCCTCTGTGCAGAGGGGAGGAGCCAGTGGTGACTGCCCATCACTGCGCCCCACCCCTGCCCCTCACAGGGCCTGCCAGCCTCCAGATATCCAGCTCCAGAGAACCAGTGCACAAGAAGGAGAGAGAGAAACATGTCCAGATGTTATCGACTAGTGGAGACCCTGGGGGGCCGTGCCTGTCATCAGTTTTTGCACAGGCTGCAAAATATAAAAAATCAAAATCGCTAGAGGGAAAAACAAGCACGGGGCCTCTCCCCAGCATAAAAGCGGCAGCATGAATACTCTTACAAGGAATCTGCTGTGGAAGCCTCCGGAAGGAAGCTGCGGCCCTGTGGCCTGGGGAGAAGGATGGGGTCTCCCCAGGGCCCTGGTCCAGGATTACTTGTCTGCTCCAGCCCCATTTGAGAAGAGAAATCCAGCTCCAGAGAAGGATGTGAACTTCCCAAGGCCACGGGCACTTCCAGAACATTCTAACTCCAGACTGTGCTCGGCTTCATTGGGTGAATTAGCATAAATGGTCTTGGGGGCATGTGATAGTGCCTCGGGCCAGGGGGATCCAGAGGGTGGGTACTTGCACTATGGGCCCACAAGAGGGGGCACTGGGGTGAGGAGGTCCTTCAGTCACCTGACATTCTCCACATGTACCTAGATCAGGCCTGGGGGAACCTTCACGGAGCTCCCAGGCCAGGGGATCCCCAGGTCCTCAAGGCCTCAGTTGGCGAGGCAGGATGGTGGGGGTCACTTGTGGCTCTGTCTACCCAGCACTCCAACACCCTCCCCCAGCACGTGGCTCTAATCAAGGACGGTGAGGCGGCCAGTCCAGGACACCCCAGTGCCACCCACAGAGGGCCTGCAGCACCACACCATCAATCAGAGGCTTCCGGGGGACTTTCTATTTGAAGCCAGAGGGTGGGGCTCTGCCTTCAGAGGGCAGGCCCCTGGGAGGTGACTGGCCCCAGAGATGGACACATGACTGGCCAGCCAATCAGAGCCTGCCTGGGGATTCTCCAGCTGGAGAGGGCCAGGCCCTGGCTCACTAGCCGGAAGCTGCCAAGGCTACCTGTAAGCTGATGTAGGAAGATGACACTCCTGCTAAGGCGGCAAACAAAATACAAGGCGTCTAGTGAAACTGGAATTTCTGATAAACAACAAAGAATTTTTACTGTAAGTATTGTAGGAGATACACATGCTAAAAAATTATATGTGAAACTTAAATTTCACTGGACAGCTGTGTTTTTATTTGCTAAATCTAGCCACTTTAGTGACACCAAAAGTCCTGAGGCCAGCTGCACTCCTGCCCGCTCCCTGGCGCCTCCTCCTGAGCTCAGTTCCACCCGCCAGGACACAGGAGAGGTAAGGAGTGTGCCACCCACACCAACCCACACGTACCCGCAGCCTGAAAGGGCTAGAGTCTGCCGGTCACTCCTGGGCCAGACCTGGTGTGGCCTGAGGGGCAACCTCCACAATTGGTCGCTCAAGAGGAACAAGCTGGGTACACGGCCCTGGGAGGGGCAGCCCAGCCTCAGTCAGCACCATGGAGCCCGCTTTGCCAGGCTCCGACTGCCCAGAGCCAAAGCCAGGGCTTGACCGGCAGCTCCCTTGTACCAGGGTCCCAATTATGGCCCAATATCCCTCTGTCATTCCAGTTTCTGAGCCCCTAAGGTCCCCACAGGCTATCCAGGCAGAGCTCACATCCTGGCCCTTGGCTGGCTTCCTAGGTCACCATACAGGGAACATGGCAGGAGCACATTTCCTGCGGAACGGCTCCATCCTCTGCCACCCGCCCGGTGGGTTATGACCCAGGAATTATATTCCAGAAACAGCCCAGGGATGACGAGTCCATGAGAGGGAGGAAAGCCCAGTGAGGAAAGAACAGCATGCTATGTATAGCAGAGGAACACTGGAGACGCCCCAAGAGCCCAACACTAGGGAAATAAGTGGGCAAATTATGGGGTGCTCAGAAGGAATCCTGTTCACTACAGAACAGCAGGCATGCTTTGAGCCTATGAAACAGTTGCAATGGGACCCCAGGAAAAACACACGCTGCCACGCAGGGATGGCGGTGGGGACCACAAGGGGACGGGAGGGTGGCAGCCGTAAGCAGAGGCTTAGAAAGAGGCAGAGGACATGTGGACACAGCTTCACCAGGAAGGGGAGAGGAGGCTGGACTGGTCACGGCAGTGCCTGGACCCTGGCTGAAGGCGCTGGATGTCAGCCAGCCTTGAGTCACAGGTGGTATCACAGTCCTGATTCTCTGTTGTCGTCGTGTCGTCCCCCCCCCCCCCCCCCCCGTGTTTGAGGCTGACCCTGGAAGCTGGGATTCCGTGCCATCACATTAGGCACGGAGGTTATCAGGGTCCGTGCCCTCCCAGCCCGTTCTGACACGCTGGTTATGGGCCGGGGGCCTCCCAGTGGTTCCGGGAGCTCAACCCTGACGCGGGGGCGCATTTCCTGACTCCTCGGCACCCTGAGCTTGATGCTCGTTCCCTCAGCCCAACCCTTCTCCTGCCCCCCCATCCCTGACGCTCCCAGGCTGCTCCCTGGCTCCCAGTACCCCACCTGCTCTCCCCCGTCCCCCCTACCCCTGCAGTTCCGGTCTCCCCACCAAGAAACACAGTTTTTCTTTTTACAGTAGAAGAGATAACCTTTGTCCAGGAAAGGAGACACCAGGCCTGACTCACTGGAGCACCTGGACCGTTCTCTTCGTAGGGCCTCTCGTGCCTGTGACATGAGGGGCCAGCTGGCACTTGTGGTGGTTTTGTTACGTGTGACTTATTACAGTTGTCAAAACCTGGGCGCCACCGAGATGCCCTCCAGGGTGGTGCACAAACTGTGGTCCATCAGATGATGGAAGGTTGCTCAGCACTAAAGAGAACGGGCGATCGAGCCACGAGAAGACACGGAGGAGCCCTAAGTGCTTATTACTGTGAAGGGAGCCGGTCTGAACGGCTACTCGCTGTATGGTTCCAACCACAGGACATTCTGGAAAAGGCAAAACTGCGGACATAAGAAAAGGAGCCGTGGGTGCCGGGGCTGGGGGAGGAGTACATGGGGAGCACAGAGGGTGTTAGGGCAGTGACACTACTCTGATGACTCTGGGATGGTGGATCCGTGTCACTGTGCCTTTGCCCAAACCCATAGACCATCCACCACCCAGGCAAGACAGAGGCCTGCTGTGCACTGTGGACTTGAGTTAATAACAACATATCCACAGTTGGTCCATCTACTGTAACAATGTAGCTCACTCAGTGACACAAGATGTTGGTAATGGGAAAGTGGGCGTGGGGCGCATGAGAAGTCTCCATGTCCTTTTCCTACAAATCCAAAACTACTTAAGAAATTAAATTACAAAGAAAACAACATTGAAGGAAAATAAATGACCACGACCCGTCACAGGGATCCCAGCCCTCAAAGTCCCACAGGTGAAGGTGGCAGCCAGGCCACGGCAGCTGTCGGAGGGCCAGTTGTGGCCTTTGTAAAAGAAACCTAGTGGCTCCCATTTGAGGACCTCGGTGGCACGGGCCCACTGCGGGCAGCGTCGCACCCCAAGGCCAGGGCTGCGGACTGGACTCACCTGGACGCTGGGCCCACACAGCGGGCTCTGCAGGGGCGGCGGGCTGTACAGGACGCTGCCGGCCGGCGGGGCCTCGCGATGTGGGAGCTCCCCGTCCATGGCAGGCCCCACTGCCAGCATTGGGGGCTCCGGGCCTTGGGGGCGTCTATCTGGGCTTCTTGCTCCGAGGTGGCGGCATCATGACCTGGGGAGACACACGGAAGGTCCTGAAGTCACACTAACTCCAACGAGCGAAGAACCCCTCCTTGGGGACAAGACACAGTGGGCGAAGGGCAGTGACAGGGCTTGCACAGAGGGAGTGAAGTCAGGGCGCTTCCCCCAGGCTCTGCCTCAGCTGAGAGGACCCCAGGGGCCACACCCCACACCCACTCCAACCCTGACTGCCCCACTTCAACGGGGGGTGTGAGCTGAGGCCCCCCCACACCACAGTGCTGTCTGGGGACCTCTCGGTTCCCTCTTCCCAGGGCTGTGTTGAGGAAGGGGGATCCCTCAGCCTCCAGGCCAGGACCCTCACTCTGCCTCCACAGTCCAAGCCCGTACAAGGCTCGCTTACTGCCGAACCACACCCCCAGGGGACACTGGGCCTGGACCTCTGAGATGGGGGCAGCCCCTTCAGTGTGGCCAGCCACCCCCCACCTCATTTCCCTCCGCTGGTCACAGCAGCATCTCAGGCACCTCGCCCACAAAATACAGAGTAACGTGGGCCTCCCGGGGGGGGGCGCTCCTGACACTCACAAAGAGAGCAATGAGCTCGGGAACCCCTGGTGTGAGTAGCAGGGCTGAGGGTTGACCCCCGGACACCTGGCTTTGTGACCAGCACATCTGCTTGGGAGACAGAGTCCAACTGGCCAGCACCTCCAAGCTGGGGGCGCCCACTGGGGTCATGGACCAGTCCCGCCCCAGAGCAGCCAGGAGAGGCTTGCCAGAGTCTCTCTGAAGGGGTCAAGCCCAAACTAACCCAGGAAGAGCCCCTGACCTGGTTCAGGGAAAGAACACACAGTGCAGACCCCGCTCGGAAAAGTGCCTGTAGCCACAGGGCCCGCCGACTACAACCCCCCACAACTTCCATCTGCCCTGTGGCCTCTGATCAAGCCGCCCTACCCTGAACCCCATCTCTCACGACTGTGAGTAGGGACAGCAGGCAGGCCAGCATGTTCGTCCAGGGACATTAATCACCCAGGGAGGCAGGAAGGGGAGGCGGCCACCACTCCCAGCCAAGCCCTGAATGAAGAAATCCTCCGGACTTCCAGTAATCACAGTCCCATGGGGCAGCTTGTGCAATCCCGAGAGGTGGGGGCAGCGCCTTCACCCCTCGTCCCTCAGCCCGACTCTACTGCAGCCCCCGCCTGCCAGTCTGCTGCAGCCTTTGGGCTGGTGCCTGCTGGCAGGACGCCACTTCCCACAGCCCCCAGAGACCTGGACCGTCGGAAGTGCCAGCCACCTCCTGCCTGTGCCCTCCAGGCTCCCAAAGGCCAGGACCAGGGAGACACAGGCTTAGATGATGAAAGTGGGAGGCCCTGGGGTCACCTGTGAGAGAGCATGACTATTCTGTGATCGGAGTCTTGGCCAGTCCTTATAAAGATTCTGGGGTCCGGCAGACAGGGTCAGAGATTCTAACGGCTAGATAACTGGGCAGCTCACAGCACTGTAGCTCCTCGGGCCTCTACTTGCTCATCTGGAGAATGGGTTGGTCGGGCTCTCCACAGAGCCTGGGCCTCTGCAACTCAGTGGTCACTTAACTGAGAGCTGCCTTCCTCAAGGCCCCAGGAAGCACCTTGATTTGGGAATATCCCTCAAGGGAGTTCTGCCCCCAACACCTGGGACAGGAGGCAGGCAGGAACCACCTCTACTCAACAGAGAAAGCTCCTGGAGCTGACCAGGGGTGCTGGCTGGCTCGCTCTCATCCCTTCTCTACAGTGAGCGCTTGGGACATGTCCTTGCCTGAGATCCCTGCTCCCCAAAATCCCTATCTGCACCCTTCCCGGCCACGGCTCCCCTCTTTGGACAACCCCGTCTCACACCGGGTACTTCTCGGCTGTGACTGTGGAGCCCAGCTGCTCCGTTGGAAAGCACCATCCAGAGCCCACGGCCTGACAACCACAAGGGGCACCAGGTGGCTCCCAGAGCCCCCTGGCCAGTCCTCAGGGTGTGCTGTGCCCGAGAGACCCCGCAAGCAGCGGGCCCGGCCCTGCACTTGCCCCTCATGCATCGCTCTGGCCTGCATGGCCGCCCCCACCCCCTCCAGAGCCCCGGAGGCCCATTCCAGGACCCAGGGTCAGCTGCATCCACAAACACCCCATGGAACCCGTTCTGAGTGGCAGCCCCACGAGGCTTGGGCACTGTGTCCTCACCTTTTGTCCAGCCATCACTTTCCTTCAGAGCAAGAGGTTTGTCACCTGTGGGGAGAGCTCCAGACTTGGTTGGGGGCTAAGACCTGGGGGGGTCAAGACATGAGGGAGACGCCAGGCTTCTCTGACCAAACAGCATTCAGACCTCGACCTGGGAGTATGGGGAGGGGAGCGATGTGGCCATGTGACAAGGCCGCCACCAGGCTCAGGGCAGACGAAACACGTGGTAGGCGGGAGTGTAAAGTGGGGTGGGTGCCTGGAAGGCAGCAGTTCCTCAAGGGACTAAACACAGAGCCAGCAATTCTGCTCCTAGGTGTCCACCTAGGAGAAATGAAGACTTGTGTCCACACAAAACCTGTACCCAGAAGGCCACAGCAGCACGATTCACAACAGCCAAAAGGTGGAAACAACCTTTTGTTGTTTAAACAAAACAACCTTTTGTTGTTGTTAAAGTGGCCATACCTACACGAACGGATACACACAGTGTGGCCCGTCCACACACAGGAGTGTCTCTCGGTCATGAAAAGGAGACGCTGCCACTCGCCACAACGTGGATGAACCTTGAACACACGGTGCTCATGAGAGAAGCCAGACACACAGGCCACACAGTGTGTGATTCCACTTACGGGAAACGTCCAGAACAGGCGCGTCCACAGACAGGAAGTGGGTTAAGGGCTGGGTAGGGGGCTGCAAAGGAGGGGTGGACACTTTACCCACCACCATCCTCATGCCAGAGGCCACCCCTACAGTGCCCCCTTCCTCTGATAACCAGGTCAAGTATCAACTGTCGCTGCCCTGGAAACTCTACTCCGCAGGCTTCCTGCTCCCCCCATGCCCCACAAACACAGCCTGTCCCATCCCCTTACTTTCTGGTCTCTGCTGACACACCCCGCAGCCCTAAGCTCTGGACCCTGCCCCCATCCCCGAGCTCCAAAGCATGAATGTGCCTCATCCCTGGGAACTCCCAGCTGCCCCAGGATGACCCCAGAAGGCACCTGGCAGGTTCTTAGGGCCAAAGGTCAGAGCGCCAAGCATTGGGCCTGGTATTTATAGACCGGCCGCTCATGACAGGTAAAGTGTGGGTGCTGCCCGCAGGGAGGGGCCTGCAGTCACCACCGTGGTTCATGCTCCCAGGATTTCCCTCTGAGATCAGGTTTTCATATGAACCATCGTAGAAGACAAAGATCAAGAAGCAGTCGCCCAGACAGGACCACTGCGGGTGGAAGGTGGGGAGAGGCCGAAATCTAGGAAAGTCTGACGCCCGGGCATGCCCTGGCCTCCACGCTGTGCCCGCATGGCCCTGGGGCTGGTGCCCCAGGACAGACCGAGGGTGTCACCACACACTGAGCTACCGGCTCAGCCCTCAAGCACCATGAGACAGCTGCCCAGACCCCCCACCTGGTGGTGCCTGGACCCCGATGGCCACCTGTCACCTCATGTGGGTCCTGCCAAGCCAGGATGAGGCTGTCCCCAAAGAACCAGCGCTCAGGCAACAGGGACATGCTGACCTCCTGCCGGATGCAGGACGGCAGCCCCTCCAGCCGCCCTTCCCTCAGGCTCTGAGTGACGACCCTGGGACCCAGACGGGGCGGAGCAGGGACTGGCCGAGGCTTCCCAGGGCTCAGCTATTAGGGCAGAGGCCCTGGTGGTACCGGAGGCCTGGCCGGGCCTGGCGTGGCCCTGGGACTATCTGGGAGGAGGGCCATCATGGAGTCTGCAGAGTTGTGGTGGGCAGCTTCCCACTCGCCTCACGGGCCAGGGGCAACCTGGGATCAGTCCCCAGTGAGGGACCCAACAAGGGACAGGCTGCTATGCTCCTACATGGAGCTGCCCAGATGCAGCTGGACGTGAAGTTGGGTGCAGACATGGGCAGGCTTGGGCAGAGGGGCCCAGCCAGCAGCACTCAGCGTGAGGTGAGACCCTTGGCTGGTCGTGAGGGCACCCGCCCCACAATGACGTTCTGCCTGGGCTCCTGGGCACAGCTCGCACAGCACAGCTCAGCTCTCCCAGGACTCCCCAAGGGGCATGTGCCCCTGGACAGCCACCTCCGTGAGTGGGCTACCCCAAGGACAAAAGGAAGTGGGGGAGGTCTGCGGAATGTGGTGGCTCTTTCCTCCCCAAAGTCTCAGGCGCCCATTCCCCACCTACTGAATGCTGAACTGAGGCCAGGATATACTCGGGTAGAAAGCACAGGAGTATATCCTGAGTATTTCCTGTGCAGGAAAAGGGGAACATGGGGCCAGGGTGAGACGCCAGCGCCCAAGAGCCAGCAGGGGATTGGATGACAGCTGGTGAACGACGATGGAGTTGCAGATTTGTAGGAAGCCCCACGCTGCAGGGGGAAGCAGTGAGATAGATGAGGTGTAATGGGGCAACCATACTCCCATACTCATATCCACTGGGAACCTGTGGACAGGTCCTCATTAGGAAACAGGGTCTTTGCAAATGAAATTGGTTAAGATGGGGTCATGCTGGAACACAGTGGGCCTAATGCACAGCCTGGTGTCTTTGTAAGAGGGGGAAAAGGACACAGTCACATGGTGAGAGAGTAGCCACGTGAAGACAGAGGCAGAGATGGGGTGCTGCGGCCACAAGCCCAGGGACACAGGAGCCCCCAGAAGCTGGAGGAGGCAGGAAGGACGCTCCCTGGGGCCTTCAGAGTGAGCACAGCCCTCTGACACCTTCATCTCAGATGTGTGGTCTCTGGAGAGCACAAATCTGTGGTGTAAGCTGCCTGTGGTCAGTTGCATGGCTACCCCAGGACACTAGGACAGGAGGCGGCTGCAAAACCCAGCTGGAGCCACTCTGACCCTCGGCCCGAATCCCAGTGATGCCTGGGGGCCGGGAGCAAGGTTGACGGGGCCAGAATGGCATCAAGCATGTAACATCGGATTTCTACAGAGTCCCCAGGAGATGTCTGGACTGCGGCAGCTCTGGCATGCCAAAGACAGCAGGAGCCTGGCCCCATGCACACGCGGGTGGGGTGGGATGGGGGTGAGCCCATCCATCTGGGACAAGGAGCACAAGGTGGGCGGCTCGAAAGCCCCCCCGAGAGTGCAGGCCAGGGCCGAGCCTCCAGCTATGCTCTCAAGGTGGTGAAAGGTGGCCTGCAGGACACCATGGCACCCACAGATTCCCCACAGGGCTGAGCTCAGGCGCTTCACGCAGAGGGGTTGTCTGAACTGACACAGCCTGTACTGCTGGATATGGATCCCCCATGCTCCAGGCCGAGGCAACAGGTGGCCACCCTACCCAGCAAGAGGGGGAATCCCACAGCTTCTCCGAAGAGCCGAGCCACGGGGTGGCTCAGCTGACACCCTGGCACCGTCAACACCTGGCTGAATGGAGGACCAGTAAGCAGACAGTGAACGGAGAAGGCCCTGGTAGGGGGGTGGCTTCACAGCCTGTCACCCCAGGCTGACCCCCAAGAGCAAAAGCAGCAGAACTTGACCACGTGGGGGCCGGCACACAGCACACACACAGTGTCCCCTTATGCCACCCCAGAACATTGCTGTTGGCCTGGGCGCCCAGCTCAGGGATAAGCATGTGCCTGAGGACAGACCCAGCGGGCAAAGCATGCAGCGATGTTGGCACTATGCCCCCACTCTCAGCCACACATACACCCCAAGAGCCAGCCAGCCAGCAGGAGAAACTGCACCTGGGAAAGCAGAACTGAGCCCATATTTAAGGAGTGATATTCGGCGAAACAAACACTTATGCAGAAAAGGAGGCCTCAGGTTGGGCTCCAGGGGCACTGTTTCTGAGTCGCCTGTGGCTGGCTGTCTCCGGCCACTGCATCTACTGACCACAGGTTCACAGACCCGTCTACTTATCCAGAACAGATCAGCTGGCCAGGCAGTGGCCCTCGTGACGGCCCCACAAGGGGCGAGGCTGAATGGCGATGCTCTAACAGCTACTGGTGAGGCGGGGGCCCACACAGCAGCTCAGGCAGCAGGGTCAGGGTCTGAGTTCCCAAGTACACGGCACAGTCCTCCAGCCTCCAGCAGAAGCCGTCTTCCGTGAGGCTTCCTCTCCCGGGAATTGTCTGCTCAGGTCCTGGGCTTCCTTGTGGTCTTTAAGCGGGTCTAGGCACACCAAGCTTGTGGTCCTCTCTAACCCCCAGATCTTCTTCCCCGGAGCACATGTTAAGCCAAATCCCACGGGCCCCAGCTTCCTGGTCCTTCGACACTGATGTGCACAGTGTCAGGCTCCACGCAGAGGGTGGACTGTCCCTCCTGGCACTTGCTGCCATCCCTCTGATGTCAGGTGTGCCTCGAGCCATCCGGCATGGCAGGTCCCTTCCCCCAGCCCCTCGGAGTGCCCTGAGGGGGACAGCAGCTGGTGCTGCCCACAGCCAGGTCACACTAATCCCAGATGAGTGGCCTGATCAGTCAGCACCCGCCTCGGCCTCCTTCGATCCAGCTTGGTGCCAAGATCATTACAATGGACCTTTGCCCCAGCCTGAAGGGCGCTGGTGTCCCAAAGGAGGAGCAGGCCCCTCCTGGCTTCAGGCTGGGCTAGGGGACGGTGACCTTGCTCGAGAGACACCTGCGCTGGGCTAAACCCTGTGCCCCTCTCTGGAAAGAAGGCAGAGGCCCCTAAATTGCAGTAGCAGGAACCCCAGGAGCTGCCAACGGAGACTGGTCCTGTTTCTCCTTCTGCTGTGATGAGTGACCACAACTTGGCAGCTTAAAACGGCACACGTGGGTCCTCCGTCACTCAGCCTGTGGCGGGAAATCCAGGCCAGCCCGCAGCCTCAGCTTCGGGCTCCCACGCTGGGATCTGTGCTGCGCCCTCTGGGGAGAGTCCAGTGAAGGCAGCTGCCACAGGGCCAGGGACAGTCAGCGCATGGCGCTTGGCAGGGCCTGGGTCTCAGCTTCTGGAGGCCACCTGCTCACACCCCAGTCCACATGCTGACCCCATCTTCACAGCCGGCCGGCAGCAGCCTCCTCAAGCCTCAAGTCTCCCACTCCCCTCCAGCCTCCAGGGCAGACAGTTCTCTGCTTATGAGGACCCTGGTCTCCCTGGGAATCCATCATCACCCCTCCCGTGAGGTGACATGTCCACAGGTCCCAGGATTGGGACAGCGAGGGTTCTGGGGTTGTCATTGAAAAAGCACACAGCTCGCTAGTGAGTGGACCAGCGGGCAGCAAGGCCCTGCACAGTACCAGGCTCTGGGGACGCCGGCTCTGCCCCCTGAAGGTGCCTGGAGCAGTGAAGCCCAGGTGGCCCCTCTCCTGGGAGCCTCCCCAGGGCCAGCAGAGGGGCCAGGCTGTGGGGGGGCCGGTTGGCGCAGGAATGCAACCCAGGCTTCCAGACGGGCTGGTTTTTCAAGAGAAGTGGCAGGTCTGGATTTGGGGGTGGCAGCCCCTGATTTCTCAAAGCTGGCAGTCCAGGCCTCAAACCCAGCCCGCCCTCTGGGGCGCCTTCCTCCAGGTTCCCACAGAGCCACCCAGCCCTCCTGTTACCACCCAAGAACCCCCAAGGCTGTCCCTGACTCACTCACTCTGAGGGGGGTGCTCACTCACTCTGAGTCTCCCCAAAACAGTGGGCCGAGGTCCTGGTGGGCCAGAATCTGATGGAAACCCCCAAAAATGCTGCTCGACAGGCCAGCTCACATACTCACTGGTGATACCAGGAGAGGCTCTGTGCCGCCAGGACCAAGCTCAGACCCACAAGCCAGGTGGGGGCAGGAAGGGGTCCTGCATCCCCAACTCCAAAACTTCCAGGGCACAGGTGTACCAAACCGCCCAGGACGGCACCCTGACACTGGAGCAGCCCCGCTGAGCAGCCCCCGACTCCCCCACCTGACACGTGCGTTGTCCCAGCCCCCAGGGACCAGCCTTCCCTGGCAGCTCCCCTCTTATGCAGAGGAAGAAGATACGTTCTGCTCTGGCCAGACTCAGCCAGGAGCGACACAGTGACTCCCAGTGCCTCTGGGCCACCTCTGCCGCAGCAACTGATGACTCAGGGCCCTAAGTTTACTGCCCGCTGGGACCCCAGCTGACCCCAGCTCCTTCAGACCATCCCAGCTTCCTGTGTCAACAAACAACCTCTGACCCGGGAGTGGACGCCCCAGATGCGTGGTGACCTCCTTCCAGCGCGGAGGCATCACTCCCCAGACCTGGGAACAAGGGGAGTGAGGCCTGTTTTGGTTTCACTTGGGATTTGCTCCTACGGGGACAGAAGCCAATCAGATGGGAAACCAACTCTACATGCCCACCCAGCCACAGGGAAGGGTGCAGCGTGGCTGCAGGTTAGTGGCGAGCACGTTCTGGGAGGCAGGGGAACCCTGTACATGGAGAACAGCTGGGTTCTGGGCTCGCAGGGGACACCTGACAGAAACATCAGAGATCCTGAGCCCTCGGAGACGCTGGGCAGACCACCCAGCACACAGCGAAGGGCCAAATACACACACCTTCCTTCAGGGTCCGCCTCCCTCTAGGGGACTCGGACTCCCTGGGCCATGTCCTTAGCGGCCACACTAAGGACACTCTTTCTGACCCTTGGGTAGCACAGAGGAACAGCAACCCCCACAGCTGACCCAGGACGTACTCAACTTCCTGGGGTCACTCCCATCCCTCTGTCACCTGGTATCATAAGGGGTACCTATGGGACACCCAGGGCAGTGCCAGCCCCTAGCCCATCACCTCCTACTGGGCCTGACTTCAGGGAGGAGCTGCCTCTTGGGCCCGCCCCCATGGGCCGCTCCCCTCCCAGCCGCCCACATCCCACCCACGGTGCCCCTGGACCTGGGCCACCTCCTGCAGGACGCACGCTTCCTCCTCCCCAGCAGTGGTTTGGGGCAAACCGGGGGCTTGGTGAGGAACACACAGGGAGCCTCATTCTCCCCCCAAAAATGGGAAATGGCACCGTCTCTGCCCTCCCCACGGGGCCGTGAGAAGTGCCTGCATGTGAGCTGCCAGTGGGAGCCATGCTCAGGCCACAACACATGGGCACTGGCGGGGCCAGCACAGGCTCTCCTTTCTCTGCCTTTTGTAACACTTTGCTTTATGGAGACAAGACTTACACTTACACACACTTACCCATTCAGTGCACACACACCTCAGTGGCGTTAGTCCATTCACAGAGTCGTACACCCAGCACCTCTATTTAGTTCCAGAACATTCCATACCCCAAAAGAAGCTCCGTCCCCATCAGCAGTCACTCCTACCCCCCCAACAACCACTAACCCACGTCCTGTCTGGGGATGTGCCTGTTCTGGACGTTTCACATACATGGAATCATACACTGTGGCCCTCCGTGTCTGGCGTCTCTCCCTGAGCATCATTTTTGAGGTCCACCCATATTATAGAAAATAAACAAATGGTAGGTCTTGTCTTTGCCTCCCCAGGGGACCTGGCCTGGGCAGCCCAGGGCAGCAGGTGACAGAGCCCCAGCAACAGAAACCACAGTCTGGGCCCTCACCTGAGTCACCCGCCTGCCAGCAGTGTGGCCAGACCTCTCAGTGATGGAAGCTGGCGACCGAGGGGTGGCTGTCACCATCGGAAGGACCCTGAAGGAAGTCTGCATTCTGCCCCAGCCATGGCTTGTCATGTGGGACCTGCCAGCGGCAAGAGAGGGGGAGGGCACTTCCAAAGAACAGGAACTGGGGGTTCCAGTCAGGGGAGAGGGGACCCGTGCTTGCCGGGTGCCCCGTGGACACCAAGACTCCAAGACAAGCACGGGCCTGGGCAGACCAGGAAGCTGGGCCTGAGCAGGGGGCAGGCTGGGCCTGGACCGAGTCTGGTGACCGCACGCTACAGCCCCCTCGGCGGCCGGACGTGCCCAGCCTGCCTACAGTCTGACCACACCGCCCCTGGCTGGGGAAACGGTGGCTGGAGACGTGCCCAGCCTGCCCACGACAACTGCACGTGCATGCACGTGCATACTCACACATGACACGTGTCCACATGCATGCCCACACATGTAAGAGCACACTCACATGGACACAAACATGCGTGCATTCAGCACAAAACACACAATGCTCTCAGATGACATGCACATATGTTCTCACACCCATGCGTGTGCACATGCCACAAACATCTACGCGCAGAGACACACACACATACCTGGGACTGCAGTGCCATGGGGGGCTGCCACCCCACCCTGCTGTGTCAGCCTGGCACTGTGTTTACACTTTGAGATCACATTACCCCTGCCCAGGGCCATAAAGGCTTCGTCAGGAGGCCGTCCTAGGGGGAGGTGGCCTCAGGGGACTGGACACAGTTGCCTCTTTATTCACCCACCAAGCCGGCTCACGCGGCCAGAGCTTGCGGCCAGAGCCCTGCGCCGGTCAGCATTTCCGGCTCGGCCCCTGCTGGAGGGGCGTTTGAGACTTTGCTAGATCCAAGCTGAACCAAGTGTGACCAAGTTGGTCACACCCTGGTGGGGGACAAGGCTGTGGGCTGTGGGGGTCCAGCCTCAGTTTCCCCCCAGGAGAAAGTGGTGACTGGCCCAAGGTCACACAGCTGGAGAGCATGGCTCTGGGCGGCCCACCTGCCACCTGCAGCCCACCTGCCCTTCCCAACTTCAAAGCCAACTGCCTCCTCTGGAAACCCAGCCCCTGGTCTGGGCCCCCGGGCTTTCCCCACCCCTCTGCCACAGCACAAACGTCTCCCCGCAACACACACTCCAACACACACTCTGAGCCATCCGGGCTCCAGGCAGGTGTGAGCAGACATCTGCTCAGACACTCAAGAGTTAAACAAAAGCGCCCTCCTGCCTTCCAAAATCCCAGCGTACCTTCCCCACCCCCACCACTTCATCCCAGCACTAGCTTGTCCCTGGGGACGACAATGGCTAGCGCTCACCAGGCTCCCTGGGGTCTGACAGGTGCCTGCCTACACCTCCCCCACCATGGGGGGCCCCTGGGGCCCCCCTGCCTGGCCTGCCCTCACCCGGCCCACCCACCCAGATTTCACATTCAGTGTCCTCACAAGGACTCGAGGACTGTGCTGTGGGGACAGTGGTTCCAAGCAGAGCCCAGAGCAGCCATTACCCACCTCCAGGGCCTCCTCTGGGAAATTCTAGGGTTCCTGGAAGAAAGGATGCCCTGGCCGATGGGACCCCAGGGCTCAGCCTCAAAGACAGGGCACTGGATCCCTCCTCGGCTCAGAGTCCTCAGCAGCACAGCGCCCCCCGCAGCCAGGCACGCAGGGCCCGAGCGAGGGGGGGGAAAGCCAGCACAGGACCAGGCCCAGCCCTAGGATGCCTGGCCTGGAGGAAGGGCCAGGCCTCACATGGAAAGACCGGCTGGCCTCTGACCATCTCTGGGGTTTCAGTGCCTGTGACAGGCAGCCTTTCTTCCCTCTGGGGTCTGTGGTCCCCGAGCCCCAGTCCCATTTTCCTTGAAGCTTCCTGAAGCACCACAGGGACAGACCCTCAGCAGTAGGCAGGCAGCCTCCCAGCTAGATTCAGTCCAACAGCAGCCCCCTCGGCAGCGCCGTGAAACACTCCCCACCCCTCAGACTGCCGGCAGGCTCCATCACAGGCTGGCTGCTGACTGGGGACCCTCCTATGCTAGGTGCACACAGATGGCCAAACCCGGCATGGCGGGGCAGCGGGTGGAGAGGAAGAACGGTGGGGCAGGCGGGTCCGGGGCGCGTTCCGGGAAGCAGAATTGTCCCAGACACACATTTCACAGACTCAGTCTTCTTCCTTCTCCGCAGCCTTAATAATGTCATGCCAGGAGACACCCCACTGCCCCCCCGGGCTCCCGCCTGGCAGTCCACGCCCAGTCCCTCCAGGCCTCACCAGCCTCCTGCTCTGGGGTGCTGGGAAGCAGAACTGGTGGGCAGGACCCGACTGGCAGCCTCGCCCTCCCTGTCCACCCACCTCTGGGGTGGGGGCCATCTCTGCACGCCCTCATCCCACCCACTCCCGCCGTCCTTGGCAGCCGGCTCCCAGTGCCAGATCCGGGTGACACTCCCACTCCAACACGCTCAGCCAGGTCAGCTGACACCAGCAAGGCCCCCAGTCCAAAGCCCAGAGTGTCTGCCCCCCCGGAGTAGGGGAACCAAAGCCAGGAAAGAAGGGGTCCTGGGAGGAGGAACGCTGAGAAAGGAGCAGCATCACCAAGGACCTGGGGTCAGGGGCCACCAAGATGGCAGCGATCGGGGACCCCCAGAAAGGGAGAAGCTGGGGTCACAGGAAGGAAGGGGTCAGGGACTCGCGAAGGTTAGGAGGTGAGGGTCACAAAGTGCCGGAGAGTCGCTGAAAAGTGCGTGGTCAAGAGTCACCAAAGTCAAGTTCGGGGGTCACCAAGAAGTGGCCGGGGAATCACCGACGAGCGGGGCTGCGGGGGGTCACCAAGGAAAGAGGGAAGGAAAGGCTGGGGCGTCGCCGCGGACACGCGCCCAACAGGGTTCGGACAGCCGCGCAGGGGCGGGGGTCGCGCAGACGGCGGGCTCGGGGGTCGGGGGGGGTCGAGGGAGGGTTAACGGCGGAGAACCGGGCAAAAGGGTCGCGGCCGAGGGAGGGGTCAGGTGCACGGCGGAGAGCGGTGCAGGGGGTTCTCCGAGGAGGGCGGGGACACGCCGCCGCGCTCCCCCCGCCCGCAGCCCCGGAACCCCGGAACCCTCGGCCACGGGCAGGGGCCGCCGCGGGGTGCCCGCGCGCGCGCGGACCGGGGAACCCGGCTCGGGCTGGGCGGGGACGGCGGAGTTCGGTTGGGGTCAGGCCGGACGCGCCTCACCTCGGACCCGGGTCCGGCCGGCTCGGAGCCCGCGGCGCCTCCGTCTCACCGAGCTTCGCCGCGGCCTCGCTCACTTCCGGGTTTCGGGCGCCATCTTGGGGTGGCCGCGCACTTCCGGTCATGCCGCGGGGCGGGGCCTCTGGGGCGGGGCGTGGTCCGGGGCGGGACCATCCCAGGCGGACCTTGGCCCCTGAGCCCCTTGAGGGGGCTGGGACTCAAAGGCCCTAGGTTCGAATCCCGACCCCACCAACTAACGTTCGTAGCCTAGCTCGTGGTTTACCCTTGCGAGCCTCAGTTTTCTCCTATGTAGCATGAGTATAGAACCAACCAGTCCAACCTCCAGGACTTTGCACTGGCTGTGCCCTCCCCTGGTACACTCTCACCCCTGACCTTTAAACTATTGGGGTTCTTGTATAAACCAGATCTTGCCTCTAAAGCCTCTTTCTCAGAGACTTCCTCCCAATTATCTGAAATTGCCCCTGGCCCTCTAGTCATCCTCCCTCCTTTTATTGCCCCTGCACCAATAGTATTCGGCCCTTTAATCTGTCTCCTCACGCAAACGGGAGTTCTTGGACCCTGGACCTCCCAACACAGCCTGGTACATCAGAGGGTCTGTTAGATCCCAGGAGCCACCCCGAGAAAGCGCAGGATCCTCTTGGGCAGGGCCATGGGGACCTGGGTGTCTCCCTGCTGGCTCTGTCCCTATTAGGGCTTCCCAGGGCCTGATGCAGATGATGCCAGGATTTACAGCACTACCAGGAAGAGGGTGGGACGGGTCCTGGCACAGACAGCAGTCTTCCTGTGACTGGAGCCCACTGGACCCACCATGGGGGGGGGCTGGGCCAGTCCAGGCAGATCCAGTGCGGGAGGCACCTCCCCGTCCCCAGCAGGGTTAGCAGCGATGAAGGCTGCTACCCTCTCCCTGGACCCACCTCCCCACCAGCCAGAGGCCTCCTACACCCATTCCAACCCCCTGAAGTTAGAGGCCACCTCTCCATGTGCTCTTGTGGATATTGGTCTGTACCTGGCCTTGAGCTAAGCAAAGCCAGGGCCCCAGAGAAGACTGAGTTCTCAGCCCTACCCTCAGGAAAACCCCAGTCTAGGGGAGACAGAACCAGGCCCAAACACTCCCATCTGCAAGATCAGGCATGGGACTCAGGGAGGGGTGAAGTCTCTGCCCAGGGCATCATGGAGGGTTGCAAGGAGGAGGAGATGTTGACACTGGGGCTTTGAAGTTCAAGTAGGAGTTCACCAGACAGACAAGAGTAGGAAAGGCAGTCCAGGCAAAGTGTAAAACCTGTTCAAAGGCCTGGTCTGGTAAGAGAGAAGAGTATGTTTAAAACCTGTTTCCCCTACAAAATTTAGGCCAAGGACCTCCTGTACCCAAATCCACAAGCACAAGGGAGAAGATAAGGAAACTGAGACACAGAGAGGAGATGTGATTTATCCAGAGTGAGCTTCACTTTGGTATGCATAGTTTTTGGCAATTTTGGTTATAACCGTGATTTTGAAACTATTTCTCAGAGCTTATGAAAAGAAATCAAACTGAGCAACAGACACTGAAGATTCAAAAGGGCGAACAAGCCGATTTGAGGGATGGAGGGCATCTGGTTGCATTTTCTCAGTTCCTCCCACACACCACCCACAAAGGGACCAATGAAAAATGACAACGCAGGGCCCTTGTTCAGAATGGGTTCAGAATTTCAAGACAGTGACAGCAGAAATTAAACCGAGCAGGGGTCCCCTGAGCCCTGAGTGCGGGGCCTGGACAAAGTCCGAGTCATACACCCGAGAGGCCGGCCCTGCTCCCACCATGGCCCTTGGAGGAGGCAGGGGCTGCTGTTACCTGCATTTCGCCAGTGGGGAAACGGAGGTGCAGAACTGGTCAGTAGCTGGCCTGAGGTCACTGCAAGCGGCCTGGGAGGTGTGGACTCGACCTCTGCCACATCCACCTCAGGAAACCACGAGGTCTTTACTGGTAATTTCGCCTGAAGTAGGGGCAGTTTGCCCATGCTGGGGTGGGTCCAGCCATCTCAGCATGGAGGAATCTGCCAAGTCTGGGGATGTCTAGGGAATTAGTCAGATTCGGGGATTTCCAGGGAATCGCAAGAGGCAGCCTGGGAGAGCAGGAGGGACACGGTTCTGGAACTCGAGGCCGGGCCCTGGTGCAGCTGTGCTTGTGTGCTGTGTGACCCCAGAAAGTTACTTCTCTGTGCCTCTGTTTCCCCACCTGTAAAATGGAGATGGTGGTGATACTAGCAGCTGCCTCCTAGGACGTTCAGAAAGCTAAGTGAGCAGTGCCTCGTATTTAGCCATTAGCATGTCTGTAGGTAACGTTTCTGAAACTCAGGGTCACCTAAGTGAACATTCAGTGGTCACATGTGCCCAAAGCCCCTCTGCGGTGGGGACAGCACTCAGGAGAGGCCAGAGGTCTGTTTGGTGAGGCTGTTTGAAGTCAAAGACCCTCATCCCCCAACCCTCCCACTGCCCCTGTTCCATGCAGGGACCCCGTAAATGTCCCCCCAGGGTCTGTGACCAGGCTCGTAGAATTAGGGTCACCAGATAAAACCCCGGCACCCAGTTACATCTTAATTACAGATACACGAAGGGTAATTTTTTTAGTGTAAGTACTTCCCAAGCAATATTTGGGATGTATTTACACTAAAGAAGTAGTCTCCCATATCTGAAATTCACATCTACCCAGAAGTCCTGTATTTTTGGTGAAATTGGGCAGCCCTACATGGGGAGACTGCAGGCAGAAATGGGGTCCCAGAGCCTGGCCAGGAGAGGCCTGGGAAACGGCTGCCTCTCTCTGAGCCTCAGTGCCTCACCTGCGCTAAAAGGGACGTGGTAAGAGGACCCCACACACAGACAGGAGAGGGTGTGCAGTGAGCTCCTCCAGTGCAGTCCAGCTGTTTTCATTACTTCAAACAGCAGAAAACTTCACAGACTCCAAGGTCGGCTCCCCTGGGGGCTTCCCTGTGAGCCCACGAGAAGATTCTTGGGCTACCATTTGGGGGGTGCCACTGATTAGATCACCAGCCTCAGTTTCCCTGCTGGGAAGGAATCCGCGGCTACGCCCGTCTTGCAGTCCTGGAGAGCGAGGTAGGTGGAGGGCGCGCCCAGGAAGGAGGGGACTCTCAGACCTGGGCAGGTGAGGCGGGGCAGGTGGGTCCCGCCCGAGCGGGGGCGGGGACGCAGCCACTTCCTGTTTCTCCACAAACTGGAAAGCCCCGGCGTTCCCAGCAGCGGGAACACCTCCTCCCACCCGGGCGCTCCCGGGCCTGGGTCCCTCACCACTTCTCCTTTCCGCACCCACTTCCCCTTGCCGCCCCCCAACCCTGGCCGGCGGCTGAGTTCCCGCCCCCTTCCAGCTGCTCCTCCCCTTTCCCGTCCCCTCTCACGTGCCCCTCTTTTCTCTCCTCTAGCCCCAATCAAGCCCTTCCCATGGTGCAGAAGAGGAAACTGAGGCAGGAGAGGCAGGGCTTGCCCAGGTCACACAAGCCATGTCTGTGCTGCCTGGCTTCTCTCTGCGGGTCCCTTCCCTTCTCCCTTTGCCCCCCCTTTCTATTCCTGTCTCTGTATCTCTCCCTTTCCCCATCTGTCAGTCTATCCAAACCTTTATTTCCGTCTCTATCCGGCGCCTTCCCCCTCCCCTAGCCGAGCCACCTCCTCCTGGTCCAGCCGCCACACCCTCCTTGTACGTCGGCCTACCTGCCACTTGCCGGGAGGCGTCCTTGGGCAGCCCTGGCTGGCAGCTTGCAGCTCCCCTGGCGCCGTCCTAGCCTGGCCTTAGCCCAGAGCAGGACCCTCCAGGCCCTGCCAAGGCCAAGACTCCCTTTGAGCAGGACAGCTTCAGGAAACAGGGAGCCCGTTGGACGGGTTCCACCCCCACAAGCCTTCCTGCCTCTGTGCTGAAGCTGGGGCACTGGCTGCCAGAGACAAATGTGACACCTGGCCGAGCACCCCCAGGCTGGGTCAGGGCTGGGCCCTGAGATTGGGGTGCCCTGTGGGGACGTGAAGGAAGCTCAGCTGTCCACCAGTGGAGCCCAGAGGGGAAGGACTCAGGCACATTGCATCAGGGCACTTAGGCTGGGTAGGGTGCCTGGGATCATGGGGCCCTCAGAGAGCTGGGGGAGCCTTTATCCTGGGGGCATGGAAGCCATGGAAGGGTATGGAGCAATCAGGTAGTGTAGTCAGGTAAGGGCTGCAGGTCACTGGCTCTGCCTACATGGGCTGGACGGGGTGAGGCCCAGGGGCTGCACTGCTGAAACTGATTTGGTGGCAAGAGAAAGCCATGGAGGCTGAGCTGCTGCCGAAAGCCAAGAGTAGGAGCCAGACTTTGAACTTCTGTCAAGAGACAGGCTAGAGCTGGAGAGCTGGGGGGGGGGAGGATGTTCAGGATGCCCCTTCACCCCCAACCCCACACCGGAGGAGGGGGCTCTGTGGGTTTTGTCCCCGGGTCAGTGGAGAGCTATGAGGGGTTTAGTGAGTCAGGGGAGATGCTATTAGGGGGGGTGCAGGGGGGTAGTGCAGGTGAATGCAGGAGGGAGAAGATATCGGCTGCAAGGTGGGGCAGGGGGAGGCCACATGGCCATCCAAGAAGCTTTTACTGGTGCTTCTGGGGCCAGGCTCCAGGCACACAGTGGAGGATAGAGTCTCCCCCACAATGCTCCCTGGCCACAAGGGAGTGGGACAGCCTGCAGGACAGGGCACTAACATGTGGGCCTTTCCTGAGCTGGTCCCTGCAGCGTGAGTGCCAGGTGAGGGTCCAAGGAGGTGGATGGAGACCCTGCCCTCTCTGGGGCTGTCTGCCCCAGTGCTGATGTCACCTGTGCTGGGACTTCCTGAACCTTCACCTTGGATCTGCCCAGCCCCCCAGGGAAATTCCAGGGCAGCCTGGCTGGGCTGACTCATGTCCAGGTCCCAGTGGCTGTGGAAGAAGCCAGACTCCCCAACCCCAGGTGGGGCATTTCCAGTACAATCTGCAGAGCAAGGGTGAGGATTTAGGTTCCAACAGGTGAGGAATTGGGGGTGGGTACTGGAACTGGTCTGGGTTGTTCTTCCTCCTGCGTTGGTCATCTCTTGTCCCAGGGCTGCAAAGCTGACTGGCAGAATGGAGCTTTCGCAGCAGAGCACCAGGGTTAAGACTTGTGGGGTTCAAATCCCAGCTCTGCCACCCACTAGCCATGCGATCCCAGGCAAGTTACTTAAAGTCTCTATGCCTCAGTTTACCCATCGATAAAATGGAGACAATCATACCACCTCCCTTGGTGAATTTTTGTGAGAATTTGGTGTTAAGTATGTGTTAAGTGTTTGAAGTAGGGCTTGGGATATGGTGAGGGCTTTATGGTAAAATGTTTAAAAAAACAAATTCACAGCAGCAGGATTCACAACAGCCAAGAAGTGGACACAGCCCAAGTGTCCATCAGCGGGTGATGGACAAACACAGAGTGGCCCGTCCACACACAGGAGTGTCACTGGGCCATGAAAAGGAGGGAGGCGCTGACACTCGCTGCAATGTGGATGGGCCTTGAACACACGGTGCTCATGAGAGAAGCCGGCCACGCAGGCCACACAGTGTGTGATTCCATGTATGTGAAACGTCCAGAACAGGCACATCCACAGGGACAGGAAGTGGGTTAGAGCTTGTCAGGGGCTGAGAAGGGGCATAGGGGTGACTGCTAAGGGGGATGGGGTGTCCTTTTGTGGTGATGGAATGTTCTAGAACTAGAGAGAGGTGACAGCTGCACAACATTGTGAATGCACTCAATGCCACTGAACTGTACACTTTAAAATGCTGAATTGTATGTGAATTTCACCAAAATTAAAATAGAAAGGTAATCAACCCTGGTCATCAAAGAAGTGGTAGATGTCACAACTGGGCCTCCTGACATCCAACACTAAGGTGGCCGACCTGCTGCTGTTCAGGTCAGGGATTCGGCTCTGAGCAGTGGGCCCCACACTCGAGAGATTCTGTGGCTATTGATTGTGATCAGCCATGTAGACAGCAAGGACCCTGAATCTGATGGGATGCGAAGGGCACCTCACCTCTGGGGTCATCCTCCAAAAACCCATCACCCTGGTCTAACCCTGAGAAAAATACCAGGCAAACCCCAATGGGACATCTACAAACTACCCAACCAGTCCCCCTCAAGACTGTCCAGATCATCAAAAACAAGGAAAGTCTGAGAAGCCATCACAGACCAGAGGGGCCCAAGGAGACGTGGTGACTAAATTTCATGTGGGTCCTGGATGGAGTCCTCGTGTGGCAAAAAGGACATTCAGGGAAAAGTAAAGAAGTTTGAAAAAACAGAGGACTTTAGGTAATAATAATGTATCAATGACAGGTGTCCCATGCTAATGTGAGATTCTGACACCAGAGGAAAGTGGCTGCCGGGTATTGCTCCATACTGTCTTTGCAACTTTTCTATAGATCAAAACTAAGCCTATTTTTAAAAATAAAGTATAGGGCCGGACCCATGCCCTCCCAGCCTGTCACTGATCCTGCACAGGTGCTCAGCTCCATGGGGGTGGAGCCCCAAGGCCACCATCAGCAGCTTCCACCCCCAAAAACCCCTGCCTATGTCTTACCTCCCAAATTGATTAGAATCTTTTGGTTGCCACTCAGAGAAACTGAAACTGGCTTTTGGTTTTTTAATGGGAATTTTTTGCTCATGAAACTAAAAGGCCCAGGGATAGATGTCACTCAGGGTTGTCCCCCTCAGCATGGCTGACATTTGGGACCAGGTGGTTCTTTGTGCTGAGCAGCATTCCCAGCTCCCATCCACTCAATGCCAGGAGCACCCCCGGTTGTAACAACCACAGATGTCCCCAGACATGGCCCGGTGTCCCCTCGGGGACAGATTGCCGCTGGTTGAGACCCACTGGTCCAGCTGGTTTTAGGCTCAGCTGGATTCAGGACGATCAAAGAATGTCACAAAGATTCATCCATCTTTCCACCTATCCACTCTGTCATCCTCTCTTGCTTGGCTTTTTTCCTCAACAGTCTCCCCACCTTGTGGGGACAAAGATGGTGCTACAGCTATAGGTCAACCCCCACCATCAGCTGAACAGCTCCAGCAGAAGGTCAGCACCTCTTCCTCAAGAGGCAGCAAAAGTTCCAAGGAAGGTTCTGATTGGTCCAACCTTAGTCACATGTCCTTGTTCAACCAATTGTTATGACCAGGTAATGGAAGGCCTGATTGGGCAAACTGGGATCACATGATTGTATAGAGTTAGCCAATAGGATGAGGAGCCTCTGGACTGGATTGGAAGTGGGGGAGTACTCCTGGGCAGAAAGTCTGGTGGTTGCTCAAAAAGTTAAGTATAGAATCACCATATGATCCAGCAGTTTCACTCCTTTCAAACCCAGAGAATTGGAAATGGGGACTCAAACAGATACCTATCTGTACATAACAGTCCATAGCAGCACAATTCACAACAGCCAAAGGTAGACACAACCCGAGTTAGTGTCCATGGATGGATGAGCACATAAACATAATGTGGTCCATCCATACAGTGGAGTGTCAGCCTTAATAAGGACGGACATCCTGACACCTGCTACACTGTGGATGATCCTGGAGGACATGATGCTCAGTGAAATAAGCCAGACACAGAAGGACAAATACTGTGTGATCGCACTCACAGGAGGTCCCCCGAGGAGTCAAATCCATGGAGACAAAAAGTAGACGGTGGGGACCAGGGGCTGGGGGAGGGGAGGGGAGTTAATGTTTAATGGGGACAGAGTGTCAGTTTGGGGCGATGAAAAGTTCTAGAGATGGATGGTGGGGATGGCTGCACAGAAGTGTGAATGTGCTTAATGCCACTGAGCTGTGCACTTAAAAATGGTTAAGACGGTCAATTTTACGCTACATGTGTTGTATCACACAAACACACAAATAATGTCCCCAGATGGAAATCTCCCCCTACACTATGGAGCATTTTGACCAGCATCTTCAGTGTCCTTACAGGGCAATCTCTGAGGGACAATACCAGGCCTATCTGTGTGCACGTGTGCATGTGCGCATGCACACACACACACACCTGTCACACAGTCTGTTGCACACTCTACACTCTGTCGCCCCTCCCTGCCTTTTCACCTAACATCTGTTGGAGTTCATTGCACATGAATTCATAAAGGGTGCCCACTCCTTTTGCTAGCAGGTCCTCTCTTGCTGGCTCTGATGAAGCACATTGTCCCGCTGGGGAGACCCACATGGCCAGGAACTGAGGCCCAGGGACTCATGGCCCAAAAAGAACTGAATGCTGCCAATGACCAGTGAGTGAGCTTGGAAAAGACCCTTCCTAGGCTGAGCCTTCAGAGGCGGCTCCAGCACTGGTGGCACCTTGCCTGCAGCCCGTGAGAGGTTGTGAAGCAGAGGACCCAGCTGGGCTGGCACTGGGTTCCTGACCCACAGAAACTGAGATAATAAACGTGCCTCATTTTAGTGGCTACATTTGGGATGATTTGTTACACAGCGAAGGCTAATGAGCACAGCTTGCCTTCTTCTGTCTTGGGCGGCCATCCCAGGGTATCCCTTGAGTTGGGTGACATTTAGCAAGTGCACAGGGGAGCATCCCCTGTGGGGGGTCATGGGTGGGGTCCCCAGGATGCTGGGGTGCAGGCCTGCAAAGTGCCCAGGACAGCGGCTGGCAGTGGGGAAACCAGATGGGATGAACTCATCTGATGTGAAAAGCAGCGTAAGTGCACCCCAGGTGCCCAATGACATCTACTCATCCTGCCCCTCCTGAGGATCTCATGAAATTGGGGCTGTCACATCTACACCGCAGTAGACCCCAATCACTCAGGATTTGCCAAGCACTTTCTATGTGCCAAACCCGTCAGACACACATTAGAGCCACGAAGAAATACCTTTAGTTAGTGAAATGGCAAGGAGAGGTGCTCAGTGATAAAACAGCCTTCGGGGCACCTGGTGGCCTTCCAGAGAGCAGGTGTGGGCTCAAGCATGAAGCAGAGAGCGAAGGCATCCAGGCCAGGAGAGAGGAGAAGCTGCCCAAGTAGAGGGAAGAGAATGTGCTGAGACCCTGAAGCAAGAGGGACACGAGAGCTCTACAGGCAGTGGGCAGGGCCAGGATAGGGCTGTGCGTGGCGGGTGTGGGGAGTCTGGAGCCCTGTTGGTCAGAGAGATGGACACAGTGGCACCGAACTCAAGAGCTGTTTAGGAGGCTGCCTGGGTTCAAATCCTGACCTCAGCCTCTCTGGGCCTCAGTTTCCACACGTGTTCAACCGGGTGGCAGGAATGGAGTGTTCAGGGTTCATGAATGACGGCCTGATGTGCAGCGAGATCGAAAAGGGAAGTCACACCACAGAGCCTGGCGGCCAACGCAGCTCGGCCTGCGGGTAGGTCCCAGGGAGGAAGGCAGAGGACGCAGCTGAGCTCATGCTGCCCTGAGCTGGGGAAGAGGCAGCAGGGATGAGTCCAGAGTCTCTGCGGGGCTGCCCTGCTTGACTTCCTGTGCATGAGGGACAGTAGAGTGCTGGGATCACATGTCAGTCCCCAGAATTGGAGGCCTCTGCACCATGAGTCCCCCCATCAGGCTCCTGGGGCCTCAGCTGACTCCAAGCTTATGGGGAAGTGAAATGAACTCCTGAAAGAGGACGGGCAGCTCAGCCTGTGGTCACTGTGGGGCTGTCAGGGTTCTAATCCTGGGCCCCCACACCTCACCCCCGTGGCCATGAGACTGACGGCTATGCCTCTTGGAGCCTGTTTCCCCGTCTGTGAAATGAGTGAAGAACCCATTGCAGCATCTCTGAAGATAAAATGTTTTTTAAAAACCTAAGGTACTTCTAAGAGCTTCTGTAAAATTGCCCGATCCCTCCACTCTAAGCAAGGAAGGGAGCTTTCTGTGGCAGTGACAGATGAGAAACTGAGGCAGGAGAGTGACAAGGCGAGGCCCCAGACTCTGAGGGCTCGCTGCTGCTGTGCCGGTTTCGCAGACTAGGCGGTGGAAGCTCAAGGAGAGGTCCTCCGCTGGGGTTCCGGACCCACGTGGTGCCGCCTTCTGCTCAGCGGCCGCTAGAGGCCGCTCTAACCATCGCTTAGTCCGCTCGCGGGTTCCCCCCTAGCCCCGCCCCGCCTCGGTCCCGCCCTGTCCAGGGCCCAACCCCTGATCACG
Organism: Rhinolophus hipposideros; assembly: GCF_964194185.1. Classification (NCBI taxonomy): domain Eukaryota; kingdom Metazoa; phylum Chordata; class Mammalia; order Chiroptera; family Rhinolophidae; genus Rhinolophus; species Rhinolophus hipposideros. The sequence continues at coordinate 60,746,468 of NC_138062.1, read as the reverse complement.
CCCCCTCGCACCCGCCAGCCCCTGGCCACGCCCCCGGCCCAGAAGGCCCTGCAGGGACCAGCCCGGGGTGTTGCGAGCCGATTCTCCGGCGCGCAGTCCAGCCGGCAGTATGAACGCCCCCACTGCGACCCCCATCTTCGCGCCGGGCGAGAACTGCAGCCCCGCGTGGCGGGCGGCGCCCGCGGCCTACGATGCATCGGACACACACCTGCAGATCTTGGGCAAGCCAGTGATGGAACGCTGGGAGACCCCCTACATGCACGCGCTGGCGGCCGCCGCCGCCTCCAAAGGTAGCCCCCCGCCCGGCCGAGCGACCGGGGGCGCCCAGGCCCGGGGCCAGCCTGCTCTCCGGCTGATGCGCATTGGAGCCTCTCGGTGTCTCTTTCCTCGCGTGGAAAATGGGGCTGCTAGCGGGGGGCGCCGGGGAAATAAAAGGGGGAGCTGCGGACACGCAGCATAGTAGGCGCCCCTAAGTACCGGGAACTTCCTCTCCAGAGGAAATGAGGTCCCGACCCTGGGATGGGTCCTCAGCCGTGGGACCTCGGGTGGAACTCAGCCGCCGGCCCCCCGCCTGAGGTCGGGGACAGAGTGGCGGCGAGCACAGGGCGCTGCCCTGGCGCACGTGGGGAACGTTCCTGAGCGGAATCGGGAGGCCCCGCCCACTCCGGCTGAGAATAGCTCTGGGAAACCTGAGGCTGAGAGACAGGTGTCGTGGGGTGACCCTGCGCGCCTGTGTCAGAGCCCGAGGAGTGCCCACGTCCCCCAGGGGCTGGGTGAGCGGTCCTTGGGCCACGGTCCGTAGTCCAATGGGGATCACCTCTCCCGCTGCCCCCCAGATTGTTCCAGGCCCTGGCCTGGAATCCTGGTCTAGCCCTTCTCTTGCGAGCTTCATCGTGGGGGTGGGTAGGAGGAGGAGGAGCGAAAAGTAACCAAGTCAAGAGATAAGCCCCACCGGTGCACATAACGGGAACCGGGCTCAAAGTCCATAGTCTGACCGCCCCCTTCGCCCCCCCCATCTGTCCCAAAAGCCACTCTGCTGCCTCCCTAGCTGCCCACGCTGTTCCCTCCCATCCTTGGCTCAAAAGCTTCTCTGTGCCCCCTTCTTTGTGTGTCCAGGGGGCCGAGTCCTGGAAGTGGGCTTTGGCATGGCCATTGCGGCCACCAAGGTGCAGGAGGCTGCCATTGACGAGCACTGGATCATCGAGTGCAATGAGGGTGTCTTCCAGCGGCTCCGGGAGTGGGCCCCGCGGCAGCCACACAAGGTCGGCCTACAGGTCTCCGCCTGACTCCTGGGGGAGGGGTGCAGAAGGGGCAGGTGGTCTCCTCCCTTGGGAGTCCCTTTGCCCCCCACCCCACACCCCCCGCAGTGAAGTCCCGGGGACCTCTGTGACCCTCAGTCTTCTCTTTTTCTCTACCCTGCCTCAAGGTGGTTCCCTTGAAAGGCCTGTGGGAGGAGGTGGCACCCACCCTGCCAGACGGTCACTTTGATGGTGAGAGGTGTCTGGGGGCTGAGAGGGGATCCTCTGCCTGAACTCCCCCCATTAGCCCCCTCTTCACTTGCTGATGTGTCACTGGGGCGGCAGAGCCCAGGCAGGGGATGGCGCTCGGTAACAGAGTGGTGACACCTGAATTGGATGCAATTCCTAGAAGAGGCACCGTGAACTTGGGGCACAGCTGCTGGGGTTCCCAGGCTGCATTCGAGTCCCACCTCGTGTGCAGCCGTCACCTTGATGTGGCTGCCGCTGGCCCTGACCATGTGGCTCTGCCCTCCTGTGCAGGGATCCTGTATGACACATACCCGCTGTCCGAGGAGACGTGGCACACGCATCAGTTCAACTTCATCAGGGTAGGACTGCAGCGGGGGTCCTCATACTGCCTCAACTTCATCAGAGTGGGGGGGGTCTGAAGCTGCCCCCAGCGTGGGATCTGGCTGGGTGAGGACGTCTGCCGTTGTCCATACACAGGGCACCCTCTCCACTCGTTTCTGACCGCCCTCCGTACTGCTGTCCCCCTCCCAGGGCCAGGCTTTTCGTCTGCTGAAGCCAGGGGGCCTCCTCACCTATTGCAACCTCACCTCCTGGGGGGAGCTGATGAAGTCCAAGTACAACGACATCAACACCATGTTTGAGGTGGGCAGTTAGTGCTCCCTGGGCCCACTCCTCCCCAACCTCCGCCAGCGACTCAGGGCAGCTGCAGTCACCTGTGACCTGGGAGGGTCCCTTGCTTGCCCCTGCTTCTGGGCTGCTCTCTTGGGTGGATTCAGAACTGTGTGTGGAAATCAGGCAAGGTCCCCACCTGGCTGACAAGCTGTGCCCTCCTCCACCCTGGTGTGTCTACTGATTCAATCACACTGTTCCCTCTCCCTGTGAGGATGAGCAGGTGCGCAGACTGGTGACATGACAGCCAGGAAGCTGCTGCCCGAGTTTAGACACCTGGAGCCTGCCACCCAGGCCTGGGCCTCTGCCTTGTCTCAGCAGCTGGGTGTGCGGTGGGGACTGCTACAGCCTCTGGGCCTTGGCACTGGCAAAGGCTGTGCAAGCAAGGGTGAGTGCCGGTGTGTGTTTGTCATGGGGCTCCAGAGCCTGGAGGTGACCTGGCCCCTTCGTCTTGTAGGAAACACAGGTGCCGGCACTGCTGGAGGCCGGCTTCCAGCGAGACAACATCCACGTGGAGGTGATGGAGCTGGTCCCGCCAGCTGACTGCCGCTACTACGCTTTCCCGCGGGTGATCATGCCCCTGGTCACCAAGCACTGAGCCCGCTGCCCCCACATTCCTACTCAGTGCCCTTGTGGCCCAAAGCACAGGCTCTGGCCTCAGTCCCCGGGAGTTGAGGCCACACCAGCTGTGTGACCCCAGCCACCTTCCCTAACCTCTGCAAGGGAACCAGCACAGCTTCCCTCCTGGGTCATGGGGATGAAATAAACACTGGACCGGCCAATTAGCACGACGCAAAACTATGCTCACTCTTCCTCCTATCCCTCCAGAAAAGGGGAAATAAGTCTGTTAAATGGATAGTCAGGGAGTCAGTGGGTGGGCTACTGCTCTCCATTGTGTGCCAGCCCAAGAGGCCACTCTTGCCCATGGCAGACATCGCCAATCAATCACCAATGGCCCTTTCCAAACCCAGGCTGCAGGGGCCAGCTGCCCCTCCTTCCCTGTGGTTGGCAGCTGGGGTCCAGAAGGGGGTCAGACAGAACTGTCAGGACCACATGGAGGGTGGCAGCCCCCAGGCCCAGGTCCTTAGGCCACTGAGGAGGGTCTCTGGTCCCATCCAATCAGGCTGAGCCTCAAAGCAAAACCTTTGACTTTGTGCCCTCCTCTCCAGCCCCAGTGCAGGGGCAGCCCAGCCCCCACCCGGCTCCCCCTCTTTCAAGGCGGGGCAGTGCAGGACCCCTAGGAGGGGCTAGTGTGGACCCAGCCATCTGCCTCCAGGGCCTCAGTATCTTTGGGAAGTGACCCTGCCCATGCCCAGCCCAGAGCAGGCTCTCTGCTTGGTGGGCACCTCTCTATCTCCCACCCCTGCCCCTGGCCCACACAACACGCAGGCAGTGCAGTCAGTCTAGCTGGATTTCTCAGGTTTATTGACCATCTTGGGACGATGACGACGACGGCAGTGGGTGGCACTACCTGCGGTACCAGATCCTGAGCCTCTTCTCCCGCTTGATCTTCTTCTGCAGCTGCAGGATGCCATAGAGCAGGGCCTCGGCCGTGGGTGGGCAGCCTGGGGGCGGGGCTGGCCTCAGTGTCCCTGCCCTGGGCAGGCAGGGCCTTGTGACCAGTGACTGGGTTCTGGGCCCTACTGGGGCCACTGTCCCTCCCCTGGCTGCTGGCCATGGGCACCTGCACCAGAACAAAGGTCAGGGGCCCGCTGGGAGCAGTAAGCAGAGGCCACGTGGGGCAGGAAAGGATCGGCGGCTCAGGGCCTTGGGAGAGTGACCAGGGGACCGTGGGTGGGCTGAGGGCTGGGCAGCCACGTCCAGGCCACTTAACAGGGTGGGAAGGGCTGAGATGGTCCCTCACCCCAGCATGACATGAGTCTGCACTGCAAAGGCTGAGGATCTGGCCCACCACTGGGATTGGGCCAGTACGGTGGGCAGGGCAGCCCACAGAAGGGAACCTGGTCCCTGTCCCCGACAGGCCTGGAAGGCCAACTACAACCACAGGTGGCTGGATAAACAACTGTCAGTCATTTATTCCCAGCTGATCCTGCAGTGCGCAGTGACTGACAGTATAATTACAAGTCCATTTGATAGATGGGGAAACTGAGGCTTGGAGAGACTTGTCTGAGGTTATGCATCAGACAAGCAGTAACTGACCAAGGGTCTGGCTCCAGGTCAAGGTTAACAAGCCTGCAGGGTAGACTCATACCTCCCTCGAAGCCCCACCCACTGTACCCTCGGCTGCCTGACAGGCAGGGTTGGGCACATCTGTGTCACGCTCCTTCCCACCAACCTGGGGACTCCCTAGGGCCTGGCCTAGTCCTGCCCAAGATAGGTCCAGGCCTAGAAAAGCAGTCAATAAATATTTGCAGAACGCTAAACAAATGAACTCCATTTCCTAACGAGCTGTAATCCGATGTCAAAACCAGTTTCTCTGCCTTTGGCAGGTGTCAGCACGTGACCGGGAGGCCACCCCTACCCTGCAGATGGGCCCTGGGAGGAGGTGTGGGAGTCCCACAGGGCAGTGGGATACAATAGGAACACCTAGTTACTGCAAACCAGACAAACCACTGATACCTTTTTCAGTATAACTATATCCCAAATATCATATGGGTCATAATTACATATAAAAGATATTATGCATTATTTTTCTGACATTCAAATTTAATTGGGTGCCCTGCATTTTTATTTGCTGAACCTGGCTGCCCTGGCAGTCCAGGGTCGGAGGGGGTCTCACCTGCCTGTCCTGAGGACGAGAACTCTTGGACACTATTCCTGGCCTTCAGGAACCTTTTCCTGGTTTTGAATTGGATTTCTTTGGTTTTGTTTCTATTAGGTGGAATCATATAAAACCATAGCTAAAAAATGGCTGAATATCAGCAATTCCATACAGCTCAACCTAACCACTTCGTCACAGGCCTGGTCCAATGTCTGGATAAAGTTGGGGAGCCCCTAAAGGGATGACGGAAGGGAAATGCTGGGTATCACTCTTCTTAGACCTGCATCTGCTCATCTTTAAAACAAGGGGAGCCTACTGTGTCTGTGGAGACGTGGGGAACCCGTGACAGGGTCACAGGCTTGATAGGCTCCTTCATGGGGACCTGAAGGCCCAGCTGCCCAGAGACGTGGGTGGTGGGCTTACCTGGGACATAGATGTCCACGGGCACGATGCGGTCACAGCCCCTCACGACGGAGTATGAGTAGTGGTAGTAACCCCCTCCGTTGGCACAGCTGGAGGAGAAGGAGGGCTGTGAGGGCCACCCCTGGCCTGACCCCTCTTTGGGCCCCTGCCCCCAATCCACCCACCTTTGATTGCAAGCAGGTGCCCGGGCTGTCAAAAAGGGCAAGACAGAACATGAAGTCACAGGAATGACAATAGCCACCTGAGACATTTTGTAGGACCAGGAAGAGTAGAAGCTAATGGACGGACCTGAACACACGGTGCTCGTGAGAGAAGCCGGACACACAGGCCACACACAGTGTGTGATTCCACTTATGGGAAACGTCCAGAACAGGCACGTCCACAGACAGGAAGTGGGTTCATGGTTGTCAGGGGCTGGGGCGGGGTGGGGGTGACTGCTGATGGGGACAGGACTTCTTGTTGGGGTGATGGAATGTTCTAAACAAACAACTTAAGTGACTAAACAGGTTTTAACGATGTAGGGAAATGACTACAAGCGAAAATGGTGAGGACAATGCTAGCTGTCTATAGAGGAGGACGTCATTTATGCTCATGAAGCAAAGAAACAGAGGGAATTCAGTGGGCTGTTGGGGGCGGAGCGACGTTAAGTGAGGGGACGTCCTGGGGAAGGGGCAGGGTACACAGAAGCCTCAGTCTCCATCCTGCTCCCTGGAGCTGTGGGCGTTTACTGAGCGTGAGTTACACCTCGACAGCCTTGATCGGACAGCAGATATGAGACTGGGAGGATACACGCCAGTGTCCCGGGCACGCCCTGGCCCCGCCTGGCACTCACCTTCCCATGGACACGACGTAGCGTGGCTCAGGCATCTGGTCATAGACCTGGAAGAGACGGCAGGGTCTGTGAACGGTTCGGGCCTGGGCGGCGGCGGGCAGGGGGCCAGGCCTACCTTGCGGAGTGCGGGGGCCATCTTGTTGGTGAGGGTCCCGGCCACGATCATGACGTCGGACTGGCGAGGGCTGGCTCGAAAGACCACGCCGAAGCGGTCCATGTCATAGCGGGGCGCGGCCATATGCATCATCTCCACGGCACAGCAGGCCAGGCCGAAGGTCATGGGCCACAGCGAGCTCTGGGGGCCGGGGAGTCGGCCTTGAGTACATGGTTGGACACCATGTTTCAAAAAAGTGGGTGATTTCACGTGGGAAACACTAGCGTTCTAGCCTTTGCCGAAGAATGACACCTGAGCCATGCCCCTGCATAGCAACCACATGACCTCCAGGCTCCTTGGACACCTATCACCAGCCTGAGCTTGCTACCCTGGCCCAGGGCTGTGACAGGAAGGTCAAGTGAACGAGGTCCGTGGGTCAACACTTCCCAGTAGCCACGTTACCAAAAAAGGAAAAAAGAAGTTGAAGGATAAAACCCCATGTGAAATTTAACTTCGTAACAGGATTCCCGTAACACAATACCCCCTGAACCCCATCCTACCAAGTGCTCTGAGCTCCGGCACCACACGTGGCAGAGGCCGACCCTGAGGGTCATGTCCCCAACACCTCCTGGTGTCCAGCGACTCCTCCAGGAAGCCCTCAGCCACCCTCCAACTCTTTCGTCCATCTGTTTGGTACCTGATTTCCCCATGTCTGGGCTCCTCTGCCAGACTTTTCTCTGCTGCGGTGTCTAACCTGGGACCTGGAAGTGGCCCCATTGACGTGCTAAAGCAGGTGACACAAGGGCTGCCCAACATGGCGGGGCTGCCTGATGGGCACTTGAGCTGGCTGACCCTGACCTCATCGCTGGGTGTTCACGGTCACAAACCAGACCACAGTGGACAGCTCTGTCCTGGAGCTGGAGGCCCTGGGAGGGTGTTCGCTGAGGTGGCGTGTGTGACAGTGACAGCACACGGCCGTCAATGGGGGATTGTTACAGCAGCCTGTCCTGGCCCAGCACCCCTCAGGCAATGAAAGGAGCCTGTGTCCTGGGAGACAGGACATGTGTCCAGTGGAAGACAGGCTGAGCACACAACTTAAGGGAGGGGACACATGACAAAAACTGTTCCATGGCTGATGCTGGGGGGCAGGGCCAGCTTTTAGGGTTTTTGCTGGGAAGGAGCTACTGTTTTCAACAGGCATTACATTTCCAGTTTAAAAAATTACTTTTACATTAAAAGAGAAGAAAGAGGGATGAACAGAAGACAGCACTACAGAAGGGAGGTGGGCCATCTTCACTGGGGCTGAGGCATGGAGGAGAGGGTGGGGTAGGGACACTGAGGGTAAGGAGTTGGCGGGGCTGGGGGTGGGGAGACCTGACAGAATCACAAGCCTCTGGGGGAGCTTGCCAGCTCCTGGGTCACAGGCGGGCACGTGTGTGAGCACGTAGCAGGAGGAGGTCTGGGGCTCACCCGGCGGGCCCAGTTGATGAGGTCGTCCAGCTTGGCCACCACATACTCGCCCCGGCTGCTGGGAAGGGCGCTGGGTTTGGGGACCACAGCTCCGGGCTTGGATACAGCGGGCTGGATGCTGGGCATGGGACAAGGCACAGGGAGGTGTCAGCCAGGCAGGACCCCGGGGGATGGGCACTGGCCACCCCCACAGCCCCTACTCTGGGGCCCAGCCTGGAGCAAAGCCATGGTCACAGCTCGTCCCGGGGTCAGTGCTTGGAGGAGCTGTGGGGCCAGGCCTGGGTCAGGACATGCCTGCTCAACACAGAAATGAAAGATGGCATGGACACGCCTCGGCTCACCCTGAGGCCCCTATGCTTTTGGGGACTCGGTTTCCCCATCTGGAAAACAAGCTCAGCGGACGCACCCTTTAGCAAAGGCCTTTCTTGTTTGGGGATGAGCAGCCACTGGCCTGGACCTGCAGGATGGGGCTGGGCAGGGCTCTGAGGGTAGGGACCCCACCACGTATCCCTGTCAGGTGGTGGGAAGACATTCGAATCATCACAGGCGCTGCTGTGCCAAGACAGGGGGCTTCAGGGTATGTGGACTCCCAGGAAGGCCTCACCTGCTTGGACCATCAGCAGCCAAACTGGCATGGACACAGCGCACCCCCACAGCGGCACCCACACCGGAGCTGTAAGGGGACAGACTGTACATGAGGAGGAGCCAGGGGCGCCCCGAGATGTGATGAGCTATCCTGGAGCAGGCACGGGGAAACTGCAGCCAGGGGCCAAATCTGGCCCTCTGACTGTTTTTGTAAATAAAGTTTTATCGACACCCATCTATTTCCATGCTGTTGGCAGCTCTTTTTACAAAGACAGAGCTGAGTAGTCTTGACACAGACCATGTGGCCTGCACAGCCAAAAACATTTACCACCTGGCCCTTCACAGAACAAAAAGTCTGCTGGCGCCTGGTTTTCAATTAACACTGCTCTCATTTTTTTTCATTTTCTGTTTGTCTTACAGTGAATATGTATTTTATTCCTAGGAAAAAGTCCTCATCAAAACAAAGCAGTCAGCCCTAATCCATGTCCTCCTCAAAGCCCCCAACTCCCCTCCATTAGGAAGGCCCTCTCCTTAGATCTGCCTTGTCTCTGGTCCGTGGCGCTGGGGGTGCAATTTCCAGGCTGTATCCTCACAGAGGGCCTGGTGGCCACCTGCCTTCCTATCCTGAGAAGGCCTGCATGGGGATGCCATCTTAGCAAATGCACCGACTGTCTTCCTGTGACAGGTAACGAGTCCTGAGGACACTAGAGCACGAGGGTCTGAACCCAGGCCCTGTCACTATGTGTACTGTTGCCACTGAGGGGTCCGCATGCCACCTGCTGGAGAGTAGACTGCTGGCCCCAGTGCTGCCCCATTTGCTGCGTGATCTTCTGCCGGCCGGCCCATCTGTTGCTGCTCTGACGCACTCTGCGCCCACTCCCCTCCCAGTCTCAGCCCTCCCTGCCAGGCTCTCATGATGGGTGATCAGAGTCAGAGACACAGGCACTCACCGCAGAGCAAGGATCGAGCGGAGCAGGCTGGGAGCTGCAGAGAGAGCCACAGGGTGGGGGCAGTGAGTTACGGACAGCACCAGAGGCCACAAATTCAGGCTCCTGGATCGGCCAGATAGCCCATCAGGACCCCGCCCGGCCCACCCTCTCTCTTACCCCCAGTGTATCTCAATTCCACTTAAACGTTTGGCCAAGACTGATTTTTCAGAATATGAACCAGACAGTGCCACTCCCCTGCTTAAAACCCCACGGCTCCTGGGAGAAGATCCAGGCTCCACACCTGGGCCACCTTTCCGTCCTCACATGTGCCAGTGCTGCTCTTCACACGTGCTGTTCCATCCACGGGGAGAACCCTGCCCCACATGTGCACGTGGCCAGCCCTTCTCATGGGCAGGTTTCAACTCAAAAACCTGGGTCTCCACCAGCCCCTCCAGGCCCTTTCAAGCCTGTCACCCTGTTCTGTTGTGGCCTGTGCATACTTGTGTGGTGCTTCCTCCTGGGGCTCCCCGGTGTCCCCCAGCCTTCGCTGTGCCTGATGTCTGTCGAATAAATGAACCCAGACACCAGCACGGGCGACAGCCTAATTGCCCAGCCCCTGTGGGGTTGCCCTTCTTTGAACCTCAGTTGCCTGAACACTTAGGGTTTTGCATAAGCTCACAGCCCAGTAAACGCCCTTCATCAGTAGACCCGGGAATTTGCACGGCAAAGAAAAACAACCTCGATGTGGTCACCAACGGCTCACTGAAAATTGACCTTTCTTCAATTCTGAGAGTCCCCAACAAACCACAGGACCCGTAGGGGCAGAACCCTTGGTTTTCACCAACAGAAACCACAGACGTTTCCTAACGGCGTCACAGGGGCTGCACACAGCTCCTTAAAGGGACGTGTGCACCCCGCCTTCAAAACCATAGCAACTGGACCTGCCCCGGACCTCGCCCCTCCGGGCGTCAATAGCCACGTGCCTGGATGGGGACTCACCCACCCGGTTTCGAGACAAAATCCCGACACCTGTCTCGGGGCACTGCTTTCCTTGGCAACACTGCGGATTTCACGCTATGCGTTTAATCACTAATCTGAGGGGAAAGGTCCCGGGAGCAGGGCAGGGTGGGACGCCGGCGCTGTGAAGCACGAGATCTTCCCGGCGAGTCCCGGCCCCGCTCTGGGCCTCAGTTTCCCCCCGTCAGGGCTGCAATCCCCGCGCCGCCTCTCTCCCGGGAACTTCCAAGGCAGTACCCCGTGCCGAGCCTTGGCCCCTCTGGCTCCCGCCCCGGCGCCCTCCCCCGGCCTCAGTTTCCCGAGTGGCCCCTGACCCCGGCGCTCAGACCCGCTCACCCGCTAGCGCAGCCATCTTGGTCTCGGCCTTCAGACAACCTCTGAGGTCCGTCCCCTTTAGCCCTCCGGGTGCTAGGGGCCGTCGCCCAAACCGATTCGGCTGGTGCGCGGAAACTGAACTCAGGCCCGGAACGTTCCGCCGCCGTGGACGTCCCCAGCCGCCCGCCCCACGAGGGTAGAAGAACAGGGGTTCCGTGCGGAGCGCCCCAGAAAAAGCAGGCGCGCTGCCCACCTTCTTCTTATCCGGGGAAGCAAAAACACCACCCCCGTCCCTGGGTGGGCTCGAACCACCAACCTTTCGGTTAACAGCCGAACGCGCTAACCGATTGCGCCACAGAGACGGCACTGCGGCGAGCTGCCAGGCGCGGCCCTATGAAGCACACGCCGTCGTTGCACGTAGGACGAACTGTAGTCGAAGGTGGGTGCGGCTGCACAGCAGGAAGTAGGGGAAAGAGCGACGCTTCCTGCCCAGCCGAAATAGCTCAGTTGGGAGAGCGTTAGACTGAAGATCTAAAGGTCCCTGGTTCGATCCCGGGTTTCGGCAACCCCTTTTTGGCTCCTTAAGCGAGCCTCCGAGCTGGTCCAGCGTCTCCCGTCCCCAGAAATGTGTCGTTTGTGACATATTTTACCCAGAATATTACCCCATTCGGCTGGTGCGCGGAAACTGAACTGCAGATGAAAGGCAGGATTGCTGCTAATTCATGCCAACGTGGGACGGACAGAGCAAGGCACTCAAAGCTCCTGTCTGTGATTCCAGCCCAAACGTCCTTCTCTCCCTCCCAATTTCCCATTATTTTTTAAGTGGTAGCATTAGAACCCGTGGTAATTGCAATAAACACTACTGAACACCAAAACTGGAAAAAGTTTGCAAAAACACTTTCCACTTGTATGTCGTTTCATTTTGACAATACACCTTACCTGTTGTGCCCATTTCACATGTAGGAAAACTAAGGCCCAAACAGGCCAATGCGGGTGAGTGGCAGGGCTGGCCTCCTAGCGGGGACACTCCTACCCTGTGCTGGTGCTGAGCCAGGCCTGGTCTCTGTTCTTAGGGAGCTCAAGCTCCCTGGGGAATGAGAGGCATGGGTTGGGCATGGGATGTGTCACCAGGCCAAGCCTGCCCACTAAAGGGGGGACACACAGGAGGGAAGAGCAGAGGAAAAGGGAGGGCTTTCTGATGGGACTCTGAAATTCTGGTGCATGCACAACCCCCCTTTCCCTTTAGTTCCCACAACTGGCCATGCTCTGCATTTGGGTTTTTAAATTTAAATAAACTTTGTATCTTAGCATACTCTGCTTTACAGAAGTTAGGAAGAAATGAAAATAGTAGAGTTCCCCTGTACCCCACACCTGTGGTTATCATGTTACACTGGTGTGATACATTGTTAAAACTCCTGAACCAATGTGGACAGTTAACTAACCTTCTGCTTTACTGGGTTTCCTGTTTCCCCCAATGACCTGGCCCCGTGATCGAGGTACCCGAAGAGCTGAGGCTCCTGTCCTGTGACTTCTGACACATCTGATGAGACCTCAAGGGACCCCAGAGCCGCCCCGCCACACTGCTCCTGAATTTCTGACCCACAGAAACTGTGAGAACACTGATTCCAACTGCTGGGTATCTGGTATAATTTGTTACTCAGTGATAGATAATAATTCCCTGTCTCAGGAACCCAGGGCCTCCCTGGAAAGGGAGAGAAGAAGGGAGGGAGAAGGGGAAGCGGGACGGGGAGGAAGTGGAGGAGGAAGAAGAGGGAAGGGAGAGGCCAGAGGGGAAGGTGGGCAGTGGGGGCCAGAAGCACAGGAAACACCAGTAGAGGCTGGGAATCAGGGTGGGAGGGGATCCATGTTCACTGTGCAGACAGACTTCTCTGTGGCCTGAGATCTTACCCTATGCATGTACTGTCTTTTGAAAATCCACTTTCCAGATAAATAGACTTGAAGAGGTGCCAGCAATGAGAAGCCCAGCTCCGGGAAGTGGTTCTGTAGAGACGTGCTGCTGCTACCTCCCAGGGCTAGAGCTGGGGGAAAGTAAACCCACTTAGGGAAGGCATAGGCTGGCTCGGCTGAGGAAGGGCGGGGCAAGTGCCCCAGGAGGCCCTGGGGTGGGGGGAAGACAAGTGGAGTGCAGGCTTTGAGACAACAGCTGGACAAAGTCCAGTGGGAAGGGGTGGAGGCAGGCAGGCAGGCAGGAGTCACTGCCTTCAGGGTGATGGACATGGTGACAGTGACGAAAGACGCACAACCCATGGGTTTATGGGGCGTGCTCCTGGCCAGGGCCAGGGAGGCTGGTGCACACCCTGCAGTGCCCAGGACAGCCCCCCACAAAGAATGACCAGCCCCAGTACCAGCAGTGGCAAAGGGACAGCACCCTGTCAGGGACACAGGCTCAGCTGCCCAGAGTGAGGGGTTGGAGGGAAGCCGTCACCATGGAGAATGGGAAGTGCAGGAAGGTGCCCCGGCTCTATCCCCCACCTTGTGCTGGGTGGAGTTGGTCTCTGTGCTTCAGAGGCAGCTGGCCACCTCAGGCTTTCTAGAACGTTCACTTGGCAAGCTAGTCAGTTCAGCTGGCTGTGACTTCCTTAACTACTGCCACCAACCACTGGAGGGAGAACAGACCCCCACCTACACCACCACCCACAGCCCCAGTGGCCTCAGGACGAAGATTGAAAACAAGCACCTTCGGAATCCACAAAAACACAGTGAGCACTGAATGTGTTGGGGTGCAGGACCTGGATGTGGAGCAAGGACCACGATTGAGAAGACTCCCTGGACAAGGCCCAGAGCCCACTGGAGGGAGACAGTGAGCAGGGCCCAGGAAAGCAAAGATGGCTCAGAGGGCCCTGACTTCCCATCTGAACAGCCTTGGAACACTGAAGGTTCACAAAGAAATGAGACCATAACACTTCCCAATAATGGGATAGTCCCAGGGCTGTGGGGTTTCCACCAAGGCCACATAGATGTTTGTCACCACGAAGAGCAGCCATGCATTTGCACGTCAGACTGTTCCAGGCCAACTGGTCTCGAGAAGGGTCTGCCGGCAGATGGCGCAGTCCGACTTTTCTGGAAGGGAGCCAAGGCCCATTTTGACAGCATGGGTGGGGTCATCCTGTGTGGGGACAGAACCTCGCTTTGTCCAGAAGAGTGACCCGGACAGTGCCAGGCTCTGCAGCATCCAGAGCCTTCCACCACAGGCAGGTGGCCCCCTTGCATGTCAGCTCTTGGCCTCCAGGCCATCCCCGAGCTGGGACCCTGCCAGATGCCCCTCAGGCCAACTTGGGAGGGACCACAGCAGGGCCTGGGCCATGCACCTGGATTTCCTGCTCTCAGAGTTGAGCAAAATCCACTGAGGAAGATCGCGGGCCGGGTTCTGGTGCCTCGACGTCAAGTGCCGTCTCAATGCCATGTCCCCCTCGCTAACCAACCTGAGACGCTCTCTGCAGCTCCTTACTACTTGGGCTCCAACCGCCCTGGATTCCATGGGAATCTCCTTCTGATTGCCCTCTGCAGTGACTCTGGTCGAGTGAGGGGGACATCAGGAGAGGGCCCCATCCAGTCACTACGGTGGGGGCGCTGACCCTGCCCAAGTGTGACAGTACAGCCAGGGTACTGATGATGGGGCAGGGCCTCAAAGTTAATGTCACCAACGTTTACTGCCACATACAGTGTTGCACCAGCTTGGATTAAATCACTTGGTGTGTTGCTCTGACAGGCACCCATTCGAGGACAAGCCAGTGAAAACAGGCACGGGCCTACACAGAGCTGGGGCCCCTAGCCAGGGGCCTTTGGGGCCCTGGGACATGTCTCATGTTTCGGGTAGGAATGCAAGCCTGCTTCCGTGGCTTCCAGATCAAGGGCCAGGGGAGTGAGCCCAGGCTGTGCACACAGTAACCTTAGCTGGTCCCCGTGTGGAAGCAGCGGCCACATGGATCATCACAGCTACCCGTGCCCATTACCGAGACCACAACACTCAACCCTGGGACAGCTGCATGGAAACCCAAAGAGGACAGGGTGCCGTGGCATTCAGCTGGAGCGGAGACTCACTCCCCGCACGAGACTGGGCAGAAAGGTCTCCATCCATCTGCTGTGGTACACGAGCAACACAGCAAATGCTGAACACAAGAGAGCAGGTGGTCTTCGGTCCCGCCTTACAAACACTGGTTTTCCTTGGAAACACACGACGAGACACAGCGGACTCTGGAAGCATTGGGAGAGGAAATCACGCAGAGGAGAAAACTAGAAAAATATGCCAATACCTTTGGAGCAATACATTCCCACCAGATCTTTTTCAAAACTCCTGTTTAATATCGGATACAATACTATTTAACATAAAAAGACAAATGTGTACCTTATATTAAACTATTCAGTCCAGTCACAGGTAATGATAGCAGTAAAATAAATCACTCTTGTCCTTTTAAAAACCTTTCATCAACTGTACCTTCCCAAAAAAGCCAGGAAAAAGAGAAGCCACAGGCAGATCCGACACACACACATCGCAAGTCCCATCTTCAGTGCGACAGAACGGGCCTGTTGGCGGATGTCACTACATGTGACCGCCATTCCCACGTCAGTATCGCTGGTTCCTTTCTTCTAGGAGCTGGTTATCAAATATTGCTTTTTCCCTTCAGAAAACAAAAGATGACAACTTCATTTTAATAATTAATCGTGTTTTAAAGAGCATGAAGCAGAGGAGTGTTTGATGGGGACAGTGTACGTTTGGGAAGATGGAAAGTTCTGGAGGTGGATGGTGGGGATATGCCTGCACGACAGCGACTGTGCTTTATGCCACTGCGCTGTGAGGTTAAAATGGTCAGGATGGTAAGTTTATGTTATGTGTATTTTACCACAACTAAATAAAAATAAATTTTTCAAGTATGAAATACCAAACTGTCCTCATTAAGCGAGTTCTTGTTAAGGAAAAGCGGATTGACAATTACTTAGCTGGCCACCACTCTCTGGACAGAAGGAAACAGGAACATGGATTCAGCAGCGGGCCCTCTGTGAGGGAGTGCAGGCACATCAGTTCAAACAAGAAATGCGGGGCAGCTGGGCGGTGTGGAGGTCCAGTGAAGTCGGGTCTGCACATGGCCTCTGAGACGTAACTTACAAGACGAAAGGGACACCAGGGTGTACAGCTCACGTGACAGACCAACCAGACGGCTGAAAACTAACTGGGGCCAAAGGAGAGAAATGGCTACCGCTCATTAATCGGGTCCTGACCACAACCCCAAAGGAGTTGTGCGGGGCTGGCGCACTCAGGCTAATGCACACACATCAGCTGGTGAGCCTCACTTCCAGTGGCGCTGGCCACGTTCGTGGCAGGAAGAGGCTGCAAAGAAGTCTTACTGCTCTTGGTGTTGGCGAGCCAGTGGAAGGAAGAGTGTGGTGACAGAGACGGTCACGGGCAGGAGGTTGCCCCCACCTTGATTCACGCATTGAGGGTGCCCAGCCTGACGCAAGTTTTTCTGTTTCCCAAGGCCTTTCCTGTCCTCTCAATCCAGCTGCACAGAGCCAACATGACCCTGCTGTGGGCAGCTGTGCAGCACGCCTGCCACCCAGGCACATGCCAGGCTCTGCCCGGGAAGGAGGCAGTGTCAGTGACAATGCCCAGTCGGCCCTGGACAGAGTCCCTGGCCGGTGCTCTAGTTGGGTCTGCAGCCTGTCACTGGCACGCACCCCGCCTGTTCCCAGCAAGGCCTGGCAGCATGCCCAGAGCGGGATTAGGGGCGCTGGGGCCAGAAATCCAGGGGCAGCCAACCACACTGATGTGAGAAACGTCTTGATCAGAGCACTTTCTGACCAGCTAGGACCCACCGGGCCGACTGCTGCGGCTTCATCAGCCTGTCCTCGTCCGACAGCCACGGCACTGGAGCAAGAGGGCCTGGGCACACGGCAGCCCCCCAAGAGGATGTCAGGTGCAGAGGCCGCATATGCGTCTAGCCATCAGCCTGGCCACTCGTGCAGGCTGCTCTGCGGCCTGGATTCAGCACCAGCTCTGCCCACTCCAGCCAGCTTGGGAACTTGGGCCCACGGCCCAAACTCATCAGAGAACAGGAGCATCCACCGTGGCTTCCTCAGCCAAGTGCTAACGTATATTCTCAAGTTTACACGATTCATTTACCAAGCGAGCACCTGGCCCAACACATCGGGAACAAGAGCCTCGGTCACAGCTCCCCACAGGCGCAGAAATACAAGTCTTGGAGATAGCATTTCCCCGAAAATAAGACCTAGCCGGACCATCAGCTCTAATGCGTCTTTTGGAGCAAAAATTAATATAAGACCCTGTCTATAAGACTAGGAATATAATATATAATAATATAATATATAACATGTAATAATATAATACGTAGCGTTAGTTTACTGTAAGACCAGATATAATACCCGGTCTTACATTAATTTTTGCTCCAAAAGACTCATTAGAGCTGATGGTCCTGCTAGGTCTTATTTTCAGGAAAACACGCTGCAAAATGGTTGGGAACAGGGCTCTGAGCGCCTACCGGTAGCTGAGCGAAGGTCCTTTGATGTACTTCTCCTCAGCTGTCTTATAATCCACTGCGTCCACCGCCGAGATCGCACAGATGATGGCCTATAAGAGGGGGACCGTCAGCCAGGGCCAGGCCTGCACGGCGCTGAGCTCTACGTGGTCCACATGGGGCAGTCAAGCACGTGCCAGCCTCCACACGCATCCCCATTTCCAGCTCAAAAGATGCCTACAAACTCAAGCCCTCTGCTGTCACGGGGTTTTTGAGTTAAATCAGTAACATCCCCTTCTGACTACAAACGAGTGCTCCCATCACTAAAAGCAGAGAATGAAAGGCAGTCCCCAAACCAACAAGTACATTTTAAAAAACTGTAAGTTTACTATAAATAAAAATGGTACGATGGTGATTTGAATATGTAATTGATGTCTGATGTTAAGGAATTCTTGCCTACTTTCTCAGGTGAATTAATAGTATTGTGGTTACACCAAAAGACACTGAGGCCGGGTCGTTCTCTGTGGGGCAGCCTGGGCACTGGGGGAGGGGGGGAGGTGGAGTGGCATCTCTGGCCCTACAAACTGGTGCCAGGAGCAACCCCAGTGTGAGCGTGACAGCCACAGATGTCCCAAGGAGACAGAATTGCCGTTTTATTTATTTTAACTTTTATTTATTTAAGTGTGTCCTTCCAGGACCCACCAGCTCCAAGTCACATAGTTGTCTCAATCTAGTTGTGGAGAATGCAGCTCACAGGGGCCTATGTGGGGATCGAACCGGCAACCTTGTAGTTAAGAGCACTGCACTCTAACCGACTGAGCTAACTGACCGCCCCCAAGAATTGCCGTTTTAGAGATACACAAGGAAGTATTTATGAATAAAAAATGTTTTTTTCCCTCCAAAATACTAGTTGGGGGGGGGGGACTGCAGGCGCATATGGAAGGAGATAACTATTCCACTGCTCATGAGCAATAAGGGCTCCCGACGCAATTTTACTTTTGTACATATTTGATGTCTCATCTGCGCCCACAGAGCCCTCTGAACTTGACCATAACCCAGCAGCCACATCTGCTGCGCCCAGCCCAGCCCAGTGAGCATGCACAAAGGAAAGACAAAACTCCCTTTTCCTGAGCAGTCACTACCTGCACACATGCAGGAAGCATGCAGCTCATTCCTTCAGTGCCGGCGACAACGCTAGGACAGCCTGCCCTGTACCACTGCCCACGGGGTGGTTGGGTGGCACTGGGCTCCATGCTGCCAGGGCCTCCCGGCAGATTGTAGAAGGGTGACATCGCAGCACCAAACCGTCCCCGGCCCCATGCCCAGAGCCCCAGCCCCTCACGCGCAGAATGCCCTGCCGGCCACTCACTTCAGGCAGGAGCACATCCAGGATGAAGCGGACCCTGTCGCCACTGGCCCGCGTCAGCACCCGGCTGCCCGTCTCCTGGTAGACACGCTGCAGGTACTTCACCACCAGGTCCAGCTGCTCCTCGTCCTCCAAGTACGTCTCTACGCACGTCACATACTGGCCAGAGTTCAGAAACGTCTTCAGCCACCGCGACGGCTTCTTGTTCTTTAAGATGGCCCGCAGGTGGCTCTCGGCGCCCCGTGCCTTCACGATGTACTCTACCAGCTTCTGGTTGGCCCGGTCCCGGGCAGCCCGTGACCGGTCGGGCAGGACTTTCTTGCAGGACTGCCTCCTGCCCCAAGGACTCCTGGCCGCAGGCTCCTCGGGGTCCTCCTGGCAGAGCTCAGGGAACCGGGTCCCCAAGACATCCTGCTGGATGGACTTGCGGACGGGGTAACCTGCAAAGGAGGCACGTGCTGTGGGACTGCCAGCCAGCCAGGTGGGGCCCCTTCACTGCGTCCTGGGCTGTGGTGGGCAGGACCCCTCATCTGGCCCAGCTTTGCCCTGCAGCCAAGTTTAATCTAAACGAACAGAGCCACCCCCCCCAGGAGCAGCACTAGCTCGTTCACCTCCCCTCTGAGGATGGGAGGAATGGGACAACGTGTAGCGATTACTGCCTGAAACACTGACACAGGAGAGCAGAGAGAAGTGCTGTTTGTACGGTAACATTCGGGCGTCATCGCGCTGGCACCAATATGGTGGTGGTGGCTGTGGACTCGCTGTCCAGACCCCACAGCAGGAAGAGGGCAACAGCCCCGACATCCCCAGGGCCTTGGGCAGCAACAGCTGCTAATGTGAAAGGACGAAAATGCCATGGACTCACTTATATCAGCGGCATAGTATTCCAGAAAGGAGCCGGAGAAGGAACCGCAGCCTGCAGACGACACAGGGGCACGTCAGGCGAGGGACACGTCCTGAGCCCACCCCATCCAGGGGGTAGGCTGGCGCAGCACGGGGTCCCCAAAGCCCGACTAGGGGCGCACAAGGACTGGCTCTTGAGTCAAGGGACCCCATCCTCTGTCCACACCTAGCATCCCGCCACCACCAGCCTGTACTGGGGACTTGACCGTCAGGGGGACAGGCCAAGCTTGGCCCTTGACATACAGAAGAGGCCCTGTGCTGCTGTTGGCTCCCACTCCCTTTGTCCCAGGCTGTGGAGGCCCCACGTACCAAGCCGGACCCGATAGTCGGTGATGAGGGACACACACCAGCCGATGGCCTGGCTGAAGTCCTCCTTAGCCTCGTTCTGCAATGAGACAGACGGTGGGCGTCAGCAGGAGGCTGCAGGGGCCCCTCCCCGTCCTCATCCAGCAGGGACCCTGGCAGACGCCCATGGAGGCCCTGGTCAGGGGCCAGGCCGCTCAGAACCTGCGGACTCAAAGGGGAGGGGAGGTACAGACTCCGTGACTGTGGGGGTGGAGGGAAACTTTAAAGTCATGCAAAACAAACCCTTCCGAAAGCTACCTCCGTGTCTAGCTCTTAGAAGAACAGTGTCAGCCTGGAAGGAAAGACACCAGACACCAACAAACTGAGGACAGCTTCCCTGAGAGCTCCTGGGAAACGCCCACAGGCACGACACATCCCACATTACTGCCACCTGAGCTGGCCGACCCCGTGGTTGCCGCTTGTGACAGGTGAGGGACGCGAACCGAGGAGGCAGCTGGGGGGTGGGCTGGGGGGGTAAGCCTCGCTGACACCTGGGATGGCAAGCCATTCTACTCTGCAAGGAAGGAGACACACAGGGCCCTACAGATGCCACAGAGCCGTGACCGTCACACAAAGGCCAATGGAGGACGTGAGAGTCGATCCACCGACAGCCCAGAACAAGCAACATGGTCGCCCTGCGGAGGTGCAGCTCACTGCCCCTCGCATCCCCTGCATACGCACATCACAGGTAGACTGGGGACAGGAGGACGGCCGCGGACATCCTCCAGGCTTCTGTGATACAACCCGCTGTGGAGGGTTTAAGGCACACGGATCTCCAAGGTCCTCTGGGTCACCAGTGGGAAAGCTGTCAAGGCCTGAAGCACCCAGCACTGAGAGGGGTCGGCGGCTCCCGCCTGAAACGTGCGCGGGGACCCACGTGCAGGGAGTGTGGAAGGCTGCAGGACGGGAACCGGGCCACACTGAGGAGCACCGACGGGACAAGCGCCCAGCACTGGTTGTGGGTTAGACATCACGATGAACCAACTTGAGCAAACAAGACAGAAGCGAGGCTCTCGTGGTGACATACAAGGATGGGCTGGGGGCTCTGTGGGCGCCGACCTTCCAAACGCGCAGCGCACTAGAGTCCGAGGCCAGCCATCCTCCGGGAACAGCACAGATGGGCAGCAAACTCCTTGGAGCCCAGCACCCCGGAGGACATGGCTCAGACACAGACTGCTCCCCACCTGGGACCTCCGACCCCGTGACCTGCAGGGGCGGGGAAGGCAGGCACCCCCGGCCACGCCCAGTTCGGTTTGTTTTCCTGAAAGCTGGGACAACAGAAGCAGGGTTCCAGGCTGAGCAGACAGCACTTTGAACGGGCCTGCGCATGGTGGCTTACAGACCCACAGGTGACATAGCACTGGTCCTACAACAATGGGGACACGGCCACTAGAATCAGAGCAAGTCCTCGGAGGAGCGCCCTTGCCCTGACTCACGCCCGCACTCAGGGACACTGCACACACCTGAGGCCTACTGTGCTCAGGCTCTGGAGCGACGGGGTCCCCACTCCAAGGGGCCCCGCGCCCCGTCCCTGAGGGTGGCCTTGGGAAGGAGCCGGAAGGAGCGGGCCTCCTGCCCGAGCTCTCCACCACCTCAGCCCCCAGCTCATGCCACCACCTCAATTTCCTCCCCTGGACAACAGGGACGACTCCCATGAAGGGAACCCCGAGAGCAGAAGCCAAAGCCGGCCAGCAGATGCTGCTCCCCACGATTGTCACATAAGCCGTGCTTTCGAGGGCTACACAGACGACCCCATGACCAGTCACCAGTGAGCCACGCAGAGAAGCAGCTTAGAAGCCACCTACCAGAAGCGCCTGCTTGTCCTTGCAGTCAAAGTGCTTCAGTCTTCTAAGAGGCACCGTGATGCTACGGGAGGGGAGGCGCAGGTTAGCACGGACACACGTCACCGCCTGACCTGAAAGACGTCCTTTCCTCTAAGCTAGTGCAGGGCAGGCGGTCCTGGGGCCCGGTCTCCACACCGCTGGCCACCAAGGGCCAGAGGGTCAGGGAAGACCAGTTCCACACGGTCACCTTGGCGACGAATTGACACACTGTCTGCAAAAGCACACGGGGAGTGGGGAACGCATTGTGCACATTCTTACCCCACGACAGAGGGCAAGTGTGGAAGGCTGGGCACCTACCCACAGAGCAAACCTCAGACTGACGCAGGGCACGCTGATGGACCTGCAGGAGAGGAAGCAGCTCTGCTGGTTTGTGGGGAGAGGGGTCCAAGGAGCATCGGGCTGGGTTGGAAAACTGGGCTGTATGACCGCCTGCTCTCAACAGTCTCTGCGTGGCTGCCTTCCGGGGCCGGATCACCTAGCGGGCCCTGGACGCTGCTCCCTGCTCACACCCCAGGCCATCTGGAAAGAGCCAAGGACGATGGCTCACCCTCTCCCTTTGGGGTTCATGTGTCCTTCGATGAAAAGCACGCTGGCTTTCTTGTCTCTCCGCCTGACACTCTTGACCTGTGGGCAAAGCCAAGAAAACAAAGCGTCAAGAATCCAGGGGCAGCCGTGGGTTTTAAATACTTTCAGGTTGAGTGAAAGGATGACCGACTGACACATGTGACAGCTGTGGGGCCGGGGCATAGCCCACACAGTAACACGCTCAGGAACTGCCCAAGTTTTGCTGCGCACGTGGCTCTGAGTAGTTTCATAACTGAGCAGGACCAGGCAGGGTTTTCTTACATTTTAAAATGAAAGGAACCACACCTACTGCCACCTGCCAGACACCTGTATGCTATCGTCGTAACTGACTGCCCCATGGCCGAACAGGGCAGGTTCTGGACCAGCCGAGGGCACACAGGCAGGAGGCAGGCCCGGCTCCAGCCCTTGGCCATGGCCTATGAAGGCAGCCAACGAGCCTTTGCACGGCACCTCCCAGGCCGCACATCGAGGGGTCACTAGCAAGGGGGCAACAGTTGCTCACGCCCCGGCATCAGTCACACTGGTGACCCGTTAACAAGCAGGACCCCCCAGGGAACTGGTAGAAACAAGGGAAGGGCTGTAAGGGCTGGGAAAAGGGTGCCCATGCAGACGGGACATGGCACCTGTTGGGAGGGGGTGCTAGAGGGAGGAGAGGGCCCCCAGGACCGTGCCGGGGGCTGTACTGAGATGCCTGCTCACCAGACATGTGTTTAAGATATACATTCTACCCCCAAGGAAGAATGTGGGTTCTGGATCTGCCCTCCCATAGCCGTGCTGTCCGTGCAGAGAGGCCCTGCTGACGGCAGCCAGACTCAGTGAGACGACGAGCTGCCCTTGGCTATTGCCAATACCCTTACAAGTTAAACGCCGTTATCTCCTACTGAAAGAACGACAGCTGGTCATGGAATTCTATCTCTGCCAGAAGAGGGTGAAGGGGGAAGGTAAGGAGAGAGAGGAGCTGGGACAGTGCTTGACCGTTTGCAGCGTCCGGGTGTAGAGAGAAAGCAAAGTCAGCCACTTGGCTACATTTGAGCTCATCCACCACACTGGGGTGCTGGGCAGGAGCTCAAATGCCTTTTTTTATATGCACAACGGCTCCATATCTCAAATCTAAAACATTAAAACACTCCCAGAAAGTCTGAAACGCACGCTATCTAAAATGAACAAATTGCAGGCTTTTTTTCAGGCAGGTTTTTCTAAGCCTGCTTGATAAAAATTTGACCTGTGAACCTCATCCTCACTGGTGCCACATGACTAAACCCCCTTTATTTAGGTTGTGTCTCCAGAAACCCTATTTATAGTCCCGTCATTTTCCTCAGTAATAATGAAAGAGTGAACACATTTGCCCAGGTCCCACCGTGGAGAACAGAGGACGACAGGAGTGAGACGGAGTGCTGTTCTTACCACTGCCGGCCAGAAGGGGTATTTTTGGTATTTAAGCCAGACTAACATTCCTACTTCAAACGAACGTGGTTCTAGAATTGAAAAGAAAAAACAGAAAGAACAGACACGTCAGATCCATGTCAAGCCACAAATGCAATGGCTTGAGAAGACACAGTTACTGCAATGACATTTAAACCCGACACTAACACGACCCACTGGAAAGGTCACTAGGACTGGAAAGGCAGGTCTCGAACGCCCGTCGCTGGAGTCTAAGGACTGTGACCACGCTCAGTGGTTAAGAGCACGGTACGATGCTGCTTTCCTAGAACGACAATGTGCTGCGGTCATGCAGTCAGTGACACGAGGGGAAGCTGACAGGAGGGTACGCTGTACCACCTTTGCAACTTCTCTGCAAATCCCAAACTACTCCAAAATAAAACGTCTTCCAAAAAGAGCGTGGAACAAAATAAGAAAGGAGCCAGTGACACACAATGAAGACCTGCGTGGGCACTCAGTTCCTGAGACGATGGCCTGACTGAGGAACTGGGGGCTTTTACACAGAGAGAGGCAGAATTACTTAAATCATCATCAGAGAGCTACAAAATTATCTCTGAACAAAATGAACTATTTCCCACCAAAAAAACTCCAGAATAAAGAAATAATTTCAATGCTAAAAACATCAGGTAACAAAATATCAGCGAGGAGAGGCTAGTGTTTGGTGCAGAGCCTTCTACTACTGTGGGAAAAGGGTAGCGCGCTGGCCCACGACCCAACAAGGAAATGTCTATGGGCGAGGCAGGAAGGAGGCAAACGGAAGGCCTCCCGCAGACCCGTGAAGAGCGGCTGCCCTGTGAGGAGCCTCCTTTCTCAGAGGACAATGGGTCATGGGTGCAGAAAGCCAATTCAGGGCCAGTGGGTAAATACCCAGACAGATTGGGCTGATGGGGAAACCAAACCAAACCAAAAGGAAGCACAAAGCAAGAGAAAAAGCAAACATCCACGTTTTGGGGGCTGAGGGACCTGACCGCTAGCTGGTGGCGGTGGGGACCGAAATGCTCCTTTGGAAAAAGGCAGTGTCCCTTCTCTGTGGCTCAGGAAGCCCTGTTCCGGGAGCTGATGCTACAGGGCTATTTCCCAAAAGCACATGGTATATGCACTGTGGCCCCACAGCCACGGATGGTCTAGACCCCGATGGTGGGGAGCCTTAGTAAGGGATCCCTGCCACACTTACTACATGCTGTCCAGTCGCCACTAAGAAAAGTGAAAACGTGAAAAATGTCTGACTTATTGTTACGTTAAAAATAGGATGATGCAAAGGTAACCGGTTAGCTCAGTTGGTTAGAGTGTGGTGCTAATAGCATCAAGGTTGCCGGTTCGATTCCCACATGAGGTACTGTGAACTGTACCCTCCTTTAAAAAAAAAAAGGAAAAAAAAGACTGGTAGCTATTGTCAAAAAAAAGGAAGAGGGAAAAAAGAAACCCAAAAAGAAAAAATAAAAATAGTACAATGCAAACTTAAGTCAGCAACACAGTGAACAAAAAGCAGCCAGCAGTGTTTTGGGGGAAAAACCATGCGCCCAGGGTGTGCAGGTGGTAAGACACGGGGCAGCCTCAGGGCTGCACCCACATCAGCTTCCTGGTCTGGCAGGATGTCGCCATCGGGATGCTGGGGGGTCCCTACACCTCCCTGTGCTATTTCTGCAACATCCTGTCAATCTGTAATTCTTTCCAAAGCAAAAGCTTTAAAACAATGGATTCGGTTCTGTGGAGATAAGTAGCAAATCTAAGGAGGCGACTGTTCCTGATCACTCAGTTGATGAAGCCAGCGGACCCAGGGCTTGTGAATCGGGGTTCTTGGCTGTGACGCCGTCCACGGCAGTCTGCCTGCTGCAGGTAGACATGGGGAAGGGCGGAGGCTCCTGAGACACAAGCCGGCCTCCCCAGAGGCCTGTGAGGGGTGCCAGGCCACATGCCAAAGGTGGTGGGGGAGCCCACCTGTGTATGTGGCTGTCCCCCCTTTGTTCCTAGGAAGGGACACAGAACAAGGGAAGGAAGCCGCATGCAGACAGGGAGTCCCTCCTCCCTCTGTGTGGCTATGTTTAAGGCAGGGGACAGAAACCTCAGCATTTCCAAGGTCTCACTCAGGTCAGTAGAAGAAAGGAAAAGAGAGCTCGGACAAAGGTATGAGGGCTGCGCCCAGTGGACCGAGAGCAGGCCGGTCATTCCTGGCCTTACCGCGAAATAAAAGGATTCTCGGGGGCTCCTCCTCCTCCTCCTCCTCCAGAATGGAATTAGCCGGGTCAAGCTCCGCTGACTCTTCATAAGATGGACGCTCTGCCGACAATGTCAGGTTAGCTTTCATGATCATCAGCCTGGCGACTCACGCCAAGAAGAACATTTCGTGATACATGACCATCAAGTAGAAGACAGCGGACCCGTGTCACACAGCCTTGCACTCTGCCCAATTCAAGCGAGGTGCTCTCCCGTTAGAAAACATTTACAGGACAACTAAACAAGACAGAGCCAGGGGGACACCCTCCAGGCCGTAGCTGGCAGGCAGGCAGAGGAAGTGACTGAAATCATGAGAAGTTAAGGGGGTTCTGGGGGGCCCCTGTTGTGGGGCTCACTCCTCCCTGATGGGAAGCGCACAGTGGACGTGCAGGGGCAGGGGTATAACGGGACAAGGCAGGCGTGTGGCCACTCCCTTCAGTACACAGGGGTGCCGCCTGCCGGCGAGCAGGAAGCGCACACCCATGCAGGAAGTGTAAGAATCAAGGGCGACAGAACCCTTGGCAGCAGGTGGGTGGTGAGTAGACCTCGACACCCCGCTGTGCGGAAATCAGTGTTTCCCAGTTAGTGGCTTAAAAGTCAGTGGGATGCTATGAAGTGAAAACAGAACGAAATCTCAGTGCATGGCCACAGGCGCAGAAACGTCTGTACACAGGAATTCCTCTGAGACGCCTCGCAGTTGAGTTCCCCATCGAGCGTCTGCCTGCTTGCTCCGTAGCATGCAGGCTAGGAGTTAATCCTCAGGCAGAAGCATGTGTCCCCCACAGGGCTCCATGCCCTCCCTCCCCTGCACACGTGGAGCAGCAGGAGGTGCTGCAGCCCAGAGGGAGACACCGATACAAAGGAGCTGGGGATGCTGCTCTGGGTCCCTCCCGGTACCCATCTGGCTAAGATCCGGGTATGAACACATGCTGCCTGGCGGGAGGACCAGAGCACCGCAATGGCCTAGCGCCGGGCAGGCCTTACCTCCTTCCAGGGCCTGAAGCCTCCTGTTGTCGGCAGGTGTGTGGGGGGCAGGCGGGCCGAGCCTGGTGGCACTGCGCAGAGTCATGCAGTCCTGCGGCTCTGACCTCTGGTCGCCATAACGGCACAGCTGCTTGGCAGGCGAGCCTCGCGCATCCGGGCAAACTGGGTGCAGAGTGGGGCATGGCAAAGCCGGGAAGCGCCCCTTGGCCCACAGACCATGCTCCCTAACTTGGGCAGGTGAGCTCAGGGCTGCCCGGCCGCCCGCCTCTTCCTCGTTCTCTCTTTCCTGATGTCCCTCTGAAACTGAAGGGCCATCCTGACACCTGCCGGGCTCCTGTGCAGAGCTTCTTCCCCTTTTATTTGGGGTCGTCCGATTTTCAAGGTGTAGCCTTGATCCACTCCTGTCCCGAGAACCACCTCCAGCTGAGACCACCAGGGCAAGTGGGCTTTCGCGTTCCCCGAGCCCCTTCGTGTGGTCCACTTGGCACTTGGGGTCCTTTTCACAAGTTGGAGAGCCTGCCGGCCTCAGGTGCATGCGTTCCCTCCTCTCAGGTCCGGAACTGCCCAACACTCCTTCATGGACAGAAGATGAAGAGCTGGGGTCACAAAGCGAGGCGGCCGGTCCCGTGTGCTTCTCTGCTGCAGTCCCTTCCTCCCTTGAGCAGCTTTCTTGCAGCAAACAGGATCTCTCGTTCAGAACATCCAGAGCCACTCGAAGCGACCGTCTGTAGGTCAGCTCCTCCACGGGTTCGGCAGCAGCCTTGTTCTGTGAGGCTGAAGGGCGGGAGACAAAGCCTGGTGACGCCCAGATGCCCAGGCACCGCCATCGCCGTGCTCGACTCTGCCGTTTTCTGCCTGATGGGAGGACTGACACCTCTCCCTCTGTGTTCCCAAAAGGGGACAGGACTACAAAAGCACAGCTGGCTGTGGGGCTGCATTTTTTAAAAACCAAATTGAGTGACCCTAGCCAGACTGGGTTACAAAGATAAATTCCTCCAGATTACAAAGCAATCCTGCCAACAAAAACACACATTCAGATGTTTGGCAAATCCTCTCCCAGCCTGACAACTTCCAATTCAATCACAGTCAAGGAGAGCCCAGGCCGAGGAAACAGAACGGGTGATATATTGGGGGGAGGGGAGCCCACTGAAAGGGCTCCTTGTGGCCATCAATGGACCACTTCTTTGCAAGGGTACCTCGATGGCGGGAAAGAGCACCTGGGTCCGGTGTTGGGCCTGGTCATTTACTCGGCCCCAGAGAGACCTGGCGCTGTTCCTGGGAACCAGGTGACGGATGCAATCTCGCAGCTCAGTGGGCATAACACCTCCACCAACACAGGACTTCCCATGTTATAGTAAAGGCACCCACCGATAATCGGTCCCATCGACCAGAGCAAACACAGCGGCGACTGGGAGGGGCTGGTTTCCATGTGAGGGTGTGCAGGGCTGGGTCCTGCTTTGAACAATAAACAGCTATTCTTCCCAACACAGAGGAAGAGACTCTATTTTAAAAACACCACGGGAAAGCGACCTTGCAGAAGGGATAAGCACTGCCACTTTGAGGAGAGAGAAAATGTTTTTGTATTTGGGATTGCGGGACTGCCAGGGTCCTATGGCCATTTCCTGGGGGTTGGGGGGGGTTGGGCTCAGGCCAAGTCTCCCACCTATGCAATGCAAGTGGGGGGAGGGACACTGCCATTTCCTGCAGACAATGGGTGGCCACACTGTGCCACCTTCTCCCCCTGCTCAGCTTCCTAATTTAAATACACAATCTACTGTTTCTGAAATCCTGGGCAGAGAGACCAGACCAGCAACAGAACTGTTTTGCAGTCTTATTACGGGACTAAAGGAAAAGAGGAAGTCTTTCCCAATCTCCTCAAGGAAGCAAACCCCTTCCGGGTCTCATACAGCCTAGAGGCCAAGCAGACCCTCTCCACAAGCCATTCTGGGAGTCAAGCACAAGATCGGTTCTGGAGGCAAATTCTAGAAAGGTTTGAGAAAGCACATGTTTTCTCCCCCTCCCTGGGATCAGGGATCTCATGTTCCCTTGTAAAGAGAGTAAGTAAGTGGTGTGCACGGTCAATTTCAACCTGGAGGCCAAGTCCCCACGTTTCCCCAAACTGTGGCTTCTTTGTGAGGGCCTCATGGCTCCTCCCAAATCCGCTCTTACCCAGTAAGGAAGCGATGTCCTCAATGTGGGACCTCCTCAGGGTCTGGGCATTCGTGCTCCTCACCCTCACTCTGCAGGGACAGAAACAACTGTTGCCCGCTGGAGCCAAGGCCCAGAGACATTCTCAAACGTGTTTTTCTTTAGATGACAAAAGAATTAGATTCGTTTTCTTCCTTCTCAACCTTCCACTTAAACCAAAAGTCACAACCAACTAGGAATTCATGTGCCTGAGGTCAGAGGCAGCAAGGCCCCTGGTGAGTGTGGTTTTGTTTTTCTTTTTCTTTTAAAGACAGAAAAGGTTGGCTGGATGTAAGAGTAAAAATGATTTCAAATTGTGGTTTTTATAAGGCAAATCCTACTTTCAACTCCTTTGTTAGATTTTCAGAATAGATGATAATGCCACTAAAAGCTGTTTACAGCCCAGCAGGTGTGTTTAAAAGGATGTGCTTTCCTTTCATATTCGAGTATTCAATCACCTTCCAGGAGCAGGGAAAGTGTGAGCTGGGGACAAGGCAAGTTTAGGAGGCGGCTGTGAAGAGAGAGGCAGGGACAGAGGAACCGACTGGGCTTTTACAAAACTTCTCTATGTGGAATTGGGAATTCTTCCATCAGACACATGGAAACCAGCCATACACAATTTAGGCACTTTAACCTTCATTCTAGATACTCTTATGTCCTTCTTTCCCAGATAATCAAGAGAACAGTAGTGCACTGCCCATCACAGGCGTGCCTTGTAGGTGCTAAATAACAGTTTATTACAGGGACAGGCTCAAACACCAGGTATTTCAAAACTGACAGGCCTGTCATTCGTTTCTGAAAAAAACACACACAAATAAATCCGTGGGAAGGAAATACCCTCTGAACACCAACGACGAGAGTTTACCCGCTGTGTGATTCACAAGTATTCCATTTGGTACTGAACATCACACATAATGCCTCGAGTAGCTCTTCCATGTCCAAACTGATGTAAAATAATACCAGTTGTTTTCCTCTTAAGGATATTATGGGCACTAAAAGTTACGATAACTAAACAGTTAATAAGCCCTTAGGCGTGGATTTCACCTTTTTTGGGTGCGGGGAATAGGGAGGGGGGGTGGTATAAGAAATCTCATAGGGAAAAAAAACAGTATTAAAAAAACACAACACTTAACTTTTTGTCTACGGAGAGTATTTGAACATTCAGAAAAAATTCCTTTTTTCTCTTAGTTGTTGTTGACATCTCAGTTCTGGCCAAAACCTATGTTTAAAAAAGAAAAAAAAATCCTTGTTATTAAGACACAACTAACAGTTGACACAGACACAGAGTAAGAAGCAGTGGCAACATCTAATTCTTAAAGAATACAACCACAGGACTTCAGAGATATTGTCTAATCCTTATTTTGCAGGTAGGGAAACTGAGGCACAAGGTCAGTGGCAAACAGGACAAGGTCGGGTTTGTGCCCTGCGGTCCGGCATTCTTCCCATCACTTTGTTGGCAAGTCTCCCCAGGACTCTCCCATTATTTACTATCACAGGTCTCCCTGCCAGACATTTCCTTGGGTTACACCCTTACATGCCTTTTAGAGCTCTTAATTTTTTGTGTGTCTGTGGAAAAAAGGCACTTCCGGTAGTGTAACCTTGTAAGTACTGGACCAAGACGCCGTTGAATGTGGAATGAGACTCAGTGCCAACAGACACAGCAGCCAACTATTCAGGCTCAATTATTTCACTGAGGCAACTCCTAGGTCTCTCCTGATGAAGATTTTACTTGTCACTGAAAGTCATTTCTAATTCCTAAATTATCCAATAAGGCTGTCACCTTTGCAGGCCATAATCGCTCTCTCCATTTGCAGAGGACATACTTGGCGTCCATCATGATTTGGACTCATGTGGCAAGTGGTAAGGATTTGGCACAAAGTGCTTGAAGGTCTGGCGCGATGGATCCTGCAACAAAATTTGCACGGTGGTTTCGTCTACTGGCAATTTTAACAAACCCTGGAGGGCAAAGATAATGGGGTAATTATAACACTGCACAGAGATGCCAAAAAGAGGTGACTGGCCCAACCCAAGGAGGCACCTGGATATTTTTCGTAAATAAAAACAGCCGAATTCTCTCCCAAAGGTTGTGTCTAGATTATTTTTTAAAGGTTCCTTGAATAAATCATCTCTGCGCTGAAGGCTGCCTCCCACCTCAGCTTGGAAAGCATTTTAAACAAAATTCACAGCCCTCCCTGTATGGGGAGCTCAGATGACCACAGAGCAAAAAAAATAAAACAAAATCAGAGGGAAAGGACTGCTCTTTTGGCCGTCATGTCCCTGAAGGACAGAACAGCTGCAAATGCCTGTGACATCAATGGGAAGGCTGGATGGGCTGTGACACACACGAAACAGGAGGTGGGGAGCCGTTTGTGCAAAGGCAGGTTCACGCAGCAGAGGTGGGGTTCAGACAGAGAAGGGGGATTAAGGCAGCAAAGGAGGGATTCAATCAGAAGAGGGGGTTCAGGCTGTAAAGGAGTTCATACAGAAAAGAGAGGGTTCAGGCGACAGAGGAGAAGGGTTAGGTAGCAACAGAGGGGGGTCAGGCAGAAAGGCGTCAGGCAGCAGACGGGTTTGGGCAGGAGGGAGTCCAGACAGAACACAGGAGGAACAGGCAGCAGAGGGAATTCGGGCCGAGGAGGGAGTGGGGTGGAAGGGGGCTGGGCAGAAGAAGGGTTCAGACAGCAAAAGGGTCGGGCGGAGCAGGGAGGGGGGCAGAAGCGGGGAGCGGGCAGCCGAAGGAGGGTTCAGGCAGCAGAGGGGGGGCTGGGCAGAAGTGTTCGGGCAGAAGGCGGGGTTCAGGAAGAAGAGGGGGGTTCGGGTAGGAGGGGGGGTCAGGCTGCAAAGGGGCTCAGTGAACAGACGAGGGGCTCACGCAGGACGAGTGCGAGTTCCCGGGGCAGCACGGGCCAACGCCCGGAGGAGCCTTTTTCGGGGTTTGCCCCTCCCCCCGGCCCGGCCGCCTTAGCTGCCGGCCCCGCGGACCCGAGAGAAGCAGTCCAGCGGGCTCACCAGGCGCCCGGCCTCCCCAGCGCGGGGTTCCCCGGCCCGGCGCGGAGGGCGAGAGACCGCGGCGACCCAACAGCGGTGGCACCCGCGCCACCCAGCCGCTGCCGCCCACGCCCACGGCCACGCTCACCTCCTCAGCCGCCTCCGCTGTTTCCCTCCGGCCGGGGGCGGGGCCAGGCTCGCGGCGCCCCCGAACTCCGCCTCCGCCGCTGACCAATGGAGAGCGTGCAAACGCGCCATGGCCCCGCCCCTTCCGCCTGGCTGCGGGCGAGGTTGGCTGACTGACAGATGGGCACGGGGTGGGCAGGCGCAACCTGACTGACGGGCGCGAGGCTGAATGACGGGCGAGGGTGGGCGGGCACAAAGTGACTGACGGGAACTGGACTGAGTACCCCGCGCGGCGCGAGCGCTGGGCTGAGCGGCGGGCGGCGGCGCTCCGTCCATCTTCTCGGCCGCTCCCCCGCTGCAGCCTGGGAGGGGCTTTGGCCCAACGCTCCCCGTGAGCCCGATCCTGAGTGCCCGCCGCCTTCCCCTGCTGCCCCCAGGCAGACCCGCGGGGCTTGGCTGGGACCCTCAGTGAATCTTCGAGAGCCTGCCAGGACCTTCTAGAACCTCCGAGTTACTGAGGGTCTCAGCTGAAGCGCCTGGAGTCCAGGGCTCCCCCGCACACCCACCAAAGGGGATCGCGCGTTTGCAGATAACCCCTTCCTTTGTCCATCACCAAGGCAAGCAAGAACCCGCGTGGACTCGGTGCTCGGGCTGTTCAGTCCTAGGGGCGCTTTGCCTCTCTTTTTAATACACTGTTCACTATTATGCCGAATTTTAAGATTGAGATCAAGTCGGCATGGAACGTGACCGTGGTCCCTCTTACCTGCAGGGACGTGTTCCTCGACCCCCAGTGAGGCCTAAAACCACCGGGAGCATTCGGCCTTCAGGCGTGTGCTTCCCGAATGGTGGACCGTGAGCCAGGTGGGGCTGAGGGGGCCGACCCTGCGAGACCCAAGGTCTGCTTGTCACTTTTGACCACCCCATGGTAGCCCTTTGCACCGTGGACACAACCGGCCTCAGACCCGCCCTGCTCCGCCATGTCAACGGGCGGTTGGGGCTGCTGGGGACCGGAGCTTGGCCACCCTGGAGCTGCCTGTTTGAGATATCCATCTGAAGTTGCTTATTAAGAAACGAAAGATGCAGAAAGAGCCTTTGAGCCTCCCTTCCTGTTCAAGACATTCCGATGGAAAAACCTGGTTTAGGACAGAAATCGGAAATCTTGGGGTGTCTCCTTAGCAGCCTAAGCATTGGGTATGATGGGTGAGAGAGCATGTTAGCTAGGTACCCGGTGTGCCAGGGGAGCAAAAATTTACCTGCAATGCATGTTCCTCTCTTCCTAAATTATCTGTAAATTGCCCATTTTTCTCCTTTGTCTAAGATCCCAACCCCGTTTTTCTCCTTTGTCTAAAATGTCATGTGCACCCCATGTCACTTTGCTGTCTTTGGAATTTTCATGCTTATGTGAATTCCCCATGCGCATGTATTACAATTTTGATTTTCCCATTAATCTGTGTCTGTTAATTTGATTATTAGCTCAGCTAGAACTTAGACAGTGGGAGGAAAAGCATTAATTTTTTTTAGCCCCCACAGTTTTTCAAGCCAGCCAGGAGAAAATCAAAACCCTGCAGTTGGGAAGGTAGAAATACTGTTTTTGATCCACAGTTGAGTACAGGGATGCGAAACCTGTGCATATGAAGGGCCGAGTGTATTTATTGGGAAAAAACCCACAGATAAGTGGATTGGTGCAGTTCAAACTTGTGACCAAGAGTCAATGGCTTCCGATGAAGTTTAAATTATAAATTAAGCAGTCAGAAACTAACGATGATAATTCACAACAAAAAAGAACAACGTGGGGCGGCCGGATGGCTCAGTTGGTTAGAGCACAAGCTCTGAGCGGCGGGGTTGCCGGTTCAATTCCCACATGGGCCAGTGAGCTGCGCCCTCCACAACTACAGTGAAGGACAACAACGTGGAACTGATGGGCCCCGGAGAAACAATACTGTTTCCCAATCTTCCCCAATAGAAAATAATCTTAAAAGGAAAAAGAACAGTGCAGGAATAAAAGTTATTTGAGAGGCTTTGGGACTGTTAATAAAATAAGGGTAACTTGAACCCAAGCACTGTGATCTGAGTTGCTCCGACAACCAAGATGGCAGGAGCATGTACAGAACCGAGGTATGATTCACCTGAGCGGGGTGGTGGGGATGGAGCAGGCAGTAAGAAATTTCATTCGGCTACTCAGAACAGCGGGCGATTTCAAACTTACGAATTGTTTATTCTGGAATTTTCCTTTTAATATTTTCAGACCACAGTTGGCTGCAAGTAACTGAAACCACAGGCTGTGGAAACCTCAGCTAGGAGGGACTACTGTATATTAGTGTGATGTACAATGTAACGATTCAATATATGTATATATTTTCCATGGCCTCTTGACATGTTTTAATCCTGCTCAAACAAGGGACCCCTTGTGGAAGTGTCCTGTCAGGTTGAAATGAAAACAGGAGTAGAAATTCCGTTCACATCTTGTCAGCCCTTAGGACCTCTCAGGTCCTGATGTGGCACAGGGGTACATGACAGGAAGGAGGGTGGGAAGGAGCAGTCCCCCAGGGCCTGAACCCCAACGCCTTTGTCTGCCTGACTCCTGGAGTGTCACATGAACACCTCTTCTTTTCTGAATTTCCTGTGTCAAATATGATTGGTTTAAGAGGGACTGTCATTGGACGCCTGTGAAGCTACTGTAGGACCGTGGCTGGCATTCACACCGGTCAGTGTCAAGAAGGTCAAGGTATGGTCAAGGTTTCCAGTGTGGTGCCCTTATGGCCTAAGTAGGGACTTGAATGAATTAAAACACTGGGTGAGTCTCAGTTCAGAGGCTATTTTCATGTCACAGTTCAATCATTTTAGAAAATATAGATTCAGTTCTGGTTCAGGCTGACTCGCTAAGTGTGCAGGGATGTGTATGTTTTAATCTTTGATTTGGTTCATGGTTCAGTAACAGACTTAATACATTTTTCACCCCTCATCAAATTAACAAAGATGAAAGAAGTAATCGCGGCCGGCCCTAGTACAGGGTGTTAGATGGGCCATAACATGGGTGGCTGGGACGTGTGAATTAGTACCTTTCTGAAAAGCAACTTGACGTTATCTGTCAAATGCCTTGAAAACATTTCCCACAATTTCCACTTCAGCGATTTATCATAGGATACAGTCAGATGTTTCCTAAGACGTGTGTGCACCATGATTTATATCATGGAAAAAATCAGGAGTCATCCAAACCTCCAATAGTAGAGGTATGGTTAGCTCAAACAGGATGGAAACCGTTTTTCCAAACATCTTGAGTAACAAGACCAAAATGTTTCTGATGTATTTCCAGTCACACAGGAAATCTTCAAATGAAAGCTGCTACTGACTTCCAGGAAGGTTGGATCCTGTTGGAGAATGTCCTCGGTAGCTTGGGCAGGCATGTGGCTGCTTTAGGAACAGACCCTTTTGTGCCACTGTGAGTCTTGACGACTTGGGATGTCTACTTATTCTTTAAACAAATATGTGAGAGAGTCCTTGGTGACAGGGACTGGGCACAGGATGGTGAGGACAGTAGTTCTCAGAAAGCGCTGGCACGACTATCAGCACTTTATAAACTTCACTTAACGCAAGAACACTAAAAGGGCCGCATAATGATTAGCCTGTTATTTGGGTTATCACTGCACAACAAATCAAAGAAAAGCAGTGAGCCAAAACAAAACCAATTGTGCTTGCTTACAGTCCTACTGGATAACCTCCCTACCTTAAGGTCTCTAACCTCAGTCCCAGCTGCAAAGTTTCTTTTGCCATGTGGCATATACAACACTTCCGGGTGTAAGGGTGTGGACGTCTTGGGCGCCCATCCGCCCACTGCAGAGACCAAGGGAGAGGAGACGGCGTGGTCTAGATGCTGGACACACCATATCTGCCCCACATCGCATGGGACCAAACACCCACACAGCTGTACCTAGCTGCCGGCGGACTGGAAAGACATCTGTGTCCGCTGGACCATGGGCCCAATCATAAATAGAGTTCAACCACTCAGAAAGAAGGGATATTGGAGGACAACCAGCCAACCCTGACACGGCAGAACCCGTCCATACCTTGCCCCCCATGGGTGCTTAGAGGATTCCCTGGGCCACTGTCTTTAAACGTCTCTCTCAGTGCCTGGCACCCCACCACTGGGGTTCTGGGGGGCACAGTGGGGCTAACTTCAGTTGCTGTGGGGTGGACAGCAGACCCGAGCATTCAGGTTGGCTCTAGTCCCCG
Organism: Rhinolophus hipposideros; assembly: GCF_964194185.1. Lineage (NCBI taxonomy): Eukaryota > Metazoa > Chordata > Mammalia > Chiroptera > Rhinolophidae > Rhinolophus > Rhinolophus hipposideros. The sequence continues at coordinate 60,710,222 of NC_138062.1, read as the reverse complement.
GGCACGTCGTCTGTGTCTCAGTTCCCCCACTGGAAGTTGGGGAGACTACCCTGTCAGTGGTGCGTGGAGCCGGGGCAGGGTCCTGAAGTGTTGATGAGTGAGTGGCCAGATGTCTCCCCGTCAGGCTGCCCAGGGGACCGTGCCAGGAAGCCCTGTGTAGGTCAGAGCAGACTTTCAGATCCTCAGGACCCTTACCCACAGCATGTAAAACAGAGGGAAGGCTGGCACTGTGACTCTGGGGGGCCGAGAATGAGCACGAAAGAGCAGGGTACCCCCACATCCTAAATTGCTCCTACTGAAACCTCAGGTGCCACCAGCCACAACTCCTGCTCTCATCCTACAGTTCTCCTGCTGGCCAGTCTCATTCCGGTCTCCCAGCTGCTCTCAGTCTTTGATGGGTGTGACAGGCAGAACCCTAAGGTGTTCCCCAATGGCTCACTCCTCTCTCCTTGGGTGTGGGTAGAACCCGTGATGAGATGGGTGTTGCACCCCTGATTACATGGCAAAAGCAAAAGAATTTTCCAAATAGAATTAAGGTCCCTACTGAGAATTAAGGTCCCTACCTTCAATCAAAAGGGAAATGACTCTGGGTGGGCCTGGCCTAATCAGGGGAGCCCTTTAGAAGAGGGACTGGGGTCCTTCTGAGGTAACAGAGGCTCTCCTGTGGGCCACGGAGAAGCAGGCTGCCACATGCAGCTGCCAGGAAGGGAATCCTGCCAACCACTCATGAGCCTAGGAGAAGCCCCAGCCACACAGTAGGAAACGAGCACTCGGGTGTCTCTGCGTCCATCTTGATGGGATTACAAATTCCTCTCTGGCCTTCCACGATTTCCATGTTCTTCCTGCCGCCTCACCCTCCGATGGCCCAGCTCAAGTCTCAGCTCTTTTATGAAACTCTCTCTTCGAGCCCACAGCCAGTCTGTACCTAAATCATGGTGGCCACTGGCATTGTTTCTGTCTGATTCTCTCTCCTCTGGGGGGAACGTGGTGACTTCACTTCTGGCCTCACTCAACATTGATGTGGCCGTGGCACTTGCTTGGGCAAACGGTGGCCAGCATGCATTTCCCCTCGTTCCCTTTCTGTCCCTTCAGGGACACGCTGTACTCCTGATGCTACCCCAGCAGCCGCTCTGAGAGTGAAGAGGCTGGTACCACAAAGCTGGCCCACCAACTGTGGTAGACGCTGGCCTGTGAGTTCCTTCTGGTGGCTATTACAGAGCAGGGTAAGCTGATGGCTTCAAACAAGAGACTCATGGTCTCATGGTTCTGGAGAAGTCCAAGGTCAAGGTGTCGGGCGGGGGGTTGGTGCTTCTTGAGGCTCTGGCAATCCTTGGCCTGTAGGCATATCCCTCTCTGTGCACATGGCCTGTCTTCCCCTCTGTGCCTGTGTCCCTCTTCTTCTTACAGGGACGCCAGTCATTGGATTAAGACCATTCTACTCCAGTGTGACCTCATCTTAACTAATGACATGGCAAGGACCCTATTTTCAAATAAAGTCCCGTTTTGAGGTTCCAGGTGGACATGAATTTGGGGGACACTGTTCAACCCAGTCCAGCGAGTATATAAGATACAGGAACCTTCATGCTGAGTGATGCTGACTGGCGTGGTGTTTGTCACTGCAGCTTTGCCTTAGAAAGCCAGGCTGATTCACACTATAATGTCATTATTTGTCTACACACTTGTCTCCCCCAAGGCACTGACCTCCTGCCAACGAGAGATGGTGTGATGTTCATTGCTGTATTGTAGAGAATGAAAAAATTGATTTTACCAGCTGGCACCAGAACTCATTTTAGAGATGCAACTGGGCTCGTTTAGGAAAATACCTTAATTAGCACAAGGGGACGGTATGGAGGCTCTGAAGATACGAGCTGAAAGGGCCTACAAAGAGACTGCTGAATTCTGGGTGACAGCATAGCTGCTGTGCGAGAGGAGAGGGTAAGAGGCTGGGGGAGGTAGAAGCCACATATATCAAGGGACAGACAGAAACCCAGGGGACAAAGGCCGACACATAGAAGTCAGGGACCTCTGACATCCCATTCAGGACCCCCGTGCCATGAGGAGGGCTTGGCCAGATCCTCCTTGAGTCAGACCCACTCAGCTAAAGGCAAGAACAAAAGTGCACAGCCCAAGCACCTGGCCACACCCACTGGGTGGACAGTCCTGTCAAAGGGATCAAAATCAACATGACTCTTGGAAAATACTTGGAGTTCACAGAAAACCCAAGGAGAACCAAGCTACCAATTAAAACAACAAAACACTAACTGGCCCAGCATACCTGGAACCAAGACCATAGGCTTGGCCCAGCCATGGCCTTGTGCTGACATTGGCGGGTCAGTGGGCATGGGAATGTCCTGGAGGCCGGGTGGGGATATGGGGGGTGGGGTTGGCGGGTGGGATTCCATCATGTTCCTTAGCTTTGTTTCCTCCTCCTTTCTTCTGCCTCCCCACCGCCTCCAGTTCAAGCCGTTATTTCTCAGTCTAATTGTTTGTCAGGCTAGTTGTGTAGGACGCAGCGCCCTGGCCCATGCAGGTGTTATGAGCCTTGGGCTCTCCCCCTCCCCCGGCTGAGGCAGTAGGTAGCCACTCATCAGTCGGCTGCTCACAGCAGCTCATGGCAGCTCTCAACGGAGGCCGGCCACTCACGCTGGCCTCTGGCCACTCATGGCGGCACACGGCAGCCCACGGCAGCCCACGGCAGTTCACGCCAACCTCTTGCTGCTCCCGGCAGCCCAGCTCCAGGGGGAGCTGTTGTTCACAATCTTAGCTGTAGAGGGCGCAGCTCACTGGCCCATGTGGGAATTGAACCCATGACCTTCGTTTGGCATTAGGAGCACAGCGTTCCAATCGACTGAGCCAGGGGGCAGGCCCTTGTTTCTTTTTTGAATGCCAAAAAAGTAAAAAGGTTTAAAACTATCTACATAACCCTTCCCTGATCTGTCATTGCCTCCCTCTAGGCCCCAAGAGGTCATCTAGGGTCAACGAACTATCTGCTCTGCACCACACATCATGACCGTGCAGCCGCCCCACCAGCTGTCCTGGAAGCCCCAGCTCCTAGCTTGGCCTTCAGAGCTCATCGACGGCCCCACTAATGGCTGTGAATGGGCCGTGCACCCCTTCTCTGCACTGACCCCATTGTGTCACTGACCAGCTTTAACGCCAGAGCATGGTCTCTTCTCCTCAGCACTGGGGACACTGGAGCTGGGTCATCTCTGGGGGCCATCCTGCGCACTGTGAACTACTCAATGCCAAGAGCACCCCAGCGTGACAACCACAGATATCCCCAGACATGGTCCAGTGTCCCATTGAGGCAGCATTGCCCTGGGTGAAGCCCATGGCTATAGACCAATTGCATTCCAGCCATTATACCTAGACGTGATGTGACTGGGTCAGCTGGCTTCCTGGGGTGTCCTCGGGGCTGAGCTCGAATCCTGCATCCACCAGGTGTATGAACAAATGAAAGGCGATTCCTCTAGAACAGGGGTGTCTAAATTGCAGCCTGCAGGCCGACTGCGGTCCATGATCCACTGTTAATTGGCCCGCAGCAAATTCCAAAAATATATTTAGTTTACTTAAATAAACCAGGTGAGGCAATACGTACTTCACCTCGAGTGAGTGGCCCGGCTGTTTGTGTGTTTTACCGCATATGGCCCTTGGTGAAAACCATTGAAAAAAGTTGGGACACCCCTGCTCTAGAACCTATTCGTCAGGATTTCCCTTTAGGGCTGGCCTCAGCAGGAGGATGGGACAGCCCAGGGGCTGCATAGCCCTCAGGGACCTCCTTTTCCTGTTCCCGCTGTCAGCCCCACTGTCTTTCTCCCTCCACCAAATCCTGGCATTCCGAATTTGATTTTGGCAAACAGGGCTTGATTTAACTTTTCAGTCAAAACATTCCTTCCTGAGAACAAGCCACACAACTCTGTGACCAGCTGTTTATATTAGGCACGTCTCAGGTCATTCCTCTGGGGCTCACAATTAGATGCTGTCCACAGGGGCTGTCCTGGCATGGGACAAGCACATTTCAGAGATGCCAAAGGGGAAACAGTTTGGGGTGCCTGGCCCAAGTTTCCACACAGAACAGACCACCTCCATTATTGTCCCGGGGCTGCCGAACAAAGTACCACAAACAAATCTATCCTCTCCCAATTCTGGGGCCAGATGCCCAAACTCAAGGTGTCACAGGGCTGTGCTCCCTCCAGAGGCTCCAGAGGAAGGTCCTTCTTGCCCCTTCCCACATCTGGTGGCTCTAGCGTCCCTTGACTTGTGGCCACTTCACTCTAGTCTCTGATTTTTGTCTTCACATGGCTCTCTTCTCTTTGTGTGTCTGTGTCCAAATTTCCATCTTCTATAAGGACATGAGTCATTGCGTTAGGGCCACCCTAATCCAGGATGTGACCTCATGTTGACTAATTACATCAACAAAGACCTTACATCCAAATGCGGTGACATTCACGGGTTTTGGGCTAGGACTTCAGCATAACGTTTTGGGAAACACATTCAACCCATAAGAATATCACAGTGAGTTACTGAGCTCCTTATCACAAACCCCTAGTCCAACGTCATCAGCAGCAGCCTCATAGACTGAGGTTTCCCCTGATAAAATGTAAGACTAAATTATTAGATATAATTATATACAAATTATTAGATACACATTAGATACATAATGAACATAAATCTGCTATAAATTATTAGATAACGGTTATATGCAATTTAGATACATTAGAGACACAATTAATAATTTAGTGTAAGTGCATCTCAACTATTGTATGATAAAAAAATATTTGTTATGTCATGAAACCGACAACCCTGTTTATTAATTGGATGTATAGAACATTTTCTACAAAAACACTTGTGTGGGGAGGTACAAGTGGAATTTGGGAGCATAACGTTGATTTCACTGTGTGGCCCTGTGTGTCTGGCTTCTCTCATGAGCACCGTGTGCTCAAGGTCCATCCACGTTGTAGCGAGTGTCAGCGCCTCCCTCCTTTTCACCGCCGAGTGACACCCCAGTGTGTGGTATGGTGGGATAAATAATGGCCCCAAGATATGTCTACGTCCCAATGCCTGGATGTGAGTGTTCCCTTATTTGGAAAAAAGGAGTGTGCAGGTGTGACTAAGTTAAGGATCTTGAGATGGAAGATAATCCTGGATTATCTCGATAGGCCCTAAATGCCATCACAAGTGTCCTTCTAACAGGGAAGAGGAGAGATTAGATACACACAGAAGAGAAGCCAACTGAAGGTGGAGACAGACACTGGGATGAGACGGCCCCAAGCCCAGGGACACTGGAGCCCCCAGAAGCCAGGAGAGGCAGGAGGGACCCTCCCCTGGAGCCTGTGGAAGGATTTAGGTCCTGTGACACCTTGATGTTGGGCGTTTGGTCTCCCAAACCAGGAGAAAATAAGTTTACTTTGTTTTAACCACCCAGTTTGTAGGAATTTGTTTCAGCATCTGCTACAGGGTGACTTATGTCCCCTCAAAGAGTGATATGTTGGAGTCTTAACTACCAAGACCTCAGAATGTGACCATACTTGGACACAGTGTCTTTAAAGGAGTGTTTAAGGTAAAATGAAGTCACTAGGGTGGGTCCTAATCCAACATGAATGGTTTCCTTATAAAAAGAGGAGATTGGGACACAGGTTGGCAAAGAGGGCCAACCCTGTGAGAACACAGGGAGAAGACGGCGTCTACACGCCAAGGAGAGAGGCCTCAGAGAGAACCAGCCCTGCCAACACCGTGACTTCGACTCCAGCCTGTACGGGAGACCGTACATGTTTGTTGTTTAAGACGCTCAGTGTATGGTGTTTCGTTATGGTGGCCTGAGCAAACAAACACAGCAGCCTTAGGTAGCTAACATCAGATTTTTGGGTTTTTTTTTTGCGCCTGCCACCACCAGGTCACTCTGTGCCCAGAATCCTTGTTCCCAATCAGGTCTCCAGAGAACATGCCCCTGGGCTCTGGGGGACACCAGGCACACGTGCCCATTCTGGAGCCCCAGTCTGCTAGACCCAGCTGGGGGCTGAGCTACACGTGCAGACTTAAAATGGGGTGGCCGCTGTGGAAAACAGTCTGGAGTTTCCTCAAAGAGTTAAACAGAGTCAGTAGGACTGCTGGGTATTTACCCAAGAGAATGGAAAGCGGGGACTCGAACAGATACCTGCACACCCGTGTCCACAGCAGCACGACTCACCGCGGCCAAAAGGAGGACGGGGGCAGATGCTTGATCAACAAGGGTGGGCCGCCCACACACTGGAATATTACTCGGCCTAGGAAATAAAGGACAGTCTGATACGCTACAGCGTGGACGGACCCTGAGGACATGATGCTCAGTGACATCAGCCAGACGCAGAAGGACAAATACTGTGTGATTCCCTTTATGTGAGGCCCCCAGAGGAGTCAGATTCATAGAGACCGGAAGTAGATGGTGGTGCCAGGGGCTGGGGGAGGGGAGGGGAGTTGGTGTTTAATGGGGACAGAGTGTCAGTTTGCGAAGATGAGCGAGTCCTGGAGAAGGACGGTGGGGACAGCTGCATGAGAATGAATGTACTTAAAGCCAGTAAACAGTGCACTTGAAAATTGTTAAACTGGTAAATTTTATGTTATGCACATTTTACCATATTAAAAAAAAAAAACGCATTCCTACAAGCAAGCATTTCTTATACCCTATAGGAAGGATGTCTCCTGACGTGTTCACTGTTTGGAGCAGAGGGTGACAGACACCCTGCCAGGAACGTGTCCCCCCACCCCCTCCCACACAGAGACACACAGTTGTTCTATCTCCATGACCTCCAGACCAGGAAAGGGCAGGCACTGCCGCGTCTCTTCAACAAAGAGTCAAGGATTAGGCCCCATTGAGTTTCCATCCTGGTTGCCTTTGATATTTTTAAAAAAGGCCTTTCATTTTAACTATGAGACATTTCAGGGCAGGCTGCACGGTGCCATCTGCATTTCAGAAAAGCCCCGCAGGAGGATTTGTTCTCTTGCTCTCTTCTGTTTCTTGTTCTTCTCCTAGGCATGGGTAATCTACAACAAACCATCTCTTATTTGTTTTCCTCAAGGTCGTCTATCATACCGTCTCACATTGTTCCCAGGCGGAGCTTTCCTCTTTGTCTGAAAATCTTACACATAGACACAGCTGACACCCCTTCCAGTCCCCCCAGCGTCCAAGCCAGCGCCCCACCTGTCATCCCAATCCTGTTTCAGTTCCATCCAAGACACACTATGTGCCTTTGTGATCCCCGAGAACCTGGGCACCCACGCCACCACTGGGGGTTTGTGCAGGCCATCTGGCTTTCCCTTGCAGGCTGGACCTTGGCTAGGACTCAAACCACCGGGACCTGGATCATACTGACTGACGCCTTCATCCCACTGGGCAGGTGTGCCTCACTTCAGCAGTTTGGATTTGAAAAGGATTCCAAGGACCCTTGTTTATTTCTACATCTCATTCTCACAGAAGTGCGGTTTTTTAAATTTTTGGTAAAATACACATATTGTGAAATTGACCATCTTAACCATTTTTAAGTGCACAGCTTGGTGGCATTGAGCACATTCACACTGTTGTGTGACCATCCCCACCATCCCTGGGACTTGCTCATCTTCCCAAACTGACCCTCTGTCCCCATTAAATACTCTTCTCCTTCCCTCCCCTCTCCCAGACATGGGCACTTTTGAAAGCTGGGTTATGTTCTCCGTGTTCTTCTATGTCGTCATCTGGACAGAACAGTCCCATCACAGAGCTGGTTAAGAAATGAAAACTGCAGGTGTTTATTTTAGTTGACTCGTATTTTATATTCTCTGCGGTTGCTGGCTTAGCTCATGAGATGTACCACAGTGTCTCGTGCTTTCTGATTCTTTTCATGAGGACCGGATGGATGCACTTTATAATCTCATGGAAACGAAGTGGAACATGACATCAGGAAGTGTCAGTGTCTCTACCATCCAGGATTTCAGTTTCCAAATGTGAAACTGATGGATACAAAAATGTCTAAAACCCGCAAGTCCATGTCAGTGTGATAAAAGCTGCAGACACAGCCAAGTTTCCAAGATGATGATTACGTCAGGAAGAGAAGCGTTTCCCGGTGCGTGAGCCCCCTATGTGCGTGGGGTGTCGGTGGCACATCCCACGTTCGGGCCCCTGGTTCTTCTTACAGAGTTCAGCACATCGAATGTCGCTGCGCTCTGTCTGGCAGCGGGAGCCACCAGAATGTCACCACTTATCTGTGCACATCCTTTTTCGGGTACAATATGGCTGTAAACATATCTGTAAATACTCCCTTTTTTTCTCACTTGTACGTGAATCCTAGATTCTGACACCTGCTTTCAATAGTGCCACCAGAATAGAAGGGAACCAGGGAAATGGAAGGAAAAATAATAAAAATAAACATTTTGGGGACACAACATATACTTTCTATATTCCCCAATCTCAGGTGTGCCCACACTGTTCACTAGCTCAGTGATTTGTGTTGTCCCAGGAGCACTCATGTCAGAGATGGATCTTGAGTCTCTCAGGAGGAAGGGAGGGCTGGCTGGGGAGCGGCTTCCTGGTGGTGAAGGGCGTCCTTCTGTCACCAGACCTCAGGAGCAGTGACTCAAGTTGTGCCATCAAATTGCACAGAAACCCAAACAAATGCGTGCATGTACAACTGGTGAGATCCGAATAGCCTCTGTGAATTGTACCATGTTAGTATCCTGGCCTTGATACTCCAGTATCTAGGTACTCTGGAATCCAGGTGCTCTGATATCTATTAATATAGACTCTGATATCTAGGTACTCAGTATCCAGGCACTCTAGTATCCAAGTACTCTGGTATTAGACACTCTAGCATGCTTGCACTCTGGTATCTAGGTACTCTAGTATCTAGGTACTCTGATATCTAGGCCCTCTAGTATCTAGGTACTCTGGAATCTATTAGGTTGGTGCAAAAGTAATTGCAGTTTTTGGCAATTATTTTTAACCTTTTAAACCACAATTACTTTTGCACCCACCTAATAGATATTCTGATAGCTAAGTACTCGGTATACAGGCACTCTAGTAACCAAGTACTCTGGTGTCTGGGCACTCTAGGTACTCTGATAGCAAGGCCTGCTAATATCCAGGTACTTTAGAATCTAGGTGCTCTAGTATTCAATTATTCTAGTACCTAGATACTCTGATACCTAGGCCCTGTAGTACACAGGTCCTCTAGTGTCTAGGCTCTGTAGTATCCATGTGTTCTATTATCTATGTATTCTCATATCTAGGTATTCTCGTGTCCAGGTACTCTAGTTATGCTACCATTAGAGAACATTGGATGAAGGGTGCACCAGATCTCTGTGTACAGTTTTTTTGCACCTTTCAGTGAATCTAATTTCAAAATTAAAAGTTTAAAAGTACATTTAAAAAATAGGAAGTTCTCTAGAAACCTGTTGTTTTCCCAAGCCAGCAGGGCTACACTGCAGACAGAGGTGATTGACACCCATGTGACCACACATTGAGTAGAAGGATGACCATTGAGCTCCTAGGGGGTCGGGGAGTGGGGTGAGGACGTGGGGACGCAGGCAGGTCCTTCCCACTTGGAGAGCTGCCATGTTCCTAGATATTGTGTCCCTCCCAACACACCCATTCAGTCAGGATAAATTCTCATCTGTCCAAGAGACGGGAGCTGGGAAGCAGCCCTGGCTGCCCCCTCAGGTCCCTCTTTCCCAGGACATCTGCCTCTGCCCAGACACATGACTGACAAGCTCGGGGAACAGATTGCGTGTGTTCACCAACAGATCCCCAGCTCAACAGGGGCAGAGGCCTTGCAACGTATTCAGAAACCTCACAGTGTGCTGTGTTTCTGCAAACTGGTCACCTACGCAGGAGACAGACACCCCGTGTCTTTGTTAGAATAAAGGACAGTGTTAATATTCCACTGGGCAGCCATAGGTTCCAGAAGGATCAGGAAAATGCAGACACACGGAACTCACAGAATTCCGGCCTGAAGGGAGGCATCACAGCAACCCAGGAGCCATTGGGTCCCATGGCTGTCATACCCCCATGCTTGTTTTGGGGGTCTGGGGATTGCAAAGCAGGGGTAACTGCAGTGGCTCCCAGAAGGAGCCTGTCCCATTGGGTGACACGGTCTCCCTAGATGCTGGGGGCAGAGATGAAAGACCTGTGGCTCCCTAGGCCCAGGGGGCAGGATGGTGCCTCAGAACTCAAAGTCCTTCCCAGGTCCTAAAAGAGTGCCAGTCCCAGATGGAGGGGGCAAGTTGAAAGGAAGCTTTTAAGCAGCGTGCCACCTCCTGGAGCGAATGGTCCCGACACAAAGATGCACCGGAGGACAGGACAAGAATCCGGACGACCTTGACAAGTTAATGACATGCTGCACTGGCAGCAGCGATTCAAGTGCACAGAGAGAAGGAGGGGTCAGGGCTTGAATTGTGACCCCCAATTCACATGTTGGAGTCCTAGCCTCCAGGACCTCAGCACGTGACCTGAATTAGAAACAGTGTTATTCGTTCAGATGAGGTGACACTGGAGCAGGGTGGCCCCTAACCCAATACGATGGTGTCCTTATCAAAAAGGAAAATCAGACACACACACAGGGGAGTGCTCAGTGCAGAGCTGGGTCCCCACCCCAGACACTGGGGCCACTGGGGCCACTGCAGACAAGGGCACTCTCCATGGGGGGGCCATCCTGGGCACTGTGGGGTGCTGAGCAGAATCCCTGGTCCCCACCCACTTGATGCTAAGGGCACCCCCAGTCATGGGAACCACAGAAGTCCCCAGACATCTCCCAGTGTGCCATGGGGACAGAATCAACCTGGTAGATATCCCTGCTGTGTGTAAATCTCTGTTCAAGTTGTTTCAGCTGATGTGTTGCCTTTTTCAGGTAAAAAGAACACACGATTTATTTCAAAATGGTCCTAGAAAGAAGCCACCAGCTATTGAAAGACTCATGTCCTTCAGAATCCAAGAAAGTGCATACTTTCTTAAAATATGAAGGACCCAAAACACTTGCATATATATAAATATATATTTTAATTAATTTATTTATTTATTTAACACAAAAATGTTACTTTTTGTTTTCAGATGCTGGGAGCTGAGGTTTTCCTTTAATTGTTTTTTTTTTCAGAGTATGACCCCCATTACTGCAATATTAAAAGCAAGACAAAATAGATATTTCATGTAGGATTGTACAGCACGTGGTATCCTTTCATCTTTAAAGGTTATAAAATATGAGTAAAACATACAACACTCTAAAGCTAAATACTGTTAGAAAATGAAGAGCCTGGTTATCAGCGATGGGAACTACACAAGAGGTGCAGGTGGGCCTGAGATTCCCCTCCGGGGCCTACGTCCTGAGGGTAGGATGTGTGACTCCACCAGCTCATGGAAGAACCCACGGGAACAACCTGGGCCAGGAACTCCTCCTGACACCCGTGCCCCAGTCCGACCATGAGAGACACACCCCATGAACCCCAACTGAGGGTCGTGACCTACTAAACTCCTGACATGTCCCCCGCATGACAGCCTGTCACAGCCTGGAGGGGCACAGGGAGACGTGACTGTCATGTGGAACTCAGGACAGAGAAGGATACAGGAAACTGAGGAATCAGAACAAAGCACGGGTATTAGTTAATAATGGTCTATTGATATCGGTTCATTAGTTGTGACAATGTACTAATGCCAGAGGTCAGTAATTGGGGACGCTGGGTGGGGTGCATGGGAGCTCTATGTTAGCGTCATAATTTTACTGTAAATGTAAAACCACTCTAAAGTGAAAAACGCATTAACAAGAAACAAGAAAAGTGCATCTGGCTTTGAAAAACGGTCTTAGAGATGTGAAGACAGGAGGTCAACGGGGAGACTCGGTGGAAATGACCCCGAAGGCTCAGGGTCATGCAGGCGCTGAGTGTCCGGCCACCCTCGGTGACCCCTGTGAGGGCAGCAGGAGGCTTCACCTCAGAGCACCCCCAGGACAGGCTGGTGTCCCAGACAGTTCTCCGCTCACACCTACAAGGAAGCGCTGGCAGCCTTTGCAATGGCCTATGATGTCCATTTGTGCCCAATAAGCATGTTTTCCTTCTACAACACTAAGAAAATAAATACCTATGTTCATTTCCTAGGGTGGCTGTGACAGAGTTCCACTAACTGGGCAGCTTAAACCACAGGAATGTAGTCTCTCCCAGCTCTGGAGCCCCAAGTCCCAGATCAGGGTGTCGGTGGGGCTGCTCCTTCTGGGGGAGAATCTGTTCCACACTCTGTCCTGGCTTCTGCTGGTGTTGCCATCCTGGGGGTACAAGCATCACCCCATCTCTGTATCCGTCATCACATGGCCTCTTCTGTGTGTCTGTGTCCAAATGTCCACAAATCACAGTGAATTAGAGCCACCCTAACAACTGACTCATTTTAACTCAGTCGTCTGCAATGACCCTATTTCCAAATAATGTCCCATTCTAAGGTCTGGGGCTCAGCACATCACATGTGAATCTGGGGGACACAATGCAACCCAGAACAAAATCCAAACTCTAAGGACGCAAGCCTGTCCCCAGCAGGCTGCCAGTGCCCCAGAGCGTCCTCTCCCCTCTTCCTGGGGCCCATCTTCCTTGCAGTTCCACGCGGTCACATGACTTCTCACCCATGGGACACGGGCTTCCCCAGTTGCTTGCTGGGCACCCCACCCTCTCCTTCCTGCTGACCAGACACGGGCACCCAGCGCCGCTCTTGCCTCCCAGGTCTGGGTGACTGGTCCACGCCTTCCCCCACTCAGGTGTCCCGTCACCTACCCTGTGTCCCAGCACACACGCCTTTTGCTTTGAATGCCACTCAGTGCCTCTGCAGCACCCTTGCCCCCCACTTATGCACAGATGTCACCTTTCTATGAGTGGGGTTTCTGGAGCCCGTGGCCTGCGTTGGCCTGGGCCTAGGAGGGGTGCTGCTGCCCCATTTGGTCCCACCAGAGCCCTATCCTGTGGACCCTGACACAGGGCAGCTTCCTCCACTCTGTCCTGGCCCCTGGGGGGTGCTGGGGACTGAGGGCTTCTCTGTGTCAGCCCCTGGCTGGGCCCAGGCCCTTCTGGCACCCGGCTCATAAAAACCTGCTCATGTAGTTTGTTTTGGGGCCCTAGGCATGGGAGCTAGGAGGGCTCCAAATAAAGGATGTTCACATTTCACTGAGCAGATAGGTTGGAACACAGCCCCACAGATGTCCCCATTTCAGTCCCGGGATCTGTGGACATGTCACCTCTTGTGGAAGAGGGACCTTGATTAAGTCAAGGCCCCTGAGATGGGGGTGACTTTGAATTCCCTGGGGGAGGCAGTGTCATCACAGGGGCCTTACAAGGGGAGGAGGGAGGCTCAGAGTCATGGAGACGGAAGAGGCTGCCCTGCTGGCTGTGACGATGGAGGAGGGGCCACAAGCCAGGGACGCGGTGCCTCTAGAAGCTGGAAAGGGCTGGAAACGGTTCTCCCGGGGCCTCCGGAAGGACCAGCCCTGCCCGCACCTGGGTTTAGCCCCAAAAGGCTCATGTCGGACTCCTGACCCTAGGACTGTCAGAGAATACATTTGCCTTGTTTTAAGCCACCAAGAACATGGTGACTTGTTGCAGCAGCTGTAGGAGAGAGACACAGCAACCAGGGGACCCTACGGAAGGAGCTCAGAGAAAAGTGGCCTCAGGAGTCACAATATGCGCTCTTGGCCACAGAACTAATGCTTCAATGACAGCCTGTTCTAAACACTGAAAACCAAAACCTGCTCATAAGGCTCCGTGTGTTTGGCCTGAGTGGGGGAACCGGGGAGATGCACAGAGGTGCCAAGAAGCGGTCCAAGGAGAAAAAGAGCAGGGGCGTGAGGTGGTTAACAGAACCGTGGCTGCTGGCCCCGCTGCCCGTGGCCAGCACACAGAGGCTGGGGAGGGTGGCCTCTTTTGGTCCCCCTGACTTAAAACTTTTCACCTGATAGGAAACTGATGCTTGTTTGTTTAACCATTTCCACGTCGTTTTTGAACCATTCTCCCATAAGCTTGCAGAGTCCTTTGAACTAGCAGCCTGTGAACTAAACCCTTACCTACCTCTCAGGCCCAGGAGCCAGACTGCTTGATGGTGACAGGGGCGTTGGCTGTGCTGTCCGACTGGAACACGTATTTGCATTTTTTTGCTGGGAAAAGCTTTGCAACCCTATTCCAGAGAATTCCATCAGATCACCAAGGAAAAGGGAATGTTTCGTAGAATTTAGCAGGAGGCAGGTAGGGACAGAATCACAAATGACTAACAAACTCAGGAGAAAGACGCCTACCCTCTGTGGCCAATTTTAAAATGGGACTAACCCCGAATTGTCAAAATTTTCTTTTTGATACAGAGTTGGTGCCAATTCTTTCCTGGCAAGTGCCCATGATGTGTGTAAGTGAGAAATGGGCCATCAGACAGGATTTGTGATGGTGTGACATTGTCACTCTCATTAGTGCCATGGAATTGTACACTTGAAAGTGGTTAAGGGCCGACCCGGTGGCTCAAGTGGTTGGAGAGCTGTGCTCCTGATGCAGAGGTCACCGGTTCGATTCCCACATGGGCCAGTGAGCTGTGCCCTCTACAGCTAAGATTGTGAACAACAGCTCTCCCTGGAGCTGGGCTGTGGTGAGCAGCCGGAGCTTGGCTTAAGCTGCCATGTGCTACCTGGCTACTGTGTGCCGCCATGAGCCTCCAGTGGCCAGCGTGAGTGGTCGGCAGCCAGTGTGAGCTGCTGTGTGCCGCCATGGGTGGCCGGCAGCCTGCATAAGTGACCAGTAGCCGGTGAGAGCTGCCGTGAGCTGCCGACCGACAACTAGACACCGACTGCCTCAGCCTGGGGAGCGAAAGGCTCATAACAGCAGCAGGGCCAGAGAGCAGTGTCCTACACAACTAGCCTGAGAGACAGCGGCTTGAACCGGACTGGGGGGAGGGGGGGAAGAAGAGGGGAAGAAAAAAAAGAAAGTGGTTAAAATGGCACATTATATGTCATATGTTTTACCACAGTGTCGCGTCCCACAAAACATGGGCAGTGAGGGTGCAAGAAGGGGCGGTTTGGGTTAAGTTTTTAAGAAAGAAACAAACAGAGACTTAATGTTGTTAAATCTCTCAGAAGGCCAGGGGTCTCTCAGTCTCAGAGGACTGGAGCCCAGAATAAGGCCGACTAAAGGTTTTTATTGATAGGTATACAACTATAAGAAAGTAACATTGTTTCTTACAGTCTGTGAGACTCATACATCATAGTAGAAAAATGTCTATTCCAATCATCCTTTGTCTGTAAACAGCCGAAGCACAAGGTCCCATGATGTCTTACCTAAGGTATGGACCTTCTCAGGGTCAAGTCTCTCATATTGTAACAGCTCCATAGAGATAAGTGGAGAGAACTGATCTTTGTTGTCCTCATGACTTCTCTCACAAACAGGTGCCAAGGAAAAGCCAGGGCGCGCAACAGACTTTCCCAAGCAGGGGGAAGGGGAGGCAAGGCCCCTTCCCATACCTGTCTAAGGCAGCTCTTTGGGGTCCCCACTCGGTTCCGCCTGGCTTAGGTTGTATCTCCCGTGAGATATCTTACTTGTCTTTGGCTGCAAACCATCTTTTGGGGACCAGACAGAGAGACATAAGGTGTAAACACAAGGATGGAACAGAGTCCCAGAAAGGCACAATCTCACAGATTCTTCTTTCCTTAAGGAAAGACATGGAGGGACAGTGGGCTAGGCTGTTGTGCGACTACACCACAGCTTTTTAAAAATGTAATATTCCAAATATTAATAATGTAATATTCTAAAACCCACTGAATTGTGCACTTCAACTAGGTGAATTGTGTGGTATGTGAATTATATCTCAATAAAACCATTAAAAATGGTTTTATGATATGATCTCAATTTTTAAATTATATATTTTATTTTAGAAATACGTACAAATGTGTATGTACCTAGATTGTATACACTTGTCGTTATGTGTATCATTAGTTCAGTGGGTATTTTCTGCTCTTTTCTGAGTTTCAGTCTCTCAAAAATGTGTACCACTTAAAAATTTTGTAATTTAAAAAACGCTTTACATTACACCGGAAACTTATATAATATTGTATGTCACTGTAATTGAAAAAATTAAAAAGTTATTAAAAATAAATGAAAAATGCTGTATGGACCCTGGACAGGACTGAGGTGTTTATCTTTGTCCCCAAACCCATCACATCAAACTAATTGTGAGAAAAACACCAGACAAACCCTGGTAGAGGTCTTTCTACAAAATTCCTGACCTGTCCTCCTCAAAACTGTCCAGATTATGAAAAACAAGGCAAGTCGAAGAAACCATCACACCCAAGAGCCTAAGGAGATAGGTGCCTGCAAGTCACATGGGACCTGGGACACAGGAGCACATCAGGGGAACTGAGGAAACCTGAGTCAAGCATGGATGTTAGTTAACAATACATATCGATACTGGTTTATTACAGCTCGCTGTGCGAGGAGTCAACAGGAAATGGGTGTGGGGCACACGGCGACTCGGGGCTGTGTGCAACTTTTCTGTTACTCTAAGGCTGTTCTACAAAATAACGTCTATCAATAATAGTAATAATAATAAAAGATCCAGAAGGTGCTGTGAAGCACAGCTCTCCTTGGCTGTGAAGCAGCCGGCCCATTGTCCCAAGGGCTGCGGAGTGGTCACTTTCTGATGGGACGGTGGCACTGGGTCTGGGGCCGCGCTGTGCATCTGGTCTCCTAGAACCAGAAGCAGCCCTCGCTGCCCTCCGTACCCCTGCAGTGACAGTGGGGGCAGTAGTCCCAGGCTGTGCACCGCAGCGCCCTAGGGACTCTCGCTGCACACCAGGCTCTCGTCCTTCTTGCGTAAGACTGTCCCTGTTTGCCTTGCCTAACTCTACTGCTTGCACACCTGGATGACCCTCTTATGTGAAACCCGTGTACCGCCACTATTGGAGACGACCCTCTGGCTGGAGCCTTGGTTAATGCCTGTGGTAAACCGAGGCAGCAGGACTGGATCCACGGCTTTATTCTGATAAAGTCTGATCTTGCGGAAAGACACAAACGTGTGTGAGACTGCTCCTTTGATAGCTATGTCCCGCTCACGACACCCATGAACCGTCCAGGACAGCAAGAGTGACCCACGCCACTAACGGGACAGTTTCCTGCAGCCGAAACAACCCAGGTGCAGGTACATGCTCCAGAGTCACTGAAGACACAGACACGGGTGTGACCTGGTGGCTCAGCCGGGGGGGCGCAAGGCTCGTAACACCAGCCTGGGCCAGGGAGCTGCGCCCTCCAACTAGACTGAGAGACAGTCTAGACTGAGCGGCTCAAAAACCAGGGGGTGGGGTGCGGGGCAAAAAAAAAAGACACAGACACCTCCCAGGAGGGGACCCAAGGTGAGCACAGGCCTGGCCCTGTGAGCATGTAGGCCACCAGTCCTGTCCAGGATGGCCAGTGGGGCATGAATGTCAGATAAACCACAGACAACTTGCACGATAAGTATGTGCCACGAAGTATGTGGGCCCTGCTTATGCTGAGCAACAAGTCACAGCCCCATGGTCTGTGGGTCCGTTCAGTGAAGTGTCCAGAGCAGGCACGGCCACAGAGACCGGAAGTGGGTTCATGGGTGTCGGGGACTGGGAGTGGGGTGGGAGTTACCGCTGATGGGGACAGGCTTCTTTTTTGGGTGACGGAATGTTCTTAAACTAGGTAGAGATAGGAGTTGCACACCCTTGTAGATGTACTAAATGCCACTGACTTGTTCACTTCTAAATGGTTACATTTGTTACATGAATTTCACCAGGATTAAAAACAAACGTCAGGGGTATGGGACAGGATCCCGGACGCAGGCACCCTGCCAAGGCCCTGCTCTGATGGGTGGAGGACACCTGCTACAGGCGGAACGTCAGAGGTCCAGGTGGGGGCGGGGGCGGAGCTTCACAGACAACAGGTACTTTCCTGGGTGTGAACACAGCCCCCCTCCAGGCACTGCTGCCACCTCTCAGCACAGAAATCGATCCTGTTTGCAAGTCGGGTGGAGTATGGACCCGCCCTGAGGAAGGGGGCCAGCCTGGCACTCGGTGGGGCTCGGGGCCCTGGGCACCTAATGCATACGTCAGCCCCATCAGGTCAGATGCCGAGAGGCAAAACCAGCTGGAGAGGCAATGCGCCGGCAGCACGAGAACCACTGAGGGTCTCCTGGTGCGGCCCTTGACTTGGCACGAGTGCCACATTGGAGGTGAGAGAGGAAGCGCTAGCTTGGGCCTTGTGTTTTAGTCATGGGTCTGGGCTCCAGGTGAGACCATTACAGGTTTCTAGCAGCAGAGCCCAGGCCAGCACGAGAAGCTGAAAAGCTGAAATGCTGGTTACCTGTGCTCAGCACGCTCCAGGCCTCCCAAGAGGTCTCGGGAGGGAGAGCCCACCGTGCTCTTACCACCCACTGTGGCTCTGCTTAAAAAATGAATAAACCCTGGGAATTTCCAGAACTGGCTGACGGGACCGGCAGGCTTCACATGTATTAAAAATATAGACTGTATCCCCCGGCTGTCAGTGAGTCGTTCTCTGCAATAGTCACAAAAGTCGTGCCTGCCCTCTTTTCCTTCCCACGCCATCCTCGGCTCGGCGGAACGCGGCTGCTTCCATGGTTTTGCACCACACAGCTCTGAGGGGTGGCCCTGAACTGAGCTGTGGGTCCAGAGTCCCTCTTCCAGTGGGCACCCAGATGCTGGGTGGCTGTGTACCTCTCGCCCCTGAGCCCCTTGCTAGCTGCTTGATCCCTGCATGTCCACAGTCACCTGGCATTGAGGGGGACCCGGTTCCCCCACACAGAAGCAGACACCAGTCACAGTGCAGGACACCACTGGGCAGAAAGATACTGGTCTCCAAAGAGCCAGTGCAGGGACAGGGAGCGGCCCCCATTCTTCCCAAGACAGCCCTCATGTGCCCAGGTGGACGAGGGTCTGACCGTGACTGCCATCAGCTGAGAGCTGTCACCAGCCTTGTCCAGAGGGTCGAAAGGAAAGCATCCCCTATTGTCTCCACAAAGGGACAAACAGAATAGCGACAAAGACAGCCAGCCTGGAAGGGCCCTCAGCACCCGATTTCCACAGTGGCCCTAGGGACAGCAGACAGCAGGAAGGGACGGCAGAAAACATGAGACGACAGGGGCATTGTGTGCCCGATGCCTCCCCGCAGGAGGCATTTTTCAGCCGTAACCAACTGGCCCCCGTGAGAGGGTTCAGCCAGCGCATTGTGCCCTTGCCTGCCCCCCTCGGCCCTCCCGAGCCCCCACGAGGACTCCTGGGCCTAGCGTCCCTGTGGCCATAGGCACAGCTTTTTGGGAAAAGGCCCCACATCTGGGACAAGGCAGAGATGGGAAGGCACGTTGGGGTGCAGAGAGTGACCCCACAGTGAGCGCCCTGGGGTCGGATGTGGAGGAACTCACTTTACCCCCTTGTCACACCACCAGCCCTGGTGGGACCCCCCCAGCAGGTCATTGGGCCCCAGCTTCCCGGGCTCAGCCCCTCTCACCCTACCAGGGCCTCTCTCCGGGCAGCGCCGGCTGGGAAAGGCTCTGCCTGCTTCCTGTGGGTTACTGTGTGGACGGGATTTTGTTTTTCTTCTTTGGAAACTTAAATATAATTTGCAGGGAGATTTTCCTGAAGGTCAAAGGAAGCAGAATTTTGCTTGGTTCCAAAGAGAAAAAACATTTAGAATCAGACAATGTTTCTAGCCTGAAAGAGGAGTGGAAAAGTGGCTCTCTGGCCTGGGTGGGGTTTCCTAAGCAGGAGACAGGGGAGGACAGCCAACTTGTATCTCTCCCGCCCCCAGCCACTTGTCCCCTTCACATCCAAATATGGGCCACCTCCACCCCACAGAGAAACCCTAGGGCCATTGTGAAAGAGGACACTGCCCCAAGAGAAACTGCAGGGTGTGAAAGGTGAGCCCATGGCCTTCAACACCCCCAAACTACCCCAGGCGCAAAACTGCCATGCCTGGTTGGCTCCATCCCAGGCCAGGAGAAAGACCCTAAATAAAGAATAACCCAGACCAGAGACAAGGCAGCAAGTAACAGAAGAAGCAACATGAACAACTAAAAATTCCTGGGGGGGAGAAAAAACAAATCAGTGACGTAATCGAACGCAATGAAAGTGACGACCTACTTAGGAGCCTTTGAAATACGAAATCAGCCCTGGCCTTGCCAAGAGTAGGCTTCTCTTCTCCCACAGCCAGCAGGTGGGCATGGGGTGGATGTGGCCTTCCTGGAGGGACAGTCAGGCGACATCTGTCCAGAGCCTGCCCCACAGGGTCTGCCCCAGGAGGTCTGCCCCACGGGAGAAATCACAGCGAGCCTCCAACCACGGTCCCCCCTAGAAGGACAGTGTAAGCATCAAAAGCTGTCTCAGAAGAACAGCTTACACAGACAGAGGGCTGTGTTGTCACTGTTAAGTGACAACAGCTCACAAATCAACAAGCAAAACTACAGTGGATGAGCACACACGTGCTCAAACACACACAGCTGCCATCAACTTGGAGACGCGCCAGCTTGGTGCCACAGTGGATTCGGGGTGAGAATTGTGGGGTTTCGTTTGGTTTGAGTGCTTTTCTGTGTTTGTCACGTTTTCTACGGTGCCGTGTCCTGTTCTCATAACCAGCGAGAAGAGGGGAGTGAGCTGTCACAGGCCACGAGGCACAGAGATCTGGGGGCAGCGGCTCCCGGAGGCATTGGGGTAGGTGGCCAGAGGCGGCCTTGGGCCCGGGTCGGCTCTGACACTAATTCCCTGTCGGAGTAGGGGTTAGCACTGCCCTTGGTGACCCTCCTCTGGGACACGGTGACAACTGTAAAATCACAGACTGTCAGCTCTGGAGCGGGACCACAAATAACAACAGTGACTATTCCTTCAATGGGCTGAAAAAACAAAACACACGCAGGCCTCCAAAATGCAAGTATGTATTTTCCAAAAATTAGAAACTGCTTTTATTTGTATTGTAAAAAGACATCTTCATAAACACTTTTTTTATTTTTTTAATTCAGAAAATGGACAAAGGAGAAAGGAAAAGATACCAGGAGATACTGGCCCGAGTGGACTGGTGTCAGCACCCCTCGAGCACCCCTCAGGGCATCTGTTTTTACACGAATGGGATCATATTTTATATACTGCTTTAATTTCTTTTTATTTGGAAATGATGACAGATTCACAGGAACTGGCAGAGACAGTACAGGGAGGCCCAGCTTCCCCACGTCTCATATAATTAAAAGGCAAGAGTGAAACCAGGGGCCTGGGGTTGACACACTGGGTGCGTCGAAGTCTGAGCCATTGTCCCTCGAACGTACGTAGGTTCCTGTACCCACCACCCCAATCTAGATACAGGCACTTCCATCACCACAAACATGTCCATCCAGCCACCCCTTTCAGACCCTCTACACCCCACCGCCATCCTCAACCCTGGGCACCGAAATCTGGTCTCCATCTCTGTTATTCTGTCCTGTCGAGAAGGTTCTACAGATGCCACCAGTCAGCACATATGCTCCGCAGCTCCCCTGCCTCCACTCAGCACAGTACTCTGGGGAGCCATCCAATTTGTTGTCTGTCCCCATAGCTTGTTTCTCTATCTTGCTAGCAATATTCAAGGTACAGTGTCCCACTGGGTTAGCCAGTCACCTACCTCGGGGAGTCCTGGCTGGTTTCCATTTGGGACTGTCTCGAAGAAAGCTGGTGTGAATGTTCATGCACAGGTTTTCAGTGGACATGAATTTTCAATTCTCTGGGATAAATGCCAGGGATAAAATCAGCCACTGCTGGGTCATGTCCTAAGTGTTTTACACGCTGCTTGGTGAGCTGTTCCTCTGCTCCGTGCATGAAGGACAGTGTCCCTCATTGCTGGACATGGCCATCAATGTGCATTCTCATTTACAGAGGCTGCTTGAGGCTCCTCCCAATGGGAGTGTTTCCCCAAAGTCCCTGAAGAAGAGTATGCAGGTTGTTGTGGCTTCTGGAGGAGGACGTCCTTGGATGCTGTGACTTCTGTATGACACATTTCTAGAAGTGGAATCACTGGGCCCCAGGACCCTCACCAACACACACACACACTCGTGCCACATGCCCTCCATTGCATTGGAACCTCTTTTTTCCATATTGTCTATTATTATTACTATTATTATTATTATTGTTATTATTTATACATTGAGAGATAATTACCTGCAACATTGTATTTTTTTTAATGTTACATTGCTTTTTTTTTTCCAAGTCAAGTTGTTGTCCTTTCAATCGTAGTTGTGGGGGGCGCAGCTCAGCTCCAGGTCCAGTTGCTGTTGTTAGTTGCAGGGGGCACAGCCCACCATCCCTCGCGGGAGTCGAGGAGTTGAATTGGCAACCTTGTGGTTGAGAGCCCACTGGCCCATGTGGGAATCAAACCGGCCTTTGGCCTAAGCTCCAACCGCCTGAGCCACTGGGCCGGCCCACCTGCAACATTGTATTTGTTTCAGGTGTACAACATAATTATTTGATATTTGTACAAACAATGTCTGACAATTAAGTTCAGGAACTCACCCTAGAAAAAGTGCTACATACGTCATTGCTGAATATCACTATGGTCACCTTCAAAGTACTCCGCTTGGGAAGCTATGCACCGATGCCAGTGCCTAGTCCACCCTTCAAAGCAATTTTGGAACTCTTTTTCTGGAATGGCCATCAGAGCTGTCATCGCATTACCCTTGATGTCCTGAATGTCATCAAAATGTCTTCCTTTCAATATTTATCTTTGGGTAAAGAAAGAAGTCATTGGGGGCCAGATCAGGTGAGTGGGGAGGGTGTTCCAATACAGTTATTTATTTACTGGCTAAAAACTCCCTCACAGACAGTGCCGTGTGAGCTGGTGCATTGTCGTGATGTAAGAGCCAGGAATTGTTGGCAAAAAGTTCGGGTCGTCTAACTTTTTCACGTAGCCTTTTCAGTACTTCCAAGTAGTAAACTTGGTTAACTGTCTGTCCAGTTGGTACAAATTCATAATGAATAACCCCTCTGATAGCAGAAAAGGTTAGCAACATCGTTGCAACAAGTTTGTAAACTTAATTGTCAGACCTCGTGTTGTGACATGATCGCCACCATAAGTCTAGATAAGATACATATATAGTTACAATTTTTTTTCTTGTAATGAGAACTTTTAAGATCTTAACAACTTTCAAATACACAACAGAGTATTCTTAATTGTAGTCGCCATGCTGTACATTGTATCGCCAGGACTTAATCTTATAACTGAAAGTTTGGACCCCTTTCACCCATTTCGCCCCCCCCCCCACGTTTGTTCTCTGTGAGCTCGAATATGCTTTTTTAGATTCTACATATAAGTGAGATCGTACAATATTTATCTTTCTCTATCTTATTTCACTTAAACTTTTTTTTTTTTTAAACTGATAAGCTGGACTTTTATTTTATTTTATTTGTTTTGAGAGCCCACTGGCCCATGTGGGAATCGAACCGGCAGCCTTCAGAGTTAGGAGCACGGAGCTCTAACCGCCTGCGCCACCCAGCCGGCCCTTCACTTAAACTTTTAAAAACAAATAATACGGGCCATTGGTAAAGAAAAATTTAACAATATGTATCATATATATGAAGACTATATATAAAGACTATATATAGTAGCCAGTTTAAATCTATTAGTCATGAAGCCAAAACAAAGTATCTCCTTTCAGGTGAATTCCCTGCTTTTTGTTGCAAAATGTCACTGCCTGTCCATTGCATTTCTCCCCTGAGAACTGCATTTTCTCTGACTTTGCCCTTTTTTCTACTTTGCTGTTGGCCTTTGTTGATTCATGACAGATGTTTTTGTAGTAAGGATATTAATTGTGTGTTCCAACTTTTATACAATGTAATTTTTTTCTTTGTAATTTTTAAAATGATTTGCAGAGGTTTAATCTTTGACGGTTTTTTTCTTTACAGTTTCTGGCTTAGAGAGCGTGTTTAGGAAGGATTTCCTCACCTTAAGACTTAAAAAAATATCTATCTGGAATTTCTTCCCTTGAAGAAATTTATAATTCTATGAATGGCCCCAGAACATACTTTTTAAGTGAACTTTTCACTTTGGAGTAATGTGAGATTTACAGAAAAAGTTGCAAAGCTGGCACATTGGGTCCCAAACACCCAGCCTCGCCCCCTGCAATATTAACATCTGACATTCCCACCAAGAAAGTGACATGCATGTGTCACTGTTAAGGAAACCAGCCTGTCTTTGATTTCTTCCATCAGTTTTCCACTAATGTCTTCTTTCTGTTCCTGGATCCCTTCCAGGATTTCACGTCCCATTTAGTTGTCACATCTCCCCAGGATCCTCTGGCCAGAACTTCCATCCTTTGGGAGTCTGCTTGGTGGTTTTGGTTTTTTTTTAACCAGTGGCATTTATACAAATCATTTCTAATTTTTAGAAGGTGGGTTTTCTCTTCCCTCAGTGATGTGGGTTCAATTGTGCCCCCCCCAAAAAAAATATGTCCACGTCACAACCCCCAGGAGCCTCTAAATGTAAACTTATTTGGAAATAGGGTCTTTGTAGATGTTATCAAGGTAAGATGAGGTTGTACTGGCCCTAATCCGATATGATGGGGTCCTTATAAAAACAAGGGGAATTCAGACACAGAGACACAGGAAGAGGCCACGGGGCAACAGATGCGGAGACCAGGGCCACAAGACAAGAGACTCCAAGGATTGCCAGTAAAACACCAGGAGCTGGGAGAGGCAGGAAGACCCTCCCCTGGAGCCTCAGGAGGGAGCAGGGCCCTGTGACACCTTGGTCTGGGGCCTTTGACCTCCAGGACTGAGAGGAAACACATTTCTGTTGTTTGAAGCCCCCCAGTTTGTAGTCATCTGTTATGGCCACACCAGGGATCTGTTCTGAGTGACCGGCGTACACCCAGTTGCTCAGAACACATCTGGGTGCACAGCACCCAGAGGGCCACCGGGCTAGGGACAGGGGACACCGATGGCTGCATCACATGGGAGGAACCCTCCCCGCCCAAGGAGAATTCCCGGCAAGGCAGCGTGGCTGGCTCTGTGTGGGTTCTCAGGGGAGAAGCTGACCCCTTGAGCATGGCTGATGCAAGTGAGAGATGGGAGGGCCGCTGTGCAAAGCAGGAGGGCGGGTCCTCAGACACTAAACAGAATTACCGTGTGATGCAGCAATCCCGTTTCGGGCAGACACCCAAAATAATGGAAAGTAGGGATATGAAGAGTTATTTGCACACGAGGTTCATAGCAGCGTTATTCACAGTAGACAAATGGTGGGAAGAGCCCAAGTGTCCATCAGCTGACGAGGGACAAACACAACGTAGTCCATCCACACACTGGGGTGTCACTCAGCCGTGAAAAGGAGGGAGGCGCTGACACTCGCCACAACGTGGACGGACATTGAACACACGGTGCTCATGAGAGAAGCCGGACACACAAGGCCACACAGTGTGTGATTCCATTGATGTGAAATGTCCAGAAGAGGCACATCCACAGACAGGAAGTGGGTTAACGGTTGTCAGGGTCTGGGGAGGGGGTGGAGGTGAATACTGACGAGGATGGGGTTTCTTTTGGGGTGATGGAATGTTCTGAAATTGAACAGAGGTAATGATTGCACAGCATCGCGAATGTACTAAATGCCACTAAATTGTTCACTTTAAAATGACTAATTTTATGCTGTGTAAATTTTATTTCAGTGACAAAGTTACCTTCCTAATGTCCTTCTTTGTATTGCAAAAGTCAGGAGTGGTCATTGTTAACTAAAATGATAATAAAAGACGGTAGCCTGCACGAAAAATGCACTGGTGTTCAAGGTCGTCTCTGGGAGTGAGGTCTGTGAAGATGATGCCATTTTTGCTAAGAAGCAATGCCAGCCGCCGCCAGTGGGTCCCCAAAGCTGAGGCCAGCTTGTGTCCAACCCACAGCTGGCTGTAAAGGTCCTCAGGTCCCGCAGAACGGGAAGTGGCCAATCCATCCCTTCGTGGCCATCAGGACTAAGCCCCCCATTCCCCTGGTTTGCACATCTGAGCCTCAGGTCTGGTTCAGACCCCAAGGGGACACTGGGTGCCAGCCTGGGCTTTGGGGAAGGAGGCAGGGAACCCCAGCCTCTCCCAGGCCCAGCTCTTCCTCCTGAGCACTGCCCAGACATGCTGCGGTTGGCCCCACCCCAAGCCCAGGACCCCTGACTCTGCAGGTGATTCCAACAGCAGACATGCCACTGAGGTCCTACCTGGGGGTGGACACTGTTGCCATTTCATAACCAAGAACATTAAGGGCCGAGATCTACTCCCAGAGCCACACGTTCTCCCAGGACCCCCACTTGCCACCTCGCTCTGTTCCAGGCCCCCACCCACGCCGGGCCCCTCACACAGGGCATCTGGGGAGGAGAATCTTCTGTTCCCTTTAAGCCTTCATCTTTAAGCCGGCCGTTGCCTTGGCAACGGTCTACAGCTGACCTTTGTGCAGTAAAAAAGGTGACCTTCCCCATGCAGCCCCCTCCCTGCCTCGGCCTCCCCTGTGGTGGAGCAATTTAAAGGCAACTGTCTAAACAGTGCGTTATGGATTCCGCCTCCTGCGCCTGCACGGACCGCAAGAACTTCAAGCCTGTGACCAGGCCCTCCTAAACTTGAGGAGGTAACAGTGTCCATGGGAGAGCCTGGGAATCACTGAACCTGACTCAGTTGTACAAGATCAGCGCCCCAGCCTCAGTTTCCCCATCTGTAAGGTGGCACACTGCAAGGACCCCGCTAGTGGAAGTCGTGGTTGGCCAGGTTGGGGTCGTGACAGGCAGTTCTCCAGCCAGGAGCAACCGACACACCATGGCATGGGACCTGCTTGTCCCACTGTGGAGACCACACTGCACTCTCCCCACCACAGATAGGCAGAGCTACGGAGGGGCCCTGCCAAGGCCGCGCCCACGAAGGCTGGAAGCCTGTCCAGAACCAAGGTCATCACTGGGCCTAGGAGGTCCCTCGGGGTCAGACAGGGGTGTCCCGGCAGGATGAGAGCACTGGCTCAGTGGGGCTTGTTCCTACTATGAGGTGGGCTGTGGGCACCAGGACCCTGGACACCCAGGCACAGGAATCCACTCTCCAAGCCCTTCCCTCCAATTTCTCAACCAGTGAGAGAAACCAAAAAAAGGGGGAACAGGAGAAGAAATTTTCCTCCAAGTTTCTTTTGGCAGGATTTCTGCCCTGAGCCCCTTTCCTGCCTCCAGGCAGCCCTCCCTGCCTGGCCCTGCTGATGGGCACAGGCTTCCATCATATCCCTCCCCGCCTCTATACTCTGCTGTGGCTTCCCAGGGCCCTTGGGGGGAACCAAACTCCTTCCCCCTCCTCCCTCTGTTCCAGTCACACCAGCCACCCAGAGTGCCTGCAAACCCAGCAGGCTGCGTCCCACGCCAGGGCCTTTGCACTTGCCATTCCTTCTGCCTACATGCTCGTCTTCACCAAAAGTATGCTCCTTCTTTCAGGCCTCACCTCAAATGGCACCCATCTCTCTGTGTCTCCCAACTGTGCATGACCTTTGGTCTTCCCGGGTCCTCTCTGGCCTCTGTCCAGTGCAGTCTCCACTCCATCTCAGAGACCACCTTCAGGAAAAGGAGATGGAACCACTTCAGGGGTGAGTGGGGGCTGGGACCTATGTATCTCTCTACCCACTCGAGCCAATGGACAAAGGGGCTTCCCAAGCCCAGGTCGGACTCTGGGACCCACACTCACCCTGCCCTCTGCCCAGTCCTTTCCCACAGCTCCTTGCAGAGCAGCAGGGTGGAAAGTTGCTGCACTCAGACCACCCCACCGATGTTAGGGACCACAGAAGGAAAGTCACCTTCCTGCTGGTCTGGGAAGACAACTGGGGGTATGGACACAGGGACAGCCTCCCACAGGCCTGGCCTGCCTTCCAACCCTAGCAGTGAAGAGAACCCTATCTGCAGAAGCATACGAGCAGACACCATCCATGCAGGCGCTGTCCAGCAGTTGTGAAGGTGACCTCAGTAGGCACCATTACAGCCCTTCTTTGGTCGGTGAAGAAACTGGGTGTCAGAGAGGTGAGTAGCTGCCTGGCACATGGACGAAGAGACTGGGTCCATGACTCCAGCACACGAGATTTCTCCCTGGTGTGCCAGAAGCCCCGTGCTGGGTGGGGACCTGCCCTTTGCTTTGGGCCTCAGTGGGTCTTAACCTCGTAAGTGTAAGTGGGTCTTAACACTTACAGCAGAGTGTAAGTGTTTAAGGCCCAAGATAAGGGCCAATTAAAGGGTTTTCTAGAATAATTATCTTCATAAACACCAAAAAGTGGTAACAACTCAATTGCCTATCATAGAGAAATGGATACGCAAAACATGGCCTGTCTACACACTGGAATATTACTCGGCTGTGAAAAGGAGGGAGGCGCTGACACTCGCCACAACGTGGATGGACCTTGAACACACGGTGCTCATGAGAGAAGCCGGATGGACACACAAGGCCACACAGTGTGTGATTCCACTTATGGGAAACGTCCAGAACAGGCGCGTCCACAGAGACAGGAAGTGGGTTAGTGATTGTCAGGGGCTGGGGGACTGCTGATGGGGACTGGGTTTCTTTAGGGGGGGGTTGAAAATCTTCTAGAATCCATTGTGTTGATGGAGACATAATTTTGTGAATGTACTAAAACAAATGAAGTGTACGTGTTGAATAAACTGTAAGGTATGTGAATAGCTCAATAAAACTGTTTAAAAACATGATATTCCCTCTTGCCTATGTCACCTTTCCTCCCTGACTTTGAAAGTCCATGCCCAGGTAAGCTGCGACACCATCTTCGCCTGGGGCCACACTCAAGGAACCTTGTCTGGAAGCCTTATAAGGCAGTGAGCTTCCCGTCTCCAGAGGCACGCAAGCAGAGAGCTGTGAGCCATGGCTGGGCTCCCTGCCCTGGGTGAAGAATGGCCTCTCAGGCCCAGTGCCAAAAATCCAGAAACACTTGCTGATAAAATATCCTGGCATCTTGGACCCTATTGCCTGAGATAGTACCTCGGGGCTGAGTTTCGGTGACCGGCAAGGCTTCTGCCTCAGCAGAGCACTGCATACAGAAACATATGTGTTCACATGCATCTACATAACAACTGTTTGGGGATTTTTTCCCTTCTTTTCTTCAAGTAAAAGGGCCTGTCATGGTCATAGGGCATTGGTGACACCACTGATTTCATGGTGCTTTCATCACTGCTGGCTGGGCACACAAAGGCCCCTCTAAGCTTTACCCAGCGTATTCTGTATGTGGGAGCCTCCTCGTTCCCTATGAACTTCAAAAGTCCCAATCCTATTAGGGCGGGGGCTGGGAAACAATCCAATGGAAGAGGTGGCCTTTATTCCCAACCCAGGCTGGGCAGGGGGTCCTGGGGACCCTCATTAGGCTGGTGATGTTCCCGCAGGTCTCAGAGTTTCTGACAATGAGCTTCCCCAACTCTCTACCAGTCCAGAAGCAATGGTGGGGCCTCCAAGCCACCCGAAAGAGTCCTTCCCTTCCAGGCAGGGGGGTGTGGTCACCAAGGGTCCGGCTGACATGGCTCCATGTGGTTAAGAGCAGCGTTCACTAGAAGCCTGACTCACACCTTCCTTACCCCCCAAGTCTAAGTTACCTTGCCCGGAAAATGGGAACAATCTCACTGCTTATGTCCCCAGCTCTCATGGCCCCTACTGTGGAGGGAAGGAGGCACCCTCACTTCCTATCCCAGCTGGGACCCACCTGAGAATCTGCAGCCTCTCCACGCGACCACAGAGACGTCTGGCCATGGCCTGGATTAACCCTGAGGGCCATGGGGAGCCACAGGAGGGTTTAGGCAGGGGAGGGGCCCAGTCTGGTTTTCTGTTTTGAAAAGTTCCCCTGGTTGCCCTAGGAAGGAGGGAGCGTGGGGCAGTTAACGACGCCTGGCCCAGAGCAGAGGCTGGGGTGCGGGCAGGGGCAGATGCCAGGTGTATTGTGCAGGGTGAGGGCAGATGGGGAGGTCGGGGAAGGTCAGGCCCCGGCCTGGGGAGGAGGGTCAGACTCAGCTGCTCACGGATAATGTTCAGACAAGTCTCCAGAGGACCCTGTCGTTGGCCCTGACCAATGTGGAGACAAGAACAGGAAAATCCATGTCCAGGAGTATCCACTCAATGGAGTGTCACTCGGCCGTGAAAAGGAAGGAGGCGCTGACACGCGCCACAACGTGGGTGGACCTTGAACATACGGTGCTCATGAGAGAAGCCGGACACACAGGGCCACACCGTGTGTGATTCCACTCATGTGAAATGTCCAGAACACGCACATCCACAGACAGGAAGTGGGTTAGTGGATGCCGGACTGGGGGAGAAAGATGGTGAGTGACTGGTTAGGAGGATGGGTTTCTTTTTGGGGTGATGGAATGTTCTGGAATTAGATAGAGGTGCTAGTTGCATGACTCTGTGAATGTACTAAAAACCACTGAACTGTACACTTTAAATGGGCTAACTTTGGGGTGCCGGTTGGCTCAGTTGGTTAGAGTGCAGTGCTCATAACACCAAGGTCACTGGTTCTATTCCCACATGGGCCAGTGAGCTGTGCCCTCCACAACTAGATTGAAAACAATAACTTGATATGGAGCTGATGATGGGTCTTGGAAAAACACTGTTTCCCAATTAAAAAAAAAAAAAAGCGCCACCAGGCTATAACCGACTGAACTAACCAGCCTCCCAATGCCATCCGCTTTAAACATGTTGTCTCCTGTGCTCAACTGTGACTTTTCTGGAGTATGGGATTATACATTGTTCACCTACAGGGCACAATACTGACCCATTACTGACGCCATTTGTAATAAACATTGTTGAACTGAAAATAAAAGTGGGTGTGAGCAGGTAAGGAGGGTATGCCTGGCCACAGAGGGGCAGCTAACGGGGGTGGCAGGGGCATTGCTCTTTGCCTGGCTGGTCAAGGGGGAAGGAATGACCTGTGCAAAGGCCTTGAGGCAGAGACAAGATTGGTTTGTTTCAAAGAACAGAGGAGCAAGGTTGGGACGGGCAGGGCCAGATTCCAGACTCCTGGTGCCTTGAACCCAAATGGGTAAAGTGGCCGGGGACGTGGTTCAGAGGCAGAGCGGGATGGCTCAAAGATGCTGGACCCACCAGCCCCAAGCTGTCCCTTGCCTCCCGGTCCTCAGGATTGGATCCAAACCCCAACGGGCAACCAAGCCCATTCAATCCCCACAGCAATGTCAGGGCATGTGGATGTGTAAGCACGGTCTGCATGCTGAGACAAACTGGACGGGGGACTGTGGGGGGCACCTCCCCACAATGAAAATGAGAATGGGTTCCAGGGTGATGTGGCCTAGGACACAGAAGGGGTCCCCCGATGTGCCAATTACACAGAAAGGGACCCAGGTGTGCGATGAGTGACCAAACCCTTTGTGCCTCAGTTTTCTTTTCTGGAAAATGGGTCTCTCAAGACAATTAAGCCAGAAGTCACACATTAGGTAGCAGGTGAGAAGTTGGCAGGCACTAGAGGGGTACTCTGAGAGACTCTGAGGGCCAGGGGACAGCCTGGGACTGGTGGGTCCAGCCTGAGGGCTTGCCTGACACCTGAGCCTGCTCAGGCCATCCACATCTCTGAGCCTTCCTGCTCTTCCCTGAACCAGGTCTCCAGCCCCTCCCTGTCTAGGCCCCACTTGGATCCCCACCCAGCTTCCTCCCTGATCCTCCCCCTCACCTTCACGATTGCCCACAGCCTATCTGCAAGCAACCTCAGGGAGCTGTGAAACCAAGTAATTTAGATTATATCACTCGCTTCTTCTCACCCACCATGGCTCCCTAGTGCCCTCTGCATAAAACTCAGTTCCCCCCATGGCCTACAATGGCCTGGGATGGGGCTGGCCGTGCCGCACCTCTCACCTGGTCTGCAGTCCTAGAGACATGCAGGACCCCACCTGGAGGCCACAGCGAAGCGCTCCCTTCTGTGCAGGATCCTCATTTCCACCCACTATTTCTCATGCTTCAGGTTTCAGCTGAGCTCTCACCTCCTCAGAGAAGCCCACCTGTCCTCTGCGTCATTGGGTCCTTGCCTGGTGGTGGGGAGGGTGTCCTCGGACCCTGAGAAGTCCCACCCAGCGTCCGCAGCGCTCTAACTCAAAGCCTGCTCACAGTCCCCACCCACGGGCCAGGCATCCAGCCTCAGTTTCCCCAGCTGCCAGCTGCAGGAGGGCATCAGGAGATGGCAAGTCTGAGTTCTGCCTGGACATATCAGCGTGATGGCAGGGTCAGGGGTGTTGGGTCAAGGTCAAGGCTGTGTACAACATACCCGCTTTGGACACTGCCCCTGGGGCTCCTGTGCACACCCCTCACAGGCTGTCCGGCCTGTGATTAGTGCTTCCCTCCAAGGGCCACTGTCTAAGAGTCAGGAGGCCCATGTCGTCCACCCAGCCGTGCCTGCGAGGGGCCCTCAATCCCGCCCTGAAGATTGGGAGCCTGCGTCTGCCCATGCAGTGTCTCCACCGGCCTCCTCGCTCCACCTAGTGGTGGCCGGCTCCCAGAGCTGCATGAGGCCCAGAGAGGGTGCGGGGCCACTGGGGCACACAGCGGGCTTCAGGCCCAGAGAGGGCGTGGGGGTGTACAGTGGGGGTTGGGGCCAAGAGAGTGTGCGGGAGTACACAGAGGGTATGGGGTTCAGAGGGCGTGGGGCACAGGGTGCTCACAGCCATGACAGGGGGAGCCTCATCTCTCCCCTTGCTCACCTTAGTTTGAGAGAGAAGTTCTCCCATAGTCTCTTGTTACAGGATGGGAAACTGAGGCCCAGAAGAGAGGCTTGCCCCCAAAGCCACAGAAAAGAGCAGGTTGGTTCAAACCAAACTCCAGGAATTGGGACCCAATTTATGCCCTTACTCCTCAACCCATGGAAACGGAAAGAGGCCTGAGTCATGGAGTGACATGGGGGGATGTCAGGGGTGTATGTGGTGGGGGTGAAGAGTGGGGGTGGTGGCTGCTGAAGAAGGGACTGTCTACACCACTGTCATGCTGGGACTCTAGGACCAATCTGAGCTGGGACCAAACCCCAGCTCTGCCACACGCCCACTCAGTAACCTTGTCCAGCAGAGTCCCCTCTTGGCCTCAGTTTCCATGTCTGTAAGATGGGTGTAATTATAGAGTAGTTGTGAGGCTCCAGGTGACGAGGCAGGTAAAGCCGATGTAGGGTACATAGTAGGCATTAATAAATGTTGGCAGTTGATTAACACTGAGTAATATTGTCACCAAGGCTCGCCCACCCTCCACACTGCTCCCCTCTCCTTTTCTGCTCCCACCACACATGCCTCTTTGTATTCCTCCACAATATGATGGTCCCTGCTACCTCAGGGTCTTTGCATGTGCTGTTCCCCCTGACAGGAATGCCCTAACTTCCCCCTTGCCCTGATTAACTCCAACTCAGGTTTGCCTACTTTGGTTCCCACTGTGTCCCTGGTAGTACATAGCACAGGAGCAGGCATTTAGCTGGCACTGAAGAAATGCATGAGGTTGGACGAAAACAGGGCTGGCCCTAGACTGCCTTTCCTCACCCCCCTCATTCAATCCCTCGGGAAACTGAGGCCCAGAAAATGGCAGCAATAGCACAGCCCTCTTGTCACCAGCTGCAGGCCCAGAAGACCTGGTGGGATAGCGTTTGGAAGCCACAATAGCCTACCCCTCCCCAATCCCAGCCCCCAAGGAGGGTCAGGCTGCAGAGGCAGAGACCAGGCCAAATTGAAATTGATTGTGGGGAACAGCTCAGCAGGGTGGAACAGACACATGACCGCCAGGGAGCGCAGAGTCGCCCGAGCATGAAAACGCATCCCAGCCAGTGAGGGAGAACTGTTTAATCGTCAGTGGAAGCTTCTAGCAATGGCCTCCAAGGAGCTGGAAGGCGACAGGGCTAAGTCACCACAGCTGGCAGAAGTGAGGACACTTCCATCCCTTTATTCATTCATTCATTCATTCATTCATTCACCCACCCCTTTCTTCCTGGAGCGTTTATCTGGCGATGCCACCATGTGCCAGCCCTGATGTTAATTGTCTTAGCTCCTCCCCAGGCAGCCCTGCTGCTTCAGTGGCAGCAGGTCTCATTCACAGTGGCCCAAGGTCAAGGCCAGAGCCAGGGCTGAAGTCCAGCACCATCCTGAGTTGCATGTATTGAGCACCTGCTGTTTGCCTGGCCCTGGGCTCAGCCTGATTAATTAGGTTCCTCATTTTATCTTCGCAACAGCCCTCGTGTTAATTATATCCTCTTTGTCCACTAGGGGAGGCCCAGAGAAAAAAAGAGGGCTCCCTTGCCCAGGACTCCCACTGAGAAGGGGGAGCTGAGATTCGAACCCAAGCCACGAAACCACAAAAGTGGTCAGAACTTTTGTCACTCTTTCTGTGGCCCTTGTTCAGGTCAGAAAAATTGTCTCAAAGACAATGAGAGCTATGGAGGAATTTAGAGCAAGGGAGGGCAGTCAGGTAGGAAAGCCCTTCCCCACATTTCATCAAGAGGACACTGGGCCATGTATCCCTTCAGCCATCCCCCACCCCAGAGACCAGCTAGAAATCAGATATCCAGTGGGGCTGTGGGCTACCTTCCAAGTTGGGCCAGACTTCTCATGAATTTCCTGTTCTGAGGCTCAGAGAGGGTGGCTGCTGGCCCCAGCCTGGAAGTGGCAGAGCCCGATTCCACCCTGGGCCTGAGGGCTTCCCAGGCTCTGCCTGCCCTCAGTTTCTCCTGTGGGCCTCTGCGGGGTGGTGACCAGACACGTGGTCAGTGGGGCAGCTGTGTTCCCCCAAGCCCCTGCGACCCTGACCCGGAAGCCCCCCTCAGCGCCAGGGGCTGGGGGCCAAATTTCAGCCATCTCTCAAGTCCCCTTCCCAGCAAGGGCTTCCACTGGGATTAGGGGCCAGGGTCAGGGGTCAACAGCATTTGCCTCAGCTCCTTTCAGGCCAAGAGCAGATTCGTTCTCCCTGCCACCTCGAATTTCCTGGACAAAGACTCAGTGGAGGGACCCGGCAGAGGGCCAGCCAAGCGTCCCTGGGAAAGCCCTGGAAGTGCCTCTGCCAGCTCAGCTGCCCCTGACTACACAGCCCCCATTCAGTCTTCAAATGAACATCGAACAGTCTGGTTGTGTGTGCCCATGCTACAGATAGGGAAACTGAGGCAGGACATGGGGGCCTCTCTGCTGAGGTTCCAGTGGCATTTTGTGCCAGCCTTGGCCAGGCAGGGGCCACGGCTGAGTGGCCAGGATGGGATCTGCGCAATACAGCACTGGAGGTGGTGTCCGTGGGGGCAAGTGGGTGGGGCCTGGCGGAGGCCAAAGGCAGACAGCCCTCAGAGGCGCGTTCCGCTCGTCAGCATTGGTTCCACTTGAGTCCACCCTGGACAGGCTGGAATGATCCCCCGGTGATGGCTGCTGGGCCGTGACAACTTGAAGGGGCCCAGCCGGCCTGACTGATGGCCAGTCAGGGGGCCTCCTGAAGCCACAACACCCCCCTCTGTGCTGGGAACAGCATCAGCCATCCCTGACTACCATGATGGGGAAACTGAGTCACAGGGCGGTACCACATCCTCTCCCGTCCCACAGTGTCTCACAGTGAGGCCAGGCAGCCCACCGAGGCCTGGATCCCTGCAGGCCACACAACCTCACCTACGACCTGAAAGAATCTGGGGACTGGGGTGGCTGAGTCATGAGAATCACTCGCTTCCTGCTCATTCCCCAGCACCTGGGCCGCAGATGCACACAGGTGGCTGCACTGGAGCCAGACCAGGGACCCAGAAAGCATAGCCCTGGGACCTCCCCTGAGGGGTCCTCCGCAGCAGTCGGGGTCTCACTGGCAGCTTTGTCAGGGCAACGATCCCGTCTCTGGCCCCCGATCTTTCCGTCACATTGAGGCCACCTTGTCACATGTGGGAAAATCCACCGTGGCTTGCAGCAAGGGGAGGAACAGCAGTGGACAGCACCTGTGCCCACTCTGGACGGGGATCTGCTGAGAGGCCCCCTTGTACTGGGTCTGGGCCTATCTGGGTCTCAGCTTCCCCAGCTAGAAAATGGGTGTTGGTCTCTACAGAGGAAGACCTCTTCCCCTTTGCCCCACCCCTGGGGCCTGCTCCCCACAACCCTCCAGCCCCCCCAGGCTCCATCCCCCCTTGCCCTGCTAATCCACCAGCCAGCCTTTGCCTTGGTCCGTGAGGCCTAATCCCCGATTGTCTGAGACCGGTTTTACATACATTTAGAGGCTTTTCATAATAGATTTACTGGGCCCCAGAACGGCCCTAGCCAGGCGATTAGCTGCTCCTTAATTGAAAACTCCCTGCCCTGCCCCTCCGCCCCTCTCCACCGGGACTCCAGTGGAGGAAAGGGACCAGGGAGGACCCCACAGCCCTGCAGGCCCCACAGGGGCCTTCACATGTGATTGAATGGTGTCTCCCCTGCATCCAATAGGACGGCAGCTGCCAGGCCCTCACAAGAAAGATCCATTGCCAACCCCAGCCAGTGAGGGGCTGGGTTGGGCCAGGGCTCCAACCTTATGTGGGTCTCGCCCAACACCCAGTGCTACCACAGCCCTTGGAGGGGCGTGGTCTCCCAGTTTCAGGTGGGAGCGCACGACTCACCCAGGGCACCTCGTTAAGGAGTTGGCCTCACTTGAACCCAGGCCTGTGGGACCCTGGGGCTCACAATTCAGGTCTTGGACCCCAGATCTCACTCCCTGGCCCTCTACGTGCCTTCCCATATCCCCACCAGGCTGCAGGGGTGCGGAATGTTCAGGGGTAGAATGGAGGATGGATGGTAGAGGGCTGAAAGTCAGTGAATGCTCCCACCCCTCACCCGTTGCTGCCAGGTCCCCAACAGGGCAACTTAATTCCACCTGTCACCAGGATGTGGGCCACGTTTATTTATCTGGTGTATATATGTATTTTAATTTAGAGCTCTGCCAGCCAGCACGGCTGACTCCTGCAGAGCCCCCACCACCCACCCCCAACAGCTGTGCCTTGCCTGAGGAGGGAAGGCTGGAGAATGAGGCCAGCGCCCCAGCCTCTCCCAGCTGGTGAGAAAGAGCACTTGATTTGGAGTCCAAGCACAAAACACACTTATTCAGTCATTCAACAAACATTCTCTGAGGGCTGGAGACCTTGTGCCAAACACTGGGTCTGGCGCCTGCAGTTGTGCCCTCAGTCATGGGCAAAAAAAATCCTCTCTATGCCTCAGTTTCCCAGTCTGGCCACAGGGAGTCAAGAACTGCAGCCCGGGGCTCCGTGCATGATTAATACTGCTAATAATGGCCCGGGGTGTGCCGACTCAGTGGAGCTGCCGTCATTAACACTCGGCTGTGATATTGCAAACCGTAACTCTGGTGCGCCTTTGTGGGGCGGGCAAGGCAAAGGTGCAGAGGGGGCCATAAACTGTCCCTTTCCGGGGCTTAGCTTGGCATTGCTGAGCAGGTTCATGGAGGGCCCTTTCAGGGGTGCCCCCCACAGCAAGATAATAACAGGCTCTAATTTTCACCACCTCAGGCACCCTCGCTAGGCCTGCCGGTTCCTCTGAGCCCACAGTGAACCATTATTGATGAGAATACATATTCTGGATTCACCTGAGTCACTTACCTGGGCTGCTGGGGTGGGATGCCCAGCTCCTCCCCACCCACCCTATGCCCATGGGGCAGCTCAGGCACCTACCGACAGTGGGGTCCCAGCTATGGAGCCTTGGGCTGGCCCACCCCTCCTTCAGCCTCAGCTTTCTCACCTGTACAGTGGGTTTCAGATAGGTCTCCTCTGTGTTGGGGAAGGGTAAACTGAGGCCCAGAAAGGAAACTGCTTGCCCTGCCCTGGAGGATCCCACTGGAGAAAGAAGCTGAGTAGGGGATGGAACCCACGCCTTGTACTACACTGCGCAGTTGGGGAAACTGCGTCCTTGAGGGAGAAGGAAGCCTGGCCACAGCTCGCCAAAAAGGGTGGTAGCAAGGAACCAGGCCTCCACTCCCTCCTCCTGAGACCAGAGCTCATGCCCCTGTTGTAAATGGGGAAACTGAGGTCCCGAGCATGGAGCTGGGACCTGAAGAGCTCAGGGAACAGAATTCTTGTTTGGAGACTGGCCTGGGCAAAGGCGCGGAGGGTAGACACTCCCGTGGCGGAGGCCCAGCCTGGAGGCCGCTGGGGGAGGAACCAAGTGAGAAGGTTGGGGCAGGAGGAACTGGGCCTTCAGGAGGAGGGGGCCTTGTCCTGGGCGTAGAGGACTCACTGCAGGGCTTTGAGCAGGGGGCAGAAATGGGGGGCACAGCTATTCCCCGGATTCTCCGCACATCTCAGGTTCTTTAGGGAGGCACCACAGCCTCAGCCTGCTGCCCTCCCCCTGCCCGGGGGTCCCAGTGGCCGCATGAAGCTTTTAAGCACTTAGCTCAGCCAAAAGGGTGCGAGGTGAGTGGCTGGCTTTCCAGCCCGCCCTGTGCAAGTGCCCCTGGGCCAGAACCATCACCTCTTGCCTCCTGTTCCTCTCCCACAGCCGCCTTCTAGGCTGGGACCACGTGCCTGATGCCTGCCTAAGTTTCCCTTTGTCAAATAGGGGCAGCTCCTCAGTGGTCTCAGAAATTGGTCAGGAAAATAAGCACAGAAGCTGGGGGTGGGGGAGGCTTGGCAAGTGGAGGGGCTCACGGAAGCACAATCAATAATAATGTCCCCGGCTACCTCAGCAGCCTCTCCAACCTCCATCAATGTGGTCTTGGGGGCTAGAGCTCCGGAGGGGCCTGGGTGGGTGAGCCTGTCGGAATGACTTTCCTGGACCTCGAGCCCCGGAGTCAAACGCTGTGGCCCCATAGCTAGAGGAGGGGCCACACAACCCACTTGGGGGCCAGACTGGAACCACGGCAATTCCTACACCTCCAAACTCATGTAATTGAGCCAGAGCTTCAGAGAGAGGGCAGCCTCGGGGTCCCCAACACAGTCTGGTGGGCTGAACAAATGCTTCCTAGAGGAGAAGGCATGAAGGGTGGCCCACTCCGCCAGGTCCCTGGGCGCTGGGGGGACACAGTCTCATCGTCCTGGGGTTGCCCAAGGCCCTGCCCAGATCCAGCTTTTGATCCCACCCAGGCCTAAGCTCACCCTGGATTCACAGGGTCCACCTCTGGGCTTGGTGTGGCCTCAGTTTCCCTACCTGCACAGGAGAGGGGTTCTCCAGCACTGCTTGGTGCCCCCCACCATGGACTGCATTGTCTATTAGGACCCATCAATCTTCTCTGGGCCTCTTGGCCTCCATTGCCCGATCAAGGGGGGGGTGTCAGGGGCTGTTGGGTGGGTGGCCCCCTGGGAGTCTTTCCTTCTTTCTGGTTTCACATCTCTGCTCAGCCATCTCAGGCGGCGTTCTGCTCCGTCCCGCAACAGTGCAGAGAGGCACAAAGGGTCCAGTGGCCTCCTGGATGCCTCCCCGGGAGGGCAGCCTGAGTCCTGAGGCTCAGCAGCCCCCCACCTGGAGTCTACTCCTCCTAAACTCCAGCCTGCTTCCTTTCTGGCCTTCGAGGCCTTCCCCCCTCAGCCTCCGGAAAGTCTGGGGGACGATACCTGAATCGCCCTTCCGTCTAGTCTCTGTGCTACCGTGGGTCCTGCCACCTGCCCTGAGCTCAGTGTTCCAGGCCCATCTCACCTGTGGTCCACACCAGGCCCCAATGGTCATCACCCGTATGGTTCTAATAATGACTGAACCAGCCCAGCAGCTTCAAGGGGAAACTAAGCATGGAAGGGGTTCCCCCTCTATCCCCAATGTCTCTGCCCCATAGGTCATGCCAGCCCAGTTTTGACCACTTAATTTTCGGCTATGTGTCATCTCGTGGTGATTTATGGCTCCTTGGGTTCCTGGCCTCCAACTCATTTTTTATTTGTTCATCATTGGCCGGCCAGCCACCTGCAACCTGGACCACCGTCCCCAGCACCATGCCCTCTTCCCGTGGCCTATAAGCTCCCCCAACATGGGGCTCAGAGACTACTGGGGAAGGCCTCACCATCCTCACTCTGACTCCAGAGACCGAAGGAGGGCCCAGCACTGACTGCACACAGTAGGCGCTCACTAAATGTTTGCTGGGGGCGCTGACGTTGGCACAGGAAATGCAATTGTCATAGTATACTCTTTTCTGATCATGCAGCTTCCACATAAATACATATACAACATTCATT
This sequence comes from Rhinolophus hipposideros, assembly GCF_964194185.1. Classification (NCBI taxonomy): domain Eukaryota; kingdom Metazoa; phylum Chordata; class Mammalia; order Chiroptera; family Rhinolophidae; genus Rhinolophus; species Rhinolophus hipposideros. The sequence goes on along the minus strand of NC_138062.1, from coordinate 60,670,134 downwards.
CATTTGATCATTTAGTGAGCGCCTACTGTGTACCAGGCATGCTCTAGGCACTGGGGACACGCAGTGACCTAAACAGACAAATACCCCCACCCTTGGGGAGCTCACAGTCTAGAGGAAACAGACAAGAAACAAGATAAATAAGGAAAATATGGGGTATGCCTAAGGGATGGTGAATAAATGCTAAAGAGAAAAGAAAATATCCAGGAGGCAAGGGAGGGGGTTGGGGCGGGCGTGTGTTGGGGTGTTTGAGGAAAGCCCGAGGGTGCGTCAGGGAGGGGCACAGCCCAAGCAAAGGTCTGGAGGTGGGAGGTGGGAGCCCCCGTGAGTAGTGAGTAGGAGGACCCCCAGGGAGCAGGAGTTGGGAGGGAGGAATAGATAGGACTCGATGAGGACCAAGCCCTGGGGCTGAGGGACTGTGGCCTTTCCTCTGAGTTGGGGGAGACGTGGGGGCTTCCAGCTCTGTGGCTATAGTCAAAGGACTTGATAAGACCTCTAAAAACCAGTTTGGTCCCCATCAGTCCTGGGGAAATGAGAACCATCACAGCAAGGGGTAGGGGAACCCAAGGGGGCGGAGCCCAGAGCTTTTCCTGGAACAGAGATGTAGATGGAGATCCTGAGGACTAGAGGGAAGGGGTGCAGAGAGCCCGTCCTGTAACCGTGGGGCTTGTCCCTCACACACACCAAGCCGCCCACGGACCTGAGGGGGCGAGGTCTCAGGGGAGGCATGGCTCCATGGGAGCAGCCAGGGGGGCAGGAGGGACCTCAGGACTCGCCTCCCCGCCTCTCGGACCCCCTGCTCATCGTGAGGCACAGAGGCAGCAGTAACCAGCCACAGGAGGGAAATCACTTTCCTCTGGAACCTCCAGGCAAGAAAAGGTGCAGAGCGGGACCCGCATACCAATGGCTGCATACTGATAGCCAGGCTGCCCTGGGGCCTGCAGGCAGCGTGGGGGTCTCAGCTGTGGCTGGGGTGGGGGCCGCGGGGCCCCCAGCTGTGCACGGTGCAGCCCCGGAAGTGATTGGCCACTCTGCATGTTGATAGTGGCGCCCGAGGCAGTGACGAGTGGCCAGCATGGGACAGGAGTGGTTCCGCAGAGACCCGGGCCCCAAATGCGTCTGGCGCTACAGGAGTGCACATGGCTCTTGCGGCTGTGCGATCAGACTGTGCAGAGTGTCTGCGTGTGGCAGACAAGTCCAACGGGAGACTGTGGGCCAGGCACAGGGTCCCAGTGATGCCCAAATAGACCCGAGGAATCAGAGACTTGACAGCAAGGGGCATGGGGTGAGTCACCACTGGCCAGGGAGGTCGACAGCCCAGCAGTGATCTGCAGAAAGGCTGCACCGGCCGGGGGCACAGCACAGGCCAAGGCCCCGCGGTGGGATCTATTTGTGGATTTACCCACCAAGGTTACTTTTTGTGTTAAAACTGGCTCAAAAATAGTTAAGTAGTTATCATATCACAGAATATAAATGTACCTTACTGACGTACTTCTAAAACTTGCATAAAGTTATGGCAGTCATGTTGATTTAAAACAAAACAAATAATAATTTAAAAATCCTTGTAATAGCTAAAAGGTGGAAACAACCCAACAGTACTTCAGTAGATGATGGACAAACCCAGCATGGCCTATCCACACATGGAGATGGAGTGTTATTTGGCCGTGAAAAGGAGGGAGGCGCTGACACTCGCCACAACGTGGATGGACCCTGAACACACGGGGCTCATGAGAGAAGCCGGACACACAAGGCCACACAGTGTGTGATTCCACTTTTGGGAAACGTCCAGAACAGGCACGTCCACAGAGACAGGAAGTAGATTCGGGGTTGTCAGGGGCTGGGGGTGACTGCTCATAGAGATGGGGTTGCTTCTGGGGGTGATGGCGTGTTCTGCGATTAGATGGTTGCACAACCCTGTGAATATACCAAAAGTTGTGGGAATGTACTTTAAATGGATTGATGGTGTGGTATGTAAATTATATCTCAGTAACATTTTTTTTTAAATAACAAAATCAAAATCAGCTGCTAAGATTCTACCCCATTGCCCCTGCATTTCTCTCCTTCCAGCCACCTGTCCCTGTGGCTGGGTTGGAGTGTGGGCAAGGGGTCTCGGGGAGAGTGGACTCAGGCAGGCCGCCACCCCCTCTGACCTTTGGGGTCCTCAACGTGGGGTGGGGGGACCTAGGGTCTCTCTCTGTGGTGCTCAGCAGGAGCATGCATCCTCTACCCCAGTCACTGAGCAGGGCTGGGCGGGGGACACAGGGGTCTTTGTGCCTTTGGCTGGTCTCATTAAAAGGCAGCCCCTGTCGCCAGGCCTAGCACGGCTGACTTCATTAGCTGAGAGCCTTCCCTCTCGGCAAACTGCTGGAGATGCTGCAGTCCCGGGGGGTGGCCCAAGGCCCAGCTGCCTCGCGGACCCGTCCCTCAGCCCTACCAGGCAGTCTCCAGACTCTCTGCCTCTGTCTGGGGCTGGGCTGGGGTGGATACTCCTGGGACCCCACAACCCACTGACACATGCCTTTTGCAAAACTAGAAAGGGATTAAAGGCAACAGTTAGGGAAATTGAGTCACACAGTGGCAGAGCTTGGCGATGGAGATGTCACAGAATTTGGTTCCTAAGAGACTGGTCATGTGCTCAGAGGGACACTTAATAAGCCCCTGCTGTGTACTCAGAGCCAGCCCATCTCTTCCATCCACCCCTCAGCAGCCCCAGGGGGGCAGAGGACTCATTCCCATTTCTCAGAGAGGGAAACCAAGGCCCACGGATGGCAAGAAAAGGTACAGCGCCCCATAAAATGCTCATTCCAGGGCCTGGTCCCAAAACAATGCACAGAACCAAAGAACCAGTCATGACTGTCCCCAGATGTTCCTCAAAGACACCCCTCCCTAGCAGGGACTTGACTCCCAAATGATAAGCTCAAAGTGCCCCTCCAACTAGGGTCGCCAGCCCCAAACAAAAAGGCACACCCTAGAGGTTTATGCTCATTTTATTATAAAAAAATACAGAATCCAAAGTTGATTGTGACAGGGGTATGGGGGGGCCTTGTCGTCAGCTCCAGGAGTGGTAATGCCACCACCCATGCTGACAAAAACTCCCCAGCTGGCAAGCCGGGCTGTCTCCCAGCGGCCAGGCACCATATATATTTATATATATAATATATATATATATATATATAAAACACAGATCAGGAAAGGTGGGTAGAAATATGAAATCTGTATAAATGCACTGTTTGCTTCATTAAAGTGTCTTCGGGAGGGGTTTTCCTTTTTCTTTTTCTCTTGGTGGTGGTCTCACCCCTCATTTCATTTTGTTTTATCTTATTTTCTTTTTTCTTATAAACATTATTAGTTAGAGTAGAGGGAGGGGGGGTCTGACAGACGCACGAGCTTATTGCGAAGTGCAGCTTCTACTCTAAAAAGTCATCCCACCCCACCCCCCTGCTAAAATAAAAGCCCCTTGCCCCCAAGAAGAGGTGGGGGGAAAAAGAAATTGTCCAGTCCGCCCTCAGAAATACAGTAAAAATAAATCACAGTATATACTTGCTGGCTCTATTTACAGAAATGTAATGTCTTCTTGGCCTCGGGGACAATCATGTGAAGCTGGGGGATGGGGTGGGGTGCTGTGATTCCGAGGGACTGGGACTCCAGTCACCAGTGGCCTCTGGTGAAATACTCTGAGAGCCGATCACCAGGCATGAGGAGGGTGGGGCTGGGGGACAGGGGTCTGAGATGGGTTCAGATACCTGGACCAGTCCTGGGGTCTCACCTTGCCCCTTCTACCTTAGGCTGGCCTGACCCAGGGCACCTGGGGGGTCCACAGTGGCCTCCCAGCCAGGACGCAACAAATGGACTAGAGGTTCCAGATCCCCATCCCCCAGGGGACCAGGGAACCCTGCCCCATCCATTCTATTTCCTTCCTAAAGTCACTGGCAACAGCAAGGAATAAATTAAATTAAAAACGCAAGTCTCTGATCCAACCATGAAAAATACACTAAAATAAAAAATCAACATCGTCGACAGGGTCTCAGGCTCTCCAGTGGCGCTGATGAGATGGCCTGTCCAGGGTCGATGCTGACACCAGCCCCCTTGGGCATTGGGGTCTGCGGCTGCACCCTTCCCCTGAGGCTGGTCCTGGGGTGGGTGGATGGCCCCCTGCAGGTGGGGGCAGCACCAGTCGTGGGAGAGGCAGGCGTCTCTATTTGGTCTCGGAGATGGCCGGCCAGGTGGGGCCAGCATCCTGCAGGCCGGGCCTAGGAGCCCAGGAGGGTCCAGAGCACGGGGACAGTGCTGAGGAATAGCTGGCCGCTGCCCAGGCCGTTGCACGAGTTATTGCTGGTGAAGATGGGCTCCGGGGCTTCGTACAGGGTCTCATCTGGGGACACGGAGACAGGATGGTCGGTGAGCGGCAGCCCAGGTCCCTCCGTCCGTAAGTGGCCGCCCCCCGTCATCTGCTTTCCCTGCTTCCTAGAACTTCTCCTGACCTGAACTTCATTAACCAGCTCAACCCTGGCTGCCCCTCAGGGTGTAGAGATTTCTGTCTACCTTGCTTGGGACTGTGCCTCCAGCACAGAGCGAGGCCAATAGCAGGTGCCCAAATAAGTGTGCCTGGCACCCAGGTAAAGTCTCAAGGCTGTGGGAGCCCCCTCATCTCTGGGTGTTTCAAGAGCTCAGAACACAGGTCCTTTGGTTCACCTCGGGGAAATTCCCTGAAACCCACTCTCCAGGGGCTATGGCCTCAGTGGTGGGGGCCCGCCATGGGCTTCAACCTTCACTCTTGAAGGTCTGACACGTCCTGATTTGCAGATGGGGAAACTGAGGCTCAGGGGAGGGGCCTACTTCAGCTATTGCTGAGGTTGTGGGACTCCCCAGGCTGTACCGTGACTATCCCTCGACTCCATTGACCACTCGGTGGGTCCTCAATGAAGACACAAGGATGGGGGCCTGGACCCTGCTCGAACCCCTGCGCACTTACTAGTGGGCCGCACATAAACCTTCAGACGCAGGCACGGCCTATCCACAGCATTGGGTGGCGTGGCAGCTGGAAAAGAAGGGTCGGGGGTTAATGGAGCAGGGGGCTCTTGGTGCCCGAGACCTTCTAGCACTGTAACCCCATTCCCCACGCTGGTGACTCAACCCTGACTCCAAGTGGGGATCTCCCCATAAAACTCCTAATCACACATTAAAGTCCCAGATACAGTGCCTCCTATTTCCCAGAAGTCCTCCTTCACACTTCCCCTGACCCTCCCGCTGCTGAACCCTAACCCTAGAGACTGGGGGTATCTGTGTCCAGCACCATCTCATTCCAGAGCAGCACAGGGCAAAATTGAAAGGTGATGAATAAAAATACGTTTGTTTTCAATTGATCAGCCAAAAGTTAGTGTAACCAAATGATTGACACAGGATCAAAGTCCTGCTCTCTGGGCGCCTGTCAGCAAGTCTCCCCAGTCTGGGGCTCACCTGGGACACAGTATATGCTTTGGAATGAATCATTTCTATCTGGGAGATGATGGAAGCCAGGTACCCTGGGAGGGATCCAGGTTCCAACTCTCTTGGAGGGACCAACACAGCAGAGGTCACATGGAGGTGGAAGCATACCTCTCGGTGGTCTTCAAGCCTAAACTGCCACCATTACTACTCCTGCTTCCTGGCCCACCTGGCAAGTGCCCTGGAGCAAGGGCAGGGGTGGTGCCACAGCATCAGCCAGGAGTCAGGAGGGAGGGGGACTCAGGGATGATAGGGAGGGGGAGGGCAGCCTGAGGCCCCATGGGACCAGTGGGGTGCATTTGTGGACTGATGCAGCCACCCACAGAGCTGTCCCCGCCTGTCCTCTCAGCCTATATTCTCTGCGGCCACCACTTCTGCCCACCCCCACAAGCCCCTCACTCTGGGAGATGAAGATAAAGAGCACGTAATAGAAATAACATTCGTCACAGAGATAGGACGAATAATTACAATAATTATCTTTATGAAACTCCTGTCTCAGAAAGAAAATGTAATTTTTCTTACATTGCGGAACTTAAACACCTTCTTCCCCCCTCCTCCACCCCTTTCTTCCCTGAATTAAAAGGAAAAGTCCAAATAGAACAGAAGGAGGAAATGGGCTTTGTAGAGTTTAATTGACACAGCAGGAGCTGGAATGGCAAGAACAGGGTCCCTTCCCTGAGGCCAGGAGTGGGAGGGTGGGGGTGTCAGGGGGAGGGCCTAGGAGACCCCTGCCCAGGTCAGGATGTGCTGAGCAGAACACCGGCTCTGCCCTCACCTGTGGCTTTGACCAAGCTCCTCTCACCCACCAGACTCCGTTTGCCTCAGTTTACCCCCCTCAGTGCATTGGGGGTGGGCCGCCCTGGTCTCAGTGTGAGATAGGCTGACTGATGGTGGGGCCATCGGCTCCCCCAGCCCAGAGACCCTGTGGCTGACCAGAAGCTGAGGTCATGTGTGTGGTTTCAGCCCCACTCTGAGTCTCAGTTTCGCTATCTGCAAAATGGGGACTCTGACAGCGGCGCCTCGGGGCTTGCAGGCAGGGTGAAGACACCATACAAAGGACTGACCCCGCCCCCCGCAGAGGCGGCCAGCTCAGGGCCACCGGCCCGCACCGAGACCACGCCCCGGCCTGGCTCCCCCGGCCTGCCCCCACCCCGCGCGCCCACTCACAAATGTAGTAGTACTCGTGGCCCGGGCGGAACTCGAAGCCCAGCGAGAAGGGCGTGAAGAGCTGGAACTTCTCGGAGAACTTGAGCGGGCCCCCGGGCGCCGCGGGCCGGTTGCACTCCCAGCGCTTGAAGCCGCGCTGTCGGTGGTCGCAGGAGGCGTGGCCCTCGCCGTTGACCATATACAGCACGTAGTGCTCCATGCGCTCGGCCGGCGGCAGCGGCGCCCCGTAGTGCGGGCAGTATATGTCCAGATAGTCGTTGATGCTCACCTCCACGGTGTAGCCCCCGCCGTCGTCCGCCGTGCCCACGTGGAACCTGGGGGCGGGGTCGCGGGGGATAAGGATTGTGAGAAGCCGGGCCAGTGATGGGGAACCCAGGAGCGGATCCAGCTTGGAGGCGGGATCGAGGCTTGGGGAGGGTGAGAGGGCGGGGCCAACGGGGGCGTGGTCAGCGCGGGGCAGGGGGCGGTCTTAGGAGACCGCTGGGCGGATTCCGCCTATAGAATGGTTCCAGGGTGCGAGCCTATGGTCCCCGGCCTGGCACCCGCCCCTCCAGGTCACAGCAGGCTCCTCGAGCCCCGGGCCTACAATGTGGTGGGCGCTGAGGAGGAGGGGTTGCCACCAGGTATTCTGGGTAACATGCAAACGATCTGGTGCCACGTGACTTGGAGGCACCCCACGCCCGACTTCTGGGCCGTTCTGCGGCAGACAGGCCCAGCACAGGCTGTTACCCCAGCAGGAAGTCCCTCTCCAAAAGTGTTGTCACTGCTTGACTTCGACGCCCGCCTCCCCCAGACAGCCCCCCAATGTGCCACCACATTCAGCCTCCTCAGTTTTCCTTCTGCAGATCCGCTTGCCAGGAAGGCCCACGGAGGCGCGGGGACGCAGGCCAGTGTTCTGGATCTGTCCGGGGCAAGCTCTGCCCCAACCCCTAGCCTGTTTCCCTATAGGTGACAGGGTTTAGAGAGCACCTCAGGCCCTCCGTCTCTCGGCCCAGCTCAGAGGTACCCTGGGTTCGATCCACAGCCCCACACGATGGGTCGGTCCTGTGTGACCCCACAGAGTCCCGCATCCTCCCTCGGGAACTTCGGGAATCCGGCAGCTGCCCCCCCCCCAGCTCCTGATCACCCCATCAGATTCCCCCAGCCCTGAAACCTCCACCCCCCCCAAGCCGCCCAAGCCCCTTCCTGGGGGAGCCCTCATGACCCAGCCTTGTCTTGTGAGGATAGAGGTCAGCTGAGAGAGGGACTCGCAGCTCCCTTCCATTACCGCCTCTGGCTACAGCGCCAGGAGCCCTTAGATCTCCCAGGAGTGGTCCCCTGGGTCTCTATCATGTAAACGCGGCCCGGACCAAGGAAGGACAAGGGGGGCCTCCTGAAAGGGGTTTATTAGCACATAAAAGGCCTGAGAATGAGGTTTGCAGGGCAGGCTCCCACAAGCTGCCCCTGTCTCCTCCTTCCCTGCACAGGCAGGGAAACTGAGGCTCAGCGATGGTCAGCACCAGGGATTGCAGCCCTGCCGCTGCCTCTGTGCCCACTCTGCCAGCTGCCTCAGCCCCCATGCCATGTGCACTGATTGGCACAGCTGGGCACCTGAGGGGGATCGGATTATCAGATGGCAGAGGCTGGCCCCCTGCTGCCCCTGAGATGCTGAACCAGGCCGGGCCATGGGCTCCAGAGACCCACAGAGGTGAGAATGACGCAGGCACGAGACCCTGCTCAGTCGTGCCTCATTTTTCCCATCCAGTACTAGAGTGGTGGTGATTTTAAGGCTCACAGAATTTCAGTTCTTGAGTAGAGGGAGCAGACTCTCCCCCAATCCCTTCTCCACTTTGTTGGGTTTGTCCAGGGACGGGGAGCTCATCTCACCCCCACAGAAGTGGAAGGGTGATTGCAGAATAAATGTGTCTGGCAGCGAGACTCAGGAAGTGGGGGCCAGGCTGGGACCAGGGTCAGCCTCAGACCCTGCCCATCACTTGGGTGGCCCCACGCTGGGCCGGGCATGGGCATCTCATGGACCGGCTCTGTGCTCCAGCCCCTTGGGCTCAACTGATGCAAAGCAGCTCCAGGCTTTTATGAAAAGTCATTCTCACCCTCTCCCAGCCCTACTGGAAACCCCACTGGTCAGCCAATTGATGACGGACACAACCGTGGGCCCAGCACAGGCCCACGCCCAGGCCTGTGGGAGAGAACGGGACGGGGGACCACGGGGGTTGGTGCTGGGCTGGAAGCGCCACCATCCTGGCTCCCAACCCCTCTGGGCCTGTTTTCCCTCACGTCCCCGGCATGATGCCTGGGGATGCACTCACAGCCTACAAGAGAGCCTGGCTCTCTACAGAGCCTTTATTGAGACCACAATGGACTCTGGAAAGTGGGGCCACAGCATGACCCTTTCTTTCTCCTCCGCCTCTGCCTGTGTCCCCCCATTAGACCTGCCTGCCTCCCCCTACATCAGATGCCACCATCATTCTCTCTTCCCAGTTCACCTTCTGGAAAGTATCAGAGACCGAGGCCACTTTGCTGCCTCAGAGGCTGGAAGCCCAGGCACCACCAGACTTCCCCAAATCCAGGGCTCACTTTTCTGCATGTCAATCAGACCCTGTGATCCCCTGGCTCAAAACCCTCCCCATCATGCAGAATAAAACACACAGTCCCCCAGTCCCATGAGGCCCCATGTCACCCTGACACCCCCAACCTCATTGCCCTTTGCCCCCAGGTCACTCCCTTCCAGCCACACCAACCACCTGGCTGTTCCTGTTCCCACCCCAGGGCCTTTGCACATGCTGTTCCCTCTGCCTAGAATGCTTCTGCCCACCTCATCACACATCTTGTTCCAACGTTATCATAGTTTTACCTCCACACAGTCGTGCTGCCTGCCCTCCTGGACCATGGGGTCGGCCTCTTCCTCCTCTGCCCCTTCTCCCATGACCAACACAGCCCCTGTACACAGTGGGGCTCAATAAATGTTTCATGATTGAACAAAGGCCAAGGATTCAAGGTCTTTGAGATGTTAAAGACGTGGGGAGCAGAGAACAGCCCCCATGTGGGGGTGCAAGGACCCCAGGAAGGTGTGTCCCAGGAGTAGTTCCCTCACCCTAGTGCTGGCTGCTGCCTACGTGGGCCATTTTTCCCCCTTCCTGGCTCTAAAATAGCATGGGCCTTGCTGTGTTGGCACTCCTGGTTCCAAGTTGGCGGGGGAGCCAGGGGCGGGTGCCTCACCTCTGTTCATGGTGGCGCCTGGCATGCATGGGGGAGGGGCCCAACCCTAAAACCAAGGGAGCCTGGCGCGTACAAGACAAAGCCTCCATTTCCTCTACTGGTGCCTTAGCCTGATATGCAAATACTCCACAGGAGCAGCAGATAGAGATCAAAATTCTCACTAAGGGGTTAATGACTGACTTGGGAATTTTCCCAGACAGACGACTCCCCTAGGCTTTCAGCTCTCCTGCCTCCCTCCCCCGCCCCCCCTCGCCCCACCAGCTACACCTTCACCCCCACCTTGCTCACCCTGCCAATGTCTACTCCTCCAGGCAGCCCTCCCAACCCTGGGTGGTCCCTCAGCTGTCAGGGCTCCACAACCTGCCCTCCCAGGCCACCCCAACCTTGCCAGCTGCCCCCTCCCTGCAACCACCCAGCAAGCAGCTAATTAGATCCAATTGGGCAATTGTCAAGTTAGACGCTAATAGCAAAGCAACTAATTAGGGATCTCACCCAAAACGAGGGTGGGGGGCTGTGCCACCTTTCCAGACTGGAAACTGAGGCACAGGTGGGGTAGGCAGCACGCCAGGGTCATGTGATTCCATCCCACCCCCAAGTGGGGCAGAGCCTGCCACTCCCAGTGAGGCCCCAAATCCTCAGTGCCCACCTCCAGTGTTTCGAGAGGCCAACAAGACATTCTCCATCAGAGGCCTGGCTGCCTTCCTCCTGCAGGGGGTGGGGGGCTGGGCAGGACGTCAGGGAAAATTAGGGCCCTGTGATGGTGCAGGGTCAGAAAGGACAGTTATGGCCTGGTGGGTGCAGGAGGCACACTGAATGCCGGGGCCCCAGAGCTGAAGCAAGGGGGGAAATGGGGCAGGGAGTGTGTGAAAGGTAGGGGAGGAGGCGCAGGGTCAGCCCCACTCCCGAGCCTTGACCTCAGCAAGACGTGGCCCAAGTGCATAGTCCACTCGCGTACACGTCTTGGTCACCCACCCACCTCCAGAGTGTGCACAGTGTTCCTGACACTCCTCGGCCAGCCCCAGACCTGGCTGCCTCTTGAAAAGGAGGTGACACCTGAGTGTGCCCAGCTTCTCGGTGGCCGTGGATGAGTCACTTTTCTCCGGGTCTGCAAAATGGAGGCACCGTGGGGCACCTGACCCAAAAGGTGGGCGAGGGGGCAACTTGGCCTGTGTGGTGAACAGAGCCCCTCAAAGCCAAGGTCCCAGGACCCGACTGGGAGGCGAGGCATGCAGCCCCTGGCACAAGGGCCCACGCAGCCAGGTGGGCGTGGGGTCTGGCTGAGGCAAAAGCAAAATCCTGCCGGCTTCTGTGCTCACGCACTGGTCTAGGGATGGGGGCGGCACGCTGGGACTTGGCCCCTCCCCCGGCGTGGCCCACCTGGTTGGGGGGACACAGCCAAACCCTCCCCCAGGACCCATCTCCCAAAGAGAAAAATCCCCACAGGGACACTATGGGGCATGGTGGGTCGTGCCACCCATTCCTGAGAAGGAGGGAAAGGGAAAGCGGGTTTCACGGAGGAAACCTAGCTCAGGGGATAGGACCCCTGCCAGCCTGGCTCAGGGGCGTCGTAACATCCATTGCAAGGGCATCACTGCCTTCCAGACCCCCATTAATGCACCTGCCACCCCCAGAACAACCAGGACCTCCACTCATGACCCCAGGGACCTGTGAACCTCGTGGGGAAGTTTGCTGCGGGGCCCAGAGATTGGAGACACCAGCCCCCTTCCCGGCCCAGCTCCCAGGCAGGTGGAGGCCAAATCCGGCTGAGTCTACAGCTGGCTCCAGGCCTCTGCACCTGATCCTTGGTTTCTTCCTCCGCTGAGGCCACCCAGGGTGGTCCACGGTGGGGAGGGACCGGGGCTGGGGCAAGGAGGACTGCCGGCCCATCAGACCCCAGGAGGCCTGCACATCCCAGCTCAGATCCGAACAGACAGAGCCCAGGCCCTTGGCAGGCGGGGGCGGCTCATGACACCTCACTCAGCCCCTGACTCCTCCGGCACTGCCGTCTCAACCCTGGAACGTTGCTGGGGAGTTGGGCCCCAAGCCTGGAGGCCCCTCCTCTTTCCCACAGGAGTTGCCTTGGTTTCCCCCTCTGTGGGGTGCCCCTGAGGCCCTCGGAGCAGGCCATGCCTACACCTGGCCCATCTACAGTGGGCCCTGCTGCCATCTGCGAGGGGCGCAGCTTGCTGGCCCCCACTTCATAGAGGAGACATGGGAACTCCAAGCAGCAAAGCCACCCATTGGAGGTCACACCCAGGGTTCCGGGACCCACGAATCTGAGTGGAGCCTCCCCGCAGTCCCCGGACCCCATCTTCCGGCCCCAAGTCCCCAGGCCCACCGGATCTCACTGTCTAAACTCGCCAAACCCCCAAGGCGGGTGGACAAGCTTCTTTCAAACAAAACAAAAAAGCCTCATGCGGCAAAATGTGGCATCGCCCCTTCAGAGCCAGACCCCTCACACCACCACGGCAACAGCCCCCCGAGTCCCCATTTTCCCACCTACCATTTGAGGGGGAACATGGCCACTGCCCGCCCCTTGGGCAATCTGGACTGGGGGGGCCAGGGGAAGGTGGATGGAGCCCCAGATGCCTGGTTGGGGTGAGCGCCAAGCCCAGAGCTCGCAGCGAGGTCTGCACTGCTGGATCCACTCTGGCTGCAGTCTTCCAATCAGGTGGGGACTCTGGGGATGGCTGGTGCCCTGCGTGGTGCCTGCGCTCAACCTTGATGGCCCCTCTGCATCATGGGCAGCATGGGGCCCCGGAGACTTGGCAATATTCCCCGGCAGGTATCCACCTGGACCAGGGGTCGGAGGAAGAGCCAATAGGATGAGCAGAAAGAGCAAGCTGTGCCACCACCAGTGAGGCCCTGGGTCCGCCAGAGCCGGGCTGCACATGCAAACACATGTGTGCTTTGCATAAACATGCGAAAGACACACGTGTGTGCATCCCACAAACGGACACACACATCCTCCCCACGTACAAATATGCACATGTACCCCCAGACACCACACATTCCACACAGACAAGCTCCCGCAAACATGTATGCACTCTCCACATGCATGCCTTCCAGGCACAATCACACTGACACGTGCAAACACGCCAGGGTCACCCTGCCACACAGACAAGCGCGTGCACCACACAGACACACACCTCCCAGCGCCCCTAGGAGCCCCACACGTGTGGACAAGAACTCACAGCGACTCTTACAGATAACCCTGTAGCCCCGGAACCCCCACGTACACAGCTGCACATACAGCCCCACACACGGCCTGTGGCCAGGTGAGGGCAACAGGCTGGGGACCCTGGTCCGGAGACATGCAGCAGCCAGCCGGTGGGTGCACAGCAGCTGGTGGGGGTGCCGGGCCGGGTGGCTGGACTAGGTGCCAGGCCCCACCCTGTGACACAGTGGGTGGTGAGTACAGGGCTCCCTCTGCGACATCTGCGGGCCCGTGTGTGCAGGAACCAGTGTGCACGGCAGGAGGACACAATTTGGGAACCAGCCACACGTTCACCACCATTCACCACCTCAGTGCAGGTACCAGACCTGGCCGGGCGAGGGTGGCCGGCCTCCCCGAAGTGCCTGTCCATCCCCATCTGAGCACAGTGGTCCCTTGGGCTCCTCCACTGCCTGTCTGTCCTCTACTTGAGCTGCCTAGCCTTCGCTCTGTCCCCTTCCTTACAGTGTCTTTTGTGTGCGCCCGTCTCAGGCACAACCCCCCCCTTGTCCTCAGCTCCCACCTCCTCTGACTGCCACCACCAATTCCTGCTTTGACCCCATCCTTGTCCCTCCCCATCCAGGCCCCTCTCTCCTCTCTGTCCCTGGGGCTGCCTCATGCTCCAAGTCTGCACCTCTCCTGTGCGCCATGGTCCCCAGACTGGGTGCCCTTGGGAAATCTCCATTCCTGGGCGTCCTCAGACCCTGAAGCCCAATGCCACCCCTCTTCCTGTGCCCAACACATCCCGTCACCAGGCACAGGTTCTGGTCCAGCCACTCATGGACATCAAACCTCCCAAGGGGTCCCCAGGGGCCAAGGCCCCTCTGGCAGAGCCCCTCAACCTCAGCAGTGTATGGAGCCCCGATCTGTTCTGCATCCACCTAGGCCCCCAACCCCAACACAAGATATCAGGGAGGACACCTCCCACCAGGGATGCCCTAGGCAAGAGGAAGAGGAAGAGGAGGGGAGGGGAGAAGGCCCTGATGGCCAGACAAGCAAGGCCATCGCTTGGGGGGCTGGTCAGAGCAGGGCTGTCAGGTCAGCAACAGGAGGTGGACGAATGGCCAGCAGAGCCAGGATGGGGTGCCTCCTTCCCCCAACGGGATCCTGCTGGCAGCATAGCCCTGTGGCAGGTGGGGCAGCGGGCAGCCCCAATGACCCCCTTCCAGTCTCCGTGTTTGGTGTGCCCTAGAACAAAGGACAGGCCACACTGGGACAGGGATTCCGGAGCTGAAACCAAAAACTTGGGCTGGGAAGCACTGCCCGCTGGGCTCCCTGCTCGGGTGGCAGCGGGGAAGAGCCTTAATCAAACCCACATATGACCAGCGAGGAGGGTGGCGCAGGGGACTGACTCCGCCGTGGCCCAGCTGTCCCTCCTTGGTGTGGGGTCTTTGCCCTGGGCCCCGGGGTCCGACCCCGCAGCTGGGCAACTGAGGGGGGTGTCTGGGCATGCTCCCTGCCCCCACAGCTGCGGGACACTGGCTGCCCTTGTCCCAGAGCCTGACTCAAAGACCACCCTTTATGCAACTTTCCGCCCGAGGACCAAGGATGGAGTAGGGCAGGGGACAGTGGGGTGTGGAGACGGCAGGCTCTGGAGGGTGGCTCAGCGGGCGCTTGGAAACAGAAAGTGACCCATGGCAAAAGGGCAGGGAGTGGAGCCCAGCCACCACGGCAATGCGGTGTGACCCTGAGTGCTAGGGCAGACTCCAGAGTCTCGGGACCCTGGAGCCCCATCTCCCACAGGACACCCAGTCCACTCCAGCCTTGGAGGCCCAGGGAGGGACCGCCCAGCAGATGTGGTCAATCACCAGCAAACTTTTCTCGCTTCATCTAACGGGGGCTTCTGCTGCCCTCCAATTTGTATTCAGCACCCAGGTCTAAGGATGTTGTGTGGGCAGGTGGGTGGGGCACCTCTGCCAGGCGTGGCAAGCTAGGCACAAGGCCACCTGGGTCCCTGCCCCAACTCTGCTCCCTGGCCATGACCTTGAGCCAGCTGCTCAGCCCCTCTGTGCCTCAGTTTCCTCATCAGTGTTAGGAGGATGGGGAAAGGGTACTACCTGACCAAGACTCCTGGGAGAGCCCCCAAACCCCCTTGGTCCTTGGGTCTCCCATTCCTACAAGGCCGGGACCAAAGACCTTCTGGAATAAAGGTGGACGCTGAGTCAGTAGGGAGGAACATTTCAACTTCCCCAAGTTAATCTGGGGACCCGCTGGCAGGATGTGCCTGTGGCCCCCCCATCTCCAGGGGCAGCTCAGTGCCAGGGTCTCCGGGGATCCCCACCAACTCCGAAAGGGGGTTCCCTGGAGAGACCAAAGAATAGGGGTCTACCAAGTCCAGGAGGGAACTTAAGGCTGTACCGCTTCTGAATGTGCCTGAGGGGTTCCCCAAACTCCTGGGGACGGTGGCGCTCTGGGGCATGCACGGCGCAAGTCCCCAAGACTGCACGACAGTGGGCTACCCTGGAGGGAGAATGCACGAGGAACGCGAGTCCCTGAAACTCTGGGGGACCGGAACTCCCTGGGGGCTCCCGCGGAAACTGGGCGCCCCCACTCGGGAGGCAGAGCGCGTGGGGGGCGCCCGGAGCTCGTGACGGGGAGGCCGGGCCCGGGGCAGCGGCGTCCGCGGTCCCCAGGCTCCGGGTCCCCGCCCGCGGCCGCGCTCACCTGGGGTTGCTGCGGTTCCAGTAGACCGCGTAGCGGTCCGAGTTGGCGCGGGCGGCATCCTCGGCGCGCGCTACCGGCGCCGGCGGCGGCGGCAGGAGCAGCAGCAGCAGCACCGGCAGCAGCGGGCGCTGCACGGGCGCCATGGCCCCGGTCCGGCCGCCGCGCTCGCCTGGCCGCCGCCTGCCAGCCGTCTCCGCCTCCTCCGCCGCCGCCGAGCGGGCGGGCGCAGGGCGGGCGGGAGGAGGGCGCGCCGGCGCTTGGAGATCCCCGGCTGCCCCCGCCTGGGCGCGCGCGACCTCAGGCGCCGAGAAGTCAGGCGGCGGCGGGCGGGGCGCCGGGGTTGCCCCGGGCGCCGGCCCGGCCGCGCGGACTCTCGAAGCGCCGGCCGCCGCCGCCGCACCCGCTGGGGAGGGGCCAGGGCGCCGGCCTTTGTCCCGCCCGAGCGTCGGAGGGCCGCGGGCGCCCCCTCCTGCCGTGCCCCGGCCAAGCGGGGGTGTGTGGGCGCTCCTGCCTCATACGCGCCCCCCGCCGGGGCCATAGCGTCCCAGACTCGTCCCGGTCGGTGTCCCCGATCCTGCTGCCGAGATCGTCAGGATCCTGCCCCAGCGATCACCATCATCATCACGCGGCCTTGACCCGAAGGTGCCTGAATTCCTCTCAGTCGCCTCCACTGAAGCCACTAGGCCCATCTACAGAGCCTGGCCCATGGGAGGAACAGGAGGCACAGAGATGACTCACCCCCATCTCATCCCTTCATTCAAACCCAGACCCCAAATCCTAAACCAGGCCCAAACAACTCTGTACCTCCCATCCAACCTGGTAGAGAATTTTGCACTGGGACTGAACAAAGTCCACTAATGCCTCTTCAGGGGCCCCCCAGGGCAGTTACCTCCCTCTGGACCTCTGTTTTCTCATCCGGGAAATGGAACAGGAATCCCTACCTCAGCACCTTCAGCAGATTAAGTCAACATGCAGGAAAAAAGTCCAACAGGGGGAGGAGAACTGGAAGGGCGTTCTGGCAGAGGGCACAGCTTAGGCAAAGGCGTAAAAGCGCCTGACCTGTTCAGGGGACTCAGAGTGATCACTCCTGGGGGCATACTGTGGGCAAGGAACTGAGGGCCTGACCTCGTTTTGTCCTTATTCATGCCACAGCCTCCTTCACCAGACTGAGCTCATGGAGGTATGCTGTCACCAAGTGCTGGCTGGAAAATGCCAGTGGTGCCCTGCCAGGTTCCACCTCTCTGGGTTTGTTTCTCTCGCCCAGGCCTGGTGCAGTGTTCAGGAGCTCTTGAACTGGAAGGTCCACAAGTGATGGATAATCGAAGCTACTCCCAGGAATCATAAGAAGCCAAAGATTGGCTAACTAACCTTCGCCCAGGCAAGACAGGGATATCAGATGGACCCACCCCAACCACTCACCCCTGAAACATTGTGGGCATGTGCCACAGGTCCCCTGAGCTTCCTGCCCACACTTCCCCGCCAGCCAGTCACACCTCCTGCACTTTGTTCAGACTATACCCCACCTGGAGTCCTTCCCCTTCTCTTCCCATTAAAATTCTGTTTGTCCTTTAAGGCCTGTCCCACTCTGTGCCCCATCCCCGCAAGACAAGTTTCTGTCTTCTTCCCTCTGGGGAACTCAGCCTGTCTGTTGTGGGTGTTCTGGCTTTTGGGTTCTGTCCTCTTACTTAACTACAGACGCCTGTCCCAGGGCTGGCCCAATGGCTCCACAGAGGATATGGGAACCTGCCCACAGGTGGTGGCCTGGGCAGGGCCAGGAGGCCCAGGAGTGGCCCAGGGCACCTGGGAGGGTCTTAAGACAGACTTTGTGGGTACCCCTGGGGTGAGGGCTCAGCCCCAGGCTGGCTGGCTGGCTCTCAGGGCAGCAGAGGCCTGGCAGCTGGACCCCAGCACAGTTAAGTGGGGACACGTGTCCAGGATGCCAGCATGCCTGGCCCAACCCAGTCCTGCCTGGCAAAGTGGGCCCTTCCGGAAGCCCATCTGCTCTTGGACGAGAACCCTCCTACTTCATGGGACCTCACCCAAGGGGCAGGGGCTCTTCTGTCACCCCCAGCAGGACTGGACCTGCACAGGGGAGCGGATGGGGCGCATGGGCAGAGGGGACATTGTCTACAAAGGCCAGTGATGGGTCGGCTCATTTGCATGCTGGGGCCACTGAGGAGAGAGCTGCCACTGCCCCAGCCACTGTGCTGATTTGAGCAGACGCTCGTTTTCCTTCTGTTCTTGTCTCTCACTCAAGGTCAGAGCTGGAGCAGGGACAGGAACAAAGGCGTGTGTCCCCCATTTAACATCACTGTGCCTGGAGGAAGGGCCCAGGAGGGGAGGGCTGGGCAGCTCCCAGGCCTGGCCCTGGGCAAGGCCAGGGTGGGGGCACAGGAACAGCTCATGGGAAACCCTGCCCAGCCGGGTCCTCTGTGGGCACCCAAGAGACTCTGTCCCCTCTCAGAGCTGAGGCTGTCCCAGCCTCCAGCCTCAGCAGACAAATCAGTTGGGGTCAAGGGTCATTCTGGCGTAAGCTTCCTCTGGAGTCAAGAGTTCAGTGTCAGGCTCACTCTGGGTACAGGGATCAGACTTGGGGTCAAGGCTCAGTCAGAGTCAGAGGCCATCCAGGGTTGGCTTGTCAGTCCCAGGCTCAGACTCAGCACAGGGTCTCTGATGTGGGTCTGTCCCTATTTGCCCTGGTCTGAACTCTTGGGCTAGACCTGGCTCCTCGCCTGTGCTCAGCACCCCTGGCCGGTCCCTCACCACTCACTGACCCCTGACCGATACCTATCACCTGCCACTCGGCTCACAGGACAAGTCCTCAGGGCTCAGGATCAGCGTCCAGGACCCGTCAGCCTTCAAAGGCCACGGCGCTGTGGAGAATGCTAAAAATATGTGGGGACAATTTTCTCATTACAGAATCAATTGGACCATACCCGCTGCCTGCTCCAGCGGTTTTCAGAAGCCCCAGTTCAGCTAGGCGGAGATCTGGTAGGGGGAGGGGTCGTCAATGGTGAGGACGAGGGCCTAGGTGGCTGGAGCCTCCACTGACCCTGGTCAAATTGGGGCCAGGGCCTGTTCGCCAGCCTGGCCTGCACCTGGGGTTGGAAGGGTCAAGGAGAATTCCCCCAGGGTGTCGGGTTCTTGGTTTGTCATTGAAAATAAATATGTGTCCCTTTCTCTTGCTGATAAATTAAAATTCCCACCCTTGTGTCCAGCCAGGCTCTTGAAATCTCAGCCCCGACCCAATTCATGCAACTGCCAAGGCCAGCAACAGACTGAATCGCCCCTACTACTTCCCTCCCCACCCTCCTGCCTCCTTCCCTCCCTCCTTCCTTCCCACCTACCCAGCCCTAGGGTTGGACAAAGACCCAGGCCTCCCATGGTGACCACCGCCAATCTGGGGCTAGACTTCCCTGGAGAATGGAAATGTTCCAGATCTGCGCCTGTGGCGACTGGGCAGGTGGGGTGTGGCCAGTGCGGTGAGGAGCAGGGTTTCACATTTCACTTACTTTTCGTGTAAGTGACTACTGTTCTTGGCAGTGCAGACCTAGATGCACCTGGACAGCCACACCTGCCTGGGACCAGGATATGGTGGAGGGTGGCGGCACAGACCCACCAAGGAGGATGAGATCGGGTGCTGAGACCCTAGGGAGGATGGGGGTTCAGAGAGGACAGGGCCCAGGAAGCGCAGGAGGGCACAGCTGCCTCACCTGCTGACCAGAAGTGAGCGGGACATAGCCCTGCTGGGTGCTGGGGCCATGTCCGGAGGAGCCCATGTCAGAGCCAGCAGAAGAGCCCCCCATTCCCTGGAAGATGCCTTAAGCACAGCTGCCTGCTGGCCCAAAGCGGGCAGCCACAAGCCACCCCTTTAAAGAGCCTTGGGCATCCATACTCACCAGCTCCCACCTGCCCCATTCCTGATAGAGAAGCCACACAGAGATCAGCCAGGCGCTGGAGACCCCAGCCTGCCCATGGCTGAGGGAACAGGTCTGTTGTGTGTCCAGGAGCATACGAAGGGGGACAGAAGTGGTGCGAGGGGCCTTGAGGGCACTGGGCCATAGGTTGCACACCCTAACCTGGCGTAGGCGGCCAATGACACTGTGTATGTGTGCACGCCCTGCCCACAGTGCATGGAGGAAGGGGCTGGAAGTCACTCATGTAGGCATATCGGCGCACATATAGGCACATGCACACGCAGGCCCTTGAGCCTCTGGGACCAGAGCCTTTCATCTTGCGCTGACAGGCCCCCCTCCTGGCTTTTAGCCGCCGAGAACTTCCTGCTAATAGTGCATTAACCTTGGCGGGGCTGCCAATTACTCGACACTAATGCGGGGGTGCGGTGAGGCTGACGGTACTGACAGGAGCGGGGTACCCCACCCTGCCCAATGGGGGTGAGTGAGCAGGAGGCAGCTGGCTGGGAGCGTGCAGTGTTCCCGGCTCTGGATGGCAGAAGTGGGGTCTCTCCTGACCTCATTATAGTAATTAATGTGCCTTTTGAAGCTCGAGAAACCGCTCAGAGCTGTGGGAGAGGGGCACAGATCACAGGGTGGGTGTGGGGAGGGGGGTGGCACGGTGTCTGTGCACTTGTTAAAAGCATGTCCCAATGGGTCAGACACGGAGAGAGGCAGAGAGCAGAGAGGGACAGACGGAAACAAAGGGAGGCCAAGTGAGAGGCTGTGCAGATGAAGAAAGAAAGAAACAAGGGAGGCACGTGAGAGCTCAGAGGCAGAGAGAGAGAAGGGAGGGGAGCAGATGCTGAGGGAACAGCTGGAGCCCGTGAGGCAGAGGGTGTGACACCTCAGGACCTCCCAAGGACTCTGGCCTCATTTACTCAACGTTCTCTGGAAGATCTGCTGGCCCTTCAGTGCAGGACACTCACACAGAATGAAGGTGGGGTGGGGGGAGGGTGCTGTCAGGGAGGACTTCCTGGAAGCAGCAGCTGGGCACTGGATGGGAAGGGGAAGTATGAGTAGTATTGGGGGTGGGCAGGATAAGATGCCCAAAGCAGCAGACTGGGGACCAACTCAGAGGACTGCAAATAGAGAGAAGAGTGACCAGCTGCCCGTGGCCTAGACCGCCCCTCTGCACCTGGCAGGAGCAGGCAACCGGGCTCAGCCCTGGCAGGAAGGGTCAGTGGGGCTGAGAGGGCCAATGGGTCCCAAGTGGGCAGCGGCTTGGCCCACCCCATGGTGGACACGGTGACAAGATGGGGCTCAGGGAGGCATGAGAAACCCGGCGCCCCCAGCTGTACAACTGTTTGGCAGAGCCCAAGCCCCATGTGAGCCCAGTAGGACAGCGGAGCAGAGGTCAGGCAGTGCAAGGCTGCCACCTGGTGGCAGCTCCCCTAATAACATGGCAGTGGTGGCTCTGGCCAGAGGCCTGGGGGAGACCTCAGGCTGCGGGTAACCACAGGCCAGCCCCTCCGGTTCGACTCTCCAAGATCAGATTTCCAGGTGGCAGGGGTGATAGGGCTGGACCCTGCCCAGACAGAGCAGCCTGAAGGGAAAATCAGGCCCACAGAGGAAACCCATCAAGCCCCGCATGAGGTCAGGTGCCAGAATAGGGTCAGGTTCATCAGTGATTTCACAGGAAGCGGATGGGGGAGGAGCACCAAACGTGATGACGGTGTGAGTGGGATGAGGCAAGGATACCAGAAGGCATGGCCCTTGAGGAACCCAGGCTGAAGGCGGCACAGGAGAGGGAGGGCTTTGATGGATAAACAGAAGTTCTCTCTGGGTCCAGAGACAACGACTGGCAGGCCCCCCCATCTGTCCGTCTGCATCACAGGACTCCTTCTCAGAACCTCTGCACAGCCGAGGGCAAGGCCAAAGAAGCCCAGTGTGGTTGCAGACAGGAGAAGCGGGGCTGGGACCGAGCCCCACTCTGCCGTCCACCCCCGTGAGCCAGGATGCCGGGTCTGGTTCGGTGTGGAGTTGGGTGCCAGCTACAGAGCCATTACGGCCTTTATTGTCCCCAGCCCAGACGGGACCCTCAGCCCATCCACCTGCCAGGCCTCAGCACAAGGCTGCAGTGTCCCCACGGGGGAGAGTCAGCAGTACAAGTCGCAGTCTGGCCAAGGTCCTCAGAATCCTGGGTAGGGCTGCTGGGGCCCCTCTGGTTTGCACCTCGCATCCTGGATGGTCCCGTCCAGGTGGAAGGCCAAGGCTGCTTCAGACGGGCTGGGAAGTTCCCACGTGAGCTCTCAGGTGGGCTGAAGAAATGGCAGGTGTGCGGGCACTGGGAGTGGGCCCTGTCTCTTGTCCTTCCCCCAGGGATGCTGGAAACACCACCTCCCCAACCTGGGTATCTGGAAGATGAGGGACCGGGGTGAGCGTTATGGAGTGAGGGGCCCAACCTGCTCCACTCCCCTGCGCTGTGCCTGAGACTCACCCTCCAAGTGACCTGTCCAGCCGCACCCCCAGGTCCACCAGGGTCCACCTCCCCCAGCCTGCCAGGCCCTGTCCAACTGCGTGCCTCAGGAGAAGGGGTCCCCCAGCCACCAGACGTAGAGACCAGAGGGACTACCACACCATACCAATGCCTCCCCCAGGGACCTTGGAAAGTCAGAGTTGTCCCTAGGTGCCCTGGCCTCTGCGCCTGCACCCTGGGGCTGGTCAGACGTCACTTCTGGCTCAGGCCTTGGCCGACCTCTGTGCCCAGCAGCCCCTGGGTCCTCAGCCCAGGCCTCCTCCCTTCCCGCCATTCCCTTTGCCTGCCTTGCTTTTCCTGAGCCTGGGGCCACAGAGAGGCCACCACACCCACCCGCTCTGCAGCACACCAGTTAATTCTCCACCTCTGATGTTGACCTTGGCATTCAGGGCTGGGCCCAGAGGACTGACTCAAGCACTGCGGCCTGTTCCTGTCTTAAAGAAATGGGAAACTGAGGCTGGGAGGAGGTCCTGCCTTGCTCAAGACCATACAGCCTTTGACCAGGCTGACTCCTTGGATGACCTCAAGAATTGGTGGCCTTCTGACTCTCCAGCTTCCTGACTCTCCAGTCCTGCCCCACCCACCCAGAGCCCCTGGTGGTGGACAGAGGGCTGTGCTACCATCTCAGATTCCTAGTCTCAAAAACCGTCTCCTCGTCGCTGTCCAGAGAGGCCATCTCGGTGGGGTCCTCCGTGTTGGCCAGGAGGCCGTAACTCCTCCGCTGGGGCTTCTTCAACCTGGAAGCAGTCCCAGGCAAAATCAGTGGCTGTCTTGGGTCACCTCCAGAGGCAGGTGACACCCCATCCCGTTTCCCAGCTTTGTCTCTGCTCTCAGGCTCCTCTGCCTTACCCCCACAGCCTTGCAGTGAAGCTTCCTGGTCAACTTGTCACAGTGACTGTTAGCTGCTCTCATATCAATAACGACGCCTCCCTTGGCAGGCCCCTGCTGAGGCCCCTGGGCCAGAACCCCTCCGGGAGGGCGCTGTTATCCCCCTCTATTGATAAGAAGATGGAGTCTCGGAGAGGGGCGAGACTTTGCCAGAGACATGGAACTAAGAGCTATCTCGGGCCAAAGACCCTGCTCCTGACCACCACCAGACCAACAGGGAAAAGAGAGGGGCTTTCTGCGACGGATGGAAGGAAGAGCAAATACTCGGAGGGGACAAGAGCATTGTGCACCCACAGGAGTGTCAGTGGTGGATAGAAGGGGCCCCTTTAAAGCATCTGGACATGGTCAGCTTTGTGTGGCAAAGGCCTTCTGGAAGTCAGCCCCGGACCGGAAGCCAAACAGGGAAGCCAGGGGCCTCCGGAGGGAGCCACGAGGCCTGAACCAGCACTGAGCAGGGCGTCTGGGCAGCGGGGGCGGGAGGGGAGTCCTCAACTCTCCAGGGAAGAGCACTGGTGGAACCGACGAGCTGATCGCTCCCAACCCCTCGGGCTGAAAAAGCGGGAGGAGGGCGCGGCTCCGTCAGGCCCTGCCCAGTGGGCCCTCCCTTCGATGCCACTGTGTGGGCTGGGCTGGGGGGCTTAATCAAAGGGGTGGATGTGGCCAGCGGGGGTCTCAGGCCCACATTGGGTTGGTGGGCGTCACCCGGCAGGGGAAATGCAGACACACAAAGGGGGCCCAACCCGCACCCCGCCGTACGGTGCAGCCTGGGATGATGCGTCTAGGAAACCCATGTCCGCGACCCAGCGTTAAGATGCACCCGGCACCACGTGACCTCCTGTCACCCTCCCACACCCCCGAACCACGTGAGGACGCAGCGAAAGGGACCACGCCCGCTCCAAAAGGCCGGGGCTCTCGCTGTCCAGCACGTGAGGCACGAAGCGCGCGCTGATTGGCCGCATCGGCGGCGTGCGCCTGACGCACCTGAAAGCCCGGATGAGGAAGTAAAGCGCGACCAGCCCACTGAGGCCCGTGAGCACGTAGAAGGAGCGCAGCAGCGGTGAGCCCGGCGAGCCCGGCGGCCCCGGCTGCGTGCCGTTGTGCGGTGCATCCGGCTGGCTCCCGTTCCTCACGGCGTGCGGTAGCGAGAGCGTGGTCTGCGCGGTGGGCGACGACGGGGCTTCGGCCCCCCGAACTCCGCAAAGCAGCGCTAACAGCACCAGCGCCAGCAGCAGTAAGAGCGACGGCGACAGCACTCCCGGCCCCATGGTCCGGCGGAAACGGAGGCTGCGCCCCACCCTCGCGAGCCCGTCACTCACTGGTGTGGGGGCGGGGCCAGCCAATGGCCCGTGAGGGCGGGGCCAGGCGCTTGGAAACACCCCGCTGCCGGCCGCTGACCTCGCTTCACCCCACCCTGGGCACCCCTGGGCACCCCTGGGCGGTTCCCAGTGCCAGCGCGCGCACCTCGGGCTCGAGCCCTGCAGCTGGGCCTGTTTCCCCAGGTCAGGAGTGCGATGGCCTCAGCCAACCTCAGCACCGTCCCGAGGAGCGGGTCAAAGCTGGATGCGAGGCGAGAGGGCTATGGGCTTCGGGACCGGCGCCTAGCCAGTGCCCCAGGGTAGCCTCCCAGGCAGGGGGTACTCAAGCGCAAGGAAGGACCAAAGACCGGGTAAGGGCCAAGGCCCTGTCATGCTCAGTAGTGACTTGGGGTGGGGGGGTGTCTCCCTCTCACCCAGAGCCGTTCTGGTCCCCAGCCATGCCTGCCCTGGGGAAGCCAGAGGACCTAGGTCTCAGCACCTCGTGCTCCCCAAGGGGCCATGCTGCAGGGTGGGCCCTCCCAGAGAGGGCCATCTGTCCTAGCCTGGGAATCTTGTCCTAGCAGGCAAGCCTGGGACATAAGACCAGCAGAAGAGCACCCCAGCCCTCCTGACCACACAAATTGACCCAACTTTGGACACACTGTGGCCATCCTCCCCACCCTACTGGGACTTGAGCGGACAGGCCCAAGGCCCAGGGCCTCTCTGCACCCCAAGACCACAGCAGGACGCAACCAGGTCAAAAAGCAAGTTAGGACCTGCGGGCAACACATACGAAGACACCAGGGACACTGTGCCAATACAATCCCTTTGCCAGGACCCTGGGAGAGACAAGTGCACATCTCAGATGAGAGGACCCTGGGACCACCCCCACCTCTGAGGCTGAATGTGCCCCCACACCCTAAGAGAACCATGAAGTGACTGGTTGGTCTGGTTTGGGTTCTTCCTTTGTCCTGAACCAAGGCCAGAAGAGGCTTTCCTAGGGAACTCCCCTCACCCCCATTCCTTTCCAGGCAGCCTCCACCTGAGGCTCAGACCCACCCTCCTCAGCCGCACCCCAAACCAGACTCAAGATTTCTGGATGGATACACAGCCCTTTATTCAAATCCACCTCCCATGTCCTGTCACACTGTTGGCGGATGAGGACTGGCCGTGTGCAAGGTGCCACACGCCCATTCTCCTGGAGCAATTCGAAGTCCCTCACCCCACGCTCGCCAGTGAAGCACCTGCTGGAAAAATGAGGGAGTGGGGGAGGAGAGCTGGCTCCAGCAGGACACACACACAGAAAGCTGCCCCTCAGTGGGACAGGAAACCAGAGGAAAACCCGCCAGAAGGGCCAAGCACTGCCAGGGCCAAAGGACCTCCCTTCACCCATGTGGAAAAGCACTTACAGGTGACGGGCTGTGAGGACAGGGGGCTGCGCCTCTGGCTCCTGCTCCCAGGTGAAGTCCCTCTTGGGACAGTGACCCCAGGTCATCGCTGCTCTCGGGCCACCCTTCCAAGTTGCGCTGGCTTCCCTTCAACCTGCCAAAGCAAAGGAGCATTACACCCGGGGTCCTGGACGTGCTCGCAGCTGTCCCTCCCCACCTCCCTTGAAACCATCCACAGCTCCTAGAAGGGTCTCAAGCTAGTCATCGGGGCCATCCCGGCAGCAGCCCCGTCAAGGGCCACTGTGCCCAAGGCAGGCCTGCGCCTTTCAGATGGGCCAGGCCACGCTCCATCCCTAAGCAGAGCCAGCTACCCACTTGGGATGGAGCTGCTTAGAGAACGGCGTGGGCTCTGGAAAAAAACTCAGGCAGCAACAGACATCAGAGAGCTACAGTTAGGAGCATGACTTAAGGAGGTCTGGAAAAGACTGTCAATTGATGAACAAAAAACCCAAAAGACAGGATAGGATGTTCAGTGGTCTTCAATCCCGCTTACGGATCGAACCTATTCACGAGGCCCGACTGCCTGGACCGCTTGCCTGGCCACAGACAGGGAAGGGCAAAGGGCCAGGGTCTGACTTTAGTTCTAGCTTGATTTAAAAAAAAAAAAAAAAAAAAAATGGAAAAGCAAAAACCAGTCAAAGGCACATTCCCCGGGTACATAGCTTTACTTTCAAACAAGCTCTCAACAAGAGGGGATGTGGACACGAGCAGAAGGAGTTACCTCGGATTACAGGGCTATCTCCACATATGAGCTAGCCAAGGGGCAGCTTGCGTCTCGGAGGGTTCTGTTGGGCGCACAACACTTCTGTCCTCCGAGGGCTGCAGCTTCCATAGGCTAGCGGAGAACGCTCAGAACTTGTGAAGCAACCGCAGAGCTAGCTAACGAGCGGTCAGTCTGCGGTCGCCCAGGGACACTGCCTGCCGTCCGCTCTGGGACCTCCTTCTACACTAAGGCAGTCAAGTCAGCGTCAGGTGCCCACATGTCCACCGTCCCTGCTGAACTGCCCGCCCTGTCGAGCCCTCTGGCTGCCACTGCCAGAAGCCTCCCAGGGCTGTCCTGCAGTCTGGCCTGCCCACTCCCGTCACCCACCTGCTCACCTAACTGGGACTGGTGGCAGTCGGCTGTTACAAGGGGCCCGCCAGCGTCAGTTTACTCTGCCTTCCTGGTCTAGCTCTCCATGGGCCTCAGGCAGGACTTGCAGACCTGCTTCTCAAGCTGCCCTCTCTGCTGAGGTCTGAGTGCCACGAACTCGCGGCAGGAATGCGTTGTGCAATGAAAGGGAAATTGTCAGAGAAAGGTTCGTTTCAGACGGTCTTTTAATCGGCTTCGTGAAGCCAAAGAAAACTGCGTACAAGAATTCCTTAACCACTTCAAATACAACATTAATGGGATATGCATACGTCTTCCAGTAAAAAAGGACAATATAAATAAACATTTCCAAGAACCTCTCAGGGACGTCTGCAAGGCTACTGTGGGTCATACACAGCACAGATGGGCCACACCAGCCAGGCCCAGGGCAGCTGGGCACCTCTGCCACCGCCCTGGGGCGGGTCCTACCATGCTACACTCAGAAATGGTACATGGAGTTGGAAAAAAGCCACAGCTTGCTCAGCTTCCGACAAAGTGGACTCAGAGTCCAATCTCAAAGAGAACTGAATCGGGGCCCCAACTTCCCAACTTCACGGGGCTGACCCCACTAAAAAGGGAAATAAAAAAAGACAACACAACCAAAAACAAAAATAAAACCCACACAACCCCAATGATTTCTAAAAAACTCATGGTAAAAAAAAGTTAATTCGAAGTGCTTTTCAAACCCTTAAAAACGGACAGCGCTTCCTTAAAAAGAAAAATCTAGTAATGAGGCCATCTGGGGTCAGAAGCAGTCAGGCTGTGTTTGAGAAGATCAGAACTGATAAGACTACAAAAGTGGGTACAAGGAGGTGTGTTCACTACACATTAACGATTCAGCGAAGCTCCCAAAATCTTTAAATATACAGCCATTGGAAGGACGGTCTTGAGCAGGAAGGATTTTACTCGTTGTGTGTAGCTGAGAACAAGAAGCAGGTACAGTGTAAAGGCACTGAAGCACGCGACAAGAGGCAGCATTCCACTCCCGGGTCCAGACCTGGAGGGCTCGGCCCTGCGGCCTCAGGAGGAACCAACCCCCCCCACAGCCGAGCGCGGCAGGCCAGGTGGGCGGCCGCACATGCATGTAAACTGCCTGCTCGGCGGGCCCCTCGTCTCCCTTTCCTTTTTAGTCAGTCTGGCTTAGCTTTGATTTTGCAGTAGAAATGGCTGTTGGCACCAAGACCTGAGATGACAATCTCGTCCCTTATGGGCAAGCACAGTGACAAGGTCTGAGTGTTGTTCACAGAGTGCTTGCTGAGCTCCCACCGCAGGCCCTTGGAGTGTGACTTACCATAACTGTCATAGCTGTCTCTGTAGGACCCGCCCGAGCTCCGGTCACCATAGCCACCACCCTGACTCCGGCTGTAAGAAAGACACACCTCAGTCTATATTCACCCAACCCCCTGACAGCGACCAGACAAAAGTCAGCCAGGCACTGCACAGGACCATGCCCTCACCTGCTGTAGTAGTCTCTGGAGCCTCCATAGCCCCCACTTCTGGATTCGAACCGGCTCCCCCCATAGCCTCGATCCCCTCCTCCTACAGATAGGGACAGGAAGAACCAATGAATAGTAGCTCCTGCCACAGTGCCACACCATGTCCCCAAGGGCCTGTTTCTAAGAGTGGCACTCACCTCTGGAGAACCCACGGCCCCGGCCTCGGCCCCCACGGAAGAAGCCCCGGCCCCCAGCAGAGCCACCTCGGTACCCACGGGATCGGTTGTCAGATGACTTGCCAGCCTGGTCAACTCGGATCTGTCGCCCATCCACAGACTGTGGAGACCAAGAGGTTGGCTAAGGTCAGCTTCTTTGCTTCCCCACTGTCAGGGAAGCGAGGCTCCCGCTCTGCAAGCCTGAACCCTGTGCACCCCCAGAGCAGCTGCCCCTCACCTTACCTTCCCATTCATGGCCATCATGGCGTCCTTAGCATCGTCGATGTTCTCAAAGGTGACAAACCCAAAACCCCGTGACCGCTGGGTCTCCCTGTCTTTCACAACCACCACTGCAAAGGAAAGAGATCTGCAGTTAGCACCCAAACTCCCCATGAGCAGCCGCACTCAGCCGCCAGCCCAGCACCAGCCTCACCTTCAGAAATCTGTCCGTATTTTGAGAAGACCTGCTCCAGCGACTGCTCATTGGTGTCAAAACTCAGCCCTCCAACGAAAAGCTTGCCTTCATCTGATGCCATGATGGCCTGTGGCAAACTGTTGAAATCCTCACTGAGATCCTCCAGGGGCTTCATCGCTCACCCCTCCCTCCTATTTTACTTTATACAAATAACATACGCTCGTTGTGGACACAATGAAAATTGATCTTCCTGTCATTTAATCATCCCAACCCCACACTCACAACTTCTTAATCCAAAGGAACTAATTTCCTTCATCATCCTGGGCCCCTTTTAAGCGCTCAGCTCCGAGGGCGGGGCCACACCCGGGTTCTGCTTCTGCGCCCGGAGCGGCCCCGGCTGTGGACCCCAGCTGATGCCTTCGGGGGGTACTTAGTGCCGGGCACTAAAGGCAGGCATCTACCTCCTTCCTAACCGGCCGGGTGCACCTCGTTCTCCCCGTCGCTAACGGGGGCCTAGCTTCAAACGTGACCAGGGGTGGCAAAGTGCTTGGTCCACTGTAGAGTGCCTGTGGGGGTGGCCGGAGACTGGGCCGCCTCGCTGGGAACTGGGGAGGGATCCCGACAAGCGGAACTCCAGGTGGAGCCGGTGCTGACTTAAGACTGATCCTTTCTAGAATGGGACCACCTCTGCCAAAAGGCTCCGGAAGCACAGGCCTGTAACCGCGCAATTCGGAACCAAACTTGAGGTGTCGGGGGCGGGGGGGTGTGCTGGGGCCAGACCCTCGTGCAACTCCAAAAGGAAACCTGGGAAGCAGGAGCCCCCGTCTGGCCCCGCCCCGTGGCCCCGCCCCAGGCCCGCCCACGCCGCGCGCATGCGCCCTCCGCGATGCCTGCGCCACTCCATCCGGGCACTCGGCACTCCCGCCATTTCGCGGGGCGCAGCCTCGAGCTCGCAGCCGCCATTTTGCGGTAGCGCACCGTTCTCGGCGAGCCTTGGCCATCGAGGGGACGCCCCCTCCAACCGTGGCTTGGCCCGGTCTCCCGCTGCCCCTCGCCGCCAGCGGGTCAGACTCCACCCCGGGCCCACCCCGGCACCACCCCCGCCCAGGGGCGTGCCGCCGCCGCCCCGCCTCGTCCGGCCGGCCACAGGCCGCCCGCCGCCCCGGGCCTATGGAGCCGGTGCCGCCAGGGCCCTCACCACTGAGTCGGGAAGGTCCCTGACGCAGGCGGAAAGACGGCACAGCACAACGACCTGAACCTCCTAACGCTCCAGTGAGGGGGGCAGCGGGCGCCCGGCCTTATGTACCTCGCCACCGGGCTCCGCCCCCCCGAGCCCGCCCCCAACACTGCGCTGGCCAACCCTAGGCTTCAGAGACTGCAAAGCTAGTTCATATTTATGAGGTAGGGGCCGGGCTTCTCTCGGCCACGCCCCCTTCCGCGCGCTGGCGCCGGACGCGGTGATTGGCGGTGATGTGCACGGTCCGCAGTCCCCCGCCCGCGAGCAGGGGCGGGCCGACGCGCGGCTAGGCGGGGCTGACCCACTTTTGCATGCCCGACCCCAGGCCTGCGGCCGGGAACAAAGGGGCCTTCCGCCGCTGTTGCCGGGGACCTGAGCCTCCGGTGTCGCTCGGAACGTGACCTCCAGCAATCGCCGACATATCGGCCTCACCCAGGTTCCCAATGCTACCGAGCCCCAGCTCTCAGACACCCCAACTTCATCTGAACCCTTGCACCAGTCCTAATATACTTGCCCGCATAACACTCCAGCATTCCCAGAACCCCCAAAACAACTGAATACACCACTTCACGCAATCGGCCGCAGAGTCCACCCAAACCCCAACACTGAGACAAGCCCCTTTATGTGGACTCCAATTTTCACCACGACCCCAGTTCCTCCTACTTCCCAGCCTCACCCAGCCCAGTTTACCTACACCCCACACTCACCTGGCCGAACATGTTTGTGCATCGCAGCTCCAGACAGCGGACTGACCCCACCCGGCCTCCCAATTCCACCACTGGCCCCAGCTCTCCAGTCCCCGCGCACCCCTACATTCAGCTCAGCCGCGCTTTCCCCTCCACTAGGCTCTTCAGCACCCCTGCCCCCTGCACACCCAGAACCTACTCAGTACCCATGGGCGAGTCGTTGCCATTCTGCTTCTCCCCCTGTGTCGTTTTCCTGTCTTTTAAAGGCGTTCAAAGACCTCTACTATCAGAACCAGCTTTGTAGGGATTCTAATCCCCAAGGCTATGCCTGGGGAGCCCCAAGGCCATTTTATGGGAGGCCCTCTTGTGGTCAACACTTGTCCCCCGGCCCAGGCCTCTGCTCATGCTGAGTGTGGCCCTGGATCTTTCCATGGGATGGAAGAAGCTAGTGCAGACCCCTGCCTACCAAAGAACCAAGCTCCAGCCCTGCTCTAGAAAGTCTTCATAGGGCAGGCACTCTGCAGAAAAGTCGGGATTGGAAACAGCGCCTCCTCCCCCCACTTTGCCGCACACCCCAGAGAAGTTCCAGCCCCATTCTAGACCTCTCAGGTGGGTCTAGCTGACGCAGCAGGGTCCTGGGTCTGGACGCTGTCCCCGATGACAAGGTCGCTGAGACCTCCTCTCCCAGTCAACAGCTCAAGACTTAGCGCTGCCCCCTCTGCACCTCGCCCCGCCACGCCAAAGCCCCTCCATACAACTCCCAGTCAGCAGCAGCCGCCTGCTGCGTCAGCCACTCACGCAGGTTGGTTATTAAAATGAGCAGAGACATCAGCACTCAGCTCCCCCTTTCGTTGGTAACCCATGGAGGGACCTAAGGCCCGGCTCCCCAGCCCAGGAGCAATTCCTGCCCACCCTTTCTGATATGCTCTCCCAGCTGTCAGGTCGGCAGTTCCTTGCTCCAGCCCAGGCCAGAGGGTCCCTGCAGTCACCGCACCCTAGATCACCCTCTGCCCACCCCGCCCCGCCCCCACCATTCTGTGGTTCCAAGTCACCTTCTCCTGATTTTGTTAAGTGCGTGTTCATTCCGCCAGCACACAGTTATTAAGGGTTTACTGCGATCCCAGTGCTGGGTATGGGTCCCATGTATACCCACGACTGTTCTGGGTCCCCATCACGGTGTAGATATCTCACCAGGTGCGCCTGCACTGGGCATTGCGTGGGAACTGTGTACTTGCGTCACAGGTGTATAACCTGTCTCTGTACCTGTTTCTGTGATTGCCTGCGTCTGCGTGTCCCTGTGACTTGGTGTGTATCCAGAACTGTGTGTCCCCGTGGGGTGCTCTCAGGGGACTGGGCCCATCTTTATCTTTGCTGCAGCCGCTGCATCACGTTCTACGCGCGGACACGAGGGGGCGCTGCGGCCTCGCTGTCATCCTGACCCGGGGCTCTGGGGACCGCCAGGTGATCGATCTAGCGACCCGCCGCGTGTGCCACCCCTGGAGAGGGTCCCAGTCTCGCCCCGTTCCTCCACCGGAGCACCGGAGGGGGTTTTGGCGGGGAAGGAGGGGGCTAAAATAGCCGCGGACGGAGGCGAGGCTGCTATTCGCAGCCAGGACGTGCAGTGCTCGCCGGGGCCGGATTAGGCCGAGAGGACCCCGCCGGCGTATTCCCAAATCGCCGATCGCCAGGGGGGCCGCCGAGGGAGGGGCGCCCGCCTCCGGGATCCCCACAACCTTACCCTAGCCCTCTCTATTACGGCGTCGCCGTGGAGACGGGGGTGTGACCGCCTCGCTCCCGCACCGCTCTCCGCGCAGGGCGGGGCCCGCCGGACGCCGAGTCCTCCCCGGATCCGGGCTAATGACCGGGCTGGAGGCGGTAATAAGGGTCTGGGCCCGAGATGGGCGTGGCGAGGATGAAAGTCGCGTGTGTGTGGGGGGGAGACCCCGGGGCGGGTAATTACCGCCCCCTCCTGGCCTGTCCGGCGGGGGCCGGGACTGTGCACCTGGCGGCTGCCGAGCTGGGGCGCGGAAGCGGGACGGTCCTGGCAGACACCGCAGAGCCCAGAGCAAGGGTGGCAGAAGCAGAAACTGGACGTGTGCACGCGTTGCCCGGTGTGGTGCAGATGTGTGCCCGTGGGCAAGGGAATCGTGGGTACAGAGACAGAAACAAGGATTTTCGGGGAGCGCATGCTTGTGTGGACACTAAAGTGGGGCTGTGTGCGTGTGCATATTAGTATGGAACTCACGTGTGTGCAACCTGGAGTGGAGGTGTGTGCGTGCATCAGCACACGTGGGAACATGGTACCGCATGTGGAAGAACACGGGGGTTTTGTGCGCAGACCCCAAAGCGTGTGCATATGGGGCATGGATGTGCGTGAGTGGGGTGGGGCCAGGACTCAAAGCATGTGTGTCCATGGCTGGTGGCATGACTCATGCCCCTGGGATGGGCACACAAGTTGTCTGTCAGCAGTATTCCTTCTGGGCAGAGGAGAGCTACGGGAGGCCAGAGCCAGGAGAAGGAAGAGTTAAACAGCCACCCCTCTTTCCAGTTCCCACCTGCAGGACGTGGGGGCTTCCAAGGTCCTAGCAGGCTCCAGGGGGCTGCCAACTGTGAACACAGGTGATTCAGCTGTCCTGGCCTGTTTCCCTGCTGTTCCCAGGAGGGGGGTCTCCACGTGGAGGAGGTTGCTCCGGGCAGTGGGGCACCTGGCAGAGCTGCCTGGCTCAAGGTCCAAGAATGTGGAGGCTGACTCTTTTCACCTGCCAGGGTCCCCATCCCAGGAGTGCAAAGGCCAGGCGGTGCATGGGCCATGCTGGTGAGCTGGTGATCCCAGTTCCCACCAACTTTGTGCACATGCAATGGGCTGCAGAGTGGGATCAGCCGGACACAGGGAGAAACAGATGTTGATTACTTGGCCCTACCTGTGCCTGGGCAGGTGGCCTATGGGACCCTCTCAGGTTTGTTCTTTCTATATATATCATAGATCTGAATGGTGTCCCCTTCTACTGAGGGAAACTGAGGCACAGATGGGTTGGCAAATGTAGTGCCGGACAAGCACAAACCAAGATCATGCATTCATACATACCACATGTATCAGGAGGAGCTGGCCCCCACCCATGTCTTGTCCACTCACCTGATCTTGGCCCCACACAGGACATCACCCACACATAGGCTCCCTGCAGGCACAAGGCGGGGCAGAAGGACCCCTGCCTAGGGCTTATGGCAGGCATCTCCATGGCAATACTGGAGTGGCACAAATGGAGTGCCCCCCCCCCCCCCGCAGCTGCAGGGACTCAGGGAAGAGCTGTGGGGCTAGCAGCCCACACACATCCGCACCACGCTCCCCCCCCAAGGCAAGCAGGCAGAAACACATGCCCAGGTAGCTCCTGGTTTTCTGCTTTTCTGTTCCTTCCTGGTGCCACAGGACATAGAACAGTTTTATGGTCACTCTCCCATTTCTTCATGTCCTCAACAGCGGCGGAATAAGTGAGGGCGCACTCCCCCCTGCACCAGTCCCCACTGGGATCCCCGGTTCAGGTGGGCCTGCGTGGGGGCGCATCTGGAGCTGAGCGCTAGGTGTGTCTGGAGGAGGGTGCTGCCTTGGGTGAGCAAGTCTGAGGATCTGAGTGCAGACGGCCGGGTGTGACTTTCAGTTCTGTGGCTTTTTTAAGGGAGGTCTTGGCCCAGGCTGAGTGTAGGGGTGTAGTTGGATTTGAGGGTCACACAGTTGACTGAGGTTGTGGCGGAACCAAAGTATGGGCTGGGGCCGGT
Organism: Rhinolophus hipposideros; assembly: GCF_964194185.1. Taxonomy (NCBI): domain Eukaryota; kingdom Metazoa; phylum Chordata; class Mammalia; order Chiroptera; family Rhinolophidae; genus Rhinolophus; species Rhinolophus hipposideros. Next base: position 60,635,440 of record NC_138062.1, on the reverse strand, counting down.
TTGGGGTCGCTGTGTTGCAGAGCCTGGAGCCCGGTGGACTGTGGAGGGCGGTGCGGCGCGTGAGTGTCCCGCGGGAAGGCGGGTTGGTCTGTGGGGAGCTGTAAGGGGCCCTGTGTGGGAGTCTGGGGCTGTGTTGCTCCTCTAGGAGGCCTGTGGGAGCGTCTTGGGGGGGGTGCAGTGTGTGCAGGGCACCTAGCTCCGCCTTGCGTGCGGGGGAGGGGGGCGAACAGCCTTCCCCGCCCCTCGAGGGACCGGCCCCACCCACATTCCAGAGAGGTTAGGGGTGCCCGCTCCGACCTGTGACCCCGGTCGGAGCCCACTCCCTCAGTCCTGGGCATCCAACGCAGCAGCAGCTGACTCTAGTGAGGGGCGGGAAGGCGGAGGTGGAAGCTGGAATGTGTGCCGGGGGTGAGGGAGGGGGCCCCCAGAGAGGGGGCGGAAGTGGGGGAGGGGCTGGTGGGACAGAGACCGGAAGAAAATAGAGGGAGACTCAGACTGGAACAGAGACTGAGGAAGGCAAAAAGAAAGGGAAACGGAAGGTGGCGACGAAGACAGAGAAAGTAGACACAGGACACGGCAGAGAAGAGGAGAGAGAGCACGGCAGACACCGAGGTAGCTGGCCAAGGACCAGGGGAGCAGGACTTCAGGTGACAGTGACCCCGTACCCACCCATGAGCCGGGCTGCTCATCTGTCCCGAGTGACACCAGAAGCACCCGGTCCTCTGCCCTCCCAGGGCTGGGTGGCCGTGGGTGGGGCTGGAGTCAAGACTAAAGGGTTGGGCCCCAGCGCCCTCGGCTTGATAACTCCCATTCCCAAGGCGCCTGGAGAAGAGGGCGGGGTCCCACCAAGCCCAGTGGAGGTGGCTATGCCTGGGGCACTCGTCGAGTGCTGGGGGTGCTGCTCGCCCCAGTGGCACATCTCACTCCCATCTCCGCAGAGGACTCTGGGCTAGGGGCCTGGCTCCTCCCTGCTGTACTCCTCAAGAGACCCCCTGCGGCCTTTGGCATTTCAAAACCTTGCAGCCAGCCCCAGTAACCTATTTGGCCACCCCCAGAGGACTCTGGCCTCAAGCAGAAAGCCGTGACCCCAGTGACCTTCTGCCCGCCCACAGCGGCCTCATCACCCCAGGAGCACAGCTCACTTGTGAGCCACCACCTGGAGTCAAGGCCCCACATCCCGGATACCACGCCTGTCCACACTGCCAGCCCTGACCCTGATGTGTCTCGAGCTCTCAGCGTTGGATCAGTGGTCTGGCTCACATCCTCTCCAGCTGACAAAGCCCACCCTGTACACGCTGACTGGTGCCTTCTCTGAGTGACTCCTGGTCACAGCCCAATCTGAGCCACAGCCAGGCAGCGACATGCACTTCCTGCCCCCCCAATCTCTCCCTCTTGGGTTTTCAGCAATCCCTGCTCCTGGCCCAGAGGTTCACCAGGCGTCAGGTGCTCATAGGGGCACTTTCTTCCAATCTCCCAGCTCCCTGTAGCCCCCTTGCCAACCTCGCTGTGAACCAGAGGTCCCCTTTACACAAGGCTCCATCAGTCACTCCTCAGGCTTCACCTCTAAGCCCAGGCCCACCATCCAGCTACCTCATGATGTTCCGGTCTCTGCTCCCTCTCCTGCACCTGCTCCCTGGTTCTATCTCATCTTCGAAACTACAGACTTGGAGAATCACCCTTTTGGGTCCTTGGCCTTTCGTTTTTTGGTCCTCCAACCTGATTTCCCGGCTACTCCCCAGATGCACCTGCTTTCAAATCTCCGGGTCTTTGCACACGCCGTGGTCCCTACCTGGCGCACCCATTCCCTCTTCCTCTATTTAACAAACTCCTAATCCTTTGGTAAAGCCTCGAAGTGCCCTTCTCCCGCTGGTTTCCGGCGTTTTCCCAGCGTGGGAGCTGCACTGCTCTCCCAACCGTGGGGTTGCGCACACGGGGTCATCGGGGAGGGGCAACGGGCAATGCGTGGGCGTGGAAGGAGGGGAGCACGCGTGCTGCAAGCCGGGGCAGGGGGGGTGCCCACGTGCTGCGCCTCCAGGTGCACCCCCTTTTCTGTCCAGGCGTAGCCACCGCAAACTTACGGCCACAGGGAGAGGGGGCCAAACGCCTCCGCGCCGCGCTTGCGTACTCAGCTAGGCCATGCAGCAGTCCCGCCTCCGGCGTCAACACCGCGCTGCTATTGGGGCGTGCATAGGTGCCAACGGGGCGGCTACTAATGAAGCGTCCCCTGGGGTGGGCGGGGTCTGAGCCTCTTGACGCGCGGACGGGGGCGGGAAGGGAGCCCTCCCCGCGGTGACGTCAGGCTCGTTTCGCGGCACGTTGCCCTGGAAACCGCATTTCCATCCCTGTGGGTTTCCGGGGGCCGCCTCCTCCCATTCAGCTTTTTCCTCTTGGGGGGAGGGGGCGGTGCAGGGCCGGCCCCGCCCCTTGCGGTCCCGGCAACCCCCTCCCCCCCCCCCCCCCCCCCGCCTCAGTTTAGCTTTCCGTGCCTCCCACGCCCGCGTGGTCTGGGCTGCCGACCCTCCGTCTGCTGCACCCTGTCTCAGACATGCACCCTTACCCCCACCCCCTGCAGGTGTGTACGCAGCCCCCTACGCAGGACTCTGCTCTCGTATCCCCAGGCAGGGCCGTGACCCTCCCAACCCTGGGCTGTACGCCAGGCAGCGCCCTGAGGGGTGGATTCCGGGCAGCAGAACAAGTGCCCCCCGCCCTGTGGTGTGCAGACACAGCCCTGTGATTCAGCGGGTTTCTCAGTCGGCACCCTCCTTCCGCATCCCCCACCCAGCTCTGTGGCGGTCACCTGGGTCACAGCCCTAGGCCCTCACCCCTGGCCCAGCTGCGTGGGCGGGGGTTCCACCTGAGCTATCCCACCCACGCTTCCACCACCCGCGGGGACATTTGCACCGTTGACACTGGAGGGATCAGCGTGACCTGGGCACCCTACCTTCCTGCCATGGGCAAGCGAGAGATAATTTGGGGGTGACTGGGTGGTGGGAGGGCCGAAGGGCCTCTACAAGACGCTCCCACGCCACTCCTGGGAGGAGGCCTCTTTTCCCTCCCCCTGGAGTCCCTGGAGCTGGGGCTTGGCCATCAGAAATTGGCTTGAGGTGGTAGTCACTAATTTCACAATCATCCTCAGTCTTCTGGGGTATATGATGCTTCTCTCTGGGCCTCGGTTTTCTCATGTATCAAATGGGAGTGTAATTAGTTTTCTTAGATGTCAGTATTTGTTAAGTGAGGAAATCCATGTAAAATGACTTTAAATATTACAAAGTGGATGAAGGTGGGACCCCAGAGGATTGGCCCCCTAACCGGGCCCTCCGGGGCCCCAGGGGGTAGGGTGGGAAACGCAGACTGAGGAAGTTCCCAAGTGGAGCAGGGGTAGCTGGGAGAGAGGTGTTCTTGGGTAGGGCACGGCCTGGAGGCTCAGTGCATGCTGGTCAAGGCTGGGGAGCACTGGAATGCAAGGCCAGGGTGAGGCTAGAGGGAAGAGTCGACCCAGGGCCAGATCAAGCCTGGAGGCCTTGAACACCAGCCCCATGTCCCCCACCTTCCCATGGGAATCACAGAGTCGCTACTGGAAAGGACTGGGGCCTCTGGAAGCCTGGCACCAGGAAATGGGCCCTGATGGCAACCTGGGAGGGGCGTCTGGTCAGGGGCACACCAGAGCTGGGAGCCGAGGGCGGAAGCCCCACGCAGAAAGCAGGCAGCTTGTGCCCACACCCTGCAGGACTTCCGGCCTTGGGTACCGGGAAGTGGCCTCCTCCTCCCTCCCCTGCTGGGGAGGCTTCCTGCCCACCCTCACGCCCAAGCGAGTGAGGGGATCTGGTCCGGGACGTAACCCACCCTTTTACACTGGGACCCACCTTACACTACGAGGTGGTGGGAGAGCCCAGTATCCCACCCTAGGTCCCTCCTCGTAGACAACCCCCCCACCATACCACTCACAGGCCTGTAAGACCACCCCTTGGACCAGAACCCCCTACCAGGGGAGCAGGCGGGACATTCACTCGTGTTTCATTTTCTGTTTATTACTTGAAATCACGGTGTTTTGTTTTCTTTTCCAATTTTGTTTTCATACAGGAAACTCACGCAAGGTGCCAGGACACCTCACGGCCCGACCCCACCCCCAGGGCAGGTAATGCTTTCTTGGGGGGGGCCCTGGAGAGGGCAGCGGAGTGGGAGGGGCCGGTTCCTGCCTGGGGCCTCCACCCTCAGACCCAAGGAGGCACAGACATTATTTAAAAATCGTTAAAAAAAACAAAAGAAAACACACATTTAAATAGGTATCCAAGACAGTTCTTCAAAAACAAACCCGCCCCTTTTTTCTTTTGAAAATGAAAACAAATCCTGGAATCCCTAATCCTGACCCCTCCCTGCCCACCCCCCACAAAAAAATTTACAGAGCTACAGTTAACAATGATGTTCACATCTGAAACCATTAACTTTAAACACATAATGGGGAGAGAGGTGAGGACCTGGGGTTCACCTACAAGTAGGACAGAGGGGAACAGGCAGGGAGTGGGGTGTCGCGCAGGACAGACAGGTGGGGCCAGGACAAGACAGGTGTGTGGGGAAGGCCCAAACATCTCCAATTATCAGTAAAAAAAAAAAAAAAAAAAAAGTGAATGAAAAACTCCACCCCCATTAAAATGGCCCCAATAGGGGGTGTGTGTGTGTGTCTGTCTGCTGTGGGGGCCAAAGACCCCTGGGGTATGGGCATGAGTGGGGAGGTTCCAAATTAGACCAGCAGCGAACCCCCCCAGGGGTTAATGCTACACAGCGTTGCCCCTACTGGGGGATTCACAGCTCAGCACCCCCTCCCCTCCTGGCTGCTGGAGGGCCCCCCCAGACAGCCCACAGGCCCAGATCCCTCAAGTTGGGCCTGAAAGGAGGGCTGGGGGGAATCTCCCCCAGCCCCCAGCCATTTTTCTCCTGATGTTTCAAGAGATTCCCAACCACTATTGGCTCAGTCAGAAAATTAAGTCTATAAATACCCCCAAGCTCAGAAAAAATAAAAGGGGTGGGGTGGGATGGTGGCGTTGGAGGAAATCGCACAGTGCGTGGCCTGCGAAGGCTGACAACAGGTCTGTTCCCCTCCCTCCCTTTCCTTTCCTGATAGGAAAGGGTCCCACACCCCTACCCGGACCCCAAGGCAGGCTCTGGCCCAGCCTGTCCCCTGAAACAGCTTTTCTTTTCCAGGAAAACAGAAAACCAAGAAAATAGTACAGAAGCGGAAGAGAAACAGCCCCTAGTTGGTGCCCCTGTGGTGTTTAGAGCCCCGTGGGCCCTGCTGGCTGGAGGGAGGCCTGAGTTTGCAGTGGGGGTTCTCTCGGTGGTCCCCTCCTGTCTGTAAAGTGCATGTGAGGCATCTCCATTGTGACTTAAACCTGAAGAGGGTGCGGGAGCCAGCGGAAAAGGGGTGGGGGCGGCTTCCTCATCTCTGCTCTGAACCATCTGGAAAGACTGCTACATATTTGGAGCTTGGGAAGGTGGGCGGGGAAGGACCCAGCGTGGAGGGCGGGGTGACAGAGGAAGAGGTGGGGAGGTGTGAGCTGAACCGAGGAGGCAGGAACACAACGCAAGGCCACGGAGTTTGGAAAACCATGGTGAGAAATGAAATTTTAAAAAAACCCCGAAGGATGCTGGACAGGGTGGGAGGGGCCTCCTGTGGCGCCCACCGCCTGCCTTCCTGCCCTCCTGCGCGGGGCAACGCTCTCAGCCATCCTGCGCTGGGGCGGACGCCATGGTTCCTAGGCCACCACGAACTCTGACTTGAGGTCTGGGTTGACTTCTGGCTTCCACACGGAGTCCTCGAAGTCAAGGCCCAAGCCTGCGGCTTCACTGGGGCCACCGCCGCCGCCTCCGCCTCCACCGTCGCTGCGACCCACCTTACGGCTGGGTGGCCAGTGGTAGGGGCCTCGGGCGTCGCGTCGGGCCTTCCTACGGAGCCTTTTCTGCTGGAGCAGCAGCTGCAGGCGTTCCACCTTGCAGCGGGTGGCCCGGTTTTCTGTCTGCCGCAGCCGGTCCCCTGCATAGAAAGCAGTGACCATGAACCCCCTGGGAAAGGCCGGAACCCCCAAACGCGAGGACCTCAAGCAAATGCCCCCAAACGATAGGCACAGTGAGGGGAGCCGTCAAGTGTCCACTGAATGAATGTCCATGGCCCCCTGGGAGCTGTGGGTTTATTAAAACTTGTTTCCGCATCTACTACGCCAGCTACCTCTGAGTATGCAAGGGTAGGGTCACATCCAAGACAGGCACTCAGGACAGTGCCACCGCATGGACTGAATTAACTGCAGCTTGAGCCCTTCTGGCTGCTTCTGTAACCGAGGACAGGCACGCAGGCTTAGACCTCAGTTTCCCCTTTATGGCCTGGGCTGGGGGCCCTGCCAGATAGAGCAGGGTCACTGTTCCTCACGACTCTGGATTTATGGGAATAACCAGGTTGAGGGGTACAGGGGCTGTCCAGAAGGAGTGGAAGCTGGGCCCCCTCCTCAGCCTCGCTCAGTCATTCATAGAGGCCCCACCTGCCATCTGGTGAGAGTACCCTGGCGGGGGGAGAGGAGGAAGTGAGGATGGACCCCCCTCAGAGGGCACAAGGACACTTTGTGCCCCAACACACACGCTCCCTTCTCTTCAGGCTCTTCCAGAGTAGGGCCAGCAGCAGCTGGTGGCTCCCCCTTCCTGTAGTGGGTCAGCTGCTCTGAGCTGCACACAGAGGGACCTTGAGTGGTGAGGACGGGCGGATACTCACCGGGGGGCTTGCCCATGCGGGCCTGGCTCACGGAGGTCGAGGCTGCCAGCTTCTCACAGGAGGTAGTTTTGGGGGTGAGGTCTGGGGCAGGCGAGGCGGGCGTGCACTGGGCATGGCAGCGCAGCTGGGTCAGGGACGGGGGCATGCCCTGGTAGTGCCGCGTGGCACTCAGGAGGTCATTGAGGATCTGCAGGATCGTGCCAATGTCACGCCGCGGCCGTCCGCTGCTGTCCTGGCAGTTGGGGTGCAGTGTGCCTGCAAGAGATAGGATGTGTTAGTGAATGCCCAATGGGTAGGACCCCAGGGTGGGATGGTGTGTCCCACCCCTGGCGTTTGTGCATGTGACCACTGCTGGGACACACATGGGAGCTATGACACCTACCAGAGAAGGTCCCTGAGAAGACCCCTGGGGCGTGGTTCACGAAGCTCTCGATAACGGCGCCCGGTTTGCGGGAGCGGGAGGTGGGGCTGCCCGCAGGGGTGGACGTGGGGCTGGGCCCGGCATTGGCAGAGGAGGAACAGTCCATCTGCTGATGGGGGAGGGAGGTATGTGAGCTCAGGGTTCAAGTTCAGAGTCCAGGGATCACCCACCAGCCCAGGATCCAGGAATGGCCCTTGATACAAAGGATGCAGTGGGTGCTGCGAGTCCTTGCCACACCCAGCTGTCTAAGGACAGCTGGCCCTTGGGTTCCCAGGATAAGCCCTCCCAAGACTCACCTCGGTGCACGTGCTGGGGGCCGAGTGGGATCGGAAGGAGCCGGCTGTGACAGGTGAGGGGGATGCAGGGGCAGGGCTGGTGGATACTGGGGGGACACGGGCAGCACCGGACACTGGCCGGCAGGGAGAGGACATGGGGGTGGTCATGCTGGGGTCTCCGCGAGCAGCAGCGGCCGCAGCGGCTGCAGCAGCCAACACATGGCGGTGCTGCAGCGGGGCGTGCTGGGCGGCGAGCTGAAGCTGCACAAACATCATGTGGTCCCCCACTCGGAGCGCCAGGGTCAGCGGTGAGCGGCCGGACAAGAAGTCACTGACCTGCGGAGAGCAGCCCATCAGCCCTGGGGCCCAGCCCTCGGCGCCCCCAGCCCGACCCGGCCCAGCCCCCCATGCTGTGTGACCTGGGGCCTCTCGCCGCCCCTCTCTGGGCTCTGGGGTCCCTGTCGGTGCCACGGACGCTTAAATAAAATGAATCGGTATTTCCGGAAGCCGCCTCCGCCAGGCCGGCCCGGCCCGGGTGCCGCTGGGGGCTGTGGGGGACAGAGGCAGGTCAGACGGGGGGCCTGGTCCTCCCTGGCCAGCTTGGTTCTTTCAAGGGGAAACTGAGGCCAGAGGGGGCGGGGCCCAGCCAGCTGTCACTGCCCTCCAGTAACCCTCACCATTGTCCCCACCCTCAGGCCTTCAGATCCTCTCTGCCTGTAAATATGGCAAAAAGCACCTATCTCAGGCCCCTTCCTACTTAAGGCACCAGGCGGGCAGTGAGTGGGTGGAATTCCTGGACAAATTCTTCTTCCTAACCTTTGCTTTCTCAAGATAAATATTTATCTGTCCTGGGTGAGGCGGAGCCTGAGGGAAACGCACTGCTGCGGGAGAGGGGCCCTGACAGATTCCCTGGGGCCTGGGTCCCCAGGGGCCTCAACACAGCCCACACAAACATGAACCATCCAATCGTGGCCCCCCTGCACAGAGGGTGTGGGGTGCATCTGACCCCCGTCTGACTGGGGCCTGGCCAGTGCGGAGCCAGGAGGGGGGAGGGGGGCGACGCGGAGGTTTCTGAGAAGTGACACAGGCCTGGATGACTCAGAACCACCGCCTCCCAGTTCTCTGCTAGCAGCGGCTGGTGGAGTAACCTCTGCTTGGGGGCTTCAGGGAGGAGGTGAGGAAGGCAGGCAGAGGGACCTTGAGTGGTGCGGACCCACCCCCCAGTCCACTATGCACGACCCTCCAGCCCCAGAAATGCCCCTTGCATGAAGGGCCCGAGGTGGCTCCCCAGAGCAGCCAGGGTATCCCCCCCCACTCCCACAACTTCCTCCCTGGGGAGGGCCAACGGGCAGGCATGACTCGGTGCCAGGCAGGGAGCAGCCCTGGGAGCCCAGTTGCTCCGCCCAGCGCCCCCATCTCCCTCCTGACGCAGGCACCCAGAGGCGGATGTGAACCAAACACACCCCAGCCCCCCTGCCAACCGCAGCCCCCCCCCAAGGAGCTTAGTTCACATCTGCCCCAGGAAATCAGGAGCCCCGACCTGGATCCCGGACCCCCACTCTCCTCCCACCCCACCACCCCTCCTAATGGGAGACCACCCAGCTCCTGCCACCCCCTCGCCCCCTCCTCCACACTAGGCACTAGCTGGCTGGTGAGGGCAGGATGCTACACGTCGGGGAGGGGGTGAGGGCCTCGGGCAGGAGGAAGGGAAGCGGCTAAGCAGGTTTCCTGCGGCCAGCCCAGCCCAGCCCAGTCAGGGAGGCCAGGAACCTGCCCACCCCCTTGCTGGGGCGGGCAGCAGCCTGCTTCCCCCACCCTGGCAGCAGGCGGATAGCTAAGGCCTGTGTCACTCTCCTGGGAGGAGGGTTCCGCCGCCAGAAAAATGAGGAAAGCAGGGGAAGAAGAAAAAAAAAAAAGGCTGCAACAAAACCGGGAACCCTGGTGTGGGCCAGCCCCAGCCTCCCTTCTCACCTCCCTCCTGGAGTTACTAAATATTTTCCTAACATCCTGTCTCTGAGGAGTGCTGGCCCTGGGGCTGGGTGCCCCCGTCCCCTCCCCCTTTTGGGGCAGAGAACAAAGACCAGAAAGAGTAGGGAAGGGTAACTCCCCACCCTCACAATGGGGTCACAAAGGAGTTTCACCCAGGCCAGCCCCTCCCTCCAGCAGAAATTTAAAAAAGATCACCCTGGGGAAACTTCATTGACCCTGGAGGGGGTTGCTCAGGGATGAAGGAGTGGGAGCTCGCGGGCCAAGGTCACCCCGCAGGCAGGCTTGTGAAAACTCACCCCCCCCCCAGGGTGGCCACCGTGGGAGAGAAGGCCCTCAAGGTCAGGTGGTGAGCGCTGGGGGGAGGAGGAAGAGGAAGCTGGGTGACCAGGCCAAGCTGGCACGCAGGCAGGGCGGCGCGTCCTGTCCCCTCCCCTCCCCTCCCCACAGGCCTCCTGGGAGCACAAACAACCCCAGGCTCCCCAGAGGAGCCTGGCACTAGGCCAGCTACCCCCTGGGCTATGAGGGGCAGTGCGGGTCTCACCTGGGTCTCCGTCAAGCTCTCCAGGGCCTGCATCACAGACTGTTCTGGCCTTGAAGCCTGAGACTACAAAGAGAGGGAGAAGAGACCCTGAGTGTGTGTTCCCAGCCTAGCCTGGGAACAAGGGCTGGGAGGGCCCTGCTAGCTGGGATGGGCTGCCCTGCAGGGCAAGGGGACCCAGAGGTGTATGATGAGGACTGTGCTGGCATGAAAGGGAGCTGCCTGCCCATGTTGGCACACTGCCCCAACCATTTACCATGAGGCCCGCCTCCACGGTGGGCACGAGAGTCAGCTTGCTGCCATCCCCCACGCCGAACTCCTGCAGCTTCCCCGAACTGAGCCGGCTGGGGGGGGGGGAGGAAGGAAGAGGGTGAGGCTACGGAGACAAGGCAAGGCCGCGGAAGCGGAGGCCGCGGGGGAGGCTCGTGCTCTGTGCTGGCTGGGGAGACAGGAGTCCTTCCACCCCCACCTCTTCGGTCCCCAGATTCAGGGCCCTGGAGTGGGGGATCACCGTCTGGCCGCGGGAACCCCTTGCTGACGGTTCAGACCCCTTCTCTTAAAGAACCCCCAACTCTAGACTGGGGCACCCCCCCTTTGCACCTCACCAAGGCACTTTTTCATCACCCGGGCCTCAGTGTGCCCCGTGCCATCCTCTCAGCCACCCCAAGGCCAACGCTGCCTATAATTCACGGACTCCGGCCCAGGGCTTCTCTTTGTGGGACCACAAGGCTTACTTAAGTCTATAGTGGCTTTGCCGGGCCGGGTTTCCCCTCCTCCCTCCCACCCTGGCGCAGGCCACCGCCGCCGTTGCTCAGACAAAGGAGACCCTCCCCCTCCTGCCCCTCCCCCAACGGGGCCCCTCCGCTGGGGATGGACACAGCGCGTCCCCGGAGGCCCGCGGGAGGAGGGCTCCCGGGCCTGGAGGCGATTTAAATACCACGGGGAGGGGGAGGCTGCGGGGAGCGCTCGGTGGAGAGAACAAAGGGGGGTAGAGAGATGCAAGTGCGGGGAAAGACAGCCAGACGCAGAGAGGGCCGCTAAGCAGATGCGGAAGCCGGCGAGGACCCAGGCAGAGGCAGCGGTCGCGCCCCCCACCCCCGCGCCGTCTCGGGACTCCTGCCTTTCGGCGAGAGGGGTCACCTAAGCCCCTCCCGGGGCGCCCTCGCAGCTGCCTTTGTGCAGCGACCCGGGAGGGGGAGGGGGAGGAGGCAAGCAAGGCCGAGCAGAGGGCGCCCGAGAGCGCGCGGCGCGCCCCCGCCCCCCGTCTGGCCGCCCCCTTCCTTCCCGGAGCGGCGCGCTCTTTGTTCCCGCCCGGAGGCCAGAGCCCGAGGGGGCGGCGTGCCCGGGGGTGGGGTGGGGCTCCAGAGCCTGGATGGCGCTTGGTACCTACGTGTCTTTGTGGAGCAAAGCCAGGCGCTCCTTGGGCACTTTGAGGCGCTGGGACAGCCGCTTGCGCAGCCCCTCCACCGTCTCGTCGGGGGGCACCGACAGCTCGTAGCGGGTGCCCGTCGTGCTGTGGATGGCCAGGCTCATGGGCGCCGCCTCGGCCGCGGGGCCCAGCTCGCAGGCACCACCGGGGGCCCCGCGCCGGCAGCTCCGGGCACCGCCGGGCTGCGGCTCCATCCCCGGCCCGCGCTGGGGGGCTGTGGTCCGCGGGGCGCCGCCAATCCTCGCCGCGCCTCGGGGCAGGGCGGGTGTTCCCCGAACCGGGGTCCTCGGAGCCCCTGGGGGCGGGGGACAGCGAGCGTCCCCTTCGAGAAGGTCCCAGAAATAGATGAAGAGTCAGAAATAAAAAATCCGAGTGGCTCTACGGGGTCGCGTCGGCTCGTCGGGGCGCCTTCCGGGGGTGGGGAATACCACTCGTGGCTCCTTTCAAGGGCGGGGGGCGGCGACCGAGACGCGGCAGTTCCGGGGGAGGGTCCCGGAGAAAGGGGCGCCCCTGACGGGCTGCGCTCGGTGCCGTCTGCCTCTCGGGCCGCGCTTCCCGGCGCGTGCCCTCCCTTAGCAACAGCCGCCGCCGCCGCCGCCGCTCGGAGGATCTGGGGGTGAAAGTAACAAGAAAAAAAAGTTATAATGTATCAACGTTCCAGGGGCGGGGCCGCCGCCCCCTCCCATTCACTACTTACTCCGCCGGCCTGCGCCGGCCAATCGTCGCGCGCCGAACGCCCAGTCGGCCGCAAGGATTGGCCAATGGGAACTGTCGCGGCGCTGCCCCACGTGGCCGCCGGGCCCGCCCCTCGCCCCGCCCCCGGCCGGGTGGCCAAGGGAAGCGCGGCGGGGGCGGGGCTGGCGCCGCTGAGGCCGGCCCCCGCACCCCCACCCGCGCCGGGGGCCATTCATAAGGCCCGGCGCCCGCAACAAAGGGCTTGTGGCCGGGAAGGGTGCGGGGCTCTGGCCCCGGGCGGCGTGGCGTGGGGGCGGGTATTATCCCCGCACCGTGAGGGACAAGAAGCCGCAGGGCCTTCCACCCGCGCTAGTCCGAGAAGCCACAGCGAGCGGAAGCGGGAGGCAATCCCCGCGCCTCGTGGCCGGGCTCTGGCTTGGCTGCTTGCAGGAAGGTCGGCCTAGCGGGCGCCCCTACCCTGGGGCTCGATGACCCGGCGAGAGGTGGGGCTGAGGACGAGGCAAGCATCCCGGTGACGTGACCAGTGCCGGGAGGGCCCCTCCCGCGCCGGTGCCACCTCGCGCCCCACACCCGTCCCGCGGGCCGGACCCGCTTCCCGAGTCGCACCCTCCCGAGTCGTGACGTGACGCCGCGTCCCTGGCTGCGCCCGCGCGCGCGCCACTCCGCTCGGGGCTGCGGTGAGTCAGCAGCGCCGGCGCGCCCTCTGCCGGCCACACCCGGAAGCGCTGCCCGGACTCTCGGGGAGAGGCGCCGAGGCTGCCCAGGGCAGGGGCGAAGCCGACCCACTGCAGGCGTGGGGAGAACCTCGCTAAGAGTGTGAAGCTTCTAAATCAGGGGACTGGGGCCGTACATCTGGGGAAACTGAGGCTGGAACCGCAACTAGCTCAAGGTCAATACAGGGAGGGGGAGTGCCCGGGGGGCGGGGCGGGGGCTGAGGTCTTGCCACCGGGGTTCTGGCTGCGCCTTGGCCCCTCCCATTCCACGCCCCGGGGGGGGGGGCTCTCCAGAGCTGGAGACTCCTGAACCCTGCCTGCCTCAAGAACAAAGAAAAGTGGGACACCCTTAAGAGCGTAGAGTAGGGAACCTCTCCTTGGCCCGCGATGTCCCGCCCACAACTCACCGGGCGCGGCCAGTCCGAGGTCCCAACAGTCCTGAATGTACCCGCGTCCAGCACGAGTGCGCGGTGGCGGGGTAGATGTGGGGCCGAGCGAGCCGCCCCGAGCCTTTATCCGCGCCGCCTTCCCTGGGGTGGAGTTTGGGCGGGCAGGGGGCGGGGGGGCCGGGCGGGTGGTGACGCAGGCCGGCCCCCGCCCCTGCCCGCCGGCCAGGGCCCTGGGGCGCCTCCCGGCCTGACCATTTGCCCATAAATGAGGGCGCTCCTTGAATGCTGCTGAACCCCGGGTCTCCGTCGGCCGCGCTGTCTACTCGGGAGCATCCCTAGTCGGGCCCCTGGGACGCGTGGTTTCGGGTGCACAGCCGGACTCCTTGCTCCACCCCTTTCCTGCCACCCCAGGCCTTGTGCCTCCGCCTGGGGGCGCCCGCTTGGGGGGCGGGAAGGAGAGCCTGAGTCAGCGGCCGTGGTCCAGGAAAACAGGGCGCAGTCACCTGCCTGTTGTGGGGGTGCCCGAGCCAGCTGCCCAGGCAGGCGTTCTCCGGCATCCCTTAACGGTGACCTCAGACGGCATTTATGGAGCGATTAACCAGCGCCGGGCCTGCCTTGTGCAGCCAGTCACCACACACCACGCACTGTGTGACGTGACCTCGGGAGGTATTGGCCTCTAGAGCCTGTTTCTCCCCAGTTGCAGCGGGGTGGAATGAGACTCCAGAGGCTCATTCTGGAGCCTGCGGAGTGGGGCCCTCACCTACACCCCGTGGTGTTGTCATTCATTAATGCAAGGTCACAGGCTGGCGCCCAGGCTTTGGGGTGGGCATAACCCCCCCACCCATTTTACAGAGAAAACTGAGGCTGAACAGGTAGAACGTGACATGTCCTGTTTTTCCCTGCGGGTCGCCCTTGGTGGGGAAGGAGCTTTCTAAGGATGACCCTGGTTGGGAGGTGCTCTTGGTCATTCTGCTCAGAAGACCCCAAGCTCTACTCACCCGCTGTTCACTTATCTGTCTTATCCCTTTATCTGGCCTGACCATCTCCACCCCCACCCCTGCCCTGGACACCTCTCCCAGGGCTATGTTCCTTTGCAGGTCTCCTTCCTGCTACCACCCAATGCTCCTGTCCCCTTATGCCCCTGCAGACACACGCAGGCATTCAGCCCGCAGGGTCACGGCTGGGCCAGGAGGAGGCGGCGATCACTGAGGCTGGGGTACATCGGAGTTGGCCACAGAGAATGGTGCTCCAACTGAGAATAGCCAATGCAAGGCTCTGCCGGTTAAGTGGCTGCAGGTTGTGGCTCTGCTTCCAGAGGGAGCTGAGCTCTGAGGCCGGAGCATCTGAACACTCGAGGGGCAGGGCAGGTGGGACTCTCAGGGTTAGTATTGCTGCTGGGGTGGGCAAGGCTGTGACCTCAGGGCAGTCCCTGACCTTCCTGAGCCCTTTGGGTCACACATACTCAGGGGTGGGTATTGCTCTCAGGAGGGGCCTTGGCTCTAACCTTGCTGTACAAGTAACAAGTTACTAAACATACTAGGTGACCCACTTCCTGTTCCTTCCCATTTAGAGCATCCCGGTGTTCATGAAGGCTGTCCTAAGGTGTAAGCACAGATGTACAAGGGACCCCCTGCCTGCCCCCACCAGGCCCTAAACCTGCCCTGTAGAAGAACTCATGACCTCTGGTTCCTGGCCTTGTGACCTACCTCAAGTCTTGGCCCTCCTAACATGGGTTGTTTGCTCCGGCCCATGTCAGGGAGGGGTGTCACAATGGCTCGCTTACATGTCTCCCACAGAGCCTGTGCTGTGCTGGGGGGCGGGGGTCCTGAATCTGGCTGTCCCCCAGCTACAGGCTCAGGCGTCTCAGGGTGCAGGCACATGGTTCCTGGTGTGGAGGCTACTGGTCCAGCAGCTTGGCGAAGACCTCTCTCGTCCCCCAACCTCCCCACCTTATTTATAGCACCTGGGCTGGCCAGGAACTCTTAAGACCTGGGCTATGAGCTGGGGACTGGGAGGAGTGGGGCTGCGCCTGTGATCTCATGGCTGTGACAGTCTTCTCTGGGATGTTCCTGGGAAGTGACAACCTGCTGCTTGGGCCTCACCAGCCAGAGAGTAGGGTGATCTAGATAGACCTCCCCCCAGAGCCATGAGCTCGCCTGGAGGCCCCCCCCACAAACATGTCCTACCACGTTGAACCTCAAACATACCTATGGAACAGTCACTTGCATAGGACAGTGACACAAGTGCACAGCATATCCATGCTGACACCCCCTGGGGTGGTCTCCTAGTCACCTCCAGGCTGCCAGTGACACAATGGGAGGCCCAGGCTCTCCTGCAGTCACCCCCTTGGAATCTGCTGTCAGCCCTGCTCAGGCTCCGGGTGGGGAGGGGGTCAATGAGACCCCTGCCTTGAAATCCCCTGCCTACCACCTGGAGCTTGAGTCTGGGGCACCCCAGGGTTACAAAAGGGAGGTGGGGCAGCACTGAAGCTGCTCCCACCCAGGCACCCCACCCCATCTGGGGCAGGCCCAAGAGCCTCGCTGCCATGGAGGTGCCAGCACCACTGGAGATGGGGCAGTATGCCAGCCAAGGGCCACCCACAGGCCAGGCCAGCACAGGGTGGGGCCTCCATGGGAGCAGGCAGGACCCGCCCCTTCCTAGTGTGGCTGGGGCAGGGCCAGAACCTGGGAGACCACAGAGCAGCTGTCACAGCCTAAAACCTGACAGTTCTGTCCAGCCCTCCAGGCTTGGCCCAGGAGTCATAGCCACCCCTCACCTGCTGTCTCCATGCCTGGCCAATGACCTTTGCCTCTCCCCACCCTCTTGGAGTGAAGGAGAGTACCCACCCACCACCCGGCCTAGCCTTGCTAGCTGTATACCCCCGCTCCTCAGTTTACTGCAGGCCCCCAAAGACTTCTTGGGCCACAACCTCCAAACCCCCAAGGCCCTACCTCACAGGGAGGACAGCGTCCCAAACCCACCACCCTAGGCAAGAGACAAAAATCAGTGCACACAAGTGGGGTCCCTGGTCTTTAATGAGGTGTGGGCCGGGGGCAGGCTGTGCACAGGAGGTGGCTGGGAGCAGGTCTCTGCTGCAGGGTCTGCAGGAATGGGAGTGGTGGGCAGCAGGTCAGGTGGGTGGGATCTTGGGAGGCAGAAGGCGAGCCCCCAGAATGACAGTACCCCCAAGGGCAGAGCAGGGTCTCTGAGCCCTGGCCTCAGCCACCAGGCCTGGACCTAGTGGGTGTGCTCTGGGCAGAAGTTGGGACTGTGCTGTCCCCAGCAGCCTCCTTGGCAAGGACAGCTGCCCCCAGGGAGTTGCCCCACCCTCGTCATATTGGATCCACAGCCCATCCAGCGCTGGGCCTCGGTTTCCCTATGGATGCAGGCAAGGGACACGCACCACCTACTCCAGGGCCTTCACCAGGGCCTCGTTGGCCTCGATTCGGATTTGGATCTCAGCCCTTGCAACCTCGTCCGCCGCCCCCGACAGCTCCGACTGTGCCTTCTCCAAGTTTGCCTTAGCCGCCTGCAGTGGGTGGGTGGTGGGTGAGGGCCACGCAGGGACCCCAGCCTGGCCACCTGCCCCTCCACCCTGAAGCCAGGAGCTCTCAGATAGCTCATGTCTGCTTGGTGCCTTGGTTTCCCGAGACACTCACCCCCAGGTCCAGCATGTCCAGTGTCACGGCCTCCTCGGCCAGTAACTGCACTGAGGAATCAGCATTCACTGTGACTGAGCCGCTGCTCACTGCGGGAGGAGGGGGATGAGACCTCCACATCTAGGCTTGAGGAAAACCATTAGTCCCAGAGCCAGGACAGCAGCCCCACGGGGGCCCTGGGGTCCAGCATGGGGGATGCGCACCTGGAGAGGACATGGGGACACAGCCCCTTCCCTTCACCCACCAGCCCACTGGCTGACCCAGGGTGAGGGGTGAATAGGGCTAGGTTCAAATCCCAGCTGCAGCATTGGAGATGGATGCTGGTGGAAGGAAGGCCTGTGTAGAGCTGGTTTCTCCCTACACAAATGTTCTTCTTCTCTAAGTTGGACCCTCTCCCTGGCAGGTTTTACTTCCCTTCCCAGCACGTCACCCTCCCCCAACCCACTACGTGCCAGTTAACCACAGCCAGTCCTGAGCTATGGGAGGTGCACAGTGCTTCTGGCTTGCTTCTCATTGTGTCCTCAGGACAGACCTGCTAGCATGTGCAGCCCTGCCCAGCCCTGTCCCTTTGCCTTCCTGCTCAACTCACCAAAGTATTTGGAAGTGGTGCCGTCCTCGGCGTGGACAACGACCAGCCCTGGCCGCAGGACCTGCAGGGTGGGCACGTGAGCAGCCAGAATACCAAAGGCTCCCGTCTGCGTGGGCACATCCACCTGCCGGACATTGGCACCATTGAAGAAGACCTGGAGAAGACACATGGGGTTTGGGTCACTGAAGGCCACTCCCATGCCATGCCATTTGGGACTCAGTTTCCCTGCAGTAAAACTGACCAAGGCAGGACTGAGTGCTGATGGGGGACAAAGAAGCTAACGCACTAGGGCCGAAGCTTGGGTTTTAATCCTCAGACAGGGCCTCAGTACCATCATCTGTGAGAAGATAACAAATCCAGCCACCCCAGCCCTTGGACAGGCAGATGCCGTAAGGGCACAAGAACGTGCCTGCCCCGCGACAGGCATGTAGGAGGCGCTTTTCTCCGAGAGCTGCCTGCAGCGAGGGGCAATACCAGCTGGAGAGGCAGGTCCGGCCCTTGGGCGGCGGAATCCAGGTGAAGGGCCCAGGAGTTCGGGAGGTTGGGGGCCTCAGGCCCGGACCACACGGGGGGAAGGCACGGGTCTGGAGTCCAGAATGGGTGTCGGCAACCTGGGGGCCGGCGGGCTCGGATCCCGGATCCGGAATGGGGGTTGGAGGACTCGGACATGGACCACACCGGAAAGGGGCGCGGGTCCGGGATCCGGAATAGCGTTCGCACCTGCGTGGGTGAGGCGAAGGTAAAGGACATTTGTCCCGGGCCCGCGGCGGGTGCTGGGGCGGCGGCGGCCTCGGCGTAGGCGCGGGCCTGGCGCACGAGGCGACTCAGGCCAGGGCGGCGGAGCAGCGAAGCGGGCAGCATGGCGGCGGCAGGTGAACGGCGGTAGTCGGACTCCGGCCGAAGGCGGGCGGCCTGGAGGACGAGAAGGACAACGCGCGGGGACGTCTGGGAGAAGAATTCCAAGCGAGGACGCATGCGCGAACTACGACTCCCGGCGGGCCGCGCGCGACGTTGATGACGACGCGCCCCCGGGTGCGCGGCATGCTGAAAGTTGTAGTTTCCTTCCGGCCCAGGTTCCAGTCCTCTGGCCAGGTCGAGGAGGGAGGTCGGTTAGACGGTTCTGCTTGGGGTGGCGTTCTTTGGATGCCAGGCACTGGCGAGGCATCAGAGAAATATCAAGATTCCTCTTCTGGGTGGGATGTGGGGCGTTTTACAACGTAATAAATAAGCAAGTCATGTAGTATGTTGAGAGGTGATCAATACTAAAAAAAAAAAAAAACAAAAAAAAAAACGGCAGTGTGTGGGGCACGGGATGGGGCAGGCTGTAGTTGAGGCAGGGGTAGGCGTCCCAGGCAGAGGGTCTAGCGCAGGCAAACGCCCGGCGCTGTGGGCCTGGCTCAGCTGCAATCCCCGAGAAGGCGACCCGCCCTGAGAGGCTCTCATTCCGGCCCCTCCCGGCCACCGCCCCCGCGCGCTGCTGACGCCAGGGTGCGTGCGATGGCGGCCCGGGGCTCCGCTGACGTCGCCGCGGCCGGCGCAGCCTCGCTGGCGGCGCTGATGTCACCGCCCCGCCCCCGCATTGCCGCACACGGGTCGGGGCTCGGGGCCGGGTCCCCAGGCCGCCACCTTGGACTCCGGGAAAATGCGGAGTCCGGGCCGGACGGGAAGGACCTTGGTTGAGGAGCGGACGGGTGCAGGGTGCAGGGCGCAGGGGAGGGTGTGTCATATCTGGGCCCGGTTACCGGACAGGTGGTCTGCGACGCGGTTGCTGTGGAGGCTCCCCAACCCCAGGGGCTGCGCGTGCCCTAGCTCCCTTCAGGGTCCAGGCAGCTAGATCCTCCCGTGCCCGCGCCCCTGCCTCTCAGCATCCAGGCTGAAGACGCCCCCTCCAGGCTACCCCTGCGAGCGACACTCATGGCATCAGTCCCGGTGCCCGGGGCCTCCTGTCCCCTAGGTTGTGTGTGCAGAGGTAAGCCCTACTGACGTGTCTAGGAGTGTGTCCTGTGAGCAGCCCGACCTATTCCAGAGCCCCGGAACCCATATGGCGTCCTCATCTATCCAGTTCGTCACACCCATCCATTGGACTTCTCTCCAATGCCCACTTTAGGGTGGCCCACGAGTAAAGGGCACCACCTGTTTGTTACTCAGCTCCCAAACCTGGGCTTATCCTGGAATTCTCTCGTAGATCCACTGGCAAGGCCAGTCCACCCAGCTTGGCCACTGTGGCCACCATCACTGTCTTGGATGGCCCCAGTCTCTTCCCCAGACTTTCACCAAGGATGCCTTCTCCACACACAGCCAGAGAGACCATGCCATTCTTCTCTTGGGAACCACAAGTGGTTTCCCCTGCTCTATCCAATACCTTGATCTTCTGCCAACACACCTTCCTACCTCAGGGCCTTTGCACATGCCATTCCTACTTGCCTAGAGCCAACTTTTCCTGGGTACTTATCCACAGGGCTGCCCCTTGCTCTCCTTTAATGGTGTCACCCTTTCATCCACTGCACAAGCTCTTTCCTTCCAGGGTGCACGCCCTGTGCTATGCCTGGAGACCCAGCTGTGAATGAGCAGCTGCCCTTGGAGCCCACAGTGTAGTGAGGTCAGAGGTGAGCAAGGACACAACACACAGGAGCAAGTAAGGGAGTGGGGCCACAGCGAGAAACAAAATGTGGCACGGGACAGGAGTGTGCGGTGGGGGGTTGCCGTGTTAGAGGAGGTAGCGAAGAGGAGCTGCAAGGAGGCTTTGGCATTTGGAGGGGGCAAAGGAGGGACTCTGTGCTGAGCAGGGAAAGAGCACTCCTGGCCCAGCACCTCCAAGTGCAAAGGCCAAGAGGTTGAACTGGGTCTTGGGCATCACTAAACAGGGTGGGCTTTCCCTGGAGGGCTGCCACTGTGGGTAGCTGGGATGAGACCAGGAGTAGGCTGGTGGCCTAATCCTCTAGAAAGACGAGCTACGAGTCAGAGAGCAGGGGGAGCAGCTTTGGGGTTGGCCAAGCATAGGGGTTTATCAGGGTAGTGCTGATGTCACCGGCACTTGGCAGGCCCTGATGGCATTCAGCACAGGTTGTATGCTATTCTTTGCTCGTCTGAACAAGGTAGGGCGCACGCTGAACCCTGACAGGGCCGCCGACAAACGGGAAGGAAGGGGGTACACGTGCCCGACTCCTTGGGCTGTGCACCCTGGAGAACCCCAGATTGGAGGAAGCGAAGGAAGGGCACTCTATGCACCCCAGGGCCCCGGGCTGGGGGTAGTCCTGCATCCCAGTACGTCCAGCACCTTGGGACCTCGAGAAGGGTCGGGAAGTCTTGCTGCAGGGTATGGGGGCGGAGATTAGCCGCAGCAGGGGAGGGCGGCTCCCCATGGGGAGGGGGCGCCCTGGAGCGCAGGCTCCGCCCCCCGCCCCCGCCTGAAGGGAAGGGGAGGCTGTGGCCAGCGCGGACCCAGCCAGACGCGGCGACGAGCGCGGCGGGGGCGGACGGCCGGGGACCCGGCGGCATCCAGCGGGTGGGAGCGGGCACACCGCCAACGCGATCACGTGTGCTGCCCCTCCTCACGCGCCTGCCTCCCCCGCGCGCCGGGCTCTCCATTCATAAATTCTCCTCCTGCTCCGCGGCCACCCGGCGCCGGAGCCAGCCCGGAGCGCCGCGCATCCGCCCGCCCGCCGCCCATGGGCCCTGCGTCCCGGCGCTGAGGTAGGCGCGGCGGGCCCGGGGCCGAACCGGGGCGGGCGGGGGGCATGCCGGGACCGCGCAGCCCAGCATCATGGCCGGCACCGGGGCCCGCCCTAGCTCGGGACCACCATCCCTTCCGGGCGAGGCCCGAGGGAGGGAGCAGAAGAGCTGGGGCGGCGTGGGAGCCAACCTGCGGGGCTCTGCACCCATCCTTCGGCAGTCCGAAGAGGGACCCCCGCCTCCTGCCTCAGCCCGGGATTGAGAGATGCCTGGAGCCTGGCTCTCTGCCTCTTCTCGCTCTCCATCCCGTCCCCCGGGCCGGATGGGGGGCGCGGGGTTGGGTGCGGTGGCGAACGAGCTCGGGGAGTCGAGGCCTGTCTGGACCTCTGGGGCTGGCCCGCGGGGAACCTCCGCCCTCGGCTCCCGTCCCCGCCTACCCGCGAGAGCCCACCTCTCTTCCCTCTCCGCCTCCTGCCATCTTTCCTGGTCTCCTGTCATGTCCTAGCGACTCTGCCTCCCGCCCCCCAGCCTGAACTCATTTCCCGACCTACATGTATGCGTCCTCCCCGCGAGGATACCGGGGAGTCGCGTCCAGCTTCTGACCCCGAGCGCTGAGGACACCTGGCTTTCGCCAGCATACTCCCCTTCTCTGGACCTTGGTTTCCCCCGCTGTCGCGTGGGGTCAAAGCCCCAAAGAATTGGGGATGCTGGAGCCTGTGCACAGGCTTTCGCTTTCCTCTGGGGCAAAACCCGGCGCGCGCTGAGCCGACTCAGGGCTACTGGTCATCCCGGCCCCAAACTGCTCCCAGAGGTTCCAGAGTGCGCCCCCGTCCTTCCCGCCGGGAGGATGGTCAGGTGCAATGCCCAGACAGTCCCTTACCCGAGTGCCAGGCCCCTTCCCGGCCTCAGTTTCCCCCCAGTGTAAGGCAGGCCAGCCCGAGCTGGAAGAAGCTGCTGCAAGAGGCGCCCGGCCCCGGGCTGGGCACCGGCGCGCGGGGAGGAGCGCAGCCGCCATCTTGCCGCCCAGGGCCGGTTCGAGCCGCCCCTGCAGGAGGCCTCCCTCCCCTCTCCGCCTCTCCCTTCCCTAGTGCTCCGTGGCAACCCTCCCCCCACCTCCAGCTCGGCTTGCTCACTCAGTCGCCATGGGAACAAGATTCTTCAGGGCTGGGAACAGATGCGCCTTCTTTGGCCTTTTCACTCCCACTAGCGTTTGGTGGAGGGGGGGCTTTACCTCCAAGACCCTGGTGTCCCAGTGTTCAGCCCCTCCGCCCTGTACCTGGGGTGGACAGCCCCATCTACTCCGTCCCTGCTAGTCTGGAGCCAGTCTCCTGGGGCTGGGGCAACACCTCCCTCTCCACTGATTGGGCCCACAAGGCCCTACGGTCTCACAGGCATGAGCTGACTGCCTCAGTTTCCCCATTACTCTCAGGGGTGCTTCTCTTTTTCTGGGCAGGGCGCCTAGCCCAGCGCTACCTTGCTGGGCCGGCCCCACCGGCTGGGGAGGCTGATGATATGCACACAGCTCCATCTAAAAGATGGGAAGATGGAGGTCCCCTCTGGGCGCTGATCTGAGGGGGTGAGGGCTGTTTTTGTGAGTCACTGCTCCTGGGGGCTCCCTCCGTGACTCCTGGAGATGTGGGAAGGGGCAGGGACTGGGGAGCTGGTGCTGAGCAAGCCCTGCTGCCCCCAGGCCCCTCCTCCTCACCTCAAAATGCAGCCCACGGCCACCATGGCCACTGGTGCCACCACCACCGCCACAATCACCCTGACCACTACATGGGACAACACCACAGACCGCCCAACAGTGAGTGTTGGGGTTGGGGATGGAGAACCGGTGGGTTGGGGCCACTAGAGTCCATAGCAGGACCTGAACCCTGCCGCCCTCCCAGGCGGAGCCCGACCCCATCTTGGACAACTATGTGTTGGTGGTGGTGGTGATGTCACTCTTCGTGGGGGGCACACTCGTGGTGCTGTCCGGTGTGCTGCTCCTGTGCAGGCGCTGCTGGGAGGTCCACCGGCGCTTCAACAGGTGTGTGTGTCTACTGCCCCTCTGCCTTCCCGAGGGCCCTCACAGTGTACCTGCAGAGAGCTGGTACACCACGGGGTATAGGGGCAGTGGCATTCAGGGCCATGGGTGTATGACCAGGTCCCAGCAGGTGGGCTCCTGTGAGCTTGGGACACCGCCCATGGGCACAAGCCCTGTGGGCCCCTGGCCCATCTTACTCGCCTGCTGTCCCACCCCAGAGATACAGAGGAGGCAGAGAAGACCACCACCACCTACCTGGACAACGGCACCCACCTGGCCCAAGGTGAGGTGCTGCCCAGGCCCCGCCTTCCACCTGGGCCCCACCCCATCCACCCCTGGGCCGCCTGACCGGCTGTGTCTGTCTGTCTCCCCCACCAGACTGGGCGCAGCTCGATTCCGACTCATCTCTGTTTCCTTAAAGCCCACGCGTAGGTGCTCACAGGCGCATGCTGAGCGAGTGAGTGTGTGAGCGGATGAGCGAGTGCCCGCCCACATCCTCGTGGTCCCTGGCGGTCAGTTGGGCCCCCCCCTTGCTCCTTCCCCTGCCATAGTCCTGCCCACAACCTGCCGGCACCAGGCTCGGCCCACCTGGGGCCCACCCTCTCTTGGCTCTCCTCACAGACCCCGAATTGAGGGGGGAGGACCCGGAGGGCCAGGACGCGGAGACCGAGCGCTTCCTGTCCACCAGCTCTACTGGCCGCAGAGTGTCCTTCAACGAGGCAGCCCTGTTTGAGCAGAGCCGGAAGGCACAGGACAAGGGCCGCCGGTAAGGGGACCCCTGGGAAGTAATCAAGACTGGGCGAGGCTGCCAAGTGCCGGCTCTTGCCCTGCTTCCCCAAGACCTGGCAGGGTGGATGATGGGGCCACAGGGTAACTGTGTGGCCTGGGGGGTCTGGCCTGTGTGGGGTGGGGCCCAGCATGGGGGCTGGCTGCGTGGTGACGGGTGGGCATGATGGGCAGGTACACCCTGACGGAGGGGGACTTCCACCACCTGAAGAATGCTCGCCTCACCCACCTGCACCTGCCACCCCTCAAGATTGTCACAATCCATGAGTGTGACTCAGGCGAGGCCAGTGCAATCACCATGCCCCACCCCACTGCCACCCCCAAGGCCAGCCTTGCCATATTCCAGGTGAGTGTGGAGGGGCTGGCGGCCGGATCAAGGCTGGGTAAGCGGAACCCCCACCCTCACCCTTACCCAGCAGGGGGCATCTTTCTTGCTCCCTGGGGCCTGACCCCTCAGGACGGGGAGGGCGGCTATCTGGGGTGCACAGAGGGTGGCTGGGCCCAGCACACACCCCCCCACCCACCCATGCTCTTTGACCTGTCACTGCTTCCTCCCCTCCCCCTCCCCTGCTCTGTCCCACAGCCCCCGGGGAAGGCCCTCACTGGCCGCTCTGTGGGCCCCAGCTCCGCCCTGCCAGGTGACCCTTACCACCCGGCCGCAGGCCCTGCTGCCTTTGAGATCAGTGCCTCCACATCCAGCGACTCTGGGGAAGGCACCTCGGTAAGGACCCCGTGTGTCCCCTGCTCCCTCCTGTTCTCCTGGACAGCTCAGCCCATGCCCTGCTCTCCAAGTCTCTCCTTGCCCCAGCCTGGTCCCTGCAGCACATGGGACCCACTCAGCCATGTTGCACACGTGTGCTCACACATGTACAGGGTATTTGAGTAGCTGGGAAGGGTGACCGTTTCTGGACACTCACCGTTGGAACCTGCTCTGCCCAGGGCTGGGGAGGGCAGAGCTGGGCAGCACCTGGCTGAGCTCCTGGGAGCCACTCGGGCACGGTCTTGGGGGAGGAGAGAGCTCCTCGCTCCCTCTTCTGCACTTGGCCTGGGTGACAGGGTGGGGGAACCAGTGGGGCAGGGGCTTTCCTGCCTGCGAGCATCCTTCTTCCCTCCTAGCTGGATGCAGGTACCAGGAGCGCCAAGCCTGGTGGGCTGGGGGCCGTGGTGGGGCCCGGGGAGGCGGGCCCAGGCTCGGGGGCAGGCCCAGTCCTTCAGTTCTTCACCCGCCTGAGGCGCCATGCCAGCCTGGATGGGGCCAGCCCTTACTTCAAGGTCAAGAAATGGAAGCTGGAGCCCAACCAGCGGGCATCCAGTCTAGACACGAGAGGTGAGCTGTGGCCCCTGGCGGGGAGTGAGTGCCAGGGACCCCGCTGCAGGAGCCAGAGTGGGAGGCTTGGAACCTAGCGGGGATGGGGGTGTCTCTGCTCCTGAGGGGTTCCCAGTGCCTGCCCCAAGGTCTCAGCTAGTCGAGCAGTGGCCCAGGGCTGTTCACCAAGCTTCTCCTATGAGGCCCCAGACAAGAGTGTTTTTGGCTTTACAGTTGGACAAATTGGAAAGCCCATCTGTCTGCAGTGGTAATGGGGAAGCAGCCGCATGTGGCATGGGCACAAGTGTGGTTGTCTACCAGTAAAAACTTTGATTTCCAACAACAGATGGGGGGCCCATTTGGCCACCCCTGAATGAATGACAGCAGCCCTTCAACCCTGCAGACCTCTGGGCATGTGGGGCCCTTTACTCTCAGCCAAAGGCAGGGCCATGCGGGGGACATGGGGAAACGGCCGCTCTGATGGAGGCACAGACAGCTGTAACCAGCCCTGCACAAGGGAGCTCAGCGGGCAAGGCCAGGTCACACATGTGTCAACTGTCCTGTGGAGGAGATGGCAGGGCCCAGTGCCAGGAGAGGTGGGGAGAGGTACAAGTATCAGAGAGAGAGGGAAGGAGTGTGGCCTTTTTTAGGGCCTGTTTCTAGCCAGTGCCCAGGATGGAGGGGTGAATACTGGCCTAGGTGCTCCTGGCCCAGGAGGAGAGGGCCCTGTCCGGAGCCGAGAGGCAGCTGTGATTCCTGAGGGTGACTGTAGTCGTGTAGGTGTGGAAGCGCCCAGAACCTGTTTGCTGGGTGACTGTCCCTCGCTCCCCTGACGCCTTCTCACTGAAGACTCTCCTAGACCTCAGTCATAGGAGAGTCCTGGCTCCTGCCCAGGGGCCCACAGGCAGGGCTGGGGATGGCAGGAGAGAGGGCTTCACCTCTTCCCCGCCCCCCCCCCCACCAGCCTGCCCCTCACTTGCCCACACCTCTCCGCTTTAGCAGTCGTGCCTGCTACCAGGGGTGCAACGCAAGTCCTTGCCAGCCACACCTGTCTGCCAGGAATGCTCAGGGCACTGTGACCACCTCGGCACAATTCACACCTGCACAACAGTGCACACTCACCTGGCCCAGGCTGGTGCCCGCAGGCCTGGGGGTGGGGGTGGGGCCAGGGCTGGGAGGGGCCTGGGCAGGCTGAAGCGCCTCTCTCTGCACAGGCTCTCCCAAGCGGCACCACTTCCAGAGGCAGCGGGCAGCCAGCGAGAGCATGGAGCAGGAGGAGGGGGACACCTCCCACGTGGACTTCATCCAGTATATTGCGAGCACAGGCGCCACCATGGCCTTTCCACCCCCCCGCCCCTTTCTCGCCAGTCCCACAAGCCCGCCCCCCGCTCTCGGCAGGTATTTTTCAGTAGATAGAGGTGCTAGGGGTGGGCCTGTGGGTCCCTGCCCCCCCCGCCCCCCCTAGGTGGCCCAGGGAGCACTCTCCCTGCCCTGCGGACACGTGTCCCTCAGGTGCCACCACTCCTGGAGGCTGCCTCGTTGGGGCCATCTCTCCAGTATGGACCGGAGGAAGGGAGCAGGGGGAAACTGGGTAAGGGGCGAGTGGAGGGTGGGGCCCTGGACAATGGCCCCAGGGTACCCAGGACTGGACGCCTACTCAGGCAGGGCTGTTGGGGGGATCCATGCCCACCCAGGTAGTGCCATTTCTCGGTGGTGTCCACAGCCTGAGGGATCCTCTCCCACCTGCCCATGCTCCTGAGGGCTGGACAGCCGCCTCTCAGAAACTGTCATGACCGTTTCTGAGAGCAGGAACCTTGCCCCAGACCAAGGGTAGCTATTCTTAAGCTCTGGGCCCACGTCAGTGGGATGGGGAACCCAGGGAGCGGGCAAGGTTCCTACTTTGGGGCATGTCCCGGTCTAGCTGGTGACCTCCTTCTGACTGTGGACCACCCTCCTGGTTCCTTGTGAATCCAAGGCACATCCAGTCACCCAGGGCTAGAGGCCCAGTTGGATTCTTCCTCGCTAGTTCCCCCCACCCCCGCCATCCCCTCCCACGTTAAGATGTTAGGAAGTAGGCAGCTCAGAGGAAAACATCACTGTTTCTGGGTGAGGAGCCAGCCAGGGCCCCTGTACCCACAGGTGCTTAGATCACTACTGTATGAGACATCCTGGTTGAAAAACAGGCTACAGGAGAGCTCAGGGCTTCCCCCAAAAGCACCCCCTGCAAAGGAGACAGGTAGCGTTTTTTAAAATGCCCCTTCTGCAGGGCCTGGCCAAGCCCAGAGAGTCCTGATCAGTGCCCATCCTCCCCCACCCAGCAGGGTGGCGGAGGTGGCAATGTGGGCTGTGTGTGGCCTTCTGACCTCTGTGGCCTGGTTTGCAGGCTAGAGGCGGCGGCAGAGGCAGGCCCAGCGGGAGGAGAGAGTCCCGAGTCCCCGCCAGAGAACGGTGGCAGTGGTGGCAGGGGGCCTTGGCAGCAGCAGGAATCAGATGGTGAGCGGGATGCGGGCTCTGAGCAGGCCCAGACCGTCTACCGTGACATCTGGAGCCTGCGCGCTTCCCTCGAGCTGCACGCAGCCACTGCCTCAGACCAGAGCAGCAACGACCGTGACTCGGTGCGAAGTGGTGACAGCTCGGGCTCCGGGGGCACAGCGCCGGCTTTCCCGCCTCCCTCCCCACCACCCACACCACGGGCCATGGACAGTGAGGCCAGCGCGCCGCGCAAGCTGCTGCAAATGGACAGTGGCTATGCCAGCATCGAGGGGCGTGGCGCAGGCGACGATGGGCCTCCCAGCCTACCTGAGACGCGCTCCTCCTTCACCAGCGCGGGCCACATGGCCACCATGGGGGGCAGTTTCCAGGGGGACCCAGCAGAGGCACCCGCCCGCCCTTGCAGCCCACGCGCTTGGCCCCGCCGTGCCCCTCGCCGAGACTACAGCGTGGATGAGAAGACGGACGCACTCTTTCATGAGTTCCTGCGCCACGACCCACACTTTGACGACACCCCGCCGACCACTGCGCGCCATCGCACCCGTGCACACCCACACCCCCATGTGCGAAAGCAGTGGCAGCAGCGGGGTCGGCAGCACAGCGATCCCGGGGCACATGCTGCACCCCCCGCCCCACCTGGGGCTGACCCCCGCCCAGTGCGTGCACCCCTGCGCCGTGGCGACAGTGTTGACTGCCCGTCCGACACCCGCGCAGTCGATGAGCTGGCTGCTCCTGCCGGGCCTGCAATCCCTGCCATCGAGGAGGAGCCCGGCGGCGGCAGTGGCTGCCCTAACTCAGGCCTGTGCATTGGGCCCCCTGGAGAGATGCTGGATAAGCTGGCAGGTGGCCTGGAGGACAGACTCTTCCTGCCACACCTAGCCCAGCCTGTCTCTGTGGGCCCCCTGCTGGCAGCCACTGCTGCACCCACATCCCCAGACCACAGCCCAGCCTAGGCCCTGTGCCCCCTCTCCAGTTCCTTCAGCGCACGTGGGGCCTCCACGGCCAGACATAACGTGGGCACGACTTCTAGATGTACCTGTGCCGGGACGGCAGGGCCTCACACCCAAGCCCACTGCCCCAGACACCCCATGCTGCCCCTGGTGCACAGGTGCATAGTCCCCTCTGGGCACTTTGCTGGGTTGGCAGGGAATCGGGAGGCTGGAGGACCCGGGGGCGTCTGGAGGGAGCAAGGCTGTTCCCATCTTCAGGACTCCCAGGACCATGTTCACTTGCCCTTACCTCAGACAGTGTGGTCTCTGGGTGGTGGCACAGCCTTTGTCAGTAGGAGGCACAGAGCAAGGCCTCCTCCCTGGAGGGGCACTGCGGGCCAACCGTGTGGGGTGTGTGCGCAGGGTGCCCCTCCCAGCGCCATCCTCAAGCTCTCCTGGTGTGTCCCAGCTGGAGTCCACGCCAGGGTGCATGCACTGAGCCTGCTGGGACAGGACCGTCAAGTGCTGGTGACCAGTGCGCCTGCTGCAGCCACCGACCTCCCAAAGCCATTTACCTCACCGTGGCGTGTTCTCGGCAGTCCAAGCCCCCTCCAAGCAATAACCACACCCACTGCCGCAGCCTCCACCACCCTCATCCTGGATGGCTCCTCCCTGTGTCTGCCCACCCTCCGCATGTGACTGGGCCACCTGCCCCACGGCCGCACGTCCAAAGTGCGGCCAGGACTCATCAGTCTTTGAGACTTAAACACAAAACCCAAATGGCCAAGGTTTCAAGTTTTCTAAGCTTTATTTATTGCCAAAAGATGGGCAGCTGTGCCACCCTGCCCTGCCCCTCCAAGCTTCGAGCTGTGTACCATCCATCTAGTGATGGAGTTTCTTGTGTTCTGTTTTCCAGTTGATTATAAGTATTGACTGCACACTCTTGCTTGCTCTGGGTTTTGTCCGGTGACCCAAGCGCACAGAGGCCTGGGGGGAGAGGGCCAGCGTCCCACTGTCAGGCCCTGGCCCCTGCGCTGTGGAACAGTAGACCCTGGGCCTGAGCAGAGGCTTTGGAGAGGCAGGGTCACCACTGGGGGAACAGCCAGGGCCAGTGTGGCCCAAGGCCAGCCCGCCACGGATGCGCAGGTCTCCCAACGCACCACCAAGCCGCAGACTGCAGCCCGTCCCTGCGCTATGGGGCCCACGGGGAGGCCCCAGCTCAGACTCAGACACCCCGCCTGACGGCACGGCCTGCCACCCAACGATTCCAAAACACCCCTCACAGTCACAGCTCAAATTCACCTGTGTTTATTTTCTTAAAAAAAAAAAAAAAAAAAAAAAGAAGGAACCAACCAAACAAAACCAAGGCAGCCACCTGGCTCCCGTGGGCACGGGGCATGCATGTCTGTGGGCAGGCCTGTCCAGCCCAGCGCGGCTGCAGTTTGAACACATCACTAGGTGTGGGAGGCGCTAACATGTAGCAAAGGAAAGAGAAGTCAGGGCAAGAACCAGTAGTCTAAACGTAAAGTGCATGGCGAGGGCTGCGCGGGGCCCATGGCCCAGCCTCGCCCTCCTCCCTTGGCCAGGGAGAGGGGCTCAGCACAGGATTGCAAAGTCAACAGGAGGTCGTATCCACTGCCCATGAGAGTGGGGAGGCCAGACTCCAGTCCCTGCTGTCCCCCAGCCACAGCCCTCCAGGACCCCCGTTTCTCAAGGGGTGGTCGGCATGGAGGGTGTGGCAGCAGCCTTCCTGGGCGGCCGGAGATGGGCCAGCAGGCGGTGGGAAGGCTGAGGAGGACCTGGGCCGTAGAACCTCGACCATGGCACCTGCCCAAGGCTCCTGGAGATGGGCTGCAGATGGGACAGTGTGTCAGTCCTGGGCCAGCAAATGCTCTGCATCCCGGGAGGTAGGCGCCACCCTGGGGCCCACTGGTACGGCCAAGGAAACAGGCCGGGGCTCATGGGGCCGTCAAGTCTTGAGAGGCCAGGAAGTCTATGCTGAGAGTTGCACACTACCCAGCGGGATGAAACATGACCTTCAGTGGGGCTGCAGCTGGGCAGGGGAGCTGCTCCCCAGGCCCACAGTCCACTGCCCACACCCTAAGCAGGCACTGTGAGGCTCCGACATGTCTGGGGCCTGATCCCCCTGGTTCCAGGCCTCGGGCAGGCAGGGGTGGGAGGAGCAAGCAGGGAGAGGGCCACTCAGCGGCCAGGATGACAGCCTCAGCCAGACCCTGGCCCCTCCCAGCCTCCTGCCGTGCAGCCACCTCCAAATCCAGCAATCCCTCCAGGCAGCAGCCTGCATCTCAGGCAGAGTGACCCCCTGGGGCCCTCCTGCACACAGACCCCAGCCTGCCTCCCAAGTGGCCAGTATCCTGCAGGAAGTGACCTCCTCAGCCCTCGACTCCAAACCTGATGGCGGTGACAGCAGACTGACAGGACTCTGAAGGGCGGAACTAGCTGTGGCCAGCAGGGGCGTGACAGTGACTTGGCCAAGCATGGGCAATGCCCATGGTGCACCCCCACCCACTCCTGCCATCCGTGCTGTGGCCTACCTGCAGGTAGCTGCCCTCACTGCTGCTTGCAGGCCGAAAGCCTGCGGCTCTTGCTGCTGGCGGAGCAGGCCTTGCGGGGAGGGTTGGAGGTGGCACTGGCCCGGCGCTCCGCTCTCGATTTGGTGCTCAGCTGGGCCGACTCGGTGCCATTCATGCACACGGCCTTGGGCAGGCCTCGGCTCTGTCCATTCTGCCCGGCCTCCTCCTCTGGGACCTGTCCTAGGAGCAAGAGGGCGGTGCGGGCTGATGGGGGCCCAACACTAACCCCTCCCGGGCTGCCCCGCTCCCCAGACACGACCCCACCTGTCCCACCCAGGTCCTGCCTCCAGGGGCCCTGACCCAGGGAGAGGGAAGGCAGGCCTCAGAGCTGGTTGGTGGGGGCCCAGGCACTTGAAGGCTAGGGACCTGGGGTGTGGGGCTCGAGACTCGGCCTTCTCACCTGTTCTGATCCACACCTCGCTGGGCCCTGTGGGACTGGGCTCAGGCCAGGTGTGTGAGATGTGCCATCGCTCCCGAAATAGCCCGCCGGCTCCCCGTACCAGGCACGGGATGAAGGCATCAGTGCTGGGGGCCTACTGTGCCCCCACCTCCACCCTCACCAGCATCCTGGGACCCACAAGCCTGGGACTGTGCACGTGTGCCTATGCTCCAGTGCTCACTGAGGTGGGGGGAGAGGAGGATGGGCAGGGAGGGCCCCGTCTCCCACTGCACCACCAGGAGCCCACGCAGCTCAACCATGTGGCCCACCTTCCTACGACATTGGCAGGAAACTGCTCTAAGTTATAGCCCCCCCCCACCAAGGGTGTCCAGGGCCTGACTCAGCGGCTTCTAAACCTTGCCATGCCCACCCACATGTGCCAGGTCAGAGCTCATCCATGCTCACAGGATCCCGCTGGACAGAGCACCTGGAGGTCTCTGCATGGACCGACCAGCGCCCATCAGCACTGTCGGTGGGGGGGGGGATGGCCAGCAGGTCCGGGGTCTGCCCCATCCACCCTCAAGGCACCGTGCCAGCAGCCACTGACCAGTCACACCCGGCCCAAGGCCCAGCTCTCAGGGTAGGTGGCAGGACTCCCACAGTAGAGACAGTCCAGGGAGGCCAAGGCCAAGCAGCTGAGAGCCTCCTAAGGTGACCCATGACTGGGACCAGAGTAGCAGGGGTCTCCACCCCAACACCGGCCACCAGTGACTCATGAGCAGGTCAGAGAAGAGTGGCTGCCCAACCTCGAAACTGGACTACCCCACTTCTGGAGCAGAGGACATTCCAAGGCTGGGGATCCCCTCCGAGGAAAGGCCACCCCTGGATCTCACATCCAGAGGTGCTTGGGAGACAGCTCTGGGGGTATGGCAGGGTCTTCACTCCGCCTTGCTCGGACAACAGGTAACCTGCCGTCAAGGGTAACAGCTAGGTACCTGTCACTTATCACTGGACCCAGTGCCTCTGAGGCAGGACATCTCACCCTTGTTCTGTGGAGGGGATGGAGGCTTCAGGAGGCCTCAGACCCAGGACTGGAGTGCAGCCAGGGACCCCAGGGCCAGGGCACCACACACACATCACCTCCCGCTGATCCAGGCTGACCCTGCGACTGGCAACAGGCACCACAGACCCCAGGATAGTGGGACACAGCTCCCAGGGACCCCACCCACCCCAAAGGACACAGTGGCACGCTGGTTCTCTCTACAGCAAAACCCAGGACCCAGCCGACGAGCTGGGGATGGGACTCAACCACCACCGGCACACACATCTGGCAAACCTTTATGACGGGGCCTGCGTAACTGGTCCCCCAACAGAACAGAGCTGTGGGTGCTGTGGAGGGACACATCCAGCAACGGGGGAGCTGCCCTGCCTCCCTCAGATTCCGGGGAAGGCTCGGTGAGGGCCCACAGGGGCGCAGCGTGGACCTCCAGGCCGCGGGAAGGGCGGCTACACTAGGCCTGCGGCGCCTGCTCAAGCCCCTGCACGCCCCCGACCTCAGCTTCCTCTGCAGAAAGGTGTGAGCACTGGCGGTGTCGGGCGCCTCGCTCCTCTCTAAGCCCTGCCTCAGAAGCCTCCTCGCCACCTGGGGAAGCAAGGCCGCACGTAAGGGTGGGCGGCGGGCCATCAGAGGGGCCTCCGCCCGCGCTCACCGCCCAGCAGGATGCGGTTTGCAGTCCGAGGAACGAACGCAGAGGGCTGGGTGGCCTCCGCCCACCTGCTCCTGCTGGTCTGCTGGGCTGGTCTGTGCCAGCGTGGAGACCTGCCATGAGGGCTCGAGGACATTGAGAATGTCGAGGCCGGGCTGCAAGTCACTGCAGCTGCCACTCACCGGGCACGGTGAAGTCCTGAGTGTAGATGATGTCATCCTCAATGTCGAAGAGGTCCTCATCCCCTTCGTCATCGGCACAGCCATGCAGGTCCTCCAGATAGGGCACCACAGTCATGCTGCGCCAACGGTCCTTGCAGTCCGCGCTCGGTGGGATGGGCACCAGCTCCTCGGCTGGCGGGTGCTTCTTCCGGAACCAGCTGTGGAAGCCGGCACATCAGGGTAGCCCGTGGCACCCAGTTCCCCACACAGGCCTCTTGGGGACACTCACCTGTGCTGCCTGATCTGCTGTATGGAAAACCTCTTGGCCGGCTCGTATTCCAGCATCCCTGATGGGGAGACCATGGGAGGGTCAGCACTGGGCCCCAGCCCTGCCTGCCCAGCCCAGCTGTGTTGGGCCTGTAGCCATGTGGGCACGGTACTTGCAGCCCCAGGGCACTGTCCTGTTGGGACACGAGGGGCCATCCAGGCACCACGGCCACCTGTGGAAAACTACAGAAACGTCGGCAGTATGGCTGGGAAGACAAGCAGGGGGACACCGCCTTCCACAAGCAGGCCAAAGCAGGCCGGGCAGGACCAGCCCCACCCCACAGGGCTGGACCTGCTGTCCACATGATCCAGGGGGAAGGAAGTATGGGGCCGCCCTCTGCCAGTGCCCAGCCAGTGACCCATGGTATCCAGGCAGGACCCTGCAGCCCGAGGCAGTGGTATTCACATGACACTCACTCGGAAGGGGCAAAACCTGACCGTGGCACACATGTAGGCCACAGGATGGAATCGTCCCTCCTAAGTGAGCATGAGACACAGGAGGGGATGGGGTACAGCTCTGAGCTCTTTACACCACCCACAAGAGGGAGAGGGTGACTTCATTCTCAGGAAATCACACCAATTTTGGGAGCTGAGGTCTGAATGGCAGTGGGCGTGTGTGTGTGGGGGGTGCAATCACGGTGGTGGCCTCACTGCTCAGGGGGCTGGGGGGGGCCTGCCTGCCTCTGCTTCCCGTCCTCAGCAATCCACACCCTGGCACAGCTGCCAGCAACATCCCCTCCCAGCGTGCCTGGGGGTTCTGAGACACCAGCGCTCAGAGCCAGGGCGGCTCTAGGACTCATGGGACGTGGCCTATCTACCCTGACTGACAGGCAGAGCCTCCAGGCCAAGCGTTCTCACACCCAAGAACCAGCTTGACTCAGCTGCTAGGAAACTCTGAGGCGTGTTTGGGAGGCTTGGGAACATGACACGACCCTTTCCAGATGTACGCTGGAAATCTAAGCACTGACCAAGTGTCCATTATGGACGAGTACAAGGTCAATCACATGGTAGAGCCTGACTAAGGGCAGGAAAAGAAACTGAGATAGTATTGCACTGATAAATCCTAAACACTGGTCACACACTGGGCTGATGTCTCACTGGATGTGAGACATCCTAACCAACTGTCTCATCCAGACTCGAGTCAGCCTCAGGACAGACACCAGCTGGGCTCCCACCTGTCTACGCCTGGCCCACAGCACTGTGGCTGGACAGCGCCACCTGCTGCACCTGCCAGGAAACACAGCAGGAAGCTCCCCACCCAGCAAGTGCGCTGAGGTCATGGCTGCCATTGGAGCGAGAAGCAGGGGGGGGATGGTCAGAGCAGGTGGTGGGGCACAAGGCTCAGGCCCGGCCTCCAGGTGTCAGCCCTCCCTGGCCCCAGCCACTTTCCACACCCCACTAGGCATCGAGCCCCCCCCATCAGCAGTGGGAAGTATGAGCAGCAAAGGCAGGGTGCAGGCCTGCAAAGCAGACCCCCACTGCCCGATGGCAGCCCACCCTTGGCACACACCCACGTCCTGGCCCTCCCCAGGGCCCATGGTCAGTCGCCGTCCTGAGGTCCTCACCTTTCAGCAGGTCTGAGAGCGGGGGGCCACAGTCTCCTGGGATCGTGTAGTCCCCCTTCCCAATGTTCTCGAACAACTTATAGATGTTGTCCCCCTCGAATGGGTACAGGCCTGTCGTGATGTTGTAGCTTCGCCCCGAGGGAAAGGGCAGAGGCTGGTCAGTCAGGGCCCATCTTATGGCCCTGGCCCAGAACTACCCTGGCACAGAAGCCTCAAACCACCCTCACCCAGGGCCTTGTTTTGGGGGACAGGAATGTTCTGGAATAAATGGTGATGGCTGCACCACTGAAAATAGCAGAAACCACTGGTATTTTACACTTTAAAAGTGTGGGTCACATGCTATATGAATACAAATGCCCATGCTGGAGACTGCCCTGGTGCAGGAGTGGACGGAAGGTTCTGGACCTGGGGACTGTGCCCGTGAGCCTGCAGCATGAATGCCAACCTCAGGAATGAATAGGATTCCAGAGAACTCTGAAGCCCGCTCAGCGCTGCTTCCGTAGAAGTGCTGAGACGCACCCTGACGGCCAGACAGCCTAACTCGGGACACAGCAGGATGGGGTGGGGGGCACACGGCAGTGGGCCAAGCAATATTTTCAACGTGCACGTGTGAGAATTCTCAGTATAAAGCATCCAGACAGAACTCACCACAAGATGAGTGTGGCCAGGTGTCAGCCAGTGAGAATGGAGACACGTGGGACCCTGGACGACTGATGGGGGGCAGCCCTCACTTCCACCTGCAGGGGCTGCTAACTGGCTCCACAGCTGCCCCGCCAGGAGGGGCAGGTTCTGGAAGCCTGGAGCCTGAGCAAGGAGGGGCCCTGGGGTGACGTGAGAGGACCAGGGCCCACAGGCACTTACAGCGTGACCCCAGCCGACCAGATGTCCACCTTGAAGCCAGAGAAGGTGTCCAAGCCATTGGCGATTTCTGGCGGCTGGAACGCAGGGGAGCCCTGGCTCGTACAGCACGTGTCATCCTCAGCGAATGGGTGCAGGGCCTGTGGCAGAGCGGGGGGGAGGAGGGGGGGCGGGGGTACTCAGGAACGGCCCTCAGGGAGCGCTGGCCCGACGCAGCCCAGGCAGTGGCCTACCTCGGCCACACCCAGGTCGGAGATCTTCAGCGTGCCGCCGGTGGTGAGCAGCAGGTTGCCGGGCTTAATGTCCTTGTGCACGATGCCCTGGCTGTGCAGGTACTCCAGGCCATCCACCAGCTGGCAGAAGTACCTGCGGGGACAGTGGCGGCCGGGGTCACCCAGACGACCCATGACAGGAGGCCACAGCTTGGGAGCCGTTGAGGCTGGGCAAACAGAAGTGACTGGACAGCAGCCTGTCAGGGAACCAGGAGCCACCAGCAAGGCTGAGCTGCTTCCCCTGGCACCCCACTTGTCTCTCCTGACCAGGCAGCACTTCGTTTTGCTTCCCATCTGCTCAAGGGCAGAGGGGGGGGGAGACGGGGAGGGGGGAAAAAGGGAGAAGGGGAGACGGGGAGAGGGGGAGAGAGGGACAGACAGATACACAGCTCTGGCCTGGACATGGCCATGTAGCCGCCTGGAGCCCTCCCTGGAACCAGGGACCCAGGCTTACCCAGCCAGCATCCCCTGCACTCACACCATAGGCCAGCTGGTCCTGCAGCAATGCGGGGGGAGGGGGTGGTACTCAGCTGGGGGGACTTCCCTGCGGGTCCGGCTAGCCAGCAGTGGCAGCACAGGCCACTGTCAGGGGCTTCCCAAGGACCAGGGGATCTCAAAGCCTTAGGAGCAGGCATACCAGAGCAGGGGGGTGCGCAGAGAGTGGGGTGCCAGTTGGGGGTACCACAAACCAATTCCCCCAAGCTCCGAAGAGGTCTTAAAGCACACTTGAGCCTTCATTTAACTGATAATCAGAAAAAGCTGTTGGAACACAGGGCTGAGTCCTCGAAGCTGGTGGGGGGGGTCTGCAGGTGGGCCGGCAGAACGGAAGGACGCACGCACCCGTGAGCCTGGCACACAGGGAAGCGCTTCTCCGGTACACTGTCCAGCATCTCCTGCATGCCACACACGCAGTACTCCATCACCATATACGTGCGGGGCTAAGGAAACCACAGCTCGGCAGAGACTCCCACCCCGGGCAGTGCCTGACCCTGGGGAACGGATGGACAGGTGTTGGTGGGGACAGCTGGGAAGAAGGCCCTGGAAGGTGATGGCAGTGGGAGACCAGGGGCAGCCAGGCCAGGAGAGCTGAAGTGGCCATGTGTCTCAGGCCAGTGGGAGAGAGGCTGCAGGGGCAAGGCCACAGGACTGGTACGGCAGCCCACGGTCAGGTCATAGCCCCCCAAACCCAGCTGTGTGTCCGCCAGGGGCAGCCTTGCGATGTGCACAGAGAGAAATTGCGTGCTGGTAACCCCATCACTGCACCACATCTATGTGGAAGGACAGGGGCCTCTCAGAGTACCTGCTTCTGGGAGCTGGAGACCGCCAGGGCCACATGTCCTGCAGAGAGAGTGCTGTCCCCCTCAATGAAGGGCAAAGGCCGGGGATACTCCGGTGTTCCTCCAGAGTGACACAGCTCTCAGCCCTGGAGGCGAGGCCCAAATGACAGAAGCAGGGGAGTGCCTGCCATGGGGTACCCCCAAACACCCAGATGGAGGCCGGAAAGCATCTTCTCACCAGACCCCGGACACCCACTCGGGCTCTGGGTGACCCCAGCTAGCTCCAGAATAACTGGGAAAAGACATGTGGGTGTCATGGCCCACGCCCCCCCACCCCAGCCCCAAAGGATATATCTTCTGTTTCTCCTCATTGTACAGCACGTCCACCAGCTGGATGACGTTTTTGTGCCGCAGCCTCCGCAGTAGCTGGATTTCCCTGGAGAGAGGACAGTGTCAGCCGAGCCCTCTACACGGTGGCACATGGAGCTCACCCTTGGATGTCATGCAGAGGACACGCCAGCTCTGAGGCGGCAAGAGAACCGGGAGGCACTGCCATTGCCCCTTCTGCCGTGCCAGGCTGCACACGGACCGCTGAATGGCCTGGACGAGGACCCACAATCAGGACGTGTTATGCACTTCATCTGAGGGTGCACGGTTTGTTTCACGAGAGACCACACACGGGACAGCAGAGTGAGGGGGGCGTAGGTGCCTACTGGTGCGCAGCGGGGCTCACAGCACAGCACCAGTCGGGGCCCTCCCCACAAGGGGCCTGGAGACCTCAGCTGCTCCAGGAAGGAGCGGGGGAGAAGGCGGCCCCATCAGCCCTGCCAGAATGGACACCAGGGCCGCCCTGCCCACCTAGCACCAACCACACCTACCAGCCTGTGACAAGGGCACAGCGCTACCTGCTCTGCAGATGGCCTTCCATGTGTCACCTCTCCAAGAGTCTGAGCAGCAGAGGGCCCGCACAGCTGGGGGCCGGCAGCTCCTTGGAAAGCTAAACAGTTACTAGGAGACCCAGCAATTCCACTCCAGGTGTCTGCCCAAGAGAACTGAAGCCACGTCACCACAGAAACCTGCTCGGGCATGCACGGCAGCACCATGCAGAAGTCCTAAGG
The DNA here is from genome assembly GCF_964194185.1 of Rhinolophus hipposideros. Lineage (NCBI taxonomy): Eukaryota > Metazoa > Chordata > Mammalia > Chiroptera > Rhinolophidae > Rhinolophus > Rhinolophus hipposideros. The sequence goes on along the minus strand of NC_138062.1, from coordinate 60,596,522 downwards.
TGGAAGCCACCAACTTGTCCACCCACAGAGGACAGGGGCTCCTTGAACACAGAGGCAACAGGACTGGGAAGCGACTGGAGGAGGTGACTGTTCAAGCCCAGGCGTACCTTCCTAAACGTGGCACAGATTGCCCACAAGGCCACATGGCTACAGCAGGAGTGGGCACCCCAGGTCCTTACTGGTAAGAGGATGAGCCCCACGGCTCTACATTCCGTGTCTCGAGATTACCTGGGCCCATGCCAATCCCCCGGGCCATGCCCCTCTCTGCCCACTGTCACCATCTGGGTGAATTATGTCGCAAAGCACATGATGCTGGCCTGTCCTCAGCAATGAGACAAAGAGGCCCACGAGCTTAGCTTAACGAGGCTGATCCACTTCGGGGGCAGGGGGTGTCCATTTGTCCAGCAACTGGATCAGAGCATTCTGTGTAAACAGGAGTCCCAGCACTTAAGCCAGGAAAGAGCACACATGCTGTCCACCTCTCAGAGACGTGCAGCAGGAACCACGCGTCACTGGTGGCGGCAGGATCGTGTGTGCAGACCAGATGTGCAATCAACACCATCGAGCCCAGAGAGAACGCAAGAGGCAGCCACCAAAACTGGGGCTGCAGTGACCTCAGGGGCACAGAAGGGCTTCTATCACTGTGCCTCGCTGGCCAGAAAACGAGAACAATGTTTAAAGAGAAAGGAAAAGCCAAGCGCTCAGCCAGGATACAGGAAGCGCAGGAGGAAGCAGGGCCTTCCGGGTCAGGGAGGCTGCTTCTGCTTCTCGGGACCTGCCCGCGGGCACTGCCCAACTTCAGTGCCTCGATATTCAATCCTAGAAGAACTGACGAGCCAGATCATAAAGCCACTCACGCCTGCAGAGGAATGGAAAGTGGCCGCCTCCGTGGTCAGCCAGAAACGTGGGGACAGCCAGGAGAGACAGGGCAGGCCACTGCCAGGGAAACACCCCACCCTGCTTCTCTCCAGATGGGCTGGCCCGGGCCGATGGCAGAGGGACACTGCGCAAGAACCCCTCTGCTGAGGCTTCTCAACACGCAGCAAGGGGCTTGCAGAGGGAGAGGGAGAGGACAGGAGAAAATCCCATACAAGTGAAGTTCAACACAAACACTTGCACACCCTTCTGCAGCAGCAGGAGTCCCAATGGGCAGCAAGTGGGAACAGCGCAAACGCCCACGGACAGGTGACAAACACAACATAACCCACCCACACACGGGAGCATTTCTTGGCCATGAAAAGGAGGGAGGCGCTGACACTCGCCACAACGTGGATGGACCCTGAACACACGGTGCTCATGAGAAGCCGGACACACAGGCCACACAGTGTGTGATTCCACTTATGGGAAATGTCCAGAACAGGCGCGTCCACAGACAGGAAGTGGCTTAGTGGTTGCCAGGGTCTGGGGGAGGTGGTGGGAAGTGACTGCTTATGGGGACAGGGCTTCTTTCGGGTGATGGAATGTTCTAGAGTTGGGTAGTGGTGAGGGTTTCACAATTTGTGAAAAGTACTAAATGCCACTGAATTACACATTAATAGAGTGATTTTTATGTTTCGTAAATTATATCTCAGTAAAGCTGTTTTAAGATAAACTATAATTCAGCAACATGGTGGATGAGGGGTAAAGGGCAGCTTCAGCTGTGACCTGACACTCACGGACGAGAAGCCACAGTGTACACATGCCCTGGTCCAGTGTCCCATGCTCCCACCACGTTGTAGACTCCCCCTTCTGTCAGGGAAGGACCTGGCAAACAGGGAGGCAACCAGGACACTCAGTGGAAGTGAGCCAGGGTGGACAAGCGTGCCCTCTTGCTGTCACCTCTGGCAGCCAGCCAGTCTGGCCTCACAGCGGAATCCTACCCCATACTGAGGGGGGCAGGCAACTCAGGATGGGAATGAGCGCTGACAAAGTCCAGGGCTCCGATTCTTGACGTGCTAAAATCCCAACCATTCACCATTCAGCACCAAGTATCCGCCAATCAGAGGAAGGTGGTCTTGGCCTTGCCTGACCCAGCGTGGACACCGGTGTGTCCGTTTGCAGAGCCACCACCCCTTGCCAAGGACCTGGCCACACAGGGGGCAGACCAACCAAGGGGAAGGGACAGCCCAGGTGGCTAAGCACATCACACTACGTCATTTCCCAGACACGGACGGCGGGCACTCACCAGAAACCATACTCAACAGAGAAGAGATTGTAACTTGACACTGAGCTGCCGTGGATGGCAGGCTGGACAGGCTAGGGGACCAGCGGTCTGCAGCAGCTTATCAAATACATGCATGCTCCCTCTGACCCAGAAACTCCACTTCTGGCAACTTGCCAGAAGTGGAATCAAGGTGCAGCGTCTGTGCAGCTGTCCTGGGGGCTTTCCTATAACCTGCAGGGCTGGACTCACTCACTACCTGTCCCCAAGAGTGAGCCCACCAGGTATGGAACTGTCTCTACCTGCAAGAAACCCTGCTGCCCCGAGATAAGAGGGAGCGGGGGCAACCCTGCAGGGGCCTTTTATGAGCTTGATCTGTGCAGTTCTACTCCCAATTGGAAAAAGAAGTAAATACAACTTATTTTTAAAAAGTGATCCTTAGGAGAATTATACTTTGAATTAAAAAGTCTTTGGATAGGGTAAGAAAACACAAAAACGGAAGATGCGTTGATATTAAACTTATGATTTTTTTTTTTTTTTAATATCCTGATGCTTTTTGGAAGAACAAGCAAGAAGGGACAGGTACCTTCCTGGAGGAAGCCCCATGAAAGGAGGGGCATTCCAACCTGGCCCAGCACGAGGTCAAACGTCATTTCAGAAAAGGCTGGGGCCGACCCGGTGGCTCAGGCGGTTAGAGCTCCATGCCCCTAACTCCGAAGGCTGACAGTTCGATTCCCACATGGGCCAGTGGGCTCTCACCCACAAGGTTGTCAGTTCAATTGCTCGAGTCCCGCAAGGGATGGTGGGCTGTGCCCCCTGCAACTAGCAACGGCAACTGGACCTGGGGCTGAGCTGCGCCCTCCACAACTAAGACTGAAAGGACAACAACTTGAAGCTGAACGGCACCCTCCACAACTAAGATTGAAAGGACCACAACTTGACTTGGAAAAAAAAAGTCCTGGAAGTACACACTGTTCCCCAATAAAGTCCTGTTCCCCTTCCCCAATTAAAAAAAAAAAAAAAAAAAAGCTCTGATCCAAACTGGAGGCCAGCTTGTCTGGAAGGCTCCGGACAGTCCACTAGGAGAGATGACTGGGAGTGGAGTCTGTTCAACCTCTGGCTGACAAAGGAGCCTTTTCCCCCTGCAGCCTAAACACCCCTTCCTTTCCCCTGGGCCCACAGTCCCACACAATGCAGGCCCACTGCATCTCCAAGTAGGGACTTGGTACAACGGAGCAGGGACTTAAGCAAGAAGATCGCAGCTGCCACCAGTGGACAGGACAGTTCGGGGCAGCACTGCCCTGATGGAACTGCGTGCCGGCACGGTGCACTGCGCCTGACACCTATGCTGTCTGGTTGGCTGCAGACCACAAACCACTGACCTCCCTGGCGTCAGTTTCTCCTCCAGTTCTTCCCATGGACACTGAGGAACCCAGCTGCATGCACCACAGACACCCACGTCTCCTGAGGTTCTTGGAATCTCAGCTGACCCCTCAGTAAAACAGAAGCTGGACACCAGCACTCTGTAGGGTTCTGGTCATTTGTGTCTCCAGTAGAGCAGGAGGGAAGTTCTTGAGGGTGAAACGCCCTCTAACTTGACCTTGGCATGTGTAAACTGCATCCTGTGAATGAGTACCTTTATCACAGGAACATTACATCTTAGCAAAGGGGGACCCTCGCCCACTCCGACACTGCCTCCATGGCAGCTGGGGTCTGCGGACCTTCTGGGACCTGCTCAACCTTGCGGCCACCAGTCGGTGCCCTGGTCGGGTGTACACCCTGAGGCAACCCTGCAATAGCCAAGAGGGTGGGCTTGGGTGACTAATTAGATCAACTGGTGCTGGAATCCCTCCCACCTCAGGGTGCTGCTCCTGAGGGGCCTGGGGTGCATGGCATCAGGGGTCTGCACCAGAACACGCTGATGGACCAGTGCCCATTCCAGGACAGATGCGGGATGAAGCCCAAGAGGAGCCAGGAGAACAAGGGCTGCCCTGGAGAGCGGGAGGTGGGGGGTCCATCCAGAGGGGGGCAACATTCTGGATGTAGGACTCACTGCCCTCAACCCACAGCTGTGGCAACCTGGCAGCTCAAGGGCCACACTGTCCCCATGCGCTTCTCGCTTAATGAGAAAACCTGACCCAGAGGCCAGCAGTCCAGTGGGGGTTTCTAACTTGAGGGTGAGGCTCACTTGGCCCCCAGGAGGGCTCTGTCTTTCAAGGCCTCAGTCCCCCCCAGGACACTGCCCAAAGCCCACCTCACAGATAAGAGGCTTGTGCAGAGAGAGAACCGACCAACTGGTCCTAGGATACGGGCCACACCTCCCAGTGTCCACAGGCTGGGCTATAAAAAGGCATCATCAAAACACGGGCCCACCTTGCCCGCTGCCCAGCCCACATGCCCACCTGAAGGCTGCTTTCAGTACAGACACTGACCAGAAGCCCTATCAGTTCGGCCCCAGTTCTCTGCTCCATGCCCCATTTCACCTCCCCCAGGCTGTCCCAGAGCCAGTGAAAACAGCTCCACTAGCCTACTGGGTGAGAAGGAGGGGGGAAAGCAGAGCCAGTGAGTGGCACTTACAGAACGGGCGTGGGAACCAGCCAAGGTCACAGTCAGTCCTGCCACCTGGCCCGTTAGATAAAACCCCTTCTGGGAATCTGGAGGCTGCGAAGAGTCTGGGGTCGGCAGGATACTCCCTATCACGCAGCGACAAGCAAGGGTGCCCCTGTCCTGGGACCAGCTAGAGGAAGGAGGCAGGGACGTCCTCGAGGGACTCCTATGCGCACATCCCAGCCCATCCAGGACGCCTAGGGGCAGACAGTTCATGAAGAAATTTGTGTAGAAAGTTCACCAAGACACAAGCAATTCCCCTCTGGGAGTCACTGGGCCTGCAGTCAGGAATGTCTACTATCATATCCCAGGCGGGCAGGAATGAGCTAAGTCCCCCACTGCTGACTGATAAGCCGGTGCAAACAATTATTTTTGGCAACCGCAGGGTTCCCCTCCAGAAGGATAAACAAATCGCGTTTGGCCTGGCGCTAGTACCCGCTGCTCGCTGCGCGGAAAACCTGCTGGCCGCCAAGGCCGTTTCCGTGCAGAAACTCAGGGCCAAACAAGCACTGGCTGGTTCCACCAGACACCTAAGTGCTTTGGCAAAGCTGGGAGGGCGAGGGGGGAGAGGGACGTCCTCCTGCTGAGGAGGGCTTTGACACTGGCGCCCAAGAGCCCAAAAGCACCAACGCCCAGCAGCAACCGGCTAGCTGACTTTGTGAAAGTACTTAAGCAGGTTTCCAACGACACTTTCCCTAGCAAGGAGGACGCAAGGGGCGGCTGGTCAGCTCAGGTTTTTAAGGAAAGAAGGAATGGAGAAGGAAGGGAGGGAGGGAGGGAGGGAAGGAAGGGAGAAGGAAAGGCGGAGGGAGGGAAGGAGGGAGAGAGGGTGGCCCTGGTGCCCCAGGCAGGAAGCCCAAACTTACTTCTTCACGTTGGCCTCCCCGTTGGGGATCCTCCGCAACTTCTTCTTCTTCAGGATCTTGACGGCTCTCCTGCACAGCGTCTCTGAGTCCAGCACCTCCTTTACTTTGCCGTAGGACCCTTCCCCCAGCAGGTCCCCCATCAGGTACTTGCCAATGAGCTTGGCCCGCTTGCGGCGGGGCTGGTAGATGACCTCGGTGGAGTCGATACGGTGGATGAACGTGTCCATACCCACCGACATCAGCTCGCCCTCTGTAAACATGCCCAGCTGCTGCGGGTCTGCCACCTCCATCCTGGACCCAAGGCCTCCGCCTCCCACTGCCGGCGGTCCCTTGTCCCCTTTATGGATTCCCCCGTGAGAGGTTCTTCTTTTTGTCCCCCGCCCCCTCCCCAAAAAAATTCCCTTAGCTAAAAAAAAAAAAAAAAAGTCAGCAAAAACGCAAAAGAAAAAAAAGAGAAAAGAAAACCCTTCTTCAAAAAGAAACGATTGTACGAAACGTGAGTTCAAGAGGCGTGCCTGGTCCGGGCCCCAGGCACCCGACGGCGAGGAGCGTCACAAGTTTGGGCGCCACCCGGCCTGGCAGCTCCGGGGAGGGCCGGCGCGTCCACGGGGGCCCTGGAGAGGCCGGTGGGGCTGCGAAGTGCTAGGTCATCCTCCAGGGACTTTAGACCCTCGGACAAACACGGACGCGGCCGAGCCAAGTCTTCTCCGGGCCGTCCATTACCGGCGGGCCACGGCGCGCGCCCGGAGCTCCGCGGCGGCCGGCCGGCCCCGGGGCCCCCACAGCTGGGCAGACGAGCTTCGCCGGGGACGGGGGCGTCTCGCGGCAGCCCGGCCGTCCCGAGAAGCAGCAGGAGCCGATACAGCTCGGTCCGCTATCGCCGGCCCCGGGCGCGCGTTGGGGGGTCCGGGGGCCGCCCGGGGCCCTCCCGGCACAGGGAGCAACTTCCAAAGGAGCCGGCCTGGGACCCCCGAGGGGCTGCGCGGGCCCGGAGAGCGCTCCCCGCCCCAAACGGCAGCCTGCGCTCGCTCTCCGCCCCGAACGCCGTCGGCCGCGGCCCTCGGAGCGCGGGGACCACGCGAGGCTCCGGGCGGCCGAGGAGGCGCAGGTCGTAGGCCCCGGGCCGGAGGTTCCCGAGGCCGCCGGGGCCCGGGCGCCGCGTCCCCCGCCGCGGCCGCCGCACGCGTGGAGCAGGCGGGGCGGCGTGGGGGCCCAGCCCATGCAAAGCGGCTACGGTACCGCCCGGCCCCGCCGCTGCTGCAGCCCGCGCCCCGGCCTCACTAGCGGGCGCCCCGGGCCGCCTCCCCCTTCCGCGCCCGACATGCCGTCGCCATCTTGTTTACCTCCCGCCCCCGCCCTGAGCCGCCGCGCCGCCGCACACCGCGGCGGGCCCGCCCCTCGTGGTGCTGGCGTGCCCGCCCGTTGGCGGAACGGACATGCCCCGCCCCCACCTCCCGCCCCACCACCGCCTTCGATTGGCCCGTTTGGACCCGGGCGGGCGCTCGAGTGGGGATTGGTTCACGCTGGGCCCCGCCCCAGGGGTGGACACGGCTCGGCCATTAGCCCACGGAGACGCCCGTCATGTGGCGGGGCGGGAAGCGGGTGTGGGGAGGTGAGGTTGTGGCGTTGACCTCGGAGGGGTTTGGGGCTGGGGTGGGAGGTCGCGAGCCTCAACGGCCTCCTCAGAACAGCTGTGGGGTGGGTGCAGTCCTCGGGGGACCCAGCAGGATGCCTGCTCGGGCCCTCTCTCCGCAGACACCCCGCCTTGAGTTGAGGTCAAGGGTCAAAAAGTAGCCCCCAATGGCCAATTCAAGGCGAAAAGCCTTGATTAAGCATCTGTGGGGCAGGAGTGAAAGGGAGATGCGCTTGACTGTGTCTACCCTAAAGGAACTCGGATGATGTGCGGGGCAGCCTGCGGGATCTCTGGTCCCGCTCCCCACATAAGAACGCAGGACACGGTGAGGCCAAACAGGAACACCCACGGAGCCATAGGTGGGGGAGTCATACCACTATATTCTCGCTGGTGGCCGGGCTGGAGACACAGGAAGCAGGAGCCACTATCCGCCACGTCCACTTCTCTGCCAACCAATCTCACTTGCTACCTACAACCCGCCGTGCTAACTGCAAGCCGCTCTTGCTAGCTCAGCCCCCATCTTCTGCCAGCGTAGCCACAGCAGTTATATTAGTGGCCAATGGCTCACTGGTTACAGCTGACGGCCAACTAGCCACAGCTGATGGCCATCCAGTCACAGCTGACGGCAACTTACTACCCGAGTGAGCACCTTTCTACGTGAGGACGAGCCTGGAAACTGCACTCCTGACTCTGGCCCCACGGTGGTTTGGGTGAAAAGCAAAGTTCACAGAACACACCTTGAAGTTTAAAATATATCCCTTGTTCCAGGCCCGTATTTTCTACCTTTCTGCTTTTTAGCAATACATTATTTTGCCAGAACAAATTGTCTTGTGTGAAGCTCCTGATTCACAACAGTCAAAAAGTGAAAAACACTGGAGGCGGACACATCGGATTTGGGTTCCAGGCAGGGGGTTCTGAGTCCATGAGCGGTGAACTTCGTAAAACTGAAAAATTGAGTGTCTCCTGTGCATGTTGTTGGGGATGGGTCAATTCTTGAGTTACATCAGATTCTGTATTGACCCACATAAGGGTGTGGTTTTGGGGATAGCAGGAAAACAAGCTGCACCAGCTTATCAGCAAGCCCCAATCAAAATACGTGGATCAGCCCAAAACTCCTTTAGAGAAGGAAATCAAAGAACAGAACAGAAACCAAAGAAATAGAATAGGGAAAATCAATGAAACCAAAACTTGTTCTCTGAGAAGATCCAAAAACTTTTACAAAACTCTAGCTAGATTGGCCAAGAAAAAAAGATGACTGATGCCAGCAATGAAAGAAAGGATATCGTCACCACATACCTTGCAGATATTAAAAGGATTAAATACTAGGGACAGCTCTACACCCATAAATTCAACATCCTACTTGAAATGGACTAACACCTTGAAAGACATTAAAATGAAGATTCAAGAAGAACAAATTGTCTGCATACCATGTTTCCCCGAAAATAAGACCTAGCCGGACAATCAGCTCTAATGCATCTTTTGGAGCAAAAATTAATATAAGACCCGGTCTTATGTTATGTTAGATAAGACCTGGTCTTATAGTAAAATAAGACAGGGTCTTATATTAAGTTTTGCTCCAAGAGATACATTAGAGCTGATTGTCTAGCTAGGTCTTATTTTCGGGGAAACAGGATAGTCATATCTACCAAAGAAATTAAATCTGCAGTGAAAAACCTTTCAACAAAGACAATCCTCAATAAATGGTCTCCCAGCCAACTGAGAAGGCAATCTTTAGTAGAAACTGAGAATGCGCTCCTCAGAAGCACAAGAGTCTGACTTATACAGTGAGAACTTCCCACCCCTTGTCACTGATTGGCTCATTTCTATGCAAATAAAAACTCCAAATCGTCACAGTTTGATCCAAATAGCACCATTCTGATTCGTCAGTTAAGATGCAAAAGGGACATAGCTGCACAGTGTAAGTCTGAGTCCTAATGGACAAACTTCCATCCTAGGAGCTCTCTTGTAAGTAAGGGTGACTCACCCTGCAAGAGCACAGTGCAGGAGGCTGGCAGCCCAGTCTGTGGATTTTCTCTAACAGCAAACATGCAGCTTGGGTGAGAGGCCCCTGTAAACAATGAGTGCTTGACTCTGGTTATGAATCTGGGCCCAGTTTACCACAAGGAGTCCTTCAACACAAATAAGGCTCAGATGGTTTCATTGGGAAATTTCCACCAAATATTTCAGGAAGAAGTAACATCAGTTCTAAACAATCTGAGAAAACAGTAAAGGAGGGAACCCTACCCTACTCAAATTCCTTTTGGTGTTCTTTTTTTTTGATTGCTGGCTTATGCCCAAACTTCTTGGCATCTGGGGGCCCCACTCTCCTTCACAGAGCCCACAATCCTCTCCTGATATGTAGAACATATGGAAGGGACTTGGGAAATATCAGGTGACCATTGCAGAAAGTCCTTGAAGGTAAAATATCTGCTCAGATGCCATCTGTTCCAAGAAGCAATCCTGGTCACCCCCTGGAACATAGCCCCTTTCCAGGCTGATTTTCTTTTTAATCCTTGCCTTGTCACCATCAGGTATTGTCTCATATATATATATATATATATATATATATATATATATATATTTCCCCCCCCCCAATTTTTTCTGTTTCTGGCACTAGACGGGGAGCTCTCTGGGGCTGGGGCTGGGACTGTGTTAATCACCCTCAGCAATGAGAGTTGTGCCATCTAGTGCAACAGCCACTGGCTACATATATCTGTTCAGCTCCTGTAACATGGCTGCCCAGACTGAGATGCACTATAAACTATACACTGGGTTTCAAAGGCTTATCATGAAAAAAACTCTATTTATCAATATATCATGACTATGATGATATATTGAATGACTATGAAAAAACACAGTAACTTACACTGCTTTCATGTTGAAATAACATAATTTTGCATGTTAGATTAAAAGAAATAAATTATTTAACTTCATACCCACTAGGATGGCTGTGATTTTTAAAAAATGGACAAAATGACTATTGATAGAGATGTGGAGAAACCAGAACCTGTGTAGGAAAGATATGGCTGTGTTGTTAAAGTCGAAAGTTTACAGTTTTTCCACATGGCCCAACAATCTCGTATGCACACCAGAACTTGTCCGCAGGTACAGCAGCAGGACTCACAGCAGCCACAAAGTGGAAACAATGCGAGTGTCCATCCACAGGCAATGGACACAGTCTGGCCCACACGTTGGAGTGTCACGTGGCCATGACAGAGTGAGGGCACGCCCCTCGCCGTCACATGGGTGCACCTCAAACACGATGCTCAGTGCGATTCCATTTCTGTGAAACATCCACAGCAGGCACAGCCAGAGACCGTAAGTGGGCTAGTGGTTGCCAAGAGCTGGGAGGGGGTATGGGGAGTGACTGCTGATGGGGACAGGCTGCTTTTTTTTGTTTTTAAAGATTTTATTGGGGAAGGGGAACAGTGTGTACTTCCAGGACTTTTTTCCAAGTCAAGTTCTTGTCCTTTCAGTCTTAGTTGTGGAGGGCGCAGCTCAGCTCCAGGTCCAGTTGCCATTTTTTAGTTGCAGGGGGCTCAGCCCACCATCCCTTGTGGGAGTCGAGGAGTTGAACTGGCAACTTTGTGGTTGAGAGCCCACTGGCCCATGTGGGAATCGAACAAGCAGCCTTCGGAGTTAGGAGCAGGGAGCTCCAACCGCCTGAACCACCAGGATGGCCCCAGGCTGCTTTTTGGGGTGATGGAATGTTCTCAAGTCCCCCCATTGTAGGTGAGCAGACTGAGATTTGCAGAAGGGAAACCACCTGTTCACATCCTCGGTGGCACGGGGATTCATACCTGAGTGCCTAGCCTGGGAGCCCCCAGGAACCCTATAAGGACGCCAGCACCATCTGCTCAGGGCGATGCAGGCCTTAGGGCTGCCCAGCTGTCTCTCCTGCCAACACAGGGTTCGTAGCAAGCATCAAACCCAGGCAGGCCAGTATGGAACCAGATTTGGAGGACCCTTCCCAGCATCGGGGGGGCTGTTCTCTGCCTCTCCAGGGACTCTCACTGGCCCCAGCCCTCTTCTCAGCAGAAGTCCTCAGGTGGGAGGTCTTGGCCTCACTTTCCCACTTCTCTGACAGGGGAATTAACAATACCGTATGTCATCAAATATGAGGCCACTGGTAGTGAGCTCTATTACTTCACGAACCACCATGAAAGGCAAAGACTGAGCAGCCAGCTATGACACACTGGGTTGAAAGAAGCAGCCTGATCTCTTGGAAGGTAAACTGTGACAAATGGGAATAAGCATAGATACTAGTTATGAATATTTGTGAGAGCCCTGTGGAAAATCCTCTCCTGCATTCTGTCACCCTCACCAACTTGCAGGGTTTGTTAAGCGTCCGGGGTCACAGGTGGGGGCCCCAGCTTATAGGTGGGGAATCCCTGGTCTCAGGCGGGTGGCTTCAGATTTTAAGTGGAGGGCTCCACAGCCAGCCGGCCCCTAAATCCACTTGCACCATTGCTGACCTGCGATTCCCACTCTGGTGCCAAGACCCCTTCATCCCTTCCCCACTGAGGACAGAGGAAGCCAACAGACCTCCTGTCCACTCTCCTGGCTGGATGCCTCTATCCTGGATCTCCTCCATTCTTAAAAGTCCACTTCCTGACCCCAGGCCCAGCTCACCATGGTCCCAGCCCCCACTCCACGGAGTGGAGCCCCAGGAGCCAGAGGGCTTCTTCCAAAATGAGGTCAGCCCCCTCCCTGGAATCCAGCCCTGGCTGCATGTTAGGATCCAGCAAGGAAGGGGCCGGCCGGGTCTGTGTTCTGTGGCCGCCAGGAGGCAGGCAAGGGATGTTGGCCCCAGCTTCCTGGGTGTGCTCACCCGCACATGTCATGCTTCCCCAGGATTTAAAACCCAGTCCCTCAGGGAGTGACAGCCAGATTGTCAGGGTTGTCACCCCTTGTTAGACTTTGTCACAGGTACGGCAGGGATTCCCAGGCTCCCATTCTGGAGCCTGGTAACCCACCATTCACTCTAGACCAGGTCTCGCCCTCAGCACTGGGGACATCCAGCGAGGTCCTTCTCTGTGAAGGCCCTGGGCACCGTGGGCTGCCGAGCAGCACGCCTGGCCCCTCCATGCCAGGAGCACGCGTTTTGACCACCAGACATTGCAGGCAGTGATACCCATCCCCGGGGGCAGAATCACCTGTAGTTGGGAACCACTGGTTCAGATACACACGGGATTTATGGATGACATTTAGGGCTGTTTCCAAATATTTCTGCGTGTATTGTATTTGGGAGCAAGTATTCTGACATGGCCAGTAGGGTTAAATAAGGTGCAGCAAGTTGAATGGGGGTTCCCCATTCAAGATGTTGTCCAAATGCCCAAAACCTGTAAATGTGATCTCACTTGGAAATAGGGCCTTGTAGTTGTCAAGGACCCTGAGATCACGGATTACTTAGGTGAGCTCTAAACCCAAGAGAAGTGTCCTTATGAGACACAGGAGATGTGACAAGCCACAATAAGAGAGGCGGCCAGAAGCCCAGGACGCTACATCTCCCAGGGGCTGGGAGGTAGGAAGGACCCTCCCCACGGCCTTTATGACACCTTATCTCAGATGTCCGGCCTCCAGAATGTGCAAGGGTAAATTCCTGTTGTTCTATGCCACCCAGCATGCAGTCATTTGCTCCAGCTGCCCCAGAGACTAACACATGAGCTTACTGAGACTTACTCAGGAAATAAAGATGCACCCTTAAGTGGTTCTATGAATTTCGACAAAAATATGTAGTAGTATAATCACCACAAATTATTTCCATTACCCCAAGTCCCCCCCTCCCCGAGCCCTTCCACAGCAGGGGTCAAGTTTTGTCCCTATCGCTTGGTATTGTCCAGATACTAGTCAGCATAGGTCACGAGATCAGTCCTTGTTCCTGTGACACTAGAGGTGGGTTCCTTGTTGTGTCCCCATAATATTCCATCATACACATTAGCTTTTCCATCCACTCACCAGTCAAGGGACACTTGGGCGGTTGTTCTGGCGTCTGATTCATGCTACAGTGAACACACGTGTGCAGGTTTGTGTAGTTTCCATTTGGATAATACCCAGGAATAGAGTGGTCGGGTCAGATGGCCATTCTATTTAGTATTTTGAGAAAACCGCAAAACTGTCCTCCAAAGAGGCTGCACACCCCCAAGCAATGTTTGTGTTCCAGTTGAGTCCTCTTTGTCCATTTTTCCCCACTCAAATGTGGAGTTA